>NW_004567102.1:5544959-5684697 GCF_000260355.1 Condylura cristata | reverse complement strand
TTTTTTTTTTTTTGTTTTCCTTTGACATAGTTTTTAGTAGCAACTGATGACTTTTTTCACACCTTCCAATAAGCTCTAAATACAATTTTCTTTGAACACTGTCTCAGTTCTTTCTTTCCCCTTGTAAAAATATCCTTCCTAGAGACCTCTATTCTTGTTCTCGGAGCCTTAAACGCATCTCTTGTTGTAGAGCTCTCCTTTATTATCCTTGAAATGTCCTTGCTGCCTCTCCTGAATTGGAGTCTTTCTCTCTTTTTTGAATTTCCTATTTCCCATTTCTTGTTTCACTTTTTTCTTTTTTTTTTTCCACTTTCTGCTTTTGTCATGCAGACCTTCCAGAAGTTTTGTCAGATTACAAAGATTACCCTTGCTGTGGGTATAGTGCTGAGAACTGTCAATGTTCCTGTCTTAGTTACACTGCTCTTAACATTTTGATTGCTTGCCTTCTACCCATATCACACCGTGGTCATTCCCTTCACTCCATCATGGAGATTCCCTTTGATTTCCTTTTTTGCTGTATCTTCTGTTTCCCGTGTTAAAGACTAGGGTAAACCCTCATTTTGGAGTAGAGAATATTCCAACAATCTTCTGAGGAAGGTTCATATGAAGTCAACTTTCTGGCACCTTGTATGTTTCAAAGTGTCTATTATATCTTCATACTTGCTTGATGCTTTATCTACACATAAAATTCTTGGTTAGAAATAGTTTCCTTCTAAAATGTGAAGGTAGTTTCCCACTGCTTTCCAGCTTCAGTGTTCTTGAGTAATTTGAAAGTATTCTAACACCTGATTTTTTTGTATAATAACTGTATGTCTGTCTTTCTCTTAAGTTTTCAAGCCTTTCTCCATGTCTAAATTTTCCAAAATTTCAGTGATGTGCTGAAGCTGATTCCTTTTTTTCCTGTCCTTTGACTTAAAAAAAAAAAAAAAAAAGCCTTTTTAGTGAAGTTTAAAGGGATTTCAGCAGCATTGAACTTTTAGTCAATGCTTATTTTCCCTGCAGCTCTTTGATAATATTCTACCATCTTCCATTGCTACTGTTCAAAGTATAATGGCCTAATAAACTGTGCATATTATCTTTTTCCTCTGGCTGCTTTCTGTATCTACATTTTGGCTTTGAAGGCCTCCAGCTTCACTAGTGTATGTTTAGGTAGCCTGCTTGAGGTTCTTCAGGGTTTCCTTATCTGTGAATTAGCTTTTCAGTAGTCTGGAATATGGTGATCTAATGTCTTATTGAATATTGCCTCTTGTTCTTTACTCTGCAATCTTGATTAGATTAACATTAGCTTTTTTCACTCTTCACATTTCTTAATCTTTCTTTTACCTGTTCCATTTTTGTGTCTCTCCTCTGCATTCTATGTAATTTCTTTAGCTATATCTTTTATTAGGTCTTTCCAACTTTATCTTCTAACAGCACATTCATCCTATCCTTTTTTATATATTTTTTCAATATTATTCTTTTTGATACTTTTCACATTTAGAAAATATTGGTTTTCAATAATGTATATGATTCAGAGGTATAGTCACACCTCTTCAGATGTATGTTACACATTACACCCACCACCAGGGCACCCACAGATTTCAATGTAAGTTATATATTTTTTAAATTTCTCTAAGTGTGGTGTGTTTTTCTTAGATATTTATTTGCTTTATCAGCCTTCATAATCTTGGGCTGCATTCAGTCTCCTCTTTCTCTAAATATATTAAGCATGCACATGTATCTACACTGTTTGCTTATCTGGTTGTGATTTTTTTTTGTTTCTGTTGACTCTTATTGAGACTGCTTTCCTCATGTTTTTTGTGACTCTTTTCATTGTGAGTACATATTCCTTGGAATCTTTTTGTGAGAATTACTTGAGACCTACATGTAAGTGTATTCCTCTGGATGACCTGACACTCAAGGACAGGCTACCAATCAATGATCATTTAAACTGTAATTTTTAATTTCCAGTATTTCAATACTGGAAATTATTTTAATTTTCAGTATTTCAATATCCACTGATGGTATGGATTCTCACAAAAAAAGACCCTCAATAAAAGTAATCTTGTGTTTAGGAATTTCCAAAAGACATTCTTTTCCTGTCTTTGGTATATATGCTTTATTTCATTTGTAAGCTATACTTAATATATAAAGAACAGAAAGAAATATAATTTTTCATTTCTGTTAAGAGCTAAGCTCCAAGTAAATAAGGTTATCTCATTCTACAAAACACCTTCCTCCCGCTTTTTTTTTTTTTTAAGATTTATTCATTTATACATACAGAACTTGGGTACAGGAAGAGGTGCAGAGGCCCTGAGAGAACTCACCAGAGACAGAATGGGGAGCAGAACAGGCAGATTGATGAAGTATGCAAGGGGAGCAGCGGGCTTGTCAGGAGAGGTCTGCCGCGCCATGTGGGTCACCTCTGGGGCAGACGGGGATCGAACTCATGCTGAAGTGGCTTTAGCTTCTAGTGCTGTGCTTTAACCCACTGTGCCACCAAGGAGGCCTCCTCTCTCTTTTTTTAAGCTAACCACTCGAAGTGTCATCCACTGTGTATCTGGGCATCTCTGAGGGCTCAACATCTTAGTCTGTTCAGACCCAGGCTTTGTCTCCTCCCATAGACACATGGTCTGTTAAAATTTAGACTGTTATAAGAATTAGCAGGTGACCTCAGTGTTGCATGGTCATATATCTTGGCTTGCCTGGAAAAGTGTGAGTTTGTTACAGCTTAATTATTTATACTTAAAAATGTCCTGGTTTGGACAACAAATTATATAGTCACCCTGCCACAGGGTAAACACCAGCTGGAAAGACTGGCTAATCCCTGGGAATGGTTCTTTTTCAGAGATTCTTGTCTGTACTTATTTTCCTTAATTCACTGCCAGCTTAAGTATACTTTAAGAGGAATTTTTAAAATTGCTTTATTCTTTATTTTTAGATATTCTTCATGAGGCTCTAGTCAGCTATATGCTGGAAATAAAGATCTTTTTAAAAATCTTCCCCCAGAACAATCTAAAGACTTACGTCTTTAGGAAGGATTTACTATAGTCTTTCCTTATACCACCCTACTGATCATTGCTGCAAAGATTAGAAAAAACATTAATTTTATTAAAATTACAAAATGAGCTCTGTGGAAAACTAATCTTTCAGGTAACTGTGATTATGAAAAAAGAGGACTGAAACAATTAACCTTCTCAAATATTATAATTGGCAATTCTCAGGAAACACAGAATTGTTAAAGTGACTGAAAGATTGCTCTGTGTCTATACTCATACATGCGTGTATATGTGTGTTCTTAATTATTGTGAATCCAAGAATGAACAGTAAGTTGAGAAACAAAAATTCAAAGTCACAGTAGATTGCTTTGGGCTCAGCTGTAGCAGTTGTATACTATCATTGATTTCTGATATCCCTAAGAGAGGCCATAATAAATAATTATGTCTGTCCGTTAATAGGGAGGATGATTTCATTCTGTTATGAGTAATTGTTTCCAGTGGGCACACTAGTCCTACCTCCAGGAGTCATTTCCTTGCTGTGCCTGACGTGGTTTCTTCTGAGAAGAATGTATTAGGCACTAGTATGAGGTTCTATACTAAAATGTTTCTTCTTCAAAGGAGTAAAAAATCATTATGCAAAGTGTTTACTTTTGTTTATTTTTATGTCAAAATAGGCTTGTAACAAGTTGAACCAAAAATGTATATACTTTTGAACAGAATAAGATGATTATGAAAGAAATAGGTGCAAGTAAGTGAACCTGATGAAATAATTACAAACCTCATCCATCAATCAATCAAGAAATTGAATTAGAGAAGTCCAGCTTTGCTCAAGCAACTTCAAAGGAGGTCCTGTCTGCCTGGAGAGCAGCCTTTAGTGTAAGACAGGATAGAAGAGTGGGTGTTACCAAGTAGAATAATGAGCTTAAAGGAAATTATGACACAGTATATTCAGATGGCAGTCATTGTAATTCTAATTATCTAGTCCATTCAGGGTACTGGATAGCTTTTTATGATTACAACCACTCCAAGAAGGACAAATATAAGGTAATAAGCTTACAGAGCTATTGAGTACTCAGCGTACATAGACTAGGTAAAATGAATGATATCAGAATACATCAGCTTGTCTCCAATTTTCTTTGTACACAATTGCAATAAAATTTGATGAACGTTGCAGGGTGTTAGGAGATTTCTTAGTAGTTAATGATTTACATAATGACTTCCCTTTTATCAGAGAGCTCTTGTTTCAGGATTTAGAATAATTCTGTTATAGCCTTCATACTGTTTAACTTAAGTGTCTGTCTGCATATATACCTGTATCATTTGAGATGTATTTTCCACATTAACCTCCATACATGCTATTTCTATAACATAGATTGTGAGGAAATTTTGGCATTGAAGATTTTCTTTTCTTTATTTCCATTCCTATTTCTTCCCAATTCCCTGTTTCCTACTACATTAATACATTTTGCCTAACTTCCTAACTTCTTCATCCTCAGAATACTCTTCAACATTATTTGTAGAGAATACAATAGCTCTCTATTTAGTCAGCCCTTGGACAAACTGCATGTGCTTGCCTCTATTGTAGTCTTTCTGTTTGAATCTTAATCAGCTTTTCTATACTCATAATACTCTCCATAAACTTTCTTCACTAATATGCATAACATCTTACTTTTTTAGTTTTAAGGAGGAACTTTAGATTTGTGGTTTGTCGTGTTCATTAAGCAGCAGGGGATAATTTAATATTTAGGGTCTTTTGCCCCTGAATGTTGGGTATACTTTCTAGTTTCTTTGAACAAGATATAATATTGCAGGCTTTATTTTCCTGTCATTGTTACCCCTATATGGTTTTGGGGGGTTGGCTCAAGGTTAATTGCTTTGGGAAAGTTTTTGCTAAGTCAACATTTGCATTTTTAGTTTAGTAATAAACTGATGTCCAAAACATCCTACTTCCAGTTTTTCAAGTGTGTAGTGAGGATGTGTGTATGGGTGTTTCCATCCTCAGCAACTCAAGCATGGCTGAATTTTCCATCTTGCCCTTTCCCACAGACCTTGTCTTCCTTGAAGAAGTCTGTTCAATAATTCAAATGGTTAAATTCCTCTGAGCTAGAAAAGGTCTGATATTGCTGCCAGAGTTCAAATATCTGGTAACCCTTTATGCTATGGTTAGCAATGATAGACAACAGTCTGGAAGATATTCCCGGCTTCAGTGCTCTGATTATGCCTGCCAGCTTCCCATCCCCCATAGTTACCGGATGCAGTGATATTACTCAGACTTGGCTAAAAGATTGTAAGCATTTTCATGGCATAGACTCTTTTATACAAAAACATCTTAATGCCACCCCCTACCACAATAACATGCCTTTTATGAATGCGTAGTAAATATTTGATGCTAATAAAAAGCAGGATACAAGCGATTCAGTTGTCCAGATAAGACTACCCATAGTTCCTGTTGAACATGATTTTAACCAAGTTTATGTTTCTTATTATATTGATTGTCAGTGCTTTGTTATTCTAAGAAAGCACTTATATGGACAACTCAACAGCATTTCTTCCATTAACTTTTCTGGTACTTTTCTCACCCTGACATATCTTGTTCCCTGACTACTTCAATACTGGTTTCATCAAGGGATTTAAAATTCCAGAGATGGAAGGAATAGTGAAAAGTAATTCAGTCCATAGTCCTGCCTTAAAAGCAAGAACATCTGAAAGACAACTGTAAGTCTCTTCCCCTCCCCTCAAAATCTTGGATGATGGCTATCACTTCTCAGCTGCTCTTCGACTGCCTTGTGTTTTTGGGTATTGTCTTCCAAAGATCACTGAAATGTCATCGTTACCTCTGAATCCCTTTCCTTGTTACTATAGTCAGGGGGAGAAAAGCCTCGGTGACACTTTCGTACAACACAGTAGGTATATCCATAGGTTTATTGGTGCTTTCAGGACCACATAAAAGGTATTGATTTCATGCTGATTTCTATGCAGGGTTAGTTCTTGCTGTTAAATTGTGTATGGGGGTGTGCGGGGTGTGTATGTGTGTGTGTTAGGGGTGGGGGTGGCATCAGTCTGTGTACAAGCAGAAGTTTTCCCTAAAATTATTTGTTTTAAATAGAAAACATTTTATCAGTTAGTCGTTCATTCTGGTAATTATGCTAAAAATGAAAAGTGTTGGGGAGACAGTTTTTTTATTAGGATACAACAAGTTAATTTATTCAGTTTCTAAATAACATTATAATAATCTAGATATTTCTGAGTATCAATAATTCTGACTCTGAAGGTTACAGAATATGTTTTATATTGCCTCCTCTTCACCTTACAGTTTGAATATTGATATTTAAAACATGTTTTTTTCCTTCAAGGAAGATGCTAGGCATTGACGCAGTTATATGTTACTTACTTTGATATGTATATATTCTTTTTCCAGTTTTGATTTTTAGTATTAACTTTAAATCTGAGTGTTAAACCAATATTAACAACTTTGTTTGTATCTCTGAACACTAAATATAGCAGAATGCTTTCTGAAATGCAAGTTTTATGGTCTCATTAAAAAGAAAACTATTGCAGTAAGTTTCCTTCAACACATATTGGGATTTAAGTAATGTACTAATAATGTGGAAAATACAAAAATGACTTCATGTGATTCCTATATTCAGTGAACTTGAAACCTATTAATGTCTAAACTTTATCAGGATTTTTTCCCCCTGAATTCTGAGTTATTATTTGGTGGTATCCAGGGAATCTCAGAACCATTTTGCTCTTAGGGCTATATCACCTCCTGAAGAGAGTAGCCAGCAAGGACCTATACCATGGTCTTTGAATTCTTGATTCTGTCCACCACACAGCTGGCCGCTGAACTGTAAGCCGCAGAAAAACCAATAGAAGAACCTAAGTCTCCCCTCCCAGGCTAAAGAAATGCACATGTGTACACGTGCAAAGCTTCCAAAGGAACCAAAGGGGTGAGAGAGAAAACAGGAGAAAGAAACAGATGGAGAAGGAAGTCCAGCTTAGAGATTTCATGGATCTGACAGACCTTTGCTATACCTGTTTGATGGCATATGTAAGATGTTTTTGGCTGCAGGGATGACAATTTGGATGTATCACTGGTAGAGAGTTGTAGAAATTATGTCAGTTTGGGGGAAATTACCGAAACCCTTCTAGGGCTTTCTAGCACCAGGTCTCAACACTGAGAGTACCAATAACATATCCTCTAAAAAGGGGAAATAAACAGAGAATGATAAATTTTTTGGTTCCCGAAAATGTGGATGAAAAGGTTTTTATTCTGTTCTGCTTCATACTTTAGTGCATTCTCTTTTTTTTCCTTGAAGGATCTATAGATTGATGGAACAGGATTTTCTTCAGCGACTATGGTACTATGCTTGATTTTTAGAAAATGGGTTATGTCAGTCCACACCAACACTCTAAAACCCCAGCTCACCACTGCAGAAATAGCCTGAGGAAGTGAGATATTAGTGTACCTCATCATTCTGTGATTAGGCAAAGTGTCTTTTAATAATGAGTGTGACTCCACATGGGAAGAGAATAAACTGGCAGTTTTTACAAAGATAATTTCATAGGGATTTTCATGATATTTAGATTTTAATCACTTTAGATTTGGAGTTATGAGTGAACTAAAGATATGCTAAGATTCTGTCAGTCTAGGCCCAGAGATGCTTATCTCACTGTTGACTCCTGTGACTTATGGCACAGGGGATAGCATATTTTGTACATTGTTTTCCTGTGGAGTTCTTGGAGGAAGAACATATAATTGAACTGCTTTAATACTGAAGTGTTGTAATTTATTAGTGTTAGTCCATGGATAAATTTGTCTTGTTTTATTTGAGTTGTCCAAAACCATATGCAAATCTCCCCTTCCATTTTATAAAACTTAGAAATAGACATGGAAGTCATAACAGGTACAACAATTTTAAGTTTTTATGAGTTTTCCTAATTGGAATCACAGACTGGATACACATATACCAGTTTAAAGACATGAAGGAAGATGATCAGCCATGCCATATTCTTGGATTTACTTTGGGTGCATGCCTTATTTTGTAATCTAATCTTGTTTACATTTTTTTAATGTGCTAGTGTGAAGATTATAGAAAGATTGGGAAGCTGAAAGATTTATTATTTACAGAAGGTGGACAGTAGAGTCTATTGCTTTAGGAAAATACACAGCTAAAAGCCAACAGCCTGTCCAACATTAATAAATGATGGCAATGGCACTGACCTTGAGAAGTCATTCATCTCATTCACCCCACACCTCTACACAGGTCTCTGTCTCACACACACCCCTGGGCAAAACAGCCTGTCTGTCATGTACTGGACAAGGTGCCAGGAAGGAGGACCTCCAGCCTCCCAGGTCTCCCAGCCAGTGATTATCTGGTAATCCTGATTGCTTTTAGCATCCATCACAATCACACCAGGCTGATTTCATTCATTGCTGCGTGATTATTGGAATATTTTCAAAGTTTAAATTTCTCCATCTAAGTGAGAGAAAGCCAAAGTTAAACTTGAGCAAAATAAAAGGGCTCATCTGTGCACGATATATGAAATGGTAAATTGTCCCAGGCGAACTGGATCGCCTTTCAGTAAACTAATACTGCTGAGATCCATTAAAGCAGTGGGGGGGCTGCCAAGTATTCACATCCTACACTCATCAACTTGTTTTTTTGCTGACCACTCAGTCAGTCAGCAAGAGCAATGTGATAAGTCCTGGATGATAAACATGGTTCTGTTGCAGAGACAAAATGGATCACAGCAGAGAAGAGAAAAATGTTTCAGATGCAAAAAATAAATGCCAGGAGCAAGGTTCCTGTAGATTAGAGCAAGTTCTTTCAGATCCAAGAGAGTCTCATTTCCAATGTGGAAACTTGAGGAGGTAGAGGGAGCATTTTGAAAATGTCTTAAACTTGCCTCTTAGCCTCAGACACCTGCAAATCTGCAGAACCTCTCTAGGGAAATCCCGACTTGATGGCATGTTAAGGGCAAATTTCAGTACTTGCTTAATAGAGTAGAGCCATTTGTTGCAATGAAATGCAGATCTGCTGTTAGTGTGAATTTATTGTGCTGCTATAGCATCTTTATTATTTTCTATAAAACACAATCTGATTTAAAAATAACTGGTCCTGTGACACTTACAAGGTTGAATCTGATGGGATGTCCATTGTAGATGGATAGCCCTGTGAATAATTTATGTCTTTTGCCACTTGTATGTGGATTCTCTTAGACCTATAGTAATTAGCAATAAGTTCTGGAGTAAACTAGAGAGTGAAAGTACCAGAAAGTCATGTAGGTTAGTGAGTTCTATTGATTCTTTAAACTAATTCTATAGTAACGACCATGGGAAAGAAGCCCAGTGTTTTTCAAAATCTGATTAATAGTTGATTTAATTCATAAGCCTTAAAGCCCAAAGCAAAGATTCATTTGTTTTCAATCCTGTTTTATGTTTTTGGAGTATAGGAGCTTCGATAGTTTATTTAAATGAGGTTCATTTATGACTTTTAATATGATTGCCCTCCCATTTACACAGAAAGTAATATATTATGTTCAAGAGGCACAGTGAGTGAGCACTATTGGCTATGAAGCTAAAGAAAACAATGTGGATTCCATACTTGATGTCAGTTTTCTACTAATGCTGGCATAACCAAGGGACTTTTATTGCAAGGAACAGAAACTATGCAGACTGGCTGAAACAAACTAGATTTGCAGTCAGGATTCAGGGATAGCTGATGGAACCCAGTAAGAAAATGTGGGCAGGCCTCAATAGGATCTAGCAGATAACCTCTAGCTGATGTTATTTTTGTTATCGTTCTGTGATGGTACAGTCCTGTGTCTTTCACCACCATTGCCATCTACAGACAGACTTTGTCTTCTTCAGTGAGAATATGCAGTCAACCACAGCTGCCTTCATTTCAGATTTATATTACTTACCAATTCATGAAATTCCAACCAACTAGCTAGAACCCAAATTGCAAATTGCTGAAAATAGAAACTGATTGGCCCAGCGTGGTTAGGTAGCCTACTGGCCCAAAGAGCAGGACCACCTGGCCCCAGAAGGGCACTAGGACTAAAGCTCCAGTTTTTCCTAAGATATTCTTATTATTCCTCTCTCTTCCCCCTCTTCACCTCTCTTCTTCTGTAAGTATTACAAACATTACTAGAACAATTATTTCAGGGATGCAGAAGAGAGGGAAAGATACTGAAGTTGTCTCAGGCAGTGGAAATGGCAGGCATGTGGAGCCGGACAGGATACTGAGTGAGCCGTCAGCAGTTATCAGTTGAGCATCACGTGGGGTGCAGGAATCGCACGAAAATAAGACTAGGGGGCAATTGATTTGGAGGCAGTTAGGAATATAGGACTTTATCTTGAAGACCCTGTGTGTATTTTTCTGCTCCACCCCCCCAAGTGGAACTGGTCATTGATGTTGTTTAAGTGGAGACATTGGATAGGGAAGGACAATGAGAGGTGCAGAAACATCATTTTAAGTGTTCCAGTTGGGAACTGAAGTGAAAACCTAGGTCAAAGTGGTGAAAGAGAGGGATAAATCTGAGAAATATAAGGGACATATAATAGGCAAGTCTTATTAATTGGTTGACTGTGAAGTAAAGAGAAAGGAGTCAAAGGTAATCCAGATTTCTGGCTGGGAAACTGGGAAGATATGGTCACTCTGAGTGGAAGCCAGTTCCAATTCAGAATTGGACAATTGAATTGGAAGTATCTGAAGGACATCTAAGTAAATGTTTCTAGCAGCATAAGCATTGAGTTTGAAAGTTGGACTTCAGTGTTCAAGGTACAAGTAGGGATTTAAGAATACACAGATATGTAAGTAAAGAGATGGGAAAATGTGATCTCAGCCTGGGAGAGCTTGCAGAGCCAAATTTCTTGGCCTGGGCTCATAGACAGCATCCAAAACTTCTAATAAATGCTTAGATTGACTATACAGCACTGTCCATATGTGTTATGGGGGGAGCGTAGCAAGGAAAGAGCCCATAGCTTGCACCAGATTCTCAGGGGTCCATGGATCTGAAATAATCACAGAGCTATAGTGTGGCATGTGCATTCTCATAGGGAGCACTTTATCAGTGGGTTGAAAACTGGTTTGGGTGGGGGTAGGGAAAGTCTTACTCATTTTATGTGTAAAGTGCAGATACACATACCATATATAAACAGATAGTGTATCTGTGGTATTAAATTTCATGAGGTTGGGCGAATAGAAAAAAAATGTCTTAGAAGGCCCCTTAGAGAGGTGATAATAGAAAAAAAGGTGCAAAACATTGGTGAAGAGTAAAAGGAGCAGTGGGTTTCATCTCTTTATGATCAGATTCTAAAAACTGAGGACAGAATCTATAGTTTTTATTGCTGACAGCAATATTGCTATACCACACCTTTTCCTCCTTTCTATTATCACATCACCATCAGCACCACGACACATATCCAATATATACCTTCAGAAAAGTTATATTACAGGGAGTTAAATTTACTAAGGGCTGAGAGAATAAAGGGAAAACATTGCATTTTTCAGGAGATTCTTTTGTGTCTTTCCTGATGCAACATTCTTTTACAATGATACACATAATAACTTATGAAATATCTAGAACTGAGAGCATATTATAAAACCAATCTTCTGCATTAATAGATAAGTCTACTTACCCTATCTGCTGACTGAGAAAGAAAGCACCATTTGTGGTCTGGGGTTGCTAGAAGCTTCCAAGAATTGTATTCCCATGGGCCTTTTCTCTACCTCCTCATCTATAGCTAATAATTTTCTCCACTGAATATCTATCGAGCCCTCACTATGTACATGACACCAGATATAAATATTAAGTAGTTTTACAGAATTCAAAGACTCAGTGTCCCTTTTTTTTAAAAGGAGCTTCTATCCCCTACCCCCAAAAGTAAAGACATGAGTTCGTTCCAGAGTCAAGTCAATGCTATGGTGTAATAGTCAGAAACCATTCCAAATTCCTTCTCAAGAAACCCTAAGTCACTGTGAAATTTCAAGAGGCTGTCACTTTACTATGCAATGTATTATGTATATTTCTTAGTTATTTCATAAATTGCTTATGAAAAAAAGATGGCCATATTAACCAAATTTTACTAATCTTTCCATTCTTTTATTTTAATGTAAATTATTGGCCGCTTTAGGGGCCAGAGCTGAGAGCAGCAAATTTGGGAAAGGGAAAGGCAAGATCAGCAGGTTTCTGGCCACTGTGGTTCATTAAGTCAGAAATCATTTATCTGCATTAACTCTGTTCAAAAGTGTTCACATTTTTAAACACATTTGGGTGAAAATTTTCATAGGGTGAGTGTCTACTTTGTGCACTTCAAGAAAACAACTTGAACCTCTATTAATCTTGAAGCCTTATGGAGCTGAGACCAAGCCTTCACAGTTAGGTCATCGAGAGCACGTTACATGTTCACCTCACCTAACCCAGGCCAACTGCAGCCAGATTGCGGTAGCAACGATACAGGAATGCTAGAAGAAACTGATCATATATCATTAGGAGGAAAGATCATTCTTCTTTCCATTCCGAGTGAACGGTTATAAAACTAAGTTTTGTTTTTTGTTTTTTTTTTAGCCTTCCATAGAGGTCCCATAAAATATCACTACTACATTTGTCATTCTTTTCCACTTTACTTCATAGGATCAATCATAGTTGTGTGCTTGAAACTATTTAGGGGATTTCAATAGTTAGCATCTTCTAAAATATTTGATTTCAAGGACTTCTTTTGTCTTGATTCATAAACCAGCAATTTTCTTTTATTAAGGGAAGGCCAGACCTCTCATTTCACATACTTTTTGCTTCTGTTCTGTAATGGAGTGTACAGTATATACATGCTTTGTAAAGCTAGGTTTGGGGACAGCTTTCTTTTTCAGACCCTGCTTTTTGTGTCAGCTGACTGGCACCCGCCGTGCTGGGGAAGTAGAGTGCTTCCTTGGTGTCTCCAGATAGCTGTCAGAATTAATCTGTAGACAGGAAAAGATTTTCCTTGAAAAGAAGCTGGAGGAAACTGCCAAGCTGTGTCGGCCTATCATTATACAGATACACTTATTGTCACCGTGGAGGCAAGGAAGGGGAAGCTTATTTTGCACATTAAAATTATAAGACTTTATGACAAGATCAGATTCAGTGGATTTTAAAAATATCAATTACTTAACATATAAGTTCTTTACATTTTGGTAAACCAAGCCTACATACTTCATGAAGCAAGTCATACTTTCCTGCTAATTCTGCAGGAATAAAACTGTGTTTCCTCACCCTTAAGCACTAGAGAACTAGATATGGTAAGGAAGCAAAAGTAGATGCCAAAGTTCAATGTAATCTCTTTCTTTTGAGTGAATTAACATGGAAACAAAACAGAGTTTTCTGTTGTTTCTTCTGAACTTTGTTTCTGGAAACTAGCAATTGTCTACTTTGTGAGCAGTTTTTCCTTTCACTTTTTAAAAGCATAAATTACCCTTAATAATTTATCTACAGATTATTCATTAAAAGCACATAAAAATGTTACTTATGAATTGATTTGATCTTGAAGGATCCCATCATTAGCTGTAGTGGCCTGTTAACTCTTGCTAGCATGAGTAGCATGATTATAAGTGTATCAGTTTGTTATTTCTTGTTTTAGTTCATTTGTCGAAATTATAAGGTTAGCACCCAGGTCCATGCCCTGGACTTTGGACAAGTTTAAATGAGAGTTTAAGTTTTAAAAAAGAGAAAGAAAGGCATGACCGAAGCACCATTGCTGTTCGAATTTAGCCAAGCAGTAATAATGTCCTCAAACATTGCATTGGTATCTAAGCAGACTTAAAACAGAGCTCCTTACTTTCTAGCTTGTGAGTTAGAGCAAGTTAAGCACTACAACTGTGCCTCAGTTTACTCATCTCTAAAATAGGGATAGTGATAGAGCCTACCTTTTTACATGGATTTTATGAGATAAAGTGATAAAGGCCTTAGTTTAGTGTCTAGCATAAACTGAGTACTTAATAAATATCAGCTGCATCTTGTCGGAATTATGATACCAGCACTATCAGTCATCTAACACTAGCCTTGATTTTGAAATGTGGCAGGCTAGCACAGTCTTGAAAACACCCTTGGAGGCAGGATTGGTCGGCTTTCTCATGCACTTGGGAATTTCTGTTGTCATCGGACACAGTTTTCCGAGGGATTGATTCATTTATACAAAATGGTAGTTTCCTGGAGAGTTTTGAGGAATCTCTGGCAGTTTAGAGCAGAGACAGTCCATCACCTCTCAAGATCAAAAGGACCTCGCCTTATTCATCAATCTATTGGGCTAAGTTTTTCTTCGGACTATGTTACTTTCATTTCATCCTTTAGGAAGATCCTAAAAACAATGAGATTAAAAGATTTGCTCTAGCTTACCTGGGTTTGATAGGAGAATGAGGCACAAAGCCATTTTGACTGCTATTTGTGGATGTGGTTTAGTGCATAAAGCCCTTCCACAGCTAAGGTAACATATGTGCCATATCACATTAGCTGCCAAGGTCAGCCAAGAAATATCGCAAAGTTATTTATCTCATGGATTGAATGACTTAAATGTTAATTCTAAACATTTTATCATAAATATTTAAAGCATATAACCAGTTTCCACTTAATCATAAAGCACAACTCTTATTAGTCTGCAAGCATTTGCATGGAAAATTACACATCACTCTAATGTATTTTCTGTCTGCTTTTGTGTCCATATAAAAATAACAAACCACAGATGCATGATGACATCATCATCACTGAACCAAAGAAGGGAGAAAAAAAAAATCATGGTGTGAACTGAAGATTAAACCATTCCTTGTCAGGTCATCAGAGCTTTTCTTGATATTTTTAGAGGGAGTTCCTATGTATAAAGTCAGCTGCAAGATCAAAGACAGTTGACACTCACTCCAGAAAATGAGTCAAAAATTTAAACACAGTGTCCTCCAAATGTCCCTTGGCACCAATGAAGGTGATTCTTTTTTTAATGCTACATTAGGTCCTCTAGTTCATCCCACTCAGCTCCATTGCATTTTCTCTAATGTTATGTCCAATTTTAAATGACTTGAGTGATGAGCCTTCCATCTTTTACCTGACTAGTGTAACCCCAGAGTGCCCAGGATTCACAGGGCCTCATTCCCTTTGACAACCCTGCTGCAGCAGACCTGAGAGTGGGGTAGCAGAGCTCAACAAGGTTTTAATTGCTGCCTAATAGGCTATAGCAACCTGAGCATTTTATTAAGAGGGCATTTAAAATTAGCATTATTATTCCAGAAGATGCTTTCACACTGCAGTAAAAATCATGCTGAGAGAATGTCTGATATGCAACCTAATTTCACCATTTTCTTAATTTCTTCCCATTACTCCTAGTAATATACCTCTCAAACCATTTTATATTCTTCTCCTTGTAGTCCTCTGATTACATAAGTAATTTTATCACCTCCCTTTCTACTTTCCCGGTTATATTTGCCCAGAGTATTCATGATAAACACAACCCTGTCAATAGAATTGAAGTATATTACATACAGACTTTTCAGAGTTAGAGTAACTTTTTTTAAAAGTAGACATTGATGAATTCCATGCAGGTAGGCAATATACACCTTCTCATAGCAGTAATCAGGATAGTTTTGATGTTTTAATTTCACCTTCATCTTTTTCTCTTAAATCATCCGGTTCTGTCATTTCCGGGCCACTCTCTCCAATTACTGACACTCCCATGAGTGAAAGCGAGATTTCAATATCATCATCTTTCTGGAGAGGAAATTTTATCTCTCCTCTGTGATGATATTTGAGCAACTCTGCCATCATACCATGGTTATTTAATTCTATTGTATTTATAAGCAATTCTCCAACCTGCTGACGGTTGTCACTTAAAAACCTTACTGGTGTTTTTCCTTTCTTCTGCTATACTCATCAAATCCTGCCTCCTTATTCCTGCAGCTGTACACTGTCCCACCGATATATGGCTACTTCTTTTTTCAGAACTTTTTTTTTTTTTGTCTAAGGTGTTGTCTCATTAGGACCTACATATACTAAAGCCATACTCTCTATAATACCTTTTGTATCATATTTTCTGCAACACCACCGGAAAACTCTTTGTCCTTTGCTTTTATACTCCTCTAAGAATTAATCATTTCACATAAATATTATTTGCTTTGATGAATATTAATAGTCTTTAAATTTTTTTTATATTCTTATATGTAGTTGTTTCCATGACTACCTCTTTTTTATCCATGTTGGTTGTTTCATTTAGCAAACATTTGAGGCCATACACTGGACACTGTACTTGGTGCTTTGAAAAGGGAAATGAACCTAGAAAGATCTCGGTTTTCAGAAAGGCAGAGTCCAGTACAGGATTCTGAAAGGTGGGCAATTAATTGCCTTATAGTATGAGACATGCTATAATAGCTTCTAAGCTCTGATGAGGAGAAATAAATGCTTTTGGGGTTAAGTCAGTACTCATGGAAACTATAAAGTATGTGACATTTGAGCTGGGCTTTACAGGAGAAGTAAGGGTTTGCCTTTTTCCTACCTAATTCTTATCCTAGAGAAAATGATATATTCCTTTTATAACTACAAGGTACTCATTAGTGCAGATGGAAAGGCACTTCCAAGAGCAGAAGGCACATGAGGGGACATGTAGATGCCTGAAGTACATTGAGGGAGGACCTGTGACTGATTCAAATGTAGGGCATTTGACAGAAGTAGATAGTAATGGAGACAGAAAAATCAGTGGAGGACACTGGCAGAGTGGGATGGTGGTTCTGGTGAGCCAGAGGAGCCTAACACCAAAGTAATGAGTTTTCACTTTTGCAATGTCTGTTTCTGTTGATGTGTGATTGTAGGTGTTTATATTATGATTTAGACCAATGGCTACCAGCTCTAGCTGTGCGTTAGTATCTCTGCCTCATTGTAATTAATTAGAATTTCAAAGAGCAGCATCCATTTATTTTCAAGCTCCCAAGGTGATTCTGATGGGCAGCCAGGCTCGAGAACCTCTTACCCAGACCCCCTTACACTTGAACAAGTTAATAGAGGCACCCAAGGAGACCCCGACGACTCAAACTAGAAAGAGATCCCCTTTTGGAACCCCTTACTCCGCCCTTAGACTGGTGGGCAGCAGCAACATCTGCCGGTCTGCTCTTTCCCTGCAGCATTTCAACTTGTTCAGGTCATTTCCACTCACAAGTGAATACAGTTATTCCCTCTTCACTTTGCAGTCTCCTTCAACCATCACCCTATTCTTCTTTTCATAGCCATACCTGATGCTTCCAATTTTATTTCTACTTCAGCTCAGCAGTCTAAACTCCAGCCCTGCCACACCGCCCACATTCTTCTTAGCCACCAGGTCTCCATTCCCTGACAATGCAAGTGTTGTTGTTCTTCCTGGATTTTCCCTCCCTGTACATTTTTTTCTGTCATTGCCTACTCACCCATTCATCTGCAGTACCAGCCAGGGCATCTGGGGCATGGAGTCATCACAACTGAGCTTCCTGGTCTGGACTAGTTGGCATCCCCGTATGCTATTGTACCGTTTTGTATAGAATGTGTATAACATTTATTAATACATATGGTAATTCACTACTCACATTAAAACAGTGGGTCTTTTAGGAATTGACTTCTTCATATTCATTTGCATATTACAGTGCTCAATATATAGATGTTCCTCAATAATAAAATTACTAAATGAATGGTATGCATATATTCACATAATATTCTTGAGTACCTAATACATGCTAGCTACCAATTATCGAGCACTTAGTATCAGCCTGGGGAAGTATTAACATTTTAGCACATGTATTTTTTAACCTTATTATTTAACCCCTAAAGTTAGGGTGTTAGTTTCCTTTTACAGATGAGAAAACTGAGACTTTGAGAGGTCACAAATAAACCAAAACTGAATTAACTATTTCTATGATCTTTTTTAATTGATACTTCACACTTAACCTGTGTAGGGTGAAGTCAGGGACTTCTTTAATTTAGACTGAACAATTTTTAGAAAATAGAATCACCCAACATATTTATTATGTAAGTTATCAGGTATCTTTGGTATTTGTCAAAGAACTTTTTTCTAAAAGATACGATCTTCAGAGGTTTAACTACTAATATTTCATCCAACAATTATACTTTTCTCAGTACTTCAATGAAAATAGAAGAATTCTTCCTATTCAGAGATTGAGGCAAAAAGATTAAAATCAACAGATAAGGCCATAACCCCAAATTCCCAGTCCTCTGTCCACCAAAGACCCTCTTGAGCCAATAGTATGAACACCCTCCCTAAAATCTGTTCGCAAATAGAAAAATGGGCCAGTTCCACAATCCCCTGCTTTCTCCTCCCTGCTAATGAACAATGAGCTGACCTTATGACTGCGGCCAAAGGGAGTGGAGAGCAGAGAAGAAAGCCTGAGTAATCAGCACACTGAATTATCAGCCTCAGTGTAATTGCGTTTTCTTTGGCTTCCTTGTTTTCAGAGTTCAGCATTTTAAAGTTATTGAGGGATGTGCTATATCCCCAGGCACTGAGACAAACTGTTTTCAGTGTCTGCCATGATCATTTTGATTCGGTGGTGTGGGACCAGAAGGCCTCTTCTGACAGGGCCTCCAGAAAGGAAGTGTGAGAACTCCGAATGACACAGCTCCCTTTTCCACTGAGAGTCAAACACAGAATGGCCTTTTAATGCCCTTGTCTGTTAGACCGTGCATCATATAAGCTGAAGAGCATTCATGTGGCTGAAGCAGCCCTGGAAGATAAGGAAGGTGCTGAGCAGAATGAATGCAGCCCAGTGTTACAGAAGTCCGGGAAGGGGAGATGGCTGTTGGTGGGATAGTGTGATCATCTATCCTGCTTTGGCAGAGACCAAATGGTTTCCAGGCATAGGAAACTTTCAGCATTAAGGCCAGCAAAGTCCCAGGCAAACATAGATGGTGGGCTTAGGTGTCTGCTAAGCTAAACTTTTCTCAGCTTAACAAAAAGTTCACAGTCAGTTGGAAATCATTTCATATTGTTTTTAAGTCATGTCTGACTCATTGAATGAAAATAAACACACCTGAGGATTTCTTTGGACTCCCTGGAGTAAGCAGTAAAATTGAATGGGCCCTTGTTGAATGCTTTCTGCCTACTCCCCCTGCAGCTTGCTCTCCCTATGTCTGATTTTAGAACCTTGGCTGCCTTGCTCCCAGGGCCTACCAAGTATTTCTTTGTTCTTCCTCCCCCTCTCCTTTTGCTGCTGTTGCAATAACTCCAAGGATTAAAGAGGATGTACAGTATGTACTTTCTCCTATTTTGGCACTCATTCCCATGGCTCTGCTTAGATACAGCTGGCGGAGCTGGGCATTAGGGAGCCTCCAGGGGACTCACAGCTGAATCTATCAGGTCCCCAGCAGCAGCTGTTATCCGAACCAACTGGGTTGAGCCCACAACAGCAAAGGAAGGGTGTGGTGCGAATGTGCAGGAAGAACAGCAGACAATCCTGTCTTTGCTCCAGAGAGTTTAAATCACCCCATCTGCATGTGGAGCATGGTGATTGTTCTGGAGAGAGTGGGAAGGGGAGGAGATGGTGTTTTTCCACAGTTATCAAGATAAACAGAGCGGCCAGTGCTGTCTGTGCAGCTGTTTCAGTGTGAGGATCAGCTGAATTACTTTATTTTTACTCAGTGGGAATCAACACCCCCCCTCCTTTCTGTTAGAGAAAAGGAGACTGGCTAACAAAATCACTTGATGATTTGAATTTTGCTGCCGAGTGGTGATAATTTATGGGACTGTCTGGACATATCCCTGCTTGGACATTTAATTAGTGAAAAGCCAGTCTAGAAGACAAAGCAGCTAAATAATCTGAGACAATCATTTGAAGATCTAGTAAAAAGAATGGGACAAGGAGGGCAGATAAAAGGAAAAACAAGGTGAAAAATTATTTCAAGACAAGAGAAATAAAGAGTTCTAGCACTCAAGATGAAGATGAAGGAAATGAAGAGAAATGGTTATTGCCTTCCTGCCTACATGCCAATTTTAGAGGTTGTACCATTGTGGCATACAGCTTGGAAGACCCAAAATATTGGCTATTCAGTAAGTCTAGCAAAGGCCCCTTTTGAGCCCTTCTCCTTAGTGGCATAACAACATGCACAGACATGGTCTTGTGAAAAATAATTATCAGGTAAGAACGGCTAATGAACATACATTGATCCTCGTGTACTTTGGAGTAAAGCCACACTAAAGTAACAATAATGGTACTTGTTTGTGGGCATTAACCTACAAGGATAAAGACATGGGAAAAGGAGGTAAAAACATTGAAGAGGCATCTATAAAGAAAATGAAGAAATAGTAAATAGTTTAACAGGCGCAAGAAAGGTGAATTCTAAGCCACTGAACCCTTAACAGTTTAGGAATAGGGGCACTAGGCATCTTTGAAGCTGTGATGAATGAGTGTGTAGGAAAGAGCTAATTTGAGTAGGACTGGTTAAGCTGTGTTTTGGAAACACATTAACTCTCTTACTTTACAGACATTTGACTGCTTTTCTCCCACTCTGATGGAAAACTGAAACTTTTTCCTTCAGTTTACTTGAGAAATAATTGACATATACATGGTATAAGTTCAGGATATACAATGCAGTATAAAGATTGGCTATAGTTTTACATTGTACACTTATTGACACAATGATTAGCTAATACCTCCATCACCTCACACAAGTACCACTTGTGTGTGTGTGTGTGTGTGTGTGTGTGTGTTGAGAATAGCAACTTCAAGTATATAATGGTTTTGTTTACTACAATTTCCATGCTATACACTAGCTTCCCAGAACTTTTTCATCTTGTAGCTGTAAGTTTGTATCCTTTAACCAACATCTTCCCATTTTCCCCACACCTCAGTGAATGGGCAACTGCTATTTTATTCTCTGTATGAGTTAGGCTTTCTGTTCCACATGTGAGAGCATACAGTATTTGTCTTTATCAGACACTGTTTTGTTGTTGTTGTTTGTTTGTTTTTAATGAGGGCAAAACATAGGGCTTCCAAATCAGGAAAGGTATAATGAACAATTGAAAAAGGCTATACAATAAGAAGATTAAAGGATTGTATGCTAAGACCCCATCTTTTAGTCACATTTTCTCTCCCTCCTACCTGCTTCCCACAAACATACCAGAAAACACCTGTGCCCTGTCTTACTACTGAATTTCTGGAATTCAGACACATGCTGTCCATGCAAAGGATTTAAATTATCTTCTTAGGTAATATGACCAGCCCAAGGAGGAAGACTAAAGAATCTGAAAGTTAGGTTTTCCTAACAGTTGATCCATTATTCATAGAACTGTATTCGTAGAACTTCCTGTTGATTTGTGGGTCCTTTCCTGATAACCTTCATAACCACCAGACATCTGAGGAAACTTATTTGAACATGAAGATTGAAAACTTAAAAAAAAAAAAAATCACTGTATCTTTCTAGATGAAGAAGATAGCATTAAAAAGGATATATTCAGGGTCTCCCTGGTGGCACAACGGGTTAGGACACAGCACTGCAAGCAAGCAGCAGCCGCTTCAGTGTATGTTCAATCCTGGGCCCGGAGGTGATCCACATGGTGTGCCAGACCTCTTCTGACTCGCCTGCTGTTTCCCTCAGCAATGTACTGCTCCCCACCCTGTCTCTGGTGAATCCTCTCACCACTCCTGCACCTCTGGTTTGTACCCCAGTTCTGTATGCATAAATAAATAAATCTTTAAAAAAAAAAAAAGGATATATTCAGAGAGTAAGAAGTATAATTGGAAATTCAAAATATTAAAGAAGAAATCAAAAACTTGGTAGACAGCACATATGATAAAGCTGAGAAATTCTTACAGAACATGGAATAAAATGACAAAACATGACATAGCAAAATACAAGCAAGGAGAGAAGGAGCTCCAATATTCAAAATTAGGCGTTTCATGAAGAGATTAGAAAAGACTCAGAAAAAGAAGTCCATAAAAATAATTTAAGGAAATTTACCAAAATTGAGTAGGTGGGTTTCCAGATTGCAAGGGTCTTCTGAGTGTCTGGTCCCGTGAAACAAAAGACACCCACATCATAGCTTATTATGAAATTTCAGAGTAGTAAAAATATAGAGAAAATCTAAATGTGTCCAGACAGAGTGTAGTAGAGTTTTTTTTGTTTGTTTGTTTTAAAAAGAGAAAACCAAGCCCTCCCTGGTGGCACAGCGGGTTAAAACACAGCACTGAAAAGCTAAAGCCACTTCCGCATGAGTTCGATCCCCGCCTGCCCTGGAGGAGATCCACATGGCAAGGCAGACCTCTCCTGACCCGCCCGCTGCTCCCCTCAGCAGTGTACTTCGTCGATCTGCCTGTTTCTGCACCCCACTCTGTCTCTGGTGAATCCTCTCACCCTCTGCATCTCTGGCCTGTACCCCAGTTCTGTATGAATAAATAAATAAATCTTTAAAAAAAAAAAAAAGAGAAAACCAGGTCAGGTGTCATAATAAATTCTCACTAACAAACTTGATAGACAGTAAAATATGACCTTCAATGAACTACTTCCAATTTAAAATTCTGCACCTAGGCAAACTACAAATCAGAAATAAAGGTAAGCAAAAGTAAGTTCAAAGTCTTAAAATTGTTATCTCCCTGTTAGCATTTCTTAGGAAGCTATTGGGAGATGCGCTCCACCAAGATGAAGGAGTAGCCCAAGAAAGTAGACAGTGTAAGATACAAAATAGGACGTTTAGCACAGAAAACAGAGCAAAAGAGTCCCCAGAATGCTAGGAAAGCAGACCTCAAAATAACAGCTTGTGCCAGGTTTACAGGACCACCTGACTTGATTAAAACTACCTAGGAGTCTTCTTCAGGAAGGGGAGAGTAATAGAAATATCTGATGTGTCATGTGTTTTGAGAGGACCTTAGTTCAAGTTAAGGGAGAGTTGGGAAGGAAGATGTAAATTTGTTTTATGCTCATATAAAGCCAAGCACATCAAAAATCAAGATTATTTTTAATTGGGAGGAGGGTATTTTGCAGGAAAGACAAGTATTCCATATATTAGTTCTGAATATTTATATAATCATAAATAAAACACTGAATATTGATTCAGCCAAAGCTTCAAGACACTCTAAATTGGGTTGGGGAATAGGAAAGAATTCATGTAGAATAGTGAGAACTAGCTATTGTTTTCATAACAGTAGTCTGACGAATTAGCCTAAAACCAAAAAATCAAGAAAAGCACTAGGTAGCATTAGAAGCATGATAAATATAGATCTGAAATAAATCCTAAAAGAGTCCATTATAACAGATGAAAATGGTTACTTTGGAGTGGGGGGAGGGGAGGAAATGGAGCATGGGGTGAATATTTTTCATAATAAACCTTAAAGGCTTTTTGACTTTTTGAATTATGTGTATGTAAGACTTTTAAAACATAACAGAAAAAGAAACAATAGTTAAGCCAGTTTTGTTTTAATAAGAAGGTCAGATACCATAGCCTAACAGTGACTGTTAAAAATATAGGAGAATATTTTATTATTAAAAATAAATTCTCTTTTGTGAAGGAAATATGTATTTTACTTCATTACATTCCTTTCAAGTTTTTCTTTTCTCAAATATATGAGACCAGTACAAAGTTAACATTTTCTTTCTGATCACTGGTTTAGCAGGAATGCTATAGACCACTCAAGTTTAAGTCATGAAGGGTTAAACTCACAAGAAGCTTTGAGGAAACAGAAAAAAAATGTCCTCATCAAACTCCTTCACCTCCCAGCCTTCTTGCTACTCTAGCAGAAATTTGGATTGGGGATAGACTTCGAAACTGAACTTCAGTAGTGCATAGGACACCCAGCACAGAAGGTGTGGGTGTGGGGAAATACCATTTCAAATGATTGGGCAGACTGACCCCTGTCTGCTTAGCTCCTACCCTAAGCTGTAGACTCTGCAGAGCCCCCTAAACAGTGCCACTCGAAGCAACTGGGCGTTTTCTTTTCTAATTTGCTCGTGTTAAAGTTTTAACACATTGACATATTTTAGCAGCAAAATCTCGTATGCCACTAGTGCTCAAATTAGTAATCCTTCATGCTACCTGGGAAATGAGTTCAGGATTCATGCACTCCACATCCATATTTTTTGCATTTCCTGTCTGTTGGAGGTGACCATTCTTATAAAGTTTTCTGTGATTTTTATTATTATTACTTACCTTGACTTCTCTGCTGCTGGTTGGTAGCTTATGTACATAGTTAAGCCAACGCTGAGTAAATGTCTGTCTCATTTTTTCCCCTTCTTCCTCTGATCCATTCCCTAGTTACAAGTCCAGAACTTCCCAGAGGGATTAGGAAAAAGCTTCTGTGAGCATTGAGTCAGTCTATGGGTAGTAGGTAGCAAATGTGCGACCTTTCTGATACGGGCTTGTTTTCTCCAAATACATTTCAGTTAGTTCTCTAAGGAACTATATTATTGCCTTAAAGAACATAAGTTTCTTTACATAGCTCATAAGGAATACTAAGACACTGATGGACTTAACGTTCTGCCAGGCTTTGAAATATCCAGCCTGGCTGTATGAGGGTGTGGGTGTTGGCTTTCCATGCAAGGAGACAATGCATGCAAAGGCTAGCAAATGGGATATGGTCAGAAGCTGGTAGCTTTTCTTTTCACTCCAGGGCTAGTTTCTCAGGGGTATGAAGTAAAGATTTGTGATTTCCTCACTCACTGTGCCCTCTTTATTACCCTCTTGGTTTTGGTGCTCAGTTTTCACTTCTGTTGTTCTGACTTTCTTGAGTAATTCCTGTCTAATTTCTCAGTGTTAAATGTTTACATTCTTAGAAGGATTTTTAGATATTTCTTTGGGGAAAGGTGAATTCTTTCTTCTGTTTGCATGTCTTCTTGTATATAATGTCCTACTCTAGAAGGAAAAAAGTAAAAGTTTCCTCCAGTCTTTAAAACTCTAAGTTACAATAAGTGACATAGCCATAGGTCAAAAAAAAAAAAAAGAGAGAGAGAGAGAGATTTTACCTACCCTGATCTGAAAGCCAGCTTGCTATAGGCCATAGTCACCAAATGAGTTCTTACAGATTCATAGGGAAACTAACAAATTTAATTTTCTTCTGCTTTTTCTCTAGTGCACAATTCCATTAGACTCATTTGTCTACATTCTCAGAAATGCACAGCCTATTGGATAAACTGAAGAAGATAATGAAAATAATGTAGCCACTTTAAAGACAAAACAAGTGAAATTCTCCCCTCCCCTTCTCCTACCCAGCCTTCCCCCCACCCCCCACACCCCCCCACCCCACCCCAGCCATCCTGGGCTAGGGGAAAAGTTAATGAGAAAATGCAAATGTTGAACTTTTGGTAATTTAGTTCTATTTCTTAAAATATACTTTGTGTTGGTTTCAAATGTTTTATTGAGTAATAAAATTGGTTAACAGTATTCCCACATGGGGATTTGTTCACATTAGCACATAACAGAGAAGAAAGAATTGGTTTATTCATATTCATGCTCTCCTCTCTCCCCTCCTCACTCTCCCTCCTCCTGTCCTCCCTGGCATGTACCTCCCCTTATCCCTGGCTCTCTTTTTTTCCTCCCTCCTCTCCTTAATTCATTTTTTATTTTATATCTTCCTTTTCCCATCTTGTATCTCCATATCCCCTGAAAATTACAACTTGAAAGGAAGAAAAGACAAAAAACAGAACTAACCCATGAAATAAATATTTCTACCCATGAAGTTTTAACCAGTTCCTCCTTCCAGATCTTAGGAAGCCTACTTAATTGGATGCTTGCCTACATTCTACTAAATATCTATAATAGTACTGTGTCTATACCTCAGATTCAGAATCATTTACACTCTGTCCATGCTTTTAGCCTAAGCTAATTATGCTTTCCCATTTGACCCTACTTTTATTCTGCAGGGAGAGGTTTTATAACTGTTTATCCTTTCAATTTAACAAGATTGTATATAAAGTTTATGCTGAATAGATCACCTTTTAAATTCATTATCTGTCTCTTGACCTGAAACATAAATTCCTTCAGGAAGAGATTTTATCTGTATTGTACATAGCAACCATTACTGTCATGTAATAAACACTCAGCTAAAATTTGTTGGGTGAGTCAGTGATCACTGGGCTAGGGGAGGCAAATATTTCTTTAAGCCATGTTTGTGTGTATTTTTAAAGCAAGATCAATTCAAAGCGATGACTTTCAAGTTCATGTTGCTAAATGTGGTGTTTTAAGATAAGCTGTCATTGTGAATAAGTTAAGAAGCATTTGTTCTCCTCACCACTATGACCCTTATGGAGCCTGAGCCAGTAAACTTCAGGAAATTGGTCCAATCTAATGCATTGTGAACCTCCAATTAGAACCTATGTCTTTCCTTCAACTCAGTCTGCCAAAAGTCATACAGTTTGGTATGTCTTAGTCTTGCCTTCTAAATTGCACTGTAAATTTCTCTGATGATCCTTTTTGCCCTTTCTTTTTGATACATTCCTCACAGTGCTTAGCACAATTTCTTGTACCTATAAGTGTTTATTAAATCTCAATTAACAGCATATTTTACCCTGATAACTTACAAGGGCTATTGACTAATAAATGTGCAAGTAGGAAATGGAAATGAATTAAATAAATTTTATCTATTTCTCTCAGTTTCATATGAATTATATAAATATTATGCTTAGTTTATTGTAACCCTAATTCCAAATATAATTTCACATAAGATGAAGACTTACTATTATGGCAAGTTTCAGTTTCTGGATGTTTGGGGGTAAGGAATAAAGCCTACTCTTCACAGTTTATATTCTTCCCACAAAAAAAAAAAAAACACAGCTTTTAGAAATTTGGTGTTGGAATGACTTTGGTTTGATGCTTTAGTAATTATTTACCCACCTTATGCCCTCTGTATACATGATTACATATTGCTTCAATTTTTTCTGAAAAATCCCTGTTTTGTGTGCCCTTGGGGATATATAGTGAGGGGCTGGGGCTTGATTGCTCACCCTGCAGGGCAAACGCTCAGGTGGCGCTAGAACACTAGCCTCTGCTCTGGCTAACTCCAGACAGTGTTTAACCTTTCAATAATTCTTCCTCTCTCAAATAAGCAAATGCTGCTGAGGCCCTAGCTGAAGTCAGTAGAGGAGAATCTATAGCTCCACAGATCAGCCAGAGGGAAGGTTTTCTAAGAGTAACAAATCTTTTCTCTTGCAACATGCTTTTTCTAGAAGCTTTTTGTCATTCTGGCAGTAAACTGTTTTCCCCTTGCTGCCTTAGCAACAAGACCTGAAGTCACTTCCCGCTCTATTCTGTGGTCTGATTTTAAGAGCACTAACAGATATACCTAGGCCTAGAAGAAAATATCAGATTGGGGAAGCCCACAGACATTACCTGTTCCTTAAGTTAGAGAATTATTTTTTTACCTTATTAGTAACTCCTTGAAAGGGTCAAATAGGAAATCTTGGAAATGGTGAATCTTGGAAACCCCACAAGTCCTTAATAAATGCTGTAGCTAAAGTTCTTGTCAGGGAACTGCCTCTGACAACATGAGAGAACAATTTTTTTTCTCAGGGTTCTCTATGGCTACCTCAGTGGAAGAGTCTAAATGTTAATGATTCCTTTATGTGTACCAATATCCAGTTAACTCTAGCTTTCTCAAGAGTTTTTGTTTACCCCAAGAATATGAAGTTCAATTTGAGTATAAAACTTTGTTTACCAAAGAATTAAATTAAGATAGATTTTGGTTTTAGTCGATCCCTTGTGAGTTCATTTGAATAGTGAATTCAGTATTATCTTGTAGATCCTGTTCAGTACAGAAGTTAGGTGATCACCTGGAGGCAAAGGTTATGCATTAACTATACCCATAAGTAGGTGTGTGATATTCCAGAACTGAAGACTTGAGGGATTTACTTAAAGGGGGAATGTGCAATTTACTGATTTTATATATTTTCTTTTGTACGCTAAAGATGTATTAAATGTGACCTAGAAATTAAACATACTCCCAAGAAATTATGGAAACATAAGTTCAGATTAGAAATCTGTACCTCCATAGAACAGGCAGACACTGTATCTGTAGGTCATAGTATGATGCAGCCTCTCTGTAAGAAATTGCTATGTTTCTTAATAAATTAAAACTCCAAGGCTTACACTAAAAAGAAGTGTTTCAGTGAGAAATTCTTTTGTTAGACTAAATATGAGCTAAAGATCCTACCTGGATTCCTCATGCCTAGTTAAATCATGCCATTTTAAATAGTTTTTTTTTTTTTCTTCTTCTAATAGGGACTTAAAGCAGAAGAGACCATAGAGCCAGATAATCCACATTCAGAAAGAAACTCCTTTCTGAGGAAGGATGAGATCCGAACCTATGTTCATGAAGTCTGCCCTTCCTCATGGATACATCACCCTAGACACACAGTTAGGATTACTCTCTCAGACACCAACATTCTCAGAGGCCAAACCAGAAAATTCTGCATCCAACAATCTAGGCTTTGAATTTCTAAGTAATGATATCTTAGTCTACAAAGCACTGCTTTAGGCCCTTGAAATACTTACCTCATTTCATTATCCTTTGTTTGTGTATTGACCTCATTTTAGAGAAAAGGAAACAAAGGTTTAAAACTTTTTCCCCCCTAGGTGACACCACTCCTTTCAGTGGTCAGGCTGGGCATGGTTTTCTAGACCCCATCAGTGCCTTTCAGCTTCTGCGTGTTATCCTAGGAAGACTTAGGTTTCATTTTGTTAAAGAAAAGAGAATCTCTTCACTCACAATACTATAAACCCTATAAACTTCTTCATTGAAACATCTATTCAGAACCATGTTCAGAATCCATTTTTTGTGAGAGATTAGAAGACAGCTAACATGGGGAAGGGAGGAGAGACTTGGAAACAGACTGTTACATGAGAGCTCATGTGGACAGCATTCATCCTCATCAGAAATGGCCAATCTGTTGCCTAGCTGCCTTCCTCAGCACTGTTTAAGTTTTAATTATCTTCCAACTGTCTGAGCTGCTGTTGAGGACCTCAGAGAGAACAAAGGAGAACTGGTGTATTTTTCAGCGGTGCTCTTCTCCGCACACTGATGAAGTTACTAGCTGCCACTGCCCTTATTATCAGGTTAAATCAGGAGTCTGACTGTGTATTGGAGAGCTGATGGTGAAAGGGAAAAAAATTAATCTGAAGTATTACCTCTTTTTCAGAATCCTTTGTGGTAGAGAAAATGTGGCATCTATAGCTCCTGTTTAAGTGTTGTGAACCAGAAGCAAAATTTGCTTTGTTTTTTCAAAAAAAAGTTTGGAAAAAAATAGAGAGAGCACTCTCTCATTCCCTATCCCATGGATTTTCAATAACATAGGAAATAATATCTTCTCTTCTGCCTCTGAGATGGTCCATCCTCACCCATTAAGGAAAACTGCTCAGGGTCAGATGGTGCCTGTGCTGCCTCCTGCCCTTTGGGCATTGCTCATGCATCAAGCTCTCTTCTCCTGGTGCCTGTGCTGCACCCCCTCCCCCCAACCACCCCAGGCATTGCTCATGCCTCAGGCTCTCCTCTTCTGCACTGGCCAGGCCCTCTGAGGGCTTCATGTGCAGCTCCAGGTAGCTCGGAAGCTGGAGAATTCACTGAAGCCTATTTCTAGTCCAGCTCTTCAATAAAGGAAAGATCTCCCTATGCTAGAGACATGGAGCATGGCTTCTTTTTTATGACATTGTTACTATTTTTTAAATGTGTATTTGAATAAGGACTTTGTACCATTTGTGTAAATCATGCTATAATTTTATGGAGACTTAGAAAGTATTGTAGAACCGAATAATTAAACTTGTTATGAGCATTACATATAGCAGGCTAATCAAGAAGTGTGATGTACAGTGGTGAATTGCTAATTTGACCTCAGGATTATGCAGCAGAGATAACATTATCTTCATTTATATAGAACTTTTTATCTGGAGGCACCTCTCAGTGCTTCTCCAACCTTATATATTATCTTGTTTGTTATCACAAACACTATCATTAAGGTTGTAAAATGTATTCCAGTACAGTTTTTTTTTTTATTTTATTTTCAGTTTCATATAATTGGGGGACAAAAGAGGGAAGGAAGATTGCCTTTTTCTATGTTCCCTTCTTGATACTGGCACTAGGGTAAAATCTTGGAAATGATGGCTAACTAAAATAGGGGAGCCTTAATCCATATAACGTTTTAAAAAGAAAGGGAGGAAGGGAGCTTCGCCACATCCCCTTAGGTCAGCAGGACTATTAGCTTTAATAAATGACAGAGGGGAAAGGCCTTGTTAGCACTTCCAGGCTCCTCTACCTCTAACACTGTTAGGAAGGCATTCTCCCCTTTGGTAGAGATTTGACCTTGGGAGCAGGAAAATGATCTGATCAGATTCCACCAAACCACATTCCCTCCATCCCCTGCAGGGCTGCAGACAGCAGCACTCAGGCCATCACGATCATGTGCGGTTGAAAATGCTATGCTGGTTGAGTTCCTGTGGGTTTAAGAAAATGGACAAAATTAGATTCAGACCAAGGTGCCAGGCTTAACACACCCTTTCCCTTCCAGAAAGCACTAGCGAGAGTGTCACTGCCAGTAGTAAAGGACAACAGTCTGTTCTACCCAGACCGTTGAGGACTTATTTTACATGAACTCTACCTACCCACCCATCCAAACCCAGTGAAATTGGTGCCTTCTGTCTACTCTGAGTCCTCAGAAAACAGATCTGGGCCAACCTCCTGCTGAACCGGAGGGCTGTGGGGCATACAGCCACACAGGAAGAATGGCGTCCCCTGCAGTGGGTATGTGGACAGAGAACCGCCAGTGGGGAGACAACTCTTACGTTGGTTATGGAGATGAGGCATCAGCTCATGTCAAGGAGCAGATGGCTAAACGAGGGGTGCAGGGAATGCTGTGAGATTCAGGTTTGAAGAAACAGGAGGGAAAATAACCCTTGATGGAGAAATCCCAAATATAGTCTCTTTAATGTGAATTTTTCAGATCGGCATTTGCATCATACAGTTAGCTCAAAGCTATGAGAAATGTTAAGGAAATTAGTGAATTAGTGAACTGCTGTCAACTCAGAAATGAAATCATATCCTCTAAGCTGAAGGTTGTTTTACCTAGTCGATGAAGAATATGACTAAAACCTTGCCCAGCCTGTCCTGCCCTAATTGATATCTGTTTGTTTAATATGCCCCAGCCTACAGAGCACATAGTTCACAATTGGGAGAGTGTAATCAGCCAATTGAGTTATTTTTTTCTGGTTTTTCCTTTGAACTACAGTAATGGAGTGTAGCACATTCCCCAGGGAATTGTGTGATTCTCAGATGGGTGAGCCTGCCTGTTCGTTAACCTGTGAACCATCAGGCCCCTTTGGAGAGTGAAAGGAGCAAGTTGCTCCAAGGTTAATGCTTGCTGGTCGGAGGTGAAGCCACCAGGGAGGTGCAGGGGGTGAGCAGGCCGACACGCTCAAGACCCGCCCGTGAGACTGCACTGTGCAGATGTCACGTCGGTGTGGCCAGGAAGGAGACTGCAGAGCAGGTTGGGTTCCTTCTGCAGATCAGTTCCTCTGGTCAGGAGAATTCCCAGCAGTCAAGGGGGCGGGAGGGTGCTGGCATAGTATATGGGGTTAACTTCCTAATGAGGATTTACAAGTGATAGTAAAATATAAGGAACGGAGTAGTTTTCCGCAGTTTCTGTGGATTTTTCTTTTAAACAAGAAAGCAATATTGATTTCATGCATCTGTCTCCACTGGCTGAAATCGTTTACTAAGTTGGAAAGCATTTGATTTGAGAGTGTTTGTGCACTGTGCGCAGGAGGATAGAAGCTGTTAGTCTCATGGACCTACACTCATATGCAGAGGTTGAGTGGAATAGTACCTGAGTTGATTTTCTAGGTAAATCAGATTGAAGTTCTACTTAATTCTTTGGAAAGTAACATTTCCCTAAATTTGCTGTAATTCTTCTAGACTCTCTTAGAGCTGGCCTCAGAAGCAGGTACAGGGTCTAAAGTCAAGTTCAGAGTCTTTTAACCTACCAGAGTACATTGTGTGTTTACAAAATGTATTCTGTTATCTTTGGGTTGGATGTGATAGAAGCTCATTTTCCTCAATGAATTTTCTTTCCTTTGTACCCCCAGGTATATTCGAATAGTTGGAACTCACAACACAGTGAACAAGATTTTTCACATTGTAGCTTTTGAATGCATGTTTACAAACAAAACCTTCACTCTCGAGAAGGGGCTGATAGGTAAGTATTACAATTACATTTTTGTTTATATGCATAGATATTATATCTTCAGATATTTTGTTATTCCATTAACTTGTCTCAATCCACCTCCTAATCAGCTCTAAGAATTCTGGTTGATTTGAATGCTTTTAATTGAGTGACATAGGCTTATATTTTTAGAAGTAGTCAAAATATTAGTTCCAGTAACCTCAAAAGAATATAAATATACTAGTAGTTAAGAATTGAAAATATTCTAAGGATTCATTCAGATTTTCTATGTAGAAGTATTTGTAATGGTCATGAAAAAAAAACTTCAATGGAAGAAAGATCAGGAAGGAAGTCTGTAAAATATTGATCCAATGTCCATGCTTTCCAGCCATTGCAGATATTATGTAGCTATTATGGCCTTTGATTTGATATGAATGGTTGCTCAGCTAGGAGAGATTCTTCTTTTCATGGACACATTGGTCCTTATTTGCCCTGTTTAAGTTCATCTTATGAAAATGCATGCGTATAACTTATGGAAGACCAGAATAACTGAGTTATCATTATGACAATCAAGTTATCTTGTGGATATTTCTAAGTTTGGTTTAGTTGTTTCTGGCTATTTTCTGTTGTATTTTATTTTTGTTTCAGGTATATTTATTCTTGTAGTGTATGCAGTCCACTCTGAATCTTTGCAGTCTAGATATCACAAGTGGTTTTCCCCAATAAGTCTGATTATTTCCTCTTTTTATCATACCCACAGGTTTGCACTTATTACCTACAAAGTTCGGTTTGAATAATCAGATCCTTGAATCAGTCCCTTTTTACTGCAACTTTTTTTTGAAACAGGACAGGACTGTGTATGTTCAATTGAGGGGACAAGATGTCCCTGCCTTGGTGCACCTAAAATAGAATTCATTGTCTGTCCAAAGGGACTTATTTCTCCTCCCCTTCTTAGATCTAGCCCAGTCTGGGAAATATAGCTTATGGACACAGGCCCTAAAAACATGGTGGTGACTAGACTAAAAAGAATGTTTATGTATTCTTTGAATGATCGTTAAGTCCAAATTTTCCAAGTACCTGTTGTGTCCTAATGTAATTCTTTAATTACAAAATTTAGAAGAGTATCACTAATAAAATAGCAGGAGAGAAATTACTCTGTTAACTCAATTAAAATAAGTACTTTGGTTTTAACTTTATTATGAATGTAATTTTTAATATCAAAGGTAAAATTTAATAATTTTGGTGCTTTTAAGTAATTTGAAAGTTAATAATTCTGAAGCATTAACTGATATGATCAAGACTTTTAATTCTGGGTTGCATAGAATTATAGTGATAAAGGGTTGTGGGGAAAACGATCGTTTTCACCTGCAGCTCGTGTTCATCTAGACTGTAGTCCTGGCTGTGTGACTGTGTAGCTCCTCACTGAGAAGGATCCTAGAAACTAAGCCACCTTTACAGTCCCACAATAGGTAGCACATGAGTGCTCATTTCCACCGAGAACATGCCTTTCGAACTTTCCACGTACAAGGCACCATGTGCTTAAACCGTAGTTATAAAAGACACAGGCCTATCTGGCATCAGCCATCAGCAGCTGTTACAGGTACAACGTCAGGAGATGGTGGTGAGGAAGGGGGCTGTTGGTCTGCATGTTTTGTCTAGGCTGAAGTAATCAGCATTCCCAAAGACCAGAGCAGTCTTAGGCTTGTCAGGTGATGAAAGAAGATTGCAGAGCTGGAAGAAGTGTTTTTGGTGTTCGGTCAAACACACTTCTTCCTCCATTTCTATTCTGTGATGCTCACAAATTTGAGCACAGAGAGCACTGCAGTCATGTGCCTGTCATCATCCCTCAACAGGCTGGGAGCAGTTGTCCAGGTAGGCAGAGCTGTGTGTGCACTTGCCAATAGGTGATCTGTGGTGGGATCCCATCTTACCACCTTTCCCAGCTCAGAGCACCCCCCATGCTGGGCAGACAAGCAGGTATGAGAGTCATGAGGGAGTGCAGGGGTATTTCATTATTCTTTGACATGGCAGCTTAGTTTCAAGGAATGTTTGAAATAGTAATGGCCAGATTTCCATGTTGATGACTCCAGGTGCACTTTGGCTACACACAGGCCTCAGCCAGCTGCCCTTGCCTGCAGGGACTTCCAGGATAGAAGTGGTCTTCCAGTGACGCACAGTAGATGTCAGGATCACCTGGAGTTATTTTCAAATTGCAGCTGCCTACTCTTTACCCCTTCTGCTATCCTGTGAAATAGGTACTCCTCCCTTGAGAAGTACCAACACAAACTCCAGGTTTTCATGGGGGAAAGAAAAAAGTAGAACTAAAATAATGTTATCATAAATAATTGGTGGGGTATCAAACCCTACTTTTTGTTTTGTGATTCAGTTTTCTTCATGGTTCAGGCTACTCTAATTAGAGCAGTTATTCTTAGAGGCCTTAAAAATCATTTTCAGAGTATTTGCATTGTTTTTTAAAATCAGATTTTAATGTTAGTACTTAAAGTGTATAATGATGCCAGAAAAAAAAAAACATAAATAAATGTAACTGCATCAGCTTTATAAGATTTTCGTCTTCTTTTCCCAACAAGGGGCTTTTCTGCTCATTTTTATTGGCAGGATGTGATTCTCCACGCTGCTTCCTTGTACAGATTCATGGGGAAGCTTTGGAGCTATGTGGGTTTGTAGGGCCATGGGGATAGCCCCCCGACCACACACACGAGCTTCCACACAGCATTTCTCCCACCATGGCTGCTGAGGCCTCCACAGCCCCTTCTCCTTTAGAGGCTGTGTCTGGATCATGCTGGGATATACACTCATCCCGGAAAGTCAGTCTGTGGTGCAGTGGTCGCCTCTGTGTTAAGGGTCATTTGTAGGAAACTCTGACCTGTCTTACCAGTGAGGCATGGAGAGAATAATTAGAGTAGATGTGACTGCTTTCCTATAAGCAGTCAACCTCTTAAAGATGTGTTTTCCTTGGCGCTCCACTCTCAGGTAACTACAGGGCATTCTCCTGTTCCTCATAAAAATCGGCAAATAGTTCTTTTCCTTTAATCGTGTGTTTAACTTCACTTCTTTGAAACTCTACTAGTTGTTCAAGTACAGAAAATAGTCTCATCACCCAGCTTAAAGAACTAGTTTACCTATCTGTGCTACCTCCTTCCTCCCCACAGATTAAAATTTGTAGATAATCGCAGACATTTTATCTTTTTACCCATAAATATTTCAGTGTGTATCTCTAAAAGTAAGCCCTTTGTGCTGTAGCCATCATCATCAAATTACTACAATACCTCAGAATTGAGAACTGTAACTCCTTACAAATGTTAAATATCCAGTCAGTATTCAAAGGTCTCTCTAATAAGATCAATCAGAAGTGAGTTTATGTTTCTGAAAGTAGTTTATAGGAATTCCAATAAGGTCCATAGTGTCAATAGAGAATTACAATTCTTAAATGTCTTTAAGTCTGTAGAGTCCTTTCCACAAGTCCAAATCAGTCTTTTCATTGCTCTTTTTCCACTTCTTTCTCTAATTACAATTTTTTTAATTGAAGAAACTAGATTTTTGTCCTGTAGAATTTCTAACAGCCTGGATTTGGGTGATGAGTCCTCTGGTGACATTAGCATATTTCTTTGTTATGCTTGTTTCTTGTGAGTTAGCTCAGATACTGATTCCAGTTTTTGTTCTGTTATGTTATGGGATTGCTCTGTGGGTGTGATCTATGTCTGTCAAGAAGCTTAGAACATCTCTGGTTTCATCTCCTTACAGTTACTCACATTTATTCATGATTTATTTCCTTTTCAAAATTTGGGATTGCCAAGTGGTTTTATTTTAATTCTTTCATTCCTTCTAGTTAAATTATTGGAAACAGAAAGATTCCCTCCTTACTTGTTTGGTAATGCTGAGATTATAAGCCCAGGAATATTTACCAGTTTTCAAACTTAGGAGGTTATTATAACCTAGCATCTTTCAAAAGTGATCAGTGAGGTTTCCTTGTGAGCTTATTTTCCTGATTGGAGACAGGGAAGAGGTGGGAAGAGAGGAGTTTATATCATTTTTAACTTGTAAAATTAAACAAACTTGTACATTTCCTGATTCCTTGAAGTTAAAGTTATTGATTCAAATTGTCCCCTTCTTAGGCCTCTTCATTTTGGCTCATGAGTCCTTTTGCCATGACCTTGGTATTTCTCAAGTAGTTCCTTGATTTCTGGCATAGCAAGATATACCAGGGGGATCATACTTTATATTCCATGCCCCTAATGACAGGGGGATCATCCTGTATATTTCATGCTCCTAATGAAATGGAATTAACCATTTCATCAAGAAACCTTGGTTCCCTGTAATGGTAAACACTTGAAAAATTCAGTCTAAACACTGTAAGTAGTCTTTGCTACTGAGTTGATTACTGTTTCAAAGCCTAAGCCTCTTCCAAGGACAGAACTAGGAGATACACACACACATATCTATACATGTCCATACATATTTATTTACCATATACTTAAAAGGTAAATTGTACCTTGAATGTAATACTAGCACTAATTAAAATTCAGTACACAAATTCTTTGTTCTTTGATATTTCATCTCCTTTTCTCCATATTGCCATTGACATAGCACGATAATTCATTTGCTTATCCCCAGAACATACAGAACAGTTTCAGAATTACAGAGCCAATACTACCATGAGCCACAGGATTTCTGAAAATAGTTTAAGATAATTGTAATTTGGGTTCCTTAAGGTACATCCCATTATAGATGTACATTAAAATTACTATGTATTAAAGTCATTTGAAATAATTCATTTGAAGTAGTGATCATGCCACCATTTCAGCATAGATTCATTTGTTCAGTTTTCACTTTTATTATTTAGGGACTGACTTCTAGAGTTTTTGTTTCACAACACCATAAAATATATACATGTTTACAAAATCAAATTTACTAAAACTATCTTTAGAGACAACAGCTTCTGTTTTTGCCTTCTCTATTCCTGTAGGCAGTCTCTCCCCTTTAATATTCTTGGCTATCCTTTTAAGAAATGGAAAATAAGTAAATGTATATATGATTTATAATTAATTCCTAACATTCTTAAGTAATTGAAGGCATACTATATGTTATACATTCTTCACCTTGCCTTTTTCCTACCTAATTCTTATCCTAGAGCTGGGTCTGTAGAAAATGATATATTCCTTTTATAACTACAAGGTACTCATTAGTGCAGATGTACTGTTTATTCAACCAGTTCTCTATTGATGAACCATTTGGGTGTTTTCAGTCTTCTGTTACAAGTTGCGCTATTGCCTTGTATAGAAGTCTTTATCTTTGCTAATATGTCTTTGGGATAGATTCCTAGAAGCAGGATTACATGGTCCAAGGGCAAATGCACATACGACTTTGCTATATTGCCAAATTCACCTCCATGGTGATCGCACCAATTTTAAATTCTCATTGGCAATGTATGAGAATGAACATTTCCCCACAGCTTTGCCAGCGGAACATATCTTTGCCAGTTTGATAGGTGAGAAATGATATCTCAGTGCAGTTTTAACTGCATTTCTCTTATGAGAGAAATTGAGCATGTTTTCATATGTTTAAGGGTCATTTACATTTCTTTTTCTTTTTTAAATAGCTCTCCTCTCCTTCTGAGTCTTGTTGATGAATAGAGAATATGCTTTTTAGTAAGACTTGGGGGAGTAGTAAGCACTTTACACTGATAATAGAGTACCTGGTTTCCCTTCTTAAGGTCTCCTGGTTCTTATGGAAAACATGAGCTCTCTTGTAAGCTCCATCCTTATCCTTCTCAACCTCTGCTTAAGAGAAAATAAGTAAACTTGGAACTCTAAGCTCAACTTTCAGTCTAAAGTCTACCAACTTTAGATCATTAAATGTTACTTCCATGTCTGCCAACATGGGTCACAATAAACACCAGCGGCTTTTTGGTTCTAGTTCCTTGTTAGTAATTGTTGCAGGAAACCAAAATAGGCTGCAAAAGCACAGGAACTCTGTCGCCAAAGCTCTGGGAACTTTCATTTCTACTGCCACCATGGAACTGCATGTTGAGCAGAAGCACTGGAGCAATGCTCGCCTGCTTCTGTACTGCTATAGGGTAAACAGAAGCCAAGAGAAGCGTCTTCATCCTTCCAACATTATGCCAGTCTCTTCTGTTGGCAGAATCTCACCAAAAACCAAGCTGTCAAGCTTTAGAAAATGTAATTTATAGAATTTTAGCCTTTGAGAGGCCGCATAGAGCAAGGGAGGGAATGGAGCTGAAAACTGACAGACAGGGTCCTGGAGCAAATATAGAGAAACAGTCAGTGTAAAAGGGGCTCCGGAAACTTACCATCCTATCCGAAGTAGCTGGGTAGCACTTGGCAAGACATAGAAATATGTGGAACAGAGAACAGCAAAGACTCAAGCATAGTGTGGGAAAAGATTGAACAATTGAGCTGTTTAAAATGACCCAATGAATTTTCTTGCCTAGTAAGATAAAGTATCATGAAGAACTGTGCTAGGATTTAATTAACAATAGGAAGCCTTACAAAAATGCTAATTTACATGGCAACAAAAATGGCTTGACAGTCCCCTTAGAAGAGCTAGACACATAGGTGGTCGGTCTACAGTTGCTCCTGTCATTTAAAAGTGTTTTGAAGTTTTAATAGTGCATTTTAAATTCTTTCAAAGTTCTCGGGAAAGTAAATAGAGTTGGAAATCTGAGCTGTGAAGGACCTTCGGCATCCACTGAACCAGGGATATAACTTCTGTGCTTTGTAACAACGTTTAAAAAGTGTCTCTCTGAAAAAAAGTGTCTCTCTGGAGCTGAGAGACAGCGGACTGCAAATGCAGAGAGACAGTGTAATCCGGGAGTTCGCTGGGGGTGAGAGTATGAGAATGTGGCAAAGAAGCAGACTTATTCAAGAAACAGAAGGAACCATATTGCAGATAATTTTCTAAAATAATGCAGATAATTTTCTAAAATAGTACCACTGAGTCTGTAGTAGTTTAGACCACGAGACTGTGCTTTCTCCAGCCAGTTTCACTATCCAGGTATTAAGGCTGGTTCTAATTGTCAATGAAGCTTAACTCCTTTCTCTACTGTAAATTACTTGGCATTGAGCAGACATTTATTAAGAGGCTTCCAAGTGTATCTTAGGCACTGGGAATAGAAAGGTGCACAGGTGTAGTTTCTGCTTTGGAGGATTATATGAGCTAACGGAGGAGAACGACACTTAAACAAAAGGTGACAACCCAGTAATAGAACTCATGTATTGGGACATTTTAGCAGCTACTACAGGACCACTGGATCAGAACACCTGACCTGAGTTGAGGGTTGGTCCAAGAAGGCCTCCCAGTGGAGCTGATGAATGGGCCAGTTCTTAAAGAAACAAAGGCAGTGGAAGGCCAGGGAGAATTATGCAAAATGGTCAGTACCCATTAAATCTACCTTGTGTCTGGGACTGGGATTTAGGGAAGAAGTTAGAATTATTTGTAGTCTCTTGCTCTCCCCTTGTTATATATTAAACATTATTTTCTCATAACATCTTACAGTTTTATAAAAAATTAAGATAGATATCCCATAGTAATGTATATAGAATGTAATGCAGTTTGTTTGTTTCCTACCCTGGAAACCCATGCTCTCAAACAAGACTGGGCTACAGTTCTTATGTTGGGGAGAAGCTGAAGGGAGATGATTTATAAGTGACTTCCTCACAGTCATTCCAGTTTCTTGGTTTGGGTGAGGTCATTTATGTACATAAAAACTTTACTACTCTTTATATTTTTTTCCCCCTGAGAATAAAGACTACCTGAAAAAGTTTTTATTACTGTTATTTGACAGAATCTACTCCAATATTTTACAAGTTAGAAATTTTTCAACACTGTATTTTTCTTGGTATAGCAGGAAAATAATGGGATATGTGTGTATGTGTGTTCAACTAAATGTAGTTGCGCACATTATATAGTTTGTTTATAAATGGGATGTCTTGAAGCACATTATACAATATCACTTTCTCATAAATCATGGTCTGCCTTAAACTAGCATTATGTAGACCCACATTGTAAAGGACCAGATGTTTCTCTGGCACTGACTGTGAAGGGTATTCTGCAACCAAAAAAAGGCCAATGTAGAGAGAGAGCTTTTTCAGGCTTTTTTACACTTGTAGACTACTCCATTGAATAGAGGTGCTGTAATTGATCTGATTAGGTATTTCCAATTTTGTTACTATGAGTAGCATTCTAAAGTGATATATTTTTTTAAATAGCTAAGTTCAATCAGAAGTAGTACCCATAAAGACTAAAACAAAAAGATACCCATTATCACCCTCAAGTTGGCAACATAACTTGCAGGGCATAATTTACACTTCCGTTGAAAGTGTAAGACCCTGTTTCAAAGTTCAGGAAAAACTGCCCTACAAGTTGCTTTGATATAGCTTCTTTCCTTTCTTTTGCATTCTTTCAACTTAGCATGGTGTTTCTATTTGTGTAGTGTCATTCTAGGTAAAAATATATTAAACTATTAAATTATTGGCATGAATGTCACTAATATATGTGTATGTATTTAGTCTTATGAGAACAGTGGTAATTGTGCACAAAATGAAATTGTTTTTTTATTTCTTCCATCTATATTCTCACAATAATCTGAACCATTGACTTACTGATGAGCAGGGGAGGATTAAAGGGGAAAGGAACCATAGGTTGCCCTATCTTATTATTTTCCGCCTAAGTACTTGGCTAGTACAGAGAAATAACAAGAGTGAAAAAGGGCATGACAGAGCTTCTTGTAACATCATTGGCTTTTCTACCTTGGAAGCAAGTACTGGGTTGAAGGTAATGTGGTGTCTCTCCAGGATGTGAGCAGTCCCACTTACTCTCACAGTCACAATGCTGTTACCTTGTCCTTGCTTGGTGGGGCATTGACATACTGTGCTCATGGAGCTCATGGACACTAGAAAGTGGGGCCAAGGAGCTAATCTACATGGCACAGTAGACCTTGCCTGTCTCACCGCTGCTCCCCTTAGAAGTGTATTTTCAGTGGATCTGCCAGTTCTTTCTGCTCCCCACTGTCTCTGGTGAATCTTCTTACACCCTGCCCCCATACCTCTGGCCTACACCCCAGCTCTTGTGTGCATAAATAAATAAATCTTTAAAAAAAATAAATCCAGGGCCCTCCCTGGTGGCGCAGCGGGTTAAAGCACAGCACTGAGAATCTAAAGCCGCTTCCTCATGAGTTCAATTCCCGCCTGCCCCGGAGGTGATCACCTGGTGTGGCAGACCTCTCCTGACCCGCCCACTGCTCCCTTCAGCAGTGTACTTCGTCGATCTGCCTGTTCTGCTCCCCACTCTGTCTCTGGTGAAGACTCTCACTGCCCCTGAGCCTCTGGCCTGTACCCCAGTTCTGTATGCACAAATAAATAAATCTTTAAAAAAATAATAAAAAATAAATCCAAACTGCAGATACATATTTAATCAACCTCCTGTGTACAGTCTTGCCTCAGTATCCCACCAGTTTTTATTTAAACATAAGTTCAAAGATAAGATTATTAGGAATTTTAAGACATGGACAGTGGAATTTTAAGGCAAGGACTGGTGTGAGTTCCTGCAGGGCCTGTCTGAAAGCATTGTTTGCATGCCCATGAAGTTGTCCCTCATTACTACTGCTACTTAACATTGCTTTGGAACTTTTAGTGGTGGGAATCAGGGAGGAAATCTGAACAAGAAACAGGTATAATAGGTAGTGGAGAAAAGAAATCATAAATGATAGTTTGCAGATACAATAATATATGCAGAGAAATGAACTGAAAATTATAAAACACCTAAGAACTCCCAAGAAATGTAGCCAGATACCATAATATGTACAAAAATCAATAGTTTTGTCAAACACCTGCAATGACCAGTTAGAAAATATAGTGGTGGGGTATTGCATTCATAACAGCAATAAAAACTATAAAACTGGCCCTCCCTGCTGGCGCAGCAGGTTAAAGCACAGCACTGAGAATCTAAAGCCACTTCCGCATGAGTTCGATTCCCGCCTGCCCCGGAGGTGACCACATGGCGGCAGACCTCTCCTGACCCGCCCGCTGCTCCCCTCAGCAGTGTATTTCGTCGATCTGCCTGTTCTGTTCCCCACTCTGTCTCTGGTGAAGCCTCTCACCGCCCCTGAGCCTCTGGCCTGTACCCCAGTTCTGTATGCACAAATAAATAAATCTTTAAAAAAAAATACTATAAAACACCTACTATCTATCTATGAGCCTTGATTCTCCTTTATGCATCGTCCATTCCTAGCATAATGCCAGGGATCCCCCATTTCACCATTAGAATCCTTATGCTATTAGAGTGGGGTATATGTGAGGAGCAAAAGAAGAACACAGAAGGATGCTGTGTGCCCATAAATGCAGTAGGTGTGAGATGGCATGCCAGGGAGACCTGGAATTTTTAAGTTTTTTCCTCATCCCAAACAAGTACCTATGGATAAAGTTAATAAATCCAATTTGGGCCTCCCTGGTGGCACAGGGGGTGAAGTCTCCACACTATGAAGAATTGGCAGCCACTGCAGCACAAGTTCAATCCCTGGCCAAGGAGCTTTAGTAGACCTCGCCTGGCATAGTAGACCTCGCCTGTCTCGCCACTGCTCCCCTTAGAAGTGTATTGTCAGTGGATCTGCCTGTTCTTTCTGTTCCCCACTCTGTCTCTGGTGAATCTTCTTACACCCCACCCCCATACCTCTGGCCTACACCCCAGCTCTTATGTGCATAAATAAATAAATCTTAAAAAAAATAAATCCAATCTGCCAGGTTCTAATGTAAAGAAGCTGTAATTGTTTGAAAAACTCTGTATAATGAAGAGGCACTGCTGGCTGAAAAATTTAATACAGTAAAGCTGTTGGTTCTTTCCATCTTGCCTACCAGTTTAATGCAAGACAACTCAGAATTCCAATTGTACGTAAGGAAGAACTTTAAATTCCTTAAAATATTTCCCAAGAGAGTAAATAAATGGAACTCACTTTCTGCCACCCCAAAAAATGAAATGAAAGGTTTAGTACCACCATATAGATAAAATTAGTATGGCATACTACAATAGCGTTATACAAGAAAAAACTGATAAATTAAGTAAATCCAAATTAGATCCCAGCAGATATACAGATGAAGTGCAAGATAAAAATGGCATATCATGTCAGTTGTGGATGAAAGAGTAATATAGCAAGTGGGGAGAGGGGGCGGAGATATTTGAGGGTGGAAACACCTAAGAGTCCTCATACCTGATACCAAATAGTTTTCTGTTAAGAGTTAGTTTTTACAGCATTGTTCCAAAAGATCTTGTAGAGAAATACTAGTAAGAACTTACCTATTCTCAAGGTGAGGATAAAAATAAAGGGTATGAACCACACACAGAATTCAGAGATATTTGACAATTTGAGAACAAATAATGGAAACACACATGATAAATAATATGCATATGACATATTTTTAAATATTTAAAAGAAAAATATGTAAAAGAACAATTTATTTTAAAGGGGAGTAACCTGTGGATTTACCCATATGAGGGCACAAAAACATTAATTGAAAAGATGCCTGCACTCCTATGTTTATTGCAGCACTATTTATAATAGATAAGACTTGGAAATAACCCTAATGCCCAAAAATAGACGACTGGATCAAGAAGATGTGGTGTATATATGTGCAATGGAATATTACTCAGCAACAACACCAACCTCATTTGCGGCAACATAGATGGAGTTCGAAAGAATTGTACTCAGTGAAGAAAGTCAGAAAGAAAAAGAAAAATAGTGGATGGTTTCACTTAAAGGAGGAATATAGGGAAACCAAATAAGAGACTGGGGGGGGGGGCGTATAATAACAGTTAAAAAAATACAACAGACTAAACAAAAATAATCAGACAGAAATCAGAGGCATTGTATGGGGAGGGAGAGGAAGAGGGTACCAAAGGAGGACTGGAAGAGCACAAGGGATTGTGGTGATGGTGCACCAGGGAACTGGTGGTGGGAATTCCATGGGGATACACCTGAGGTAAAATACATACAGCTAAAGAAATTATAAAAAATAAAAGGGAAGTAAAATGTAAAGCTTCAGTTTGGCCTTAATAATGAGGAAATGCAAATTGAAACAAAATAACATTTTTGGTCTGTTTTATTGGCAAAGATCTTAAATTTAAAATTATTTCCATGAGTAATAAAACAATCATTTCTCATCAGAAACCCAGCAATATAGAAGTACATACAGTAAGGTAAAATATTTTGTGTTCCAACTTGCATTATTTTCTTATTACTAAAATTGAGTATCTTTATGTTTCTTAGACATTCCAGCATTTTGTTATGAATTACTTCTTCATATTCTTTGTCAACTTTTTTATTGCTTGTTTTGTATTTAGATTATGGATATTTATTCATTTTTAAATACATTGCAAATATCTTATCCAAGACTTCATTTTTAACACTGTATACAGTGTCTTTATTATACAGAAATGTTTGGCTTTGATTTAGTCATATCTGTCAATCATTTCTTACCTCTAGATTTTGTGTCTTACTAAAATCTCCCTCCCAGCCCAAAATATAAAAAGAGTCACTCACAACCAGTTGTCAGTGGTTTGTGGCTGTTTTGTGTTTGGTCTGAGGTAGGAGTTTCCTTTTATTTCTAAAATGTGTGACTAATTGTTTTGAAATGCTTTATTGATTACTTAATTCTTTATCTCATTGATCTAAAATAGAAACTATCATAGATCTGTGTATCTATTGGATTCTGTGTCACATCATTTAAATAACTATCACTTATAATCTATTTTGCCATATAGTACTCAAATCCACGCTCATAGTTATTTTTTTTTTTCTAAATTTTCTAGGCTATTCTTTCAAATTTTCTTTTCCAGTGAACTTGAAAATCAGCTTGTCAAGTTCCATTTTAAAATTCTGTTGGCAAAGGAATTTTAAATGAAAATACTTAGTATGGGTAGAGCTGTCACAAAATGGGCAGGTAGTCTCATGAACTGCTGAGATATGTATAGGACAAGTTTGCTAGAAGGCAATTTGGCAATATATATTAAAAGTCGTAAAAGTAGCCCTTTGATCTACTATTTCTGCCTTTAGTAATTTATCCTAAGGAAATATTCAGGAAGAGCATTTCCTCTATATGAATGTTCAGTGTAGAGTTATTTATGATAATCAGAAAAGAAAGGAAGGACTACAAATGTCCAACAATAGAGCATAATGAAATAAATGATGGTACATTCACACATCAGAATTTCTGTCTAGCCATTCATAACATAGGGAAATGTCCATCTGTCACATAAAATAGAAGAAATAGGATACCATCTTCATAGTTATGTTGCTGCCAATATTTTAAAATTGAAAATAATGTATATAGTTTTATATGTACATGTAATCATTTGCTAGGATAAGCATAAACACACACACATACATAGACTTAACCAAAAAAAAATTAGCTATTTTTGCAAGTTGTAGGTGTTGGACATCTAACATCAAGGTATCAGCAAGTTTGGTTTCCCATGATGACTTTCTCCTTGGTTCGTAACTGACTATCTTCTCTCTGTGTCTTCATGCATTCCCACCCCTGATGTCTCCTCCTCCTCTTCTAAAGACAGCGTTTATATTGAACTAGGGTCCCATCCTTATGGCCTGATTTAACTTTCGATTTTTAAAGACCCTGTCTTCAAACACAGCCATATTTTAAGGTGCTCGGGGTTATAGCTTCAATGTGTTACTTTTGAGTGGGACATAATTTAGTGCATAACAGTGAGCCATTATGTCTCAAGAAGGAGATGTTAAAATGGAGAGGAAACTACAAGGGAAGGTTCTAATAATAGCCTTTAGGTACTGCACTACTACCTATTTGTTAAATAGTTAGTGAGGATGGTGCTTTTTTGAATCAAATGAAACCTCTAGGTTGCGGAGGCTGTTAGACTGCTTTTTAAAATGTTTTGGGAGGGGGTCTCTAAACCTGATGGCCCTTTCCTGCCAGTGTAAAGGAGTGTGGGCGTGTCACTGATTAGAGTAAAATTAAGTGACTGTATGATCTTGGGTGCCTGGTAGGTGATTCAGTCTGGGATGCAGCAATCTTTTAGAATTTATTGGCTCATTAATATTGTGAAGATGGGTATGTTTTTTTTTTATAGCTGCATTTGATACTTATCTTTTTAAAGGCAGGAATTGGTACAGTGCTCTAAGAGAGCAGTGTACTTAAAAATCACAACATTACCTGCGGTAAAATTATCATAAACGCTACCTAGTACTCAAGCAGAGGATTACTTCGATTCTGCCCTCATAATGACAGGAAATGGTCTTTGGTGAAGTTGTTTTCCATGAAGCTGTGATGAAATCAACTAAAATGGTAATAAAGTAGAATGTAAAAGTGAGGGACTCAAGTGAGATGTAAAAGTGCAGAAGGTGTTAGAATGTTCACATTAGAATCTTCAGGAAATGATTCTGTAAAATATTAAATATGAATTGATGGAATTCTCAGTTCAGAGTTTTCAGCAGTGCAGGCAGGTTTCATGATGGTTGGGGGAGGTGGGTCTCCCCCACCCTCACCCTGCTGGGCACCTACCATTTTGCTAATAAGAGAAGCTAGAAGACAGAGAAGTGGTCTCTGGTGGCAAATGATAGTTTAGGAAAGGGCTTAGAGCCTGTTTTTCTTCTTTCTTACTCAAAACCTAGGAACCATTCACCCCAGGAGCTTTTTTTCCAGTGCTTCTTTGATGAATTAATGTTCAGTAGTAGATGCCTATTACAAAAAATTGGAAGCACACCTCAGTAAAACCTCAGCTAGCTGTGGAAGCAGACTAAAATATATATCATCAGATATTTTTATATTATAGAAATAACTTTTATAGGATACTATATTCCAAATGTCAAACTTATTCCCCTCTTGCTACCACAATTGCTACCATCCTAGTGCAAGCTGGCCACAACTCTCCTGCACTGTGGTCCTGCCTCTGTACTCAGCAGTGTCCCACAGCCTCACCAGTCCTGTGGTCTCCCCACTCCACAGTCTCCCCACTCCAGCCAGGGTAATCTTCTTGCAACACTCTTTTGCTCACAGTCACTCAGAGGCTTTTTTTCTTGAATTCACAGAAATGATAAAATATTCTGTTGATGACCTAGACTCACATCCTTAGGATAATTGCTATTTAGATAAGATATATTTTCCAAATAATTATTTAATTTGGTGGCTAATATTTATTTTAGAATGTTTACTCCTGTTTTCTAAAATGAAATGGGCCTAAAGACTTCTTTTCCTGACCCATCTCTAAGTGATTTTATAACTAAAGTTACATTAAAATGACTTGAACTACTTCCCCCCCCTTTTTTTTCCTGACTCAACATGTAACAAGAAATAAATTATCTACTTTTTGAGCTAAGTGCTTCACCAGGATCTTTTCTAACTAGAACTTTGATGACGTGATGAGCTGCCACAGCTGTGGGCTTCTTACCACTCTTTCTTTGTGGATTAGTCAAGCAAATCCACATGTAGCCAAGATTTCAGTGATGCCAGAGAGCATTTATGTGTGAGGTGCACAAAATGGTGTGTTTTCTACTGTAAACAGGTGATCCATCATCAACTGCTATTTACTTTCACCCGTTAATTTGTTTTGCTAAATTTTAGCCACAAATATTTTGGTGTATGAGTTGTGTTTAGTAGATTATAAAGGAGCCTTCCTGATCTCATTAACACCCTGGCTGATTTCTTGGGCCCTCCTTCCCTACCCCACAGAAATACAGTTACTCTCCTTTATCCCCACTTCTTTCCTTCTTTCCGGCCACATTCATCTCCTTTGCTCTGATTTTAAAAGGCTCTGGATGAGATGTATGTTCTTTGAAGCTAAAGACAAAATTATCCAGCTGTGGGTTTGATAAGACTGGAATAGTGGTTAGCCATATTGGTCTCTCAATATGGCAGGTGAATAGCTAAGAAATCCTCATGCTGGAGCATTGTTTTGTGATGGAGACGCTGGGGCAGACATGGGTGTTGGTGACAGCACCTAGCGACTTTGACAAAACCTACCTTAGGCAGTGCACATTCAGTCAGGTCAGTGTAAACTGCTTCACGATTCTCTGAATCTTACTCTCAGAGCTAGAAGGAAATCAGAACACATGACATTGCTATCCAGACAGCTTCCCTTCTTCTCAGCGCCTGTTACTTTGAACCATTATGGTCATTTTCATATCATGTTGTTTTTATTTTCATTTGGCTGAGGAACACACAGAGAGATTATCCATCGACAGCGACTACCTGGCAACACAATTCACATAATGGCAGTTAAGTTGAGATCCAGAGGCTGACAAACAAGCTATAAAATCTAAGGGCAGGATTTCTTATGGTAGATTGGTTATAATAATTTTATGTCTCAGTGTTTTACATATGTGACATTTTGTATAATAAACAATTAACTGCCTGCTTTTGACATTTGAAAGTTAATGTGAAGAGAGTTATAAAACATACCCTGTAAACATCACCTCCCAAATTGAAGTGGTAAATGGCTATTGGCCTCTGGGAGGGTAAGACCTAATTATTCCACACAGTGCACTCTGTACCTTTTTACTACCAGTTTGGGTTTCATTGTCTTTGATAAACAAGATAATTGATATAAATGAATGTGATCCTTTAAAATGGTTCCCCAATTGCAAATTTTCATGCTGAAAGTATAATTTTCCTTATGGCACATTATTGTTAATCTTTAAATGGATAGGTTAGTTAATCTGCCTTCTACAAGAAGACATTCGGTAAATACTCCCTATCAAAGCTGATTAAGAACATTGGTTGTAATGAGGGCACAGGAAGAAATGACTAATGGTCACACTAATGAGCAATCATATATGGATTTGGGGAGCTAATGTTTTGAGGTGACAATATAAGAAAACTATCCTGAAATAAAAAGAGGTGCAGGTCTTTTCAGGAAGAGGACAAAAGCAACATGTGTTAGAAGTGGGTGGTCTGACCAATCTCCACTTTCCCTTCTTCTCCCCCAGCCCCAGCTTTGTCTCATAGAATGCTGATTTTGCTGCACAAACTAACTTGCAGCCTACGAATCTTAAACAAGGAACCCTAATGTGCTCTCTTCTTATTTGGTAAAAAAGGAATAGGGCTTCTCAGGAGTACCATTTTGCCCCATAAATCAACACTCAGCATTCTCGATCCTCTGTTGGAAAGCCTAAGTAGGAAATGTCAAGGGCCCAGCAAGCAGAAGAGCCATGTAAGTTTGTAATCAATGAGGAAGTAAGGGATAAGATCATTGGCAATCTGCTTTGAAGATCCTGTTTCTTCTGATGTGTAAAGTACAAAAAGAAGAATGAATGAAATGTGCACAGACACTCGGGAGACAGTATAAAATAGCGTATCCTTGTAGAATGTTGTCAACTTATCACTCAGAATCATGGTGGTTTTAAAAAGTAATGATTAATAGTCAATATTTGTGACTAGGGCATTCTAATATTTAGTTTTTAAAAACTAATTTAAGCTCATGGCAAAGAAGACCTTGATGAAATGAGATTTCTCAGGACAGTTCTCTTTGGCAGTTTTATCACACAGGCTTTCAAAGATCCAGCATGCTGAGGGTAGTTTGCTGTCCAGCCTAATGTCATCTCTTCACAGAGCGGATGGGCTGCCTCCCTCCCCCTTCCCACTCTTGAAAGGTTAGCCTTTCTTCAGAATAGTACAGGTTTTCCCAGCAACATCTGTCAACTTGGCAACGAACACACCCTAAGGAAATTATGAACATTTGAAGACCATAGCAATACTGTAAGGAATCTTACTTCTCCCTCTTCTTCTCTCTTTCTGCTCTCCTTTTTGCCTTGCCCCCCAAAAAAGTAGGACAGCCACATGGCATTTACTATACTCCCTTTGCCTGATAAACTGTAAGCCCATTTGTATCTATGATTTTTAAAGTGGATTTTTATTTGCCCATACAATTGTGATAGCTTATGAAATGTCATAACAGTGTCTATTTTAGAAGTCAGGGTGTGGACAGACACCTTTGTCTAAAGGATAGAGACCCCCCCTAATGACTTGGATGATGTTAATCTAATTCAGTAGGTCAGAAATTGCTGTCCCTAGCAAATATCGACCAAAAGGAACTGCTTTCTTGGTTATTCTGAAACCGCCAGCTGCATTTTGCACTAGCATGTTCTAAGAGTTTTTTACAGGTCAGTAGAATTGTTACTGGCTCTTCCTGCCCTTGCCCTCTATCCTCTCACGAGTGCAAGGTGGTTCATGGGAATAAAATTTCTGAAATGCTGGCACCAACTATCCATTTCACATAAGGAATAACCTGACTCTGTGACTGTGGAAGTACCAAGCGTAGGTCTTGTTTCTCTGAAAATCTCACAATACTTATATAAACTTAATTTCACTTATTCTGGCAACATTCATAAGGAAGGAGAGGAAGAAGCCATTATCCTTCTTTTTATTGTTAGAAAAACTCAGTCATGGATAGTTAAATGGTCCTCCCAAGATTGCCTAGGAAACTGTTTACACATTTGAGGTTAGTTCTGTGGACACCTGCTTTCCAGTCCATTATCTATCTTGTCCAGAGGATTTTAGAGCTAAGGCAGAAGGGGAGAGCAGCCATTTTCTTTCTCAGAACTCAGAAATAAGATACTTCTTAACAAGCAAGTTCAAAATGTGTATAATCATTTAATTTAATAATACTCACATCCATTTTTCATTTCCCAAAGCACTAAGTTTAAACCACTAAAGGAGTAATTAATTGACAATAGCTGTAAAAAAGGCTCTGAAGAGTCTTTCTTTATTTTCAACAATACTTTTTTCATCACATACTTTAAGTCTACTAAAAAATGTGATTCTGTTCCTCAATCCAGATTAGCTTTTGCTTCCAGAGGTGGTAGAAATTTTGTGTTTTGATGAGGTTTTTTCTAATAACTACTTTACTTAGAAGTATGAGTAGCATAGTTCCAGGCCACTGGAAGTCTCTGTTAGTCTTTGAAGATGTGTAGCCACATGCCCTAGGGACCCTAGGCTCACCCCTTGGGAGTCATTACCAGTCTTACCCAGAAGATTGTTCTCCTTCCCCAAAGCCGTGGGCTGGTCCCTCAGGCTAGAACTGGAGAGTGCCCAGGGAGGCAGATTTTTCCCTCAGGCATCATGTGTGATTTGATTAAAGAGTCTCAATTCTGAGAGCTCAGCATTCAGAAGTTAAGGCGCCCTTTACTTGCTCCCTTGAGATTCTCAGAGAGGCTTTCCTTTTCATACCACACAAAATCCAGGATGGGTTGTGGGAGCTAAGACGTGGGAGAATTTGGTGTCATTGCCAACCTTTCCTCTCTACTTCCAAAAGCAACACAAATCAGATAGGATCATCTTTTATACAATGTACAGGGCTCCCCTTAACATTTAAAGTCCACACTGTTGATCCTACTTTAAGTAAAAACTCAAAATTTATGGTTATTGATGTACTTTTAAGAAATATCATTCGGTAACTTAAGACTAAGGAGTTAACCTGTGATTCCAGAATCCCTGACTTAAAATTGTTAAAGTTTGAACCGTATGCCTCCTTCAGCTTAAAATATTTTTTCTTAATTTAAAAGTCTACTATTTTAAAGCAAACATTTAAAAAAAACTTTCTGGCAAAAATGCATTAAACAAACCACCACTTTTGTGGGGCTTTTAAAAACCTTTTGCACATCCTTTGTTCTGTTCTCAGCATGAATGAGAAATACTCCCTCAAGCTATGGTGACATCTGTGATCTTGAGTCAAAAATTATTGTGGCCTGACAAGACCTTTCAGCCAGTAGCATGGAACGAAAATAACTCTGTTGTTTCAAAATCTTTTAGGACATAAGAAAAAAAAATCCATGTAAAATTCTTATGATAGTACCCATAGAAAAGATGTCCTTTACATTGTAACCTTTAATATTTAGAGAAAGTTTCCAAAACTTGTAAAACCAATCACAATGATTCTTTATAAGATTTTTTTTCTCTCTGTATTGGCTTGAATAACTTGCCCTTATATAGGGGGGCAGATGTAAAGTCTCTTTCTCTGATATGTTAAATCCAGAGAAATGAAAAAAAGAAGATACCCCAATGAGATATTGCCTAATAGTTCAAACAGAGTTGGATATTTGGATTATCTTTTTCTTAAGCCTGTAAATTCCTTTGTCCTAAATTCCAAGGCCTCCTCTACAGAGTAAATCCCTCTTTGATTCACTGAAGTGATGACTGCTGTTCAACATCTGATGCTTGACTCTTTAAGATCTTTTTGAATTGAAGATTTTCATAGTTGAAATCTCTAGTATTCAAACTATACATAAGAGAGTAAACCTCTTAAACAGTTAGTTCTGGAACATGCTTTCCTCAAAGGTCCAGTGTGAAGAGAGAGAATTCACTGACCCTTGTGAATCTATACATTTGAGGTCCCATGGCCCCACTCTACCCCACCTTTGCCCCTGGGGATAACCTCTCTGATTTCTCACCTTTATCTTCTAGAAAGCTACCATTTCCTTCGAACATTTGGAGTTAACAGCTTCATAAAGGTGCATATGTTTAGGGGGTGGGAGAGAGGGAGAATCACATTTGAAGTTCAGAAATTGTTATTTCCTTTCACTGGCTAAATGGATCCCAGCATGATCCTCAGAGCCCCAGTAATCTCATGATACGGTGTGAATTGGGCATCCTTGGTGATGTCAGAATTAGAACTAGAGCAGGAATGAGAGCACTGAGATGAATACTAATTAAAACAGACAAAAATTAAAACGAAAGGATGAAAGAGACTCAGAAGAATAGAACTCCAGCATTTAAAGCACATAGTCTATTTTCTTTTCTGACCCTGCAGGTCAGAGAGATGGTCATGACTGAGTACTTTGGGACAGAGCTTGGAAGTAGCCCTCTTCCAGAGCTGGGAATGGGGGGGAAATTGCAGGGAGGAAAAGTTTAAAGGCTACATGTCATATGTAATCAATGAATTTTCTTTGGGAGTGTGATGTTATACTTGTTTGAAAAGTGATTTTTTAAATCTGACAGATAAAACTAGGAATTAGTGTAATTTAGAACCCGTGTTGTAGAATATTTTTGTAGCTTTTGATAGTTTCTAAGAAAGATGGGCTTCTGCTCTAATTAGCTATTGTTCTTTTACAGCTGTTCAGACATAACAGCTGTGGGTATGTTTTCCGTTAGAATAACTTGACAGAAGGTTGGATTGCAGAGGGATTGGAAGTTTGCCTAGTCGGCAATAAGTCCCTGTATTCTTGGGGGGTAGGTCCTTGGGACAATATCCCCCTGTGTAAAAAGTGTAGATCTATAGGAGAACATATAGATATGACGTTAAGACAATAGAAGGAAAACTAGTAGCTGTCTTTCTGTAGAAAATAATTTGTATCTCAGTTAAAATTTTGACAATCTGGCCCTCCTTGGTGGCACAAGGGGTTAAAGTGCATGAGTTCGATCCCTGCCACGGAGGTGACCAACATAGTGCAACAGGCCACTCCTGTCTTGCCCACTGCTCCCCTCAGCTATATATTTCAGTCGTTCTGCCTGTTCTACTCCTCACTCTGTCTCTGGTGGATACAGGCACCTCTGGCCTGTATCCCAGTTCTTGTATGCATAAATAAATAAAACGTTTTTAAAAATTTTGATGATAGAGAAGAATATACTCTGACTGTGAAGCACTTGTTTGCAACATTAACCACTGTGCTGTTCAAAAATGTGGGGAGGTAAGAATATACAGTGCCGAAAGGATAGTTTCTTCAGTAAATGGTGCTGGGAAAACTGCAGAGCTATATGCAAAAAAAAATGAATTTTTATGCCATACATAAAAATTAACTCAAAATGGAAGACTATTTATTATAAGACCTGAAACCTTAAAAGTCCCAGAAGAAAACAGATAACCTTCTTGATAAGGGTTTTGTGATCATTTTTTGGATTTGACTCCAAAAACAAAGGAAACAAATGCAACAAACAAACAAAACAAGTGTGACTATCTCAAACTAAAAAACTTGCTTGTAGTAGAGAAAATCATAAACAAAACGAATAAACAGCCTACTAAATGGGAGAAAATATGTAAATCATAGCTATGATGAGGGTGATAACAAACCGAGGAGTTCTCTACCCAATTTGCATAAAAGCCAATACTATGACACCAGCATTTTTGAAAGAAGCAAAGGAGGCAGGTGCCAAAGTCAAGTCTGTCTCCCTGACTAAGAAAGAGATACCAATTTGCAAGGAACAGAGAAGTTAAATTCTATCAGCTAAGGAGTTAAGTGAGGGCAAAGGAATATGGACTGAAGTTCATTGGCTGAAGTTGATTAGATTGTTACAAATTGGCCCACATGAAAAGAAGTTTGACAAAATAACCAGGTCTTCCTGCTGGATACATCACTTATGGAATGTGATCTGGATGTCCCTCTTCCTGGAATGTGGTCCTGTGGTCTCCTTCCTGTCTTCTTGATTCCATTTTAGCAGTCCCTTGGTTGTGATAGTTCAGTTCAGTTATTTCTGTGTATATGGACTGTATGACTCAGCTGAGTGAGTGTCCTGCTCTGGCTTCCTTCTTCTTTTTTTTAGTGAAGGAAATATAACCAATTTTATAACATATGTATAAAGAATTTAAATGGCTATGCATTCTAAAGCATAGCTGAGTGGATCAGGGGGTATCTCTCCTGGGTTCAGGGATCTCTGGGGCATCAAGGAAAGAGAGGAGGAGACATCATGTGACAAATAAGGAAGCGGATGGGCTTACCTTATCTTCACTCTGAAAGTAAAATGAGATTCTTAGCTAGATGGGACATGTTCTCTGAGACCCTCCAAACTACATTCTTCTACGTATCTCTGCTTCCATAAGGGAAGGGCAAACGACTTAGTAGCAAGTACACAAGCTTCTCCTAGTCTTCAAGTCCCTCATTGCTCTTAACTCAGGATTGTTTGAATTATTTAAATAATGGTAATACACCGCCTGAGGCTCATAGTGTCTTGATTGACCACTAACTCCCATATTGAGGTCACAAGAGGCCTATTTGGGGCACAGTGAGAAAGCGTATTGACTCTTTTAGCAGACCTACCTCATATTTTAAAAATTGGAGTGATGGGTTTCTTTTACTTGAGAATAGTTTAGTCCAATTAAATAGCTGTATCCAACTCCTAGAGGAAGTTCTGTAGGCATTGCAAACAATAAGAAGTGTTTTGGTGAAAACAAAAGAAAAACACAGGTTAAATATTGAAACAAATCACAATTCTAGGAGGGAGTGCTGAGAGATACCAGTTGAGATTTTCTTTCTTCTTCTTTCTTTCTTTGTCTTTCTTTTTTTTTTTTTTAATGATGTAGTGGGAAAGTTAGTTCTGGACCAAAAGGGTACTATACTCTCTGATTACTGCTTTCATTCTTTTTTAAAATTTAATTTTATATGTATTTTGCATCATTATTTTTGTACAGTGTTTGCTTTCTCCTTTCAAGCACAGGCCTGGTAAAATTCCTACCACCAGTTCACCTGTGCACCATTTCTAAAAGATATTGTCGAAGTGTCTTGAAATAAGGTAAATAGGGTAAGGACAGGCAGTGTGGGTTCCTGTTTACAGTTTCATGTTATCAGTGACTTAGGAAAACAGCAGCTGTTAAGGTAAAGTATGGACATGGTGAAGATCTCTCTAAAGTTGGTATCAAGTTCTCTTTGATATTGCATTTTCCTGATAGACCTGGAAATCTATATCAAGTTATTCATCAAACTAGTTCTTTTTTTAAGATTTACTTATTTATGCATACAGAACCAGAGGTGCAGAGGCAGTGACAGGATCACCAGAGACATAGTGGGGAACAGAACAGGCAGATCGATGAAGCACACTGCTGAGGGGAGTAGTGGGCTAGACAGGAGAGGTCTGCCACACCATATGGATCACCCCATGGGCCGGGAATCCAACTCACACCGAAGTGGCTGTGGCCAGCTTACAGTGCTGCGTCCCAACCCATTTTGCCACCAGGGAGGGCCCCAAACTAGTTTTATTTTTAAGGCTCTGAGATCAATCTGCACACCTGAAAGCAGTCTTATCTCAAGTATGACATTTCATATCAAAGTCCTGGTAATACAAATGTGTTTATAGTAGTCTCATCTTTATGAGGTAAGCCATGTTCTGTTGCATCTGTGAAACTAAGCTGCTCAAAAGATATTTAACCCAATCCAACTGCTCCCATTGATGGTGAATTGGCCACAGTTTCAAGGGGTTAGTATTCACTTTATATAAACAACTTGTGCAACTTAATAGCAAAAACAAACATTCTTATTTAAAAATGGACAGAGGATCTAAATAGATATAGTTTAAAAGAAAACCTACAGATGGCCCACAGGCACAACAGAAGATGCTCAAGATCACTAATCATCAGGGAAATGCTAATCAAAATCACCATGAGATATCACCTCATACCTGCTAGAATGACTGTTATCAAAAAGATAAGAAATAACAAGTACTGGGGGGGGGGCACTGTGGCTGCTGGTGAGAATGTAAATTGGTGCAGCTACTATGGAAACAGCATGAAGCTGGCTCAGGCTATTAAAAATAAAATTTGAATATCATCTACCACTTTTACCTTCTGGGTATTTGTTTGAAAAAAACAAAAACAGCACTCCCAAAAGATACATTCATTCTTGTGTTCATCACACTACTGCTTATATCAGCTAAGATATGGGCATAATAACCTAAGTGTCCATCAATAGATGAAAGATATAAAGTGTTTGTGTGTGTGTGAATATATATAATGGAATACTACTCAGTCATTAAAAGCAGTACCTTACCATTTGGATTCACCTTAAGGATATTATACTAAGTGAAATAAGTCAGAAAAAGAAATTGCTGTATTATTTCACCTATATGTATAATATGAAAAACAGACAAATAAATAAGTAAAACAAAACTCATGTGCACAGAAAACAGAATTGTGGTTGCCAGAAGGGAGAGGGCTTGGGGATTCAAAAAAATGGGTGCCAGGGTAAGAAGTTGCAGTCCTCCAGTTATAAAATAAGTAAGTCATGGGATGTCATGTACAACATGGTGGCTATAGTTAATAAAACTGTAATTCACGTTTGAAATTTGCCAAGAGAGACATTATTAAAAGATCTTATGGGCCCTCCCTGGTGGCCCAGCGGCTTAAAGCATAGTACTAAGAAGTTAAATCCACTTCAGCATGAGTTTGGTAGTTCAGTCCCAGCCCTGAGGTGATCCACAGGGCGAGGCAGACCTCTCCTCACCAGCCCACTGCTCCCCTCAGCAGTGTATTTCGTCAGTCAGCCTGTTCTGCTCCGCACTCGGTCTCTGGTGAATCCTCTCACTGTCCCTGTACCTCTGGCTTGTGCCCCAGTTCTGTGTGCATAAATAAATAAATCTTTAAAAAAATCATCTTATTAGAAAAAACAATTTGTGACTTTGTACCATGACAGATAGTAGCTAGATTATTATAAGAGTATACAAATCTCTAATCATGATATATACCTGAAACAAATAATTATGTATCACTTATACCTGAATTAAAAAAGGAAAGAAAACACTTTGTAACAAAAGCAAGCAAGGAATCATTGAATGAATCCCAACACAAACACGGTTTTTGAAGATGACTATCCTCTATAAGTGCTAAATGCTACTTTATTCTTTAAAATGTGCTTCAAGTGTTTTCTCCCCCTCAACTCTTAAAGGTGATCTCTGGAGACAGTTAAATAACATGTCAGTCTTATCTTTAAATATAGCTGGTACAGGTGGCCCTCAGGTCATATCCTGGCGAAGTAATACTGCCTTTTAAAAAATTTATTACTCCTGAATTAAATTTACTGGCAAGCTGTTGGCCACCCAGTGCTGCCTAAGAACAGTAAAATCACTCTTTCGGTAGCTCCCCACAGTCTGAGTCATCCCAATATTCACATACTTGCAGAATGTATACACTGTTAACATGCAACTTTTGCATTCAGAAGTAGCAAATTAAATTTGTCTGAACAGAATTGCTATGTGCACAGAGGGAGAAAAGTAATTTCTGCCTAGGCAGTTCCCCTTTGCCTTTTGCTCATAGCACAGGCTACTGTAATAGCTGTGTAAGCTAAAGGATGGCGAAGGAAAGCCAGAAAGAGACAGACGTAAGATGCTGAATTTTGGCAGTATGGTTTTATAAACAAAGTGACACAAATTGGGACAGAAATTCCAGTGGGACTAGGGAGGAAACTGGAAGCCTGGAAATACAGCACAAAGCTGAGTCCCATCCAGATGGTGTTTTTAATAAATTTATCAGACACATATGAAAGACAGTAATGAACATTCAAATGGGGAGTGGCCCATCCTCTATGGGAAGAAAAAGAGTATGGCACCTTCTGTGCATTGTAGTCAGTTAGAATCACTCTCTAATTTTTCCCAGCAAAAAAAGGACCACAGAACTTATTCATACCATTAAGTAATTAGGCAGTCCAGTGAGCCAGTCTGGGTTGGTATTTCTAGAAAGAATTAATAGCAGGATTATTTTCTGCCAAAATGAGGGACATGACCCGTGTGACTTGGTAAACTCATAGTGACTTTTAGGACAAATCTCTTCTGTGAGAGCTCCTATTCATGTCAAAAGCAAATAGCTCTTCCCTTAGGCATAAAAGACCTTTATAGTCTTTAAAAGCCATTCTTGTATACATCCCTCCTTTTTCTCTTCTGCTCTTCCCAAAATGGTTTTTCCATCAGGAAACATTTTAGTCTACCATAAGTGACCAGACTTTCTGTGGGATAAACTTTTGGAGAGTAGAAGTTGAGAACTGAGGGTACATATAATGCTTATAGAGCAGCTCTCTACAGTGGGCATATTTGTTTTCTTTTTACTGTTTAGGTCAAGACCCAGAGATTGATCATACTTTACTTTCCTAAGAAAACTTTCACTGAGAAAGCAATTTTCTTTTCTGCTTTATTCAGTAACTTTTAGATTTTTCTAGCTTTTGAATAAGGAACTATGTTAAGCAAGGTTAAATGCCACAGCCTACATAGGCATCCTTTTCCAACTCTGATTCATTCATTCAGCAAATATTTATTTAACACCTACCATATACTGTGCACTATATTTGGTACTGGAAATACAACAGTGGAAAAAAGAAACTAAACTTCTCGTCCTTATGAAAAATCACAGTCAGAATCTCCTATTAGCAGATTAGATCAGGTTGAAACACCAACTTGGTTTTAAGTGATGATAGTGCTGATAGCCTGATCTTGGCACAGTGCTGGTAGTCTCATGTTGGTTATTTATAGGTCCCTATCCCATTAGATTTGTTCCCAGGCCGCTGTCCTTCTCTTTACACTTATTGATGTCATTTGGTTATGATAATGCTGTTCTCACTCATTGTCAAAACACAGGAATGAGAGTTAAGTGGCAGTGTCTTGATTTTGTATTTTATGAAGTAGATACAGTTTCTTATCAAGTTACTAGTACAGATCTAGCAAATGCTATTTCTTATAAGGAAATTTAGAACTTGGGTAGACTAATACAATCTCTGTGTAAGTTGAGATGTGTCTATGTTAGGTACCCTTCAGAGATCCAGACTTTGATTAATAAGCATTAATGAATAATTATGTTGAGATAAAAGTAGAAACCCTGGCATGCTATTCTTTAGCATTTAGGTAAAGGTTTCCTTAAGAAGACAACATTCTATAATTTAGCAAATGTAGGAGACCACCTCAAGATTTCAGAGAGTTGGAGGGTGATTCAGAGAAAATGTTAGACTGAATCTTCCTTAATAAATCCATTAATAGGTGTATCTGTAGACAAAGCATTCTGAATGCTGATGCTAGCCTTGTTTCCCAAAGAGCTTAAAACTGTGTTAGTAGTGATTTTATGATTGTTTCTGATCCTACCAGACTAGTTGATTACTGGTTAAAGTCATATAATCTAGTCATAAAATTGAAGCAATGAGGCATCATAGGTGAAAAGTTACAAACTCACAGGCAGTACGTAAAGACAACTAGGTATGATCTAGTGAATGATACAGAGAACAAATTCGAAATAATCGTAGAAGGATTTATCCTTGCAGAGGCTTGTCATCTGTCTGTTTTTTGTTGTTGTTTTTTTTTTTCACAAGCAATGTTTAAAAAAACGGTGAAGCTGGGGCCCTCCCTGGTGGCACAGGGGGTTAAAGCACAGCACTCAGAGGCTAAGTCCATTGCAGCATGAGTTCGATTCCTGCCTGCCCCGGATATGACCATATGGTGTGGCAGACCTCTCCTGACCCGCCCGCTGCTCCCCTCAGCAGTGTACTTAGTCAGTCAGCATGCTCTGCTCCCCACTCTGTCTCTGGTAAATCCTCTCACTGCCCCTGAACCTCTGGTCTGTACACCAGTTATGTATGCATACATAAATAAAGCTTTAAAAAATACATATGTATGAGAAAAAACTTAAAAAAAAAAAGTGAAGCTGCTATGGAAAGCTATGTGGAGGTTCCTCAAACTACTAAAAATGAGCTTCTATATGATCCAGTAATTCCACTCCCAGGTATCTACCCAAAGGACATAAAAACATGAATTCAAAAGGACACTTGCACCCCTATGTTTATTGCAGCATACATAGTTTACAATAGATACAGAAAGCACAAGGGACTATTGTGATAGTGTACAGATGAATTGGTGGTGGGAATTTCATGGGGAAACCATACATTATACAAAAATGAAAGATGATGTAATAAATATATTTAAAAAACAAAAAAGTTAAACTTTTAAAAAAATGGAATATTCTGTATGTACAAAAGAATATAAAAATATATGAAATATATCTACATGGAAGTGTGTATACATGCATGTAAAGTTCATATGTAAGCTGTACATCTACAGATCGATAGATCAATAAATAAAGTTAGAAGAGCAGGAAAATAAATGCTCAGACTCCCATCCCTAAGAAATATAAGTCTAGTGTACCAATCTACTGAGCAACAAAGCCAAAAACAAAATTATGTCAGGGGTTTTATTCAAAGTCACACCCCAGTGAGGAGATCAGAAACCCAAAGGTGGGAAGTAAATGCTTGAATCTGATATCTTAGACCAGCCATCCCAACACTTTCCCCTTAAGAAATAGAACACTACCAGACCTTTACAGCCCACTGTGTCCTCTCCCCAGTTAAACCCCACTCTCTATCTAGAGAAAACAATTTATCTCAATTTTAGTGTTCAGTTATCGCTCACTTTACTTTCTAACTTCAACACATAATTATGTGTCACTAAACAATAGAACTAGGCTTGCACTCCATATGTTTTCTGTCTTGTCTTCTTAACCAGCTTTCTTTGTGAGATAAACCCTGTCCATTATTAACCCTTGTCCAAGATACACAGTCCATTTATTTTCAGTACTATGTAGACTCAGTGGAAAGGTTAAACAGCTAAACAGAATTAATGAATTCAAAGAGTAATTTTAAGAAGCTACCCAAAATGCTTCAAAAAGATAAAAAAGATACAGAGAAAGAAATGAGAGACAGTATAAGAAATATGATGGGTGGAATGAAAAGTTCCAATAGAGGCCTAATAGGAATTCTGGAAGAAAAACACAAAATGAGAGAAAAATCAATACTCAAAGAAATAATGGCCAAAATTTTCTGACTTGATAAAAACCATAAATGTTCAATTACATCCTGAGCAGAACAAATTTAACTTACATCTATGAACAACATGGTGAAACTGCAAGATACCAAAACTAAAAAGAAAACCTTAAAATTAACTTTAGAAAATTAACAGTTGTAACAGTCAGAGGATAGCATACTCCAGCAAATATAACAATATAGGTCACAGTCTTCAGAACAATGTCTTCAAAATTCTAAGGAAAAACAATTTTAGACTTAAAGTTCTATACCAATTTTAACAATTTTTTCAGGATTAGTAGCAAAAAACACTTTCAAGCAAAGACTTTGCTGACTACTAACAGGTATGTTTTAGAAAGACGTTGAACCAAGAAGAAAAGTGAACATTAAAAGCAATGATGAAAAACATTTATGCGGGTGGATAAAAAAGTTTTGACTGAGTGGGATAATAATAATAATAATAGTGACTGATTTAGAGAGAGCAAAACAAGGAGGGACTTAAATGTAAGATAGCAATAACAAGTAATTTAGGAGACAAGTGATTTGTATTTTAAAACATTGTCTTTTATATCGTTTAGGAACAAGTAATGTTTAATTTTTAATTTTTGAAATTTTAAAGTCTAGCATACATATCTAAAGTTTAGTAAAGGAATAGAAATAGAATATTAGTCTCAAAATCAAATCAGCAGAGGTAACTAGTAAGAGAAATAATGAAAACTCTTGATCCTTTAAAAAGGATGAGAAAAGTCTTAGAAACCTAAGACTTATTAATAGAAAATAAGTGTACCCAAATGTATCAGAAGTGGCAACCAGTGCCAGCATGTAAATCTACTAATTGAGGACAGTGAATATATTAAAAAATCTAGTCTTATATTATTTACAAGAAGCCAGAAAATTAAAAGTGAGGTTATATAAGAAATAGTTAAAATAAATGCCCTATAGTAATTTGATAACAGGCAATGTAGATATTAGGGCAAAAACATATTAAGGATAGAGAACAACACCACATAATAATAAAAGGGTCAGTCCATGAGGAAGATACTGATACAATACTAAAATTGTGTAGATAAAATGACATGGATTTACTATGTAAAACGTTGTCATAATTATGAGAGCAAATTGTAAAATCTACAATAACATTGAGAGCTTTTTTTTAACAAGTGTCCAGTAATTTGTAACCATTTAAATGATTTGAACAACACTGTAAGTTTGATATAGTATAGAGAGAATCATGTATCTTCCAAGAGGCACAGATATAAAATATTAATAAGACATTATAAAATGTTAATAAGATGACCATATACTAGACCACAAATAAATCTCAACAAAGTCAGTATCATAGAGATAATACTTTTTTTAATCCACATTGTAATGTAAAAAAAAACTAACAAAAAAATTGAAAAGTTTTATTTGGAAAGTTAAGACATATTTCTGAACAATTTATGGATCAAAGAATAAGTAGAATAGAAACAAGATAATTATAAACAATCAAATTTTTAAATACTATATATCAGACAGACCCAAATTGAGGAACAATCTGCACAATACTTCCAAACACTGAATATCAAAACTTACAGAAAAAGGTAAAGCAGTGCTTAGAGTGAAAATATTTGCTTTAGACACATTTATTCAAAAAGAAGAAGGGTTAATGTGTTATGTATGTACTTTAAGTTGTCTAAAAATGTATAGGGTAAATACCAAATAGAATGAAATGAAAAGAAAAGCAGAATTTAAGCAAGTAGAAAATAAAGAATTAACAACACCAAAAGCTGGTTCTTTAAAAATACTAGTAAAGTGGATAAAACTGTAACAGACTGGAAAAAAAAGTATAAGTAAAATATTTGGAATTAAAAATAGGACATATTATGAAATTTTTGATCACAATATATTTAAAAACATAAAATGAAAATATTTCCATAAAGGGCCAAGAATAATAAGGGATCAGGGGGAAATAACAATAATAATAAATTTAAAAACAAAATTAGCAGACAACTATAAGCTAAAGACATTTTGCAGAGGGGGAAAGTAGAGGGATTAAAATAGGGGATGGAAGAACACAAGGGATGATGGTGATAGTTCGTGGGTGAATTGATGGGAATTTTATGGGGACTACACCTGAGGGGAGAAAGCATACATTGTACAAAAATGAGCAATGATGTAAATATGTGTAAGTAAATTTTAAAGAATTATATTAAAGATAATTTTGAAGAGAAAAAGGGGAGTGTTTATCAGATTTTAATAATTACTATAAGGTTTTAGTAATTCAAGCAGTATAATAAATTAGTAAAATAGTATAGAGCTTTAAAAGAAATGCAAATAGGGCCCTCCCTGATGGCGCAATGGGTTAAGGCACAGCACTACAAAACTAGCTTGCCTGCTGCTCCCCTCAGCAGTATTCTTTGACAGTCTGCCTGTTCTGCTCCCTACTCTGTCTGGTGAATCCTCTCTTCCCACCCCCATCTCTGGCCTGTACCCCAGTTCTGTATGCATAAATAAATAGATCTTTTAAAAAAAAGAAATGTAAATATACATGAAAACTTCATAGAGATGATTTAAAAATTAGTGGAGGGAAAAGTATAACTGTTCATTAAATGGTACAAGGGAAATTGACTATCCTTATGAATAAAAGATGAAAATAGGTCCCTACTTCATAGTATAACAATCATAAATTTCAAATTGATGAAAAAAACAAATAATGAAAAGCAAACTTAGAGACCTTTTAGAAGTAAATATAGGAAATACTTGTATGAATTCAGGATAGGTAAGAATTTATAAACAAGAAAGGAAAACAGCAAGTCATAAAGGAAAAGATTAAACATGTCAGCTCAATATTGCCCAAGAAAGGATTAGCCAGTCAGCAAATCCTATAGAAAAGTAGACAAAAGATAGGCAGTTCATGGAAATGGAAAATGATTCCAGAGGGGGAAAAGGTGAAAAAAAATTCATCTTCAACTAATAAAATAATAAGAAAATAAGGTAACATTTTACACTTACATGTCTAATATTCCAAAAGGGGGAATAATGGGTTAAATATCCATTTTTTTTAATAATAAATACTATAGTTTATTTTTACATCATTTTGTGTCTTTTTCCATCTCAATTGTAATTCCCGTGGGCTTCCCATCACCAAATCACCTGTGTGCCATCACCGTAGTTCAGTGCACTTCCTCTCCACCTGCCCCCCCCCCCATTTTTTATCCCATTCCCCATTTCACCCTGTAAAATATCTCTGGTATATAGGTGGTCATTATTATTATTTTCTCCCCTGGTACTTTATACTCCTGCTATGAGTGAAACCAGCTGGTATTTCTCTTTTTCTTTCTGGCTTATTTCACTAAGCATGATCCCTTCCAGCTCCATCCATGTTGCTGCAAAAGGCATGTGTTTACCTTTTTTGATTGCTGAGTAATATTAATACCATTGTATATATGTACCACGTCTTTTTAATCCAGTCAGGGTAAGTATCCATTTTTAATGACCACTTTGGTGGATAATTTGGCCATACCCAGGAAAGTTGAAAGTAACTCATAACCCACTAGTGTAATTCTACTTCCATGTGTGTGTGTGTGTGTGTTTGTATTATATATTCTTTGAAGAAACTCTTACCATGTCCCTAAGAACAACTTTATAATCCCCACAAAAACAGTGGCACCAATTTAAATGTACCTTAGCAGGAAACTAAATATATAATTTTTTTATATTTCTATCCTGACATAGTGTATATACTTTATGTGAATGAGCTTTATTTAACTGTCAATTGATTATTCCTCTATCCTGGCTTAATGCATGTGGTAGATGTTACTATAATACACCAAAAGTTTCGTTTCTTTTTTCTGGGCCTGTACACGACCAATTTCCCAACCTACCTCCTTTGAAATTATATTAAGACCCTGTGATTTGCTTTAGTTAAAACCTGAATAAAGTGATGTGTTTTGGGGATGAGTTTTAAGAGTCTTCTCACTGCTGCTGTGATTGAGGAAGCTTATATCAATTTTGAGCCTGTCATTCTGGTCTCTGAGTGATCCAGTGACAGAGCTACTTTGCTTATCATCACTGAATATATAGGGTGAGCAAAAAATAAACTGTGGGAATGGAAGCTGTCTGTTACTGCAGTGTACATTACCTACAATATTTTATGTCTTGGCTCAATTTACTGTACATCTTGTGTTGCTTTCTTAAGTTCATTCTTCCCAATCACAAAATACTTCCCTTTTTCATGAAATAGAAGCACCATGACTTAGCTTATGAATACAGTCTTTCATCTGTATCCTTTGCCAAAATCATTGGGAGCTTCTCTCTTGCCAGCAAATTTCTTGCAGGTTACTTCACCTGTATTTTTATTTATAGTTTTGAAGTTAAACTTCATCGTCAAGGAATTCATCACCAGAAAAACCATCTTCTCTCCCTTCTTCCTTCCTGTCCTCTCTTCTTTATCTGTGGATGGCTTTATTCACTTACAGAGAACAGAGGTGTTTGACAGAGGTGTAATGAAGGTTTGTAAAACCTTGGCTCAAGTACAGGATGACCCAACTTTGGAAGATAAGTACATTTTTCAAAAGACACATGTGAGCTTATTTGCTCCACATCATTAAAGTTAGAAATGTTTTGGCATGGTGGCAATACTGCTCCCCTGTACTTTTCAGAGAGCATAATGTCCTAAAAAGTACTATATGTATCTGATGAGAAATTATCTTTTCTCCAATATGTTTTCAGTTATGTAAACTAAGCTACAAATCTGGAATATAAATAACTAGGGTTCATTATAGATTTGGGTTAAATAACTTTAATATCTGAAGAAAACTCCAAATGTTAGTAAATATACAGGAAAGGTCCCAGGTGACTTAGAAAGCCCTGATCTTTTATCATCCTCTTCTCTGTGCAATGTATCCATTCTGTATCATTTCTAGACAGGTATCATTTTCTGGAAGCCCTTGACTTTTATAAATGAACAGGTTGATATGGACTGGAAGTATAGAGAGAGATTCAGTCAGAACAAAGCTTTGTGTTTCAAAATGCAACAGTTCATGAACAAGCAGAGGAGCAGATGTGTTAAAATACATAAGACAGTAAGCTAAAAAAGGAAACAGTCATGGCTGAAGGCAACTGTATATTCTGAAGAGACTGATACCATGTCTTGGGGCGTTCATAAAGAATTCTGTAATACTGAAGCCCTATATACAGTGTTTCTTTAAACAAATGTGTTACATCTATTAAATGTAAAACTGGTAAAAACAAGTTCCTGTGTGCCCTTTACCTACTTTAGGAACAGAATAGCCAAACCTTATTTTTGAAACTCCTTTAAGCTTATATGGTGAAAAGGAATTCATTAACCATTCTGACTGGTGAGGGTCCCTCTGGGATCTCTTCTTCCTGCTTCCCAAATAAGTTATTTTGAATTTTGAATAATTCCCTGGATTTCCTTTTAAGTTTTAATTTATATATGTTTACTAAACAAAATTTGTTTACTAAACAAAGTTTGTTTTTAGTTTTGCCTTTTAAAAAACATTGTATAAATGAACGTGTATTCTTGTGTTTTTCTGTGTCTTGCCTTTTTCACGCAACATTTTTTATTTGTTCATTTTTATGCAGCTTTAGTGCATTTCTCTCAGCTGCTGTGTTTTCTCATTGTAGTAATGTTTTCAGTGTATTTACCTATCCTATATTTTATGCCATGTCATGTCTCTGTATAATAAAATACTTCAGTAGTAATTGTTACATGTGTTGGGTTTGTTCCAATCTTAGATTCAGTTTTTTTTTTGTAAAGCTCTTTGACATGGAAAATGTGTTCATGTCTTGAAATAATCATGATGTTCTCATTCCTCTTTTATTGTTGATTTGAAATAGTAATTAATTAATTTGTTCATAGCACACTCTCAGGATATATTGGCTTCTCTTATCTTGATGCTGAATCTTGTATTGGGTTCACAGTTCCCATGGAGAATGTTGCAACAATTGCTGATTGTGCCAGTGTGATTGAAGGAGTCAGTCGAAGCCGAAATGCCTTGCTGAATGGAGACACCAAGAATTATGATTGGGATTCTGGTTACACATGTCATCAGCTAGGAAGTGGCGCAATTGTGGTTCAACTGGCACAGCCATACATGATTGGGTCAATACGGTAAGACGATTCCTTCTTTCTCATTTGTTCTATTTTTAATTTTTTATTATATTAATTGCATCAGTCTTCATTTTGGTACAGTGTATGATTTTCCCCTTGAAATTCCCACCACCAATTCACCTGTGTACCATTTTACCTTAGTCCCTTGTGCTTTTCCCACTCCTATCCTGGTCCTTCATCCTTACAAGGTGTCTCTGATTTATAGTTGCCTGATGACTTTAATTTTTTACCTTATTATAGTTACTTTTTATTTTTCAATTCCTTTTTTTGTATTCTCTACATTCCTCCTATAAGACCATTCGATATTTTTTATTTTCTTTCTGGCTTATTTTGCGGAGCATATCCCTTCCAACTCCATCCATGTTGCTGCGAAGGGCATGAGTTTCTCCATTTTGATTGCTGAGTGATATTCTATTGTGTAAATATACTACATCTTCTTGATCTAGTCATCTGTTTTTGGGCATCTGGATTGCTTCCATAGCTTACCTATTGTAAATTGTGCTACAATAAACATAGGGGTGCAGGTGTCCTTTTGAATTAATGTTTTTGTGTCCTTTGGGTAAATTCCTAGGAGTGGAATTGGTAATAACCAAAAAGGCTCTTCATGTGACAAAACTATGTTGGCATCTAGCTCTCTACCCAAAGAATTAGAAGTGTTGAATCTGACACCAGCTCGTTTTTAGTAGTTTGAGGAACGTCCACACAGCTCTCCAGAGTGGTCGGTCTTCACTGACATTTGGCAAACTCACTCATTATTTTTAAAATGGAAGATGCATGCAAATTATGTTTTGATAGTGATGAGGCCAAGTGTCAGTGAAGACATTTCTTTTATTCTTCTAAATATTGAGGGATGTAGAATGGGGATAATAAGGAAATACAGGTTATTTGTTTGGATTTTCTGGTGGTGAGATGCATCAAAATTAGACTTGTGGAAGGATTAGATTAGATAGCACCCCTCCCCCAGTCTTATTTAGTTCTTTCCCAAGTCTCAGTTTGTATTGGATAACCTCAAAAGAGGTCATATGTAATACATATGAATGAAATAGATATGAATATGAGACCTGAGTCTAAAAGATATCTACTAGACATATATTTTGTGTTGTTTCTCTTTTTATACATAGTCTAAGAAATCTTTGTTGATGATCTTTGTGTCTGGGTTTTTGTGGCTGTTTTCATTTTGCTTTGAGAAGGGAACTTTAAACACTTAATATTACATTGTTTGATTTTTAGGATTATAACATGTTAAAATGTCTCCCAGAGAAGATTCTTTTCATTCATGGAGCCATCTAGGTCTCTCATAGGCTGCCCTTTTCTTTTCTTTTTTAGGTCTTAAGTTCCTGAAGGAGTAATGTTTATAAATGCATGTGGGTTTTTTCTTTTAAATATTGAATATTTGCATTTTATCTCTCAGCTTGATAAGGGTAGAGCTGTTAGCAGGAGACATGGCTGCCTTCCCCTTACCTTGCTCTCTGTTCTCATTTAAAATCAGTCTGTATAAAAAGAGAAATAGCGGGCCCTCCCTGGTGGCGCAATGGGTTAAAGCACAGCACTAAGAAGCTTAAGCCACTTCCACATGAGTTCGATCCCTGCCTGCCCCGGAGGTGACCACTCCTGACCCACCCGCTGCTCCCCTCAGCAGTGTACTTCGTCGATCTGCCTGTTCTACTCCCCACTCTGTCTCTGGTGAATCCTCTCACCCTCCGCATCTCTGGCCTGTACCCCAGTTCTGTATGAATAAATAAATAAATAAATCTTTTTTAAAAAAATAAAGAAATAGCACAAAATATATGATAGTAGAACTCTAATAGACAAAAGCCTGTTATCATTTTGGTTAATAACCACAGAGGTTAATGTCACTTGCTAGTCCCCTGGGCACCTGACAACTTGCTGGACTTCTTGGGGAATTCACTCTATGGATTTCTTCATTTACATTGTTGAGCCCTTTTCAGAAAGGCCTACTTACAGGCTGAGTATCCCAGGCAGCATATCACAGATATAGAAGCCTTGAGTTCATACTGATGGGCTGGACAACTCACTGTGTGTTTAGGAAGGGGGATGAGAAGCCACATTCAATGGGACATGCTACCAGGTACAAACTGATGTCAAAGCACAAACAACCCCTTCCTTCCTCCCTTTTTCTCCGCCACATGCATTAACTAAGCTAATCATCAGCTGTCTATTTAAGAAGGCACACTAGAGTTTTTGGTATAGTGTAAAACCTATCAAAATATTTCCCACTCTTTCCCCTCCTCACTTTAAAATATGGAAAACAGTTGTCCTTCTCTTATCTTCTGACACGCCTTATAGTTGCCACAATTTCTTTTAAGATTACCAGTCATGTCTTTGAGATTACATCTGCAATTTCTTTCAGCAGGCTTGGGGTGTAACTCATCTGAGCCAGGAGACTTGAAATCATTTAAATTGACAAGATACTCTCTTTCACTTCACCTACTTGGGGCCTCAATTTTCTCTCTATTATGTTTGTCCTGCCATTTCTAATTTGAAGACCAGTCTTCTTGCCAATGAAGATGGAAGCAAACTGGCAATTCAGTAGTTCTGCCCACTCTTTTAACATTCCCTGTATTCTCTCTGCTTACCGGTATCCCTCCCACTCACCCACCCACGCACCACCACTTAACATTGTTCAATATGCATCTCAACCAATATATCAGAAATGGTATTCCATTATCCACCCCTCCCCTGTGCAAGTCACCTCACATCATAATTTCCTCCTCTCATTCAAACAAACCACCCATCTATCCATCCACTGAGCCCAAAAAGTGGGAATCTCCTTAAATTTCTTCCTCTCCCTCACTTACCCCATCCCCACCTTAACAGTCAGCTGTAAATTTTTAGCAGTACCTGCACCTACATATCACAAGTGCTTCCCTCTTTTCCCTCCCCTGCTCACACACACCTCTCCCTGGCCTTGCAGACTTCCATCTGCCCTTCCTTCCCTGCTTCTACACCGTTAACCACAAAGCTGATGTGGTCATGCCCTTCCCAAGAGGATTCATGGCTACTATTTGCCTTTAGGAAAAAGTTGAGATAAAGGCATTTAAGAACAATAAACTTGCTTCGATCTGTACGTCTTGTCTTCTGCTTCTCAGCCCATACATGTACTCCAGCTCAGTCTGCATATGTCACTGCTCTCTTACCTTTGAGCCTTCAGCTCTTTGAACAAGGTGTTTCATTACTTGTGTTTCTTACTACTGTCTCACCATCCCCATTTTACTGGACTCCTTTTCCCCTTCAAGACTCCACTCTTAATGTTTCCTTAACCTTCTATCGTCCTCTAGACTGAACCATACATCCATGTACATTCTGTATGTAACTCCTATTGAAGCATTTATCATATTTGTATTATTTTTTTTCCTGCCTCCTCCCAAACTCCTTGATGCATAAAATCTGTAGCAACTCAGAATAACCATCCCTTGACAGACTGAATGTGCAGATGAGGTAGTCTTGTCAAGATAGAAGGGGAAATTATGTGAGTATAGTATGAGATCTTGAATTTTAGATGCAGCAGGGACTTCATAAGGTCGTTACCAAGGTAACAACCAGAGGGAGACAAACAGGCTCTTCATGTGACAAGACCATGTTGGTGTCTAGCAGTCTACCCAAAGAATTAGAAGTGTTGAATCTGATGCCAGAAAAAGGTGTCATTGGGGCTTAAAGCAATAGCTACCAGTTCCCATTTGGTTATCTTTAAATGTGGAATGAAAATGGTTCCCCCAAACAATTTTTCTTTTCCTAGCTCAGGGAGAATGATGAGCATGAGTGCAACCAAAGGCAGAATTGTGTATCTTAGCACAGTGTGAAGCCTCCAAGTTCCTTAAGCCCAGCTATTGTTTTTGCAGTGAGAAAATCCATGCAATTGAAGCCCTGACTAACTGACCAAGCGCTCAAAGAGACACGTCTCTGTGAAACTAACATTATGTTGTCAGGGACTGCATTTGCCTCTTCTGTGACATTATTAAGAAGAAAGAAAGAGGGATTTCTTAACCACCCATGCCTGTGGATCATGCTGGATACCTTGGCAGGCTATGGTTAGCCAGCAGCTGATGTGCCCAGGTAGATGTTTATTGATAGGCAACTAGATCAGTGGCCTCTCTTCTTGGGTTTGGGTAATTGACCAATGACAGGTTGATTAATCAGTAACATTTGATCTGCAACTTCTATGGCTTATGATGACTGACTTGCTTTTCTCATCACCATACTCCAAAAAAGTCTAGTAATTCTGAATCAGCACCTAGGAGAGCATCACAGAACTGACTAATACTTTTCCCATACATGAGATGAGAGTTTAGGTAGTCTTGGAAATGTTCCTTGGGGGTGGGGAGAGAGCAACTCTATAATACATTGGCCTTAAAAATTCTTGTTTTGTTGTAGCTGGTGACCTCAAAGGCAAAGATCTCAAATGTAAATTATCCTGAACACTACATTCTTCATTTCTAAGAAAGGACATCATTGTTTTGTGGATCCAGATTTCTTTTGCTTGTTTAATCCACAGAAACCCTTTCTTCCTTTCCTAAGAGTTTATCCAGTAGTTGGGTAGGCAAGCAGAGCCTACCTTCTTGATAGACAAAGCTTACAACTAACCAGTTCAGTGGATCCTCCTTGTGATATCGGAGAGGCTGACCTTGAAACACGGCCTCTGATCATCTCTCCCTCCCAACCTCACCTGATATATAAAGCCTGTAGCAACTCTGAACATTTTATTCAGCAAACATTTATTGAGCTTTTTACTATGTACTAAGCACCATGCTAAGCACTGTGGGGTTCTAGCATTGAATAAAGATAGCAAACATAGGACTGGCATTCCTGAGGGGGGTAGGAATTTAAGCAACACTATTCGTAATATGTCCAGTATTGAGAAGTATTTAGGACAGTCAGGAGAGAAAGACCAAAAACTGGAGATAGCATAGTTTTAAATTGGTGGTCAGGAAAGGCCTCACTGTGCACAAACTAAGGGGTGATGAAAGCAAAGCATTTGGGAGTGTAGGGAGTGAACATCACAGACAGACTGCCAAGACCTGAGGGGAGTGCATGTCTGTAAGTTTTCAGGAACAGCAGAGAGGCCAGTGTGGCTAGAACAGAGAAAAAAGCAGGGCACAGGAGGTGATTGGAGAGGTAACAACCTGAGATATTTTGTGCCATTTCTATATTTGGTCACCAACTCCCAAAACCATTCCACCCACCACCATACCGCCATGCCAGTGTCTCAGAAATATTGGAGGGAGGGGTTGTTTTTACTGAGGAGAGGCAGGGATAGGAGGTCAGTATGCCTCTAGAAGCCACCTTCTTTGTTCTTGAGCTGTCTTTACCCACCGAGATCTTGGGGTAAAAATAGCAGGAGGTAATAGGAAATTCCCTCCTGCCCTGGTCTTTTGTAATTCTTTCTCTTTCCAGAGCAGGACATAAAGACAGCGAACATGGAACTGACATTCCTGGGAAGGGGGCAATTTAAACAATAAACAGCACTTATGGTAGAAGCCAGAGTAGACTGTATACCTAGGCAATAGAGGAATTTGTCTTTGTTGTTACAGGTTTACAGACACAGCAAAAGTTACTCATTTTATTGCAAAGGAAAAGGAAAAAATTATGTGGAATGTACCTTAAAAGTGGGTAATTGAGAAGTAATTATATCATTTTGATGCCATTTTAAAAACATTAAAATTTAAATAACAGGAACTCTTCAGAGGCCTGACCACATAAAGATCAGGGTAGAGTCGTAATAACTAACCAAATCTACCTAATGTCTTAGTTTATAGTTCCTCTGTCACCTCGGTTTAAGACTTATTATCTTTCTACTTGCTAATCATGATATCCTTTTAAGTGTTATCAGTTTAGTATGAGAAATCACATATGCTATACATTAAGTATGCCTATCATCCAGTCTTTTTCAACTAGCAAATGACAGCACTTTGTCGAAACCTTAATTATAAGATAGTCAATTAAATTAACAATTTTCCCATTAGCTAGAAAATGATGGTTTTGTAATTGATATGTGCAGTACTGTCAGTAAAATACCCACGACACTTTAACTAACAAACCAATTCTAAGTGAGTAGGCTGTCCACAGATGAAACAGTATATAGAATGCTGCTAAATAAATGCATAGTCTTTGTGGATGTTGTGAGAATTAAGGAGCCAATGAGACAAAAATATTTTGAGGTCCTTACTTGAAAAATGTTACATAAATATAATATGTTAGGGCAAAATGGGTCTAGCCCAGTAAATGTTCTTGATGGGTATACATAATTTCTTTGGTCTGTGGAGGTGAGGCTTTTTATTTTGCAATAGGAAAAAAAAAATTATTTCTAACTCATAAGAAGTTAACCGGCACGGAGGGTCTGAAATGCATCCCAGTTTGTCTTACATTATTAAGCACATATAAAAACAAATCAATATCAAGTTGGCCCATTTAAAAATATTAGCTGTGCTGCTATGGTCCTTATTCATCCCTGCAGATTTTTCTTTCTCTGAGAGATGTCAAGTCCATGCAGGTTCAGCTGCCCCTTCACTGTTGTGTGGCTGCAACCTTCTCTAGATTATCCATTCAGTTTGTAAATTACTAGGTCCTTTTTTGGCTGTTAGTTTTTCCTCCTTCCTGCTGCTCACCACCCCGCCAGACTACTGCTCATCCGCTTCCTTCCCAAAGACTAGGCACAGAGATGAAAAAAGGAAAGGAAACACCAACCATTCAATTTTGTTCCTTATTTAATGGCTCTGAATGAAGGCTTAGTCAATAAGGGTGGGGGAGAAATTAAAGCTAATGACTCAAATGATGGTAATTATTTGAGTGTTTTCTGCATCTGTGCTGCCCTCCATCTCTCACAGGACCACAGATAACCTCAAGTTGAATATAATGATTTTGTAGTACTGAGGGGGACTTGGGTTTTGCAACAGTTTCTGAGTGCCTAGTAGTGTATACTGTGTGCGGTGAGGACTCAATAAACACTCATTGACTGAACTGACAACGTATGTTAGTACAGCTAAAGGGAGTTCTATCTATCAACTAAATTGGACATCATATTTGCTCTGTGTGTCTGATCTAAGTGTATGTGAGCAAACTGCTAAAGATTCCGTATCTCCGGCAAATGACTGAGATTAAGCTCTGGAGTTAGGCACTGACATTAGCACAGGTACAGACGCCTGCCTTGCACATTCTGTACCGCTTCCATTTCATTCTGTGTGAGTGCTGCACAGGCAAGCAGTCCCATCTATTTACATTAGCAGAACCTTCTTTGCTTTGCAACCAGAGAGCTAGAAATTTCCTTTTTTATAGTCTAAAGAATACAACAGACATCTAAATATATATCTCCCTGGTTTTGGATTAAGATTGCCTATAATTCTAGTCCAAATTGGGAAGATATTTTATAAAATGTGCTCTGTATCAGTCATGTTGAATATCGTCTGTCACAGCCCTGAACCAAGGAATTCTTCCTTGTCTCACTCATCCATGATTTATTTACCAAGCGTTGTTTCTCTCTCTCAGCCTATCTGCATCACACTAAAGTCTTCTCTTATCACCCTCAGACCTCAGAACTCTGGTTCTTAGAAAAATTGTTGAATACAAAATTATATCTGTAGTTCCCAGTAGATGCAGAGTCTGAACTGTGTGAGTGCTGCTCAGGGGACCAGAAATCCTGAAGCCTGGAAACAGATAGCAGAGTTTGAGGACATGGTAAATATGCCTCCACCAGTCTCATCCTAGAGGTATTTCAAGACCAGAAAGTATTGCTATGGCAACTAAATTGCCTGTTAAAAATACCGGAGGGGCGCTAGAATTCAGATGTTCTTTGGAAAAGCAGGAAAGGTTAAATGCCAACCAAAAAAAAAAATTTTCAAAAGTGTGTGTGTGTGTTTGATTTACCACACATGCCAACCATTTCTCTCTCTTGAGTGATTAGAGAACTTGACAACTAGTCATCATAAAATATAGCTGGATGCATGAAAAGAAAAATCCTTTTGGTTTTCAAAGATTAACCTATCAAGAAGACATTTTACAGAGAATATCATCCCATTTGAGCCAGTATTTCATACACAAATGTGTGTTCATTTATTATCTAGAATTGTTATTTAAGATGCCTCTAAAAAAATACTCACTTCACCTGTAGTGTTTTAAACAATCATTTGAAGACTCAGAATCATTCACCTTGGAAGATCAAATGAATGGAAAGCACAGCCTATTCCTCCTGTGGTTTTACTTGAGTGAATGTCTTACGCGCACTGCTACTCCCATGGGAAAGCCAAGCAGGGCCATGGAACTGTCTCTGTTCTCTTGAGGGCTAACACAAACATAGGGCTTTCTACAAACTGACCAAAATCTCCTTAAATTTCATGCATCACATTGTTTTCAAATCAGACTTTTGAGTACTTAGTGAATAAATTTATTCTGATAATTGAGGAAGAGTCAGTCATCTAAGGATAGTTCTTGAGTTAATCCCAAGTATTCATTTACCTGATATCAGTGTTTCTGCCTTTCCCTCCCCACTTCTCCCTCCTCCCTCTCCCTGCTAACTACACAGGCACTTAACCGAATAAGTTCTTGTATGTCTAGTTAAGAAGCAGAAATACCGAGATCAAGGAAAATTCTTCCTCCCCCCTTCCTGCCTCCTCTTTGGACCTCCAGTCTATATCCTTCTCCAAGGAAAAATGATGATGCTGGCAGACTTGTTGGTGCCCTCAAGGGCTCCTTCAGCAGCTTTCCTGGATACTCAGGGGCTTGCCTCCAGTTGAGAATCGTTTTAATTTTTTAATTTTTAAATTTTTTTCCCTGCTGTGTTGCCTCTTTCAATGATGTATCAGGTTCAGTATAAGGGGTATTGGTTACATAGATCTGTGCAGAGTATGGATTTCTTTTTTATACCCGTATGATCTAATGTGAAGGATCTTCTTTCTCCCTTTCAGCTTATGATGTCTGAAACTGTCCTTCAAATTATGCTGTTGCCAGCATTACCACATTATGTTTTTACTGTAACCAAACTTGCCAGTCAAGACTGTTTGGCTTTAACACAATAAAGTTTGGGAAAGGCCAATGGTCCTCTTATTTGCTGTGCCTTACTGTAGCACAGGAACCTTAGCTGCTTCATATCCCCATGGGAAAAAATGAAGAAACCAGAATATAATTTGAGTTCCTTCTCTTGATCCCCACCATGAGCATGGCAATGTAACTGGTACTAAAACTCTAGCTCAGAAAATTCCAATTTATTGGTGGTCTCCTGTGGCTTAAACAGAAAATAAGACTAAGCAGCACATCTTCTGGTTCAACTCACCCTCATTTCCTAAGGGCATAAATTATAGAAACACTTATTAAGTGTCATGGCTAAGACTTGACTTTTTTTTTATTATTCATTACTAGCACTCAGTGACTTCAAAGGCACTTACAGAGGGGTTGTACTTGGACACACAAGGCAAAGAACTGATTAAGAAAGACTTTTAAAATGTGTTCAAAATTATGTTTGTTTTGTTTTGGTCTCACATTATAAACTGTCCACAGGTGGGTGGTTGCTAGTATAGCTTCTGCAGTTCAGTGAGCTCTTCAGATTTTTTGGCATACTCCACATGAGCTTTTGCCTCAGAGAAATAAAACAGATGCTTTGTCTGTATTTAGGCTGGATGAGGGAGAGGGCACGGGGGTGAAAAGGAAAAGCACCCAGCCAGCCAGCTAAGTCTGTCCCATTTTATTAGGAAAAGTCAAGTCCTGATGTGAAGCCCTGCCCAGCTGACTTTCACTTAGTGGGTAGAACTGTGCTGTACCTCAGCCCTAGCAAGACTGGAGAGGCTGAGGGCCATGGTAAGGGGCAGTCAGCAATTCTGCCCCTTATCCCTCATGCCTGCCTTACAGTTCACTTTTACTTTAGATTCTTCATAAATCTCCATATTTCATGTGTTCTTTTTCATAAAAAGGTAGCTTTATTGAGAGACAATTTGTGTACCACACCATTTACCCATTTGAAGTATACAATTAGTAAGGTTTGCTTTTTTTTTTTTTTCCCTGCTCATTTTTAAAAAAGATACCTATTGTGGGGCAGCCAGGCTTAGGGCAGGCAGGGGGTGAGCAAAAGCAAATCTCTACACTCCTTGGCTGGGCTCTCTCTGGAGTGTCATCTCATGATCTCACCTCTTCTGAAGTTACGCCACCCTCAAGGCTCAGTCTTCTATCGCCATGTGACACCACCCTAATATCCCTGACCTGTAGGCCCAGGGGTACACTTGCATTTACCACACCCATAGCACAGGTCTGCAGTCAGCACATGCACCCTGCACCCACACTCCCACGGGCCTTCTGCATCAACACAGTCAAAGCCACAGGTAATAGCCACAGAGGCTAGTGGAGTGAAAAATGTGATTCAGTCACTTACCTTACAACACTCTTAAAGGCCACAGGCCATAGATATGTTCAAAATAATAAATATATTATTTTTTTTATTTTCAGCTTAAAAATGTTCTGTAAAGAAAAAGTGTTATCTACTTACTGGATAATTCTGAGAAGAATGACTGAGTATATATGTTTGATTTCTTATTTTTTAAATTTACTTCTTGAAAATCGTTTCCATTACAAATTATTACCTAGGATTTAATTTAGTGGTTCTCTATAACTGGCCTTCATGCTTTATTACCTCTGTCATAATAGATACACCTAGTGAAATTTGGGAGCAAGGCAAGGTCCCAAGTACCTTCTGATTGATCAAAAAGAAAATAAATTTTTTGTGTGTGATTTTACTCTAGTTAAGTATATTTTGTCCAAAATGAATGCTTGTTAAAATTGACAATCCATATGCAATCTGTTAGTCAGACATATTTTATTAAGCAAAGGACCTTTTACTACTAACAGGTTTTTAAAAAGTTTACTTTTCATCTCTGCATCTAAAAATCTAATATCAGAAACTTCACAGCATGTCTATTTTATTTTGTAGTAGCAGATTAATTATGTCAACAGTTCTGCAAGAAACAACACTTTTAGTCTTTAAGGTCTAGAGTTAAAATAGACATGTCCATCTACTCTTGAGTGAGATGATACATTAAGAGACCACTGACTTTCAAAGGGAAAATTAGGCAGTGAATGTTATATCACCTCCAGTTCTTGGCACATCACTTCCTCCTAAAAGTCCTTAGAGTTTGGTGTTTTATTTTATAGGATTACAGTGAGTGTTTCTGGCTTTTGGAAGATTTGAAACAAGAAGCACTGTCAATAGGATGTGATTATAGCATATACCACAATGTCACATCTTGGGAGAAGAAATGCTTTCCTTCCACCATTTATTTCTTTGTGTCTTCCCTACCCCCACCTTCACCCCTCCCAAGATGATGGTCACAGAATTCCTTCCAGTTCCTAAGGCATTCCTTTCTGGGGAAGAAACTGATCACATAAATGAGTTTGCAGGACTAAGAGGGGGCCACATTTCAGTGAAATCACTTCCTGTGTCTCTCTTCTCCCACTGTCCCCTAAATGACGTGGATCAGGGCAAATTGTGCTTAGGAAGGTCCCCGCCTTCTCTCTTCATTCCTATAGTTCTCCCATCTTTGCTCACAACAGAGTGGTAAGCAGACATGGTCTTGTTCTCTCTTTGGACTTCTAGCTTTCTCTGTTTTTGTGGGTTGCTCCTTCAGCCCAAGAACCACACAATGCTAGGCTACAGGGGACAATCATCTCTCCCGTACCCACTGCTTCTGTGGTCCTAGAATTTCTACTGGGTTGATCCTTCTATAGTAGTAGAAACCAAGAGTAAGTTTGGGGAATGGAAGAAGAGACAGAGCACTTCTCTTAGTTTCCTGTGGTTGACGCTATTCGGGCATAACCAGCCTGAAAATAGGGAGTACGCCATTTGCATTAGCATTTTGGAACAAAAATTCCACTAGCAATAAATTATTCTTTTGTCTCTCCTTGCTGAAACCTTCCTTGGCACACTTTACCTTGTGGTGTAGGATAATAGATCTTATTCTTGAATCCCTTAATTGTCCCCTGATGTATAGTTCATGCTCTTGTCAGCTCTTGTATCTAACCCTTCTGTATTCTTTTCTTCCATGAAGTTAAAAAATAATAAAGTATCCATAATCACATAGTGTCTTTAATAGGAAGTTCATAGTAGTCCTTTAGAATCAGATAAAGGATTTGCTATCGAGAATTGTTTGAGAAGTGGCAGTAACTAGATAAATAATATCCTGCTAATAATAGCCTTCTTGATAGAATTTTTAAAAAATGGCTGTATTCTCATTGTGTTCTGTATAGTAAGGTTTTATCTGTGTGTGTTAGACTCAGAAAAAAAGAGAATTCATGGAGGTTAGAACTATTTGGGAAGTACATGTTAAACAGAGTCATCCTTTAAAATTGGTTTCATTAAAGATTCCAAATGAGGAGTTCTGTTAAAATGCCAAGCACTGTGAGGTTTTTATTGTTCTATGGTCACAGGCTGCCCTGGTCAGCTATCTTGCAAGATGCTTTTTATAATCACAATAGACAGCACTAGAGAGACTGCACCAGGATAGATCCATACAAATCCATTTTCTCCTGGTGACCAACAAACAATTCAACACAGTCTACCTAATTGGGGTGGTTTAGTCTGTGCTGTCATCTTCCTCTGTAGCTGGTACATATTATTTTACTGCTGTCATATTAACTGTCTTATCAATGACTGTAAACCTTTTGTGAGTGTGTATTTTTCCTTGACTTTTAAACAGCTCTGTAACTTCTTCACCCTCCCGTATTAATTCCATGACCTTTAGCGGGGATGGCCGAGGTGGGATTAATGACTTTCCTTTTTTGTGCCTCTTCGGTTTGAGAGTATAACACCCTGTGCTTTATTATTTCAGAGAATCTTGAGAGTTTGGGAATGGTTTTCATTTCTAATTGGACCCGTTTATTTTTTATACCATTTCCTTTCTTATTCTTTTAGTCTTAGGAGAAATACCAGAAATTTGGGGTGAAAGATAAGCCAGGCATGCCAGTATAGCTGTCACATTAACAAACATGGGATTAGGAATAAAAACTTCATGTGGAATTTGCTACATGAAAATCTCTTGAGACATTTCTAGGCTAAGCTTAGCCTTAGTTTAAATTATACTTTTATTTTTTACCTTGGTGCCATAATTCTTTACTACGCAATAAGCATAAGCACAGCTTTAGTTTCCTGGTGTCAGTAAACTTTTTCCACAAAGGGCCAGGAAGTAGCTACTTTAGACTTTGGTAGGTAAGCCATTGTCTCTGACACAACTGCTTGGCTCACCTAAGTGGATGCAGCTATATTCCAAGAACACTTTATTTATAAAAACAAGCAGCATGGGCCATAGTTTGTCAGTGCCTAACCTATTCTGCTCCATTCCTCGCTAATAACACTGGTAATGCAAGCAGGAATTAGAGTGTAACTCCATTTGTCTTTCCAATTTCCAGCAAGGTGAATAATAATATTAATAACCCTGTTATTAAAATATATAAATGTTAATATCAATATTTATCTCAGGAACGAAATACACACCATAATCAGTGTTTTTTCCTACTGTGTTTTGGGAGGAATGAGCCTCAGGAGCTGCCATAGGAGGGGCCACTGGGAACTGAAGTAGCTGTGGCTTCAGCCCCACTCCTACCTCAGCATAATATTTTACTTTTACCTGTTATGAGTCTTGAGATTCCTCTACCTTACTGCTTGTAAAAAGGGTTCTGTTACTAGAAGATTTTTTAAATACTATTACACATTTTCTTTTGCAATTTTTTTAAAGATTTTTTTTATTTATGCATACAGAGCTGGGGCATAGGCCAGAGGTGCAGGGGCAGTGAGAGGATTCACCAGAGACAGAGTGGGGAGCAGAACCGGCAAAGTACACTGCTGAGGGGAGCAGCGGGTGGGTCAGGACAGGTCTACCGTGCCATGTGGATCAGCTCTGGGGCCAGGGATCAAACTCATGATGAAGTGGCTTTAGCTTGTTAGTGCTGTGCTTTAACCCACTGCGCCACCAGGGAGGGCCCTTTTTGCGATTTTTTAGTAATGGATACTTTATAAGAAATATCAAAGGATTTTTTTTACCACTCTGTAATTATAAGAAAAGGTTAATAAAAAGGGAAGAGAAGTCATCTGAGTTAAAATCTATGTGCCTCTCTTCCTCTGCCCATATAACAGATATAGACTTGAGGGATAAGTTTGAAAGACAGAGACAGAGTTGGGACTCCTGGCTCCCATTTGACATGGCTGCTATTAGTTGTGTCTTCTTGTCTCATACTGCCCTCATGTCCAGGCAGCCAGTGGAGCCTTTCATAGTCTAAAGAGATAACCTGACCCAGACCATCATGGAATCAGCATTACTTTCTTCTCTGTATATGCTCCATCTTCTCTTGGGCTATTAGGAGCCCCCAAAGTCCTGAATGCCCCAAGCTAGGGTACAAACTACATTTTGTAGTTTGTAGAGTACAAACTACTGGTACCTGCACTTCCAGCACCAGCCCCTTGGGGGTGATTCCAGGGATGTCTCCCAGCCACCGAAACCTAAGCATTGATGGTCTTATGTGTGACTCTGGCCAGCTGCCAGGCCCTTCTGTCCCTCAGCATGCATCTCAGAATTGACACTTGGGGATTTGGTGCCAGCGTGGGAGGATCCTGAGCAATTTGAGCTCATACCTTTGGGCATTCCCTGGCTGGCCTGTGAGCATTTTTGACCTTTTCTGTCTATACCTTTCTGGATGTGAAGCAGAGCGTTTCTACAGAGGGGTGAGGTGTGTGTGTTGCATTCGGCATTCACATTCAGCGCCTACACTATGAAAGGACTGTGCTCTCAGGATGCCCATATAGGTCCTGTCAGTCCAAATAAGAAAAAAGTAAAAAGGGGTCCAGCAACTGGGGGTTAGAGGAGACAAATGTTTGTTTTTCTTGATGACAAAGGATAAGCCAAATGAATAAAAGACAGTTTAATTTGCAGAGTGTAATACTCTAATGAAGCCTCATGCTGTGATCGAGTCAAAGTGGCAAGGTCTAACTGCAGCAGGGCCTCAGACAGATATGAGTGATTTATGCATCTCTGCCTCCTTCACTCAGATTTTCTCCTTTCAGCCATCCAATATCCATCACCGAACAGCCCAGTTTCTGTACAGGAGTTTACTCTGGTAGCTTGCCTGGAATACATTTTGAAGGATTAGTGTACATGGCATGGAGACTGGCCCCTGTGCCCAGTATACTCTGGTGAATATTCATGTCGGCACCTGGGAGGGTTAGTTCTAAAAAGGCAGCTTGTGCAGAATACATTCTAAAGAGGGAGTGTTTTCCTCTTGTCTGACAATCCTTCAACCAAATGCAGGACGGAGGGAGAAGCTACTCTGCAAGTCTAGCGTGTGTTTAGAAGACAGGTTCTGTATCCCACGTCTTCACCACCAGGGAGGCTCACAGCCCTTCTCTCTTCAGAGCCTTTGCCTGGGCCTCCCACTGTCGGGGAAGTAGAATTGGCTATTCCAGAAACAAAATGGCAACGGTCCGTTTACCCTTTAGTGTATAGCACCACACCAGTTTGACTTAATTATAGCTGTTTAGCAGTTAGAAAACTTGGAGTTATTAATGTTCAGCTGAAAATGTTTGAATTAAAACTTATCCCAGCTTTGAAGACCTGGATCAAGAAAACTGTACTGAGTGGCCAGTGATCAAAAGAATTCCATTGAAAAACATAATTAGCCATTTTTCCCTCTAGCCATTACAGAAAATGGCATAAAGTCTTGCCTTTTTTCTTGCTTCTTGCCATTCTTCAAAAGATTTATCACACATTTACATATTAAATTAATTAATTATCTTTTGTTATAAGAACTTATCATAGTTAAGATTTTCACTTTTATGTGTTGGTGGTAAAAGATGTTACTATTATCATTATTATTATTATTATTATTATTATTACTTTCTCTATTTTAATAGTATGTCTTGTAACATGGAGGATTATGATTTTCTAGGCACCTCAGACTTTGAGTAAAATATTCTACTTACTCTGTTTTAATTGTGCAGCCTTTGCAACGTGAGGTTTTGTTTTCTGTTGTATGGGGTAGCTGTTACCATGAGAAAGCCTTCACGGAATCCATGAAGGATCATTTGAGAGAAGACTTAAATGGGAGGGAAATGTAGGGGAGAGAGAACGTTTCATTGTACAGGTCCTAACAGAATCAGTATGAGATTTGGAAATGTGACAGGAGGCAGGCAGTAACTGTGTCCAGAGAGCACCTGAAGGGGGACTAAGCAACAGCCAGCTGGAGGTAGGACTGGAGGAGAAGGGCCTGAGTCAGGTGGGCAAGTGTTTTAAAATCATTTTCAGCAAGAGTCCATGACTTTGTAGATCGTGCCCTGTGGAGACAAAGAGATGACTTAAAGCCAGAGCAAAGGTTGGACCCCAGACCTGATTTGAGTGGAAAGTTCAGGCTGTTACCGACAAAAGAGAAAGGCAGGAAAAGAATACCAGCTGTGCTCAGAAGAACGAGGGAAGAGATTGGGTGAGAAGACAAATAAAGAGATTACATGACTGAATAGGAAGAGTTTTGCCTTGTAGTTCATCCCTGCAGGAATGTTCTCTCGCCTATAATATTCAGACTGGAGCCTTCCCACCTTGTTTTGCCCTCTCTTTATCACCAGGTTGAGAGAATTCAAAGATCTGCCTGTAGCTAAATTGTGAGTTTTCCCACAGACACAATTCCTATGAAAACTTGACCCAAGGGAATAGAAAGGAGCCATGGAGCTTATTAAATTTCTATGTGGGCACATATTGGCATGTGGTCAGAGGAGGGAGAGGTAGGAGACTAAGCTCAAGAGATGAAATAGCAGTCAGAGCTGATATGGTTCATAAATTTTCTCTGAAGTGAAACTCTCCAAAATGGTGCATGTGGGGTAGAGGACTGGGGGAGTTTGGGGATCGAAATATAATGCAGTCTCTGGAGCATTAATGCTGTACTGGGATGGGCCTGGGTTTTGTGAGAAGGATGATTTACCTGTAGTTCCCTGTCCTCTTTCCATCATTCTCTCGTGTCCCCCTCCCCAGGTTCAGTTCTGCTCAGTAAAACTTATGATCTATAGGACATGGTGTTGGGAACCAGGAGGTATACCGAGACCCCATTAGTCATGCATGGTTCCTGCGCTCTAGAAACACAGTCAGAGTGGTTCCTTCTGATTGGACTTGGTCCTGAGGCAGAAAAGGCAGCCACCGGATGGTGTTCTAGAAGCAGCCTGGAGCCAGGTGGCTTTACTCCCTACCTGTTAGCAGAGGGCTCACACTGAGGCCATTTTATTCCAAAAGAGTCATAAGTGTACGTAAAGCCTGAAAAAGTAAATTCTCTTACTCAGCTGGTTACTTACGGACTCTGAGCTCCTTGCCATGCCTGTCCCATCTTCTCACCCTCCTGTCAATGTCATCAAATTGGGGACAGGGAAGAGAAACGCTTGCATAATGCATATTTCCTTCAGCTGTTAATGAAAGAAACTGTTTCTGGCCTTTTAAAATCACCACAGACCCTAATAGCCTTCCTAGCAAATGAAGCTGAAAGTGGGCTGGACTTGATACCCAGGGAGCAAAGCCCTGTGGTCTGGGCAGGACCTCTCCATTTCTACCTCTTGCAAATCTTTTTCCTGACCTGCTAGAAAGCCAAATCGGGCCGATCTCACTGATTGTGTAGTAGCGTCATGATGAGGAAGCTGCTGAGATCAAGGAAGATGGCCTTGCTGCAGAGGGAAATTGATGATGCCAAATTTAAACACAGGCAAAGATCTGTGAACGCTGCATACCTGCTTAGTGTGTCACTGCCGAAAAGGTCTGTAACATAATGAGACTTACCTTTTAAAAGATAACAAGACCACTTGAAATAGTTCCCAATATTTTTGATGCCAACATCTTGTATAGGAAAGAGTCACCTTGAAAAATAGAAGAAAACTGCTTTTCCCTCTCATGGGCTTTTTGTCCTGAATAAAATTTTCCCATCTAATCACATTGCAAGCATAAAAAGAAAAGAATTTCCATCAAATTGAACTGTGTAGTATAAAATCGAGACCATATGCTTAGGCCAAAACTTACTCATTAATAAAGGTTTGCCAAGTGATTGAATAATTTGTAAAAGATTGCTTGGGCAGTGTTTAGCTCATGTACGAAAATTAACCAAGTAACTTAGAAAAATAGATTTGCATTAAAAGCAGGAAATGTGCTGATTATAATTTGTTTTTTTCCCAAAATGTGATAATTTATGCAAAAACATTTTGAAGCTGGTGAGGTCTGTGTGAATGTGAGGTGGGATTATGATGAGCATTTCACCATCATTCCCCACTTAGTACTTACAAATATTGCAGCTATAGCCATGCTATCTGGTAGTATGGTGTTACCTTTTACGTTATCACCTAAAAATTGAAATTAAAACTGCATCCCTCCAAGGAGTGAAAAATGATGGTCTCAGCTAGCTGTTACAAGTTGGTGGTTTTTGTATTGTTTGAAAGTGTGGTCAAGTCTGTCCCATCCAGCTATCCACAGCCACATCCTGCCAGCATGCTCTCCATTGACATTAGTATACATCTGTGTAACTTGCCTAGATTACTCAGCATAGGATGTACGGTGTGATGGGCAAGGGAGCCCCAGCACTCATTCCCCATTCAGTGGACCAGCCTGCGTGGTGAAGCCCAAATGTACACTTTGCATTCTCCTCACTGTTTTTATCCTGGAACTTCCATGACGACCGAGACCATAGATGCCAGACAGCCACAAGCCTGCCCTTGCCTTTTCACAGGCCATCTGCAAAAGAATATTGTTAGCCATTGCCATTACTTCCTCTCTTAGATAATTCACACTGCATGTTCCAGATGTGGGAAATCCAACCGTGTCAGGTAGTATGTAGATGCTCTGATGTCCTGACTTAACGTGTTCCCCAAGATCCTATTTTATCTGGTGAGCAGTCTGCTTCCCTCCTCCTGTGTTAGAAAAAGGCTGTGTCCCCTTTACCCTAAAAGGCTGTGGTCCACTGCGGGGCCCCAGTGATGGCTGCTCCTCAGGAGTTCTTATGGCCAGAATCTGCGGGGCAGCCACCTGTCCTCTCACAGCTTCTGAGGAAACACTGTAACTTGGATCCATTCTCCTGCTGTGAGTCTCATTTGCGTCTTGCCGTGCCCATAGCTCTTCTGAGCTCGCCATTGTTCCCATTTAAGGATGAAACTGCATAGTTGCACCTTGTCACAGCTAACAGAGAGGATCCTTCTCATCTTCAGGGAGAGCCCAGTCTCACCAGTCAAGCTATTCCTCCCAAGCTCTGGGCTCTTCCTGACCCTCAGTAGCAGAGACTAGAATGGAGTTTCTAACATAGTGCTTGTCTTTCTGCTTCTCATTTAGAAGAATGAAAACTGAACTCTTCTGAATGAGGTGAAAACACTTAAATTTCCCTTTGTGGTCACAACTTCTTATCTTTCTCCCTCACCTTCATGTCTGTTTATTGCATCTGTTCTTTTGCTTCATGACCTCCAGACCCTCTTTGTTCTGGACATTAGTCAGCCCCCACTTGACTCCTCAGCAGCCTTGAAGTGGTAAATACTCCTACTGGACCTTCATTGTATGAGTCTACAATGTATCCTCCTTGTCACTGCCAACCCTGCTTTCTTCTCTCCTTCTCCACAGAACTGCTGCTGAATAGTTATGGACTACACTGATTTTCCTCTTTACCCTCCCTGCAGCTCAGCTTGGAGGCCTATTTGGAATAGGACTAGAGCTATTCCAAAGCCTGCTTTACCTTTCCATCCCATTCTACATTCCTTGCTCGCTTTCATACCCTTCTGTCATACTTGAATGGAACATATGAAAGAAAATTAAGCTTCCTCATCATTCTTGTTTCTCACCTCCTTGTCTCTGTGGCCCTGTAGCCAGCACTTCACCCTGATGAAGATCATGATTGGGACATTTACCCTTTGTTAGGGATCTTTTCTGTCTCAGGCTTCTGCTAAGAACTTATCTTAAACCCTTTAGGTTCCAAACTGCAGAAATCAGGCAAAGATAGCTTAAGTTTTGCGTGGTGACTTCATTCAAAAGAATGGAGACTTCGGGCCCTCCCTGATGGTGCAGCGGGTTAAAGCACAGCACTAAGAGGCTGGAACCACTTCAACATGAGTTCGAACCCCGCCCACCCCGGAGGTGGTCCACATGGTGCGGCAGACCTCTCCTGACCAGCCTGCTGCTCCCCTCAGCAGTGGACTTTGTCAGTCAGCCTGTTCTTTCTGTTCCCCACTGTGTCTCTGGTGAATCCTCTCACCACCCCACACCTCTGGTCTTTACCCTCCTAGTTCTGTATGCCTAAATAAATAAATCTTAAAAAAAAAAAATGGAGACTTCTCCTATAACCTGAGGTGAAACTCTTAGTCCTCATAGGGACTAAAATCAGATATTAGAATCCTGCCAGAAGCCCACACACCTTTATCTGGACCCCACGTCTGTTTTCTTTGCTTCTCCACACAAATAACTTTCTCTGCTTCCTGTACTTCTGGTGAAACTAGGTCGCTGAGAATGCCTGCATTTTCATCATCTTGTTTTAAGTGAGCAAGGCCAGTTAAGCTAGACTATCATATAATTCTAAATTTTTGAAAAGAGGAAATCTGATTGGTGCAGTATGGGTCTGCCTAGAATGTAGTCAGGTCTACATAGCACCCACTATGTGTCCACCTCAAGGCCGGGCCACAGACAGTTCACAAAGACAGCAGTTACTGTATAACATAAAGATATGCCCAAACCCTTTGCTGCAGTTCTAGTGTTAGAACTGATAGAACCCCCCCCCAAAAGAACCCTAACATTAGAGCTTTACTTTCAAACAGAATTGAAGCACAAGTAAGTTAAGTGACTCGCCTAATGCAATTTAGTCATCCTCTGTAAATATTTGTTGAATTGTTGAATGAAGACAATGATCTTAGAAGAACTTCACTTCTGAAGGTCTTTAACAAAGAACAGAATAATCTGTACAATTTTTTTTTCTTTAGTGCAAATATTTGAGGTCTACTGTATCTTCAATTTTGGTAAGAGTAGAATAAATTTGGTACTAAATTATAATTACATTGCTAATATCTTGGCAGTTGACCCTCTCTCCATTGTCTGTTCTCATGAAATGAGAAAATTCCCCTTGTCCTCGTGGAGTCTCCCATGAACATGGTCAGGTAAAAACAGAACACACACTTGTTCTTGTCTGAAGATACCAGCTCAGTGGAGAAGCTGTTGATCTCAACTGTGAAGCCTCAACCATTGTTCAGAATGTGGCACAGAATTAATCCCTTAAGAAAGGAATGAAAAAAATGCCATTCAGCACAACATAGTTTGTCATCGCATGCATAATGCAGACTTTCCAATTAGAATGCTACAATTTAGAAACTTTCTTCACAGACTGATGAGAGAGCAATTATTTTAAAGAAGGGAAAACTCAGTCCACTGGGTTTGCCTCAAGTCACTTCTGACTCAAGCCGCAAAGACAAGAGTTTTGAAAACATATTCGCTATTGAATTTTATATCAAAACACCAGCAAGGAGAGCAATTAGTTGCTGTAAACTGAACCCCAGTAATCAATGGTATGCAGCCAGCCAGATCATTTATGGAAGATGTAAGCAAAATCACATCTGCTAATCAATTTTTGAAAAAGTCCAGCACTTCACCGCTTTTAAGGAAAACTCCACAATGAGAATAAGGGAAGGTGGAAGAGACAGCATTTACTATCACCAGGCATTTCATGCAGTGCTCATTAGATAAAGGGGTTTGTAGTGCCAGCTAAGCACACAGATCCAATCTGTGTTAATGGATCTTGGCCAGTGGCTGGCTTTAGTCAGCCTCTTTTAAAAACAGCCCCTGATGCATGATGTATGTCGATATGGGGGCTATGTTTAAGGAACTCCCCTCAGGTAAAGTTAGAGGGAGTATGTCTGTCCTGAGCAAGCTTACATTCCCACGCAGATTACAAGTTGGAAATATCTCTATGTTGTTGAGGAGGGGGAAAAGATGTAAAAGCCGACTTTGCCAGCAGGGAGTGAAGTAAAGGGAGTTGGTGGGCGTTTAAGTTGTGCCTTATTAGAGCAAAATTCCTCCCCATGGAAAAAAAGGGAATGAGCGAGCTTTCCCTTTAGTGTCCTTAAGTTGTGCTTACTTTTTTACAGTTGAATCAACAAAGGGATTTTCACTCCTGGCTGAGTCTAAATTTCAACCAAATAGGCATCCTGGCACATGAATTAGAATCCCTCTTAAAAACTCCAAAGGTGAGATAACCTGAAATCCATCATTGTCCCTTTTCCAGTCAGGAGTCACCACGACCCCACATTTCCAGTCCCTGGGGACTCTTAATAGAGGAATAGAGAGAGGATGTCTCAACCAGTATGTTCTCTTGGCTGCTGTTCAGAAAAAAAGAATTTAGGCCAGGAGAAATTATGGAGGTAAAGATCGATAGACTAGGCTAATAAAAATTAATTTCTTCAGCATGCAAACTCTGATAGGCAGTGTATTAATATCCTTTAAATATAGAGGGCATCTTGTAAGTCATTAACAGAAGAATTAATATAAGTAGAAAGTGGATAAACTGTTCGATGATAATAAAAAGCTGAAAATTAATGAGTTATATTTCTTGTCAAATTGTCGTTATTTTTAAAAATAATACACATTATTGATGAAGGTGCACAGAAATGAGCATTTGTTAGATACTGCTGGTAGTGTGAGTATAAATTGATACAGACTTTTGTTTGAGGGAGAAGGGAGATGTATATACATCTGTTTTGTGTAACCTAGCAATGCCTCAAATGTTTACATGCCCTGCTCCTTACAGAAGAAATTTCACCCACAGAAACTTACAGAAGGCATCGCTTTAACTTAATGTTTATCACAGAGTTTCCATACCAGTATATTTGTTCAACTACCAAGATGTTCTATTTACTGATTAATAAGTAAATTAAGGAATACCCATAGGAAATTCTATGAAGCCAGTAGATATGATGAGAAAGAATTTTTGACCAAACCAAAAAAACATTCATAATAGGGCCCTCCCTGGTGGCGCAGCGGGTTAAAGCACAACACTGAAAAGCTAAAGCCACTTCAGCATGAGTTTGATCCCCACCCTGGGGGTGACCCACATGGCACCGCAGACCTCTCTTGACCCACCCGCTGAGCCCCACAGCAGTGTGCTTCGTTATTCAGCCTGTTCTGCTCCCCTCTCTGCCTCTGGTGAATCCTCTCACCGCCCTTGCATCTCTGACCTGTACCCCAGCTGCATATGCATAAATAAATAAATCTTTTTTTAAATATTCATAATAAATACACAAAAGTAGCAAATTACTGTGTGTTCCATGTATATATATCTATAAAAATACAGTAATTACAGGTGATCATTATTTTTTTTCAATTTTTTTAAAAAAGATTTATTTATTTGTGCATACAGAACTGGGGTGCAGGCCAGAGGCTCAGGGGTGGTGAGAGGCTTCACCAGAGACAGAATGGGGAACAGAACAGGCAGATCAACGAAGTACACTGCTGAGGGGAGCAGCGGGCGGGTCAGGAGAGGTCTGCCACGCCATGTGGTCTCCTCCGGGGCAGGTGGGAATCGAACTCATCCGGAAGCGGCTTTAGATTCTTAATGCTGTGCTTTAACCCGCTGCCCCACCAGGGAGGGCCAGGTGATCATTATTTTAAAAAATAATTTTCTTTGAGACAATTTGAAAAACTTGATAGGATAAGCTATAGGACACAATATACATAGCTTTAGTATACCATCACTCCAAGAACCTCTACATTTATGGTATTTACCTAGAATTGACCTCCCTTTTTAATCTCCATACCCCATAGATTTAGGGCAGTCTTTTCCCATGAAATAACTTTATGATCTGGTCAGATTCTGTTCTAAAAGGGCTAGATGATTTTCATTTGGATACTCTGGTAGAAATACTAATTCATGATTATCTAGGAGGATAGGGATTATACCAAATCTCCAAAATCCCATTGGAGAAATAGTTCCAACAGTGTCTCCTAAATAACCTCTTACTGGGATTGTTACATAAAGAGAATGATTAATTAATTTGAATTTTTATCCTGGTTTTAATATACTCTGGCAGAGCTATGTATGACTTCTACCCATAATATGTATAGAACATATACTATGAATAGAATCCAGATGTTTAAAATAGAATTTTTAAAAAGAGTGTTCTAGTTTTTTTCTAAAAGGCATATGATCAGTCTGAGAGCCAGGTGAACATAGATGCAAAATTACACTTTTACAAGTTAGTCAAAATAAATGTAAATTAACATAGACTAACTGTATAAAAGTGCTGAGAGGTAGAATAATATTTGAGGAAATGACTAACAAAGGAAATGATTCACTTTCTTATCAGGCAGGCTGGCATGATCTAGGAGTAGAATTATTGGATTCTAAAAAAACAATAGGGTGGAATCCTGTCTGATACTTTGAGAAATTAAATTCTCAGATGAATTAAAGTTGGTTTATGCTTTCCACAGCATTTTAACAATTTTCTCTACTTAAATGATGAGTTCTACAACATTAAGTAGAGTGGATTTAGTAATTGATAGCAGACAGAATTACAGTTGAAAACAAAGGACAAAGGGGAAGGGGAGCACAGAGGCATTTGCAGTTGTCTATACTGGCTTTACAGTTATTGTCACCTGCTGGTACAAAGAATTTTCATGGATTATAGTTGCAAACTTAAGCAGAAATTGTATGAGCTACTTTGATAGAGTGATAGTTTATGCTGGTAAATTGTAAGCCAGACACATGAACTGGGAGTAAAGGAAACATTTGGCAGAAGAATCACAGAAATAGGCCTTGGGTCAGGACGCCAGGTTAGAAGCCCTGTGGCCACCTCTCAGGAAGTTTAGACAAGTTTCTTAACAGCTTTAAGCAGCTTTAATCTTCATTTTCACCATCTGTAATATTATAAGAATAATAGCACTTATTAGGAAGGTTTTTGGGAGGATTTAATAAGATAAATTATATAGGATCTAGTACACTATAGACATTAAAGAAATGTTGGCCATTATGGTAATAATTGTTGATGTCACAAATAATTTTAATTTCTTAGCAAATTTTCATTGAATGTAGACTTTGTGTGTGAACTGAGTATAGAAAACCCGATGATATGGGCCCTGCCTTCAGAGAGCTCACTCCCTGTCCTGCCTGGTGGAAGAGGCAATTACTCTCTGACCTGCCTGGTGGGAAAGTGCACAGCAAACTATAAAACCATGAGCTAAATATCATATATGAGAAGGATGTTTGTGTCTGAAATCATGGAAAACAGTGTTCTCGCTGCTTTGGCACTATCAGAAGCAAAATGCTGACTGTGCTATCCCATATTGTAATACTTAGATTCTTTTTTAATTCTATTTTTTCAATTGAATTAATGTACAGTATATAAATAGTTTATGTATAGCTCAGTGAATATTTACATGTGTATATACCCATGTAACTACCACTCAGATCAAAATTAGTACATTTCCAGCATCCTAAAAGGGTCCCTCATATCCATTCCCAGAAGAGGTGGCCACTCTTCTGATTCCCGCCACCATAAGTAAATTTTGTCTCTTGAGCTTCATGTATATGGGATATATAGTCATGCTTTGATTCTGTCTGGGCTAAAAGGGGAGGGGAGGAAAAACAAGAACAAGAACAAGTAATACTTTTCTAAATAATAACAGACTTTTAGAGTGAATATGTTTGCCTCCAAATCAGATATTCTTACCACTTTATAATAAGTCTCATAAAAAAAGAGAAGGAACTTACAAGTTGCTAAGGTGAAGCCATCGGGGCATAGTTGCCACCAATTAGGTGCACAGATTTCTCCCATGAACAGTGGTCTCGGGAACATTATCTTTGCTCTTCCCAACCAACTGAAGAGGAGAACTGGTAGAATCAGAAAGAAGGGTGTGGAGTCATTGTTTCCCTGATAAGCCAATTTGAAGAATGTGGCCATTTGGGGGGAAAAGGCTGCCTGAGATTGAGTGACTTGTGAAATAAATTTCTAAAGACACAAGCCTCTCACTGTGCATAGCCACCACTTTCTCTCCTCATAATTTTCTCGGAGACTTGCTTTCTCTCACCAGCCCTGGAAGTGTGGTGAGGCCAAGAAAGCAGGGAGGAAGAAAAAAGCAGACAAATTCCATCTTAGAGCCTAAGAAAACAGTCAGGAAATTTACCATATTCTTATGTTTTTCCTTTATTCAGGTTATTGCTTTGGGACTGTGATGATCGAAGCTATAGTTACTACATTGAGGTTTCCACCAACCAGCAGCAGTGGACCATGGTAGCTGACAGAACTAAAGTCTCCTGCAAGTAAGTTACATCCTTTTAGGAATTTGTTGCAATTTAAGCCTATCTTGCCAATGGATTTGGAAGGTTCCAGTGACGATTCATGGACTCACCACGTTGTATTCTTATTTGGAGGTTGGAAACATTCTGATTATTCTTCTATTTTGACTATGAAGTAATTAGATGTGATGAAGCTTTTGTTTTTTTTGTTTTGTTTTGTTTTGTTTTGTTTTGTTTTGTTTTGTTTTGTTTTTTTTAAGACAATTCCCCACCCATAAGGCCAGTAGTACATTTCTTGAGAAAGATGTTCTGTTAAATAAGAAATGTCAATGATGTGGTTATTCATCTGCTTAGGATCCATATAGGATCTTTCTTTTTTATTTTATTTTATTTATTACAAAGTTTATTTTTACATCATTTTGCACATTTTTTTTTTCCATCTCGATTGTAATCCCCACGGGTTTCCCATCACCAAATCACCCCTATGCCACCACCATAGTCCTGTGCATTTCCCTCCCTTCCCCCCCCCCCATTTTTGATCCCATTCCCCACTCCACCCCCACAGAATGTCTCTGGTATATGGTTGTTCATTATTTTTGTTATTTTCTCGCCTGGTCCATTATACTCCTGCTATGAGTGAAACCATCCGGTATTTTTCTTTCTCTTTCTGGCTTATCTCACTCAGCATGATCTTTTCCAGCTCCATCCAAGTTGCTGCAAAAGACATGTGTTTCTCTTTTTTGGTTGTTGAGTAATATTCCATTGTATATATGTGCCACATCTTTTTAATCCAGTCATCTACTTTTGGGCATTTGGACTGCTTCCATGTTTTTCCAGTTGTAAATAAAGCAGCAATAAACATGGGGGTGCAGGTATCTTTTTCAATCAGTGTTTTTGTGTCTTTTGGGTAGATACCTAGGAGTGGGATTGCTGGGTCGTAGGGAAGCTCTATGTTTAGCAGTTTGAGGAACCTCCAAACATTTTTCCATAGTGGTTGTACTAGTTTGCATTCCCACCAGCAGTGCAGGAGAATTCCTTTTTCTCCACATCCTCGCCAACATGTTGTTGCTAGTTGTTCGAAGATGTGCCATTTTCACTGGGATGAGGTGGTATCTCATTGTGGTTTTAATTTGCATCTCTCTTATTACAATAATATTGAACATTTGTTTATATGCTTGTTGGCCATCTGCATTTTCTCCTTGAAGAAATGTCTTTTTAGCTCTTCTGCCCATTTTTTGATGGGGTTGTTTATTTTTTGTTGAGTTTCATCAATTCTCCGTATATTTTTGTGATCAATCCTTTATCACTAATTTTGTGTGAGAAATTTTTTTCCCAATCAGTGGGATGTCTGGTTGTTTTTTGTAATGTCTCTTTTGCTGTACAGAGCTCTTTAACTTGATGTAGTTCCATCTGTTTATCCTTGCTTTCACTATCGCTGCAATGGGTGCTCTATCTTTAAAGATGTCGCTGAAGTGTATGTTGTGTAGTATTTGGCCCATCTTTGCTTCCTGGTATTTTATGGTTTCCGTTCTTATGTCTAGGTCTTTAATCCAATTCAAGTTGATTTTTGTGTATGGTGAGAGGTAGTGATCTAGTTTCATTTTTTTGCATGTAGCTTCCCAGTTCTCTCAGTACCATTTGCTGAACAAACTTTCTTTGTTCCATTGTATCTTCTTTGTTCCTTTGTCAAACATTAGCTGTCCATAAACCTGTGGGTTTATATATGGGTTTTCTTTCCAAATCCACTGGTCTGTATGTCTGTTCTTGTTCCAGTGCCATGCAGTTTTGATTATTATGGCTTTGTAGTATAGCTTGAAGTTTAGGATTATAATGCCCCCATTCTCTTTCTTCCTAGTCATGAGAGTTCTGGCTATTCGAGGTCTTTTGTTTTTACATATGAACCTCATTACTATTTTTTCTATTTCTTTGAGGAATGTCATTGAGACTTTTATTGGGATGGCATTAAATCTGTATATGGCTTTTGATAGGCTGGCCATTTTGATGTTAATTCTCCCAATCCATGAGCAGGGGATGTCTTTCCATTTCATGGTGTCTTTTATTTCTTTTAACAGTGTTTTGTAATTTTCTTTGTATAGGTCTTTTACCTCTTTTGTTAGGTTGATTCCCAGGTAGTTGGTTCTTTTTGTTTTATCTGAAAAGGGGATAGTTTTTTTTATTTCTATTTATTCTGATAGGTTGTTTGTGTATAGTAAGTCTCTGATTTTTGTGTTTTGATTTTATATCCTGCTACCTTGCTAAACTGGTTGATGGTTTTGATTAGTTTCTCTGTGGAGTTTTTTAGGGTTTTCCATGTAGATTAACATATCATCTGCAAATAAGGACAGTTTTACTAAAGAAGATTTTTATCTTGTGGTTTTAACTTGGTTTCTGAAAGTGGTGTGTACCTAAACAGAGTAAAAATATACTTTCCATTTAAAGTCCTTTCTCAGGTCCTTCCCATTTATCCCACAGTATCCCTTCAGGACCTCTTTTGTTTCTTAGAGAATTTTGATGATACAGTATACACTTTAGAAGTTGTTATGGGGCTCTGTCTTATTTCCCACCTTCATCTTATTCTCGGGATTAGCTTTAAAAATTTTTCTTATCTCCATGTTAAACTGCAATTTAAACTAAGGAAAGTTGTACCTAAGGTACTCCATAGTTAAGCAGAGATATTCTGTGCATATGGCTTAGGGGCTTTGTTGCTTGTGGGGACAGCCAGGAGGAAGAATTCTGAAGGTTCTGACTGACTTTGAATCATACCTAGAATGACTGTTTGCATGTGTGTATACCAAATGTAACTACCATTCAGATAAAAATTAACACATTTCAGGCCCTCCCTGGTGGCGCAGGGGGTTAAAGCACAGCACTAAGAAGCTTAAGCCACTTCTGCCCCGGAGGAGATCCACATGGCGCGGCAGACCTCTCCTGACCCGCCCACTGCTCCCCTCAGCCCTGTTCTGCTCCCCACTGTGTCTCTGGTGAATCTTTTCACCTTCCGCATCTCTGGCCTGTACCTCAGTTCTGTATGAGTAAATAAATCAATCTTAAAAAAAAAATAGCACATTTCGAGCAGGCTATAAGGTTCCTTAATACCCTTTCCTAGTCATTACCTAAAAAGAGCTGAGTACCTTTATGTGCAGATCCAGATTCTCTTAGCAAAAGAAAATATTTCTCTTTTTAATTGAAATATGATTCACATTCTATAAATTTCACCCTTTTAAAGTGTACAATTTGCAGTAATGTTGTATTCATGCAAAATTGTGCAACTACCACTATCTGTTGTCTCAGAACATTTTCACCATTCCAAAAGTAAACCTGCCTATTAACAGTCTCCTCATTTCTCTCCAAACCCCCAGCACCCAGTAATCTACTTTCTGTCTGTGAATTGGCATATTTTCAACATTTCACTTAAATTGAATCATGTTCCTGGCTACTTCACTTAATGTAAGTTTTCAAGGTTCATTCATGTAATAGCATGTGCTGGTACTTCATTCCTTTTTATGACTAAATAATAATTCCATCATATGGAAATTGTTTCTTGTTTATCAGTTGAATATTTGAATTATTGCCACTTTTTGGCTGTGATGACTGTTGTCACTATGAATATTCTTGTACAGGTTTCTTGCATAAATAAATTTTTTTTTCAGTTCTCCTGGATTTATACCTAGGAATAGAATTGTTGGGTCTTATGGTAACTTTGTGCTTAAGTTTTGGAAGAACTAACAAATGTTTTCCATAGTAGCTTCACTATTTTGAGGAGTCCAAATTCCCCACATTCTTGTTCTGGTCTTTTTGTTAGCCACCCAAGTAGGAGTGAAATGGCACCTCATTGTGGTTTTGATTTGCATTTTCCTAATGACTAATGATGTTTACAATCTTTCCATGTAGCTATTTGGGCCATGATATCTTAATAGCATTAATGATGGCTTGTTTGATGCTAATGATGGCTTTGATGCAATGCCTGACTCCCTCACTATTATTTTAACTAAACCTGCTCACAGCAGGTTTATGTTGGTAGCAACTGCTATTGTAACAAATCATGGCTTCTATATTTCACTGGCTTAATACAATAGTTTATCTCTCAGGTGTTCCTGGTTGTCAAGTGGATCTTCTCCACAGGTGCTTGAGTAACCCAGGTGTCTATTTTCTGTTAGCTCTACCATTATCCAGAGCCTTGGCAACATCATCAGTATTTAACTAGAAAAAAAGGGAAAGCATTGAGGGAAGGTAGGGCAGATTCTCAACAGCCTTGGTCTGAGTGTAGTGAACACCCCTTCCAGTCACATCTCATTGGGGAAAACTAGTCACATTGTTGTACCAGATGCTAGTAGCACTGGGAAATTCTCCTGTAGTTGGTTACTAGATGGGCAGCTCCGCAGTGGAGCAAAATCTCATAGCCACCGTAGCCATCTCCAGCATAGATTAGGAAGACTAGAAATTACTTAATGACTAGATTCCACTACATTTCACATTGTATCTCATTTTATCCTGAATATAAAACACCTTGTGGCATATTGTCCTCATTTTATAAAAGCACAAATGAAAGATTCATTCCACCGTACTGCATCACCTCCTAGCACCCAAATCATTACAAACAAGGGCAAAACCAACCTGATGTTGAAAATGGGAAATGAAGTGGTTAACTGATTTCCAAGTTTTTATACAATAGCAAGGTCTTAAGGGCCCATAAACAGCTTCCTTTTTGTCCCTCCAGAGTCATTGCTTTTTGAGCAAACAGCTCACAGCCTGGCCCCTATGCTTCCTCTAAGCTTATCTCTTACACATCTTCTGTCATTTTATGTATTATGACTTGGATTCCTCATCTTTCTATATGATCCCCCTCTTAGAAAGTGTTATACAATGTGAATTTTTAACAACTGGTTGACTGACATGGTACATACCAGAATTTTATATTTACTTAAATGGGTTATTTTCCCCCAGATTCAAAACTCCATTCACTCATTAGACTCTCTACCAATAAAGTCATCAACATCTTTTTTTCTCTTTATTTTTTCCTTTAGTTGGTGGATTTAAAATAATATGTTTTTGACTCTGTGTTACCACTTAAATTCTAATTAGTAATAAATAAGTAAATAAATAATACGAGATATAATAAAAACACAAGTGCTTGTTAGCCTCTAAGAACCATGGGAACCAGATGTGATGCTTTTATGTGTCTAAAGTATAAATCTAGTGTGTCTCCTGTTTTTCAGTTAGGTATTTTGAAATATAATAAAAATAGATAATAAAAAAAAGAAAACCTTTCCTTTTCTTTTTTAACTAATAAATTCCAGATCAGTCCCGAGGGAAGGATTCTGTTACCTGCAAAAACTGCAGATTATTTTTATTGAAATAAAGTATGAGTCATGTTGTAAATGAAATTCTATCGGATCTTTAAAGATCATAGCCCTGCCTCTTGATAGCATTCTACCTAGTCAGGAAATCAGAGGACAGATTTTTGCTGTCCTCAGAAAAATACCTAGGGAATGAGATTCTCTTGTCGCTCCCTGTTAATTCCCTTTGTTCCTGGGGTGGGATCTCTTCCTTTATTGCTTTCCTAAGTGTTTTCTGCTCTACTTGGAACTTCTTGCTTTTAGAATGAAGGCTCATTTTCTATCACAGGTAACCCTTCTTTTGTAATGACTGATAATCCCCCCCCATCTTTATTGAGATAACAGTGAACTTATAATATTGTATAAGTTGATAGTGTATGCCATAGTGATATGATAATGTATATGTTGTGAAAAGATTACCATAATAAGTTAATACATCTGTTACCTCAGTTCGATTTTTTTGTGTGTGATAAGAACTTTCAAGAGATACTTGTTTAGTAACTTTAAGTTTATACCTTGCAGAAGCTAACTTCACTCATTTTCCCCACCCAACACTCCTGCTAACCACCTGTCTGTAATAGGAGGGTTTTTGTTTTTTTTTTTTTAAAGATTTATTTATTTATTCATACAGAACTGGGGTACAGGCCAGAGATGTGGAGGGTGAGAGGATTCACCAGAGACAGAGTGGGGAGCAGAACAGGCAGATCGACGAAGTACACTGCTGAGGGGAGCAGCGGGCGGGTCAGGAGAGGTCTGCCACGCCATGTGGATCTCCTGCGGGGCAGGCGGGGATCGAACTCATGCGGAAGTGGCTGTAGCTTCTTAGTGCAGTGCTTTAACCTGCTGCGCCACCAGGGAGGGCTGTTTTTTTTTTTTGTTTTTGTTTTTGTTTTTGTTTTAATACAAGTAAATTCATATAATATTTATCTTTCTCTGTCTAACTTACCTCACTTCACCTAAGTCCTCAGGGTTTATCCATGTTGTCAAAAATTGACTAATTTTATTAAACTATGTTTGCTCCCTCTTCTTTCACATACTCTAATCCCATGCCCTTTAGCCTTATTTCAGAATATTGCACTATCCAGTCATTGATTCCTTTTCTTCACTGTTTCTTCTGACTTGGCAAATCCTTGGTCTGTGTCAATACAGTAAGATACTAACATCATATTATTTATCAATAATAAATAGCATTTATTATTTAAAAAGCTAGAACATGCACATGAAAAATTTAACAATTTAAGATATGAGTGGAAAGTAAAATTTTCCTTTCCCACATTCTGTTCCATTCCTCAAAATTAGCCACTTTTAACAATAATTTTTTAGTTATAATGTCACCCATATAATTATAGCTCTTAATTTATCAGCTTTGTTTACTATAAATAATGAGAAATTTAGCTCATCCAACTGCTCCTCATTTTTTGTTAATGTTTTTCTTTTCAGTTTTATTATTACTTACCTTTTAAAATTAAACAATATACTTAAACCTCTACTTTTCAGTCCATCAGTTATGGACAGTGTTTCTTGACTCATTATTTTGTTAATGAAGAAATTATTATCCATAGATTTCCCTCAGTCTCTCCCCTCTCTACTTCCATCTTCTTTTAGTTGGCCCACCACAGCCACACTGTAGATTTTAATGTTTATTTCCTGTTCTGTAACTTACATTTTAATCTTCCATGTGTTGCTTTAAATTAATCCTGAAAAGAGAAAGCCAATAAGAACTCACATTATGACTATATAAACACTGTTCATTATAGATGTAGTATTCATTGGAGTGATAGTGAGAGAAATAATTATTTTATGTAACTGAATTTAGGTCTTTCCTTGAAGAATTGTATTGTGTTCAGATCCAACAAATGAGATTTTCTTGTAAGTTCTCAGAATTATTTATTAAATGATAAATAACTTCATATTAAGCAACTTTTGTTTTCCTGGAGTTCCTAATTGCTTCCTTTTCTTGTTACAAAAGTTTCTGAAGCATACTGCTTGTTCGTTAATTTTGAACAAACTGCTTCCTTGGCCAGCTTTACAGTTATGCTACTAAAATTTCTATTTCTTTCCTATCCAGGTTGGTTGTACTGTTTCTTTGAATTTCCTTTACTTTTTGTAGAATGCGGATTAAAGATTAACAAACCTATTTTCTGTGTAGGAAATACTGGCCTTGGGGTCCAGTTACCTTTCTAGGTCTGTGTCTCCTGAAAACCTGATAGAAATAGAATGTCAGGTATTTTTTTGGCAATTTTACTGATGATAAAAATTTCTCATGATTAGTAAATTGTGTCTGGCCAGGAAGATTATTAATATCTAGTTGGAAACTAAAGTTTAGTGTTTTCCAGAATAGTGACTTCTTGTGGTTAGGCATGTCCTTCATAAAAATTCTCGGGTCTTTGTTTATGGAACTCTTTTAAGAATTATTGATTTAGAATGTGAGGCTTCTAAACCGGAATGGTGCCATACCTGTCCAGGTGAGTCTTGTATACTCTTGCATGAGCTGGCACCTACATTCCAGTAGGAACTGCTCCTATGAAGTTGAGTAGGCTATACAGGACCCCCACTCACGAGAAACGCCAGCTGCTACCCTTATGGGTGCTGTGTTTCCTGTTCTCTCTCGGGGTGAATCTGTGACCAAAAAGGATTTGGCTAAGGCTTTTCAGTCTAAACATTTAGTTAAGAAGATTGCTTACGGGAATTTCACAGATCAAATCTACAGCTAATTATTTTCAGAATGGGTTGTGGAAAGCAAATTTTCACAATTCTTACATTCTTCAGTCATAGCTGGAATCTAGAAATAAGTTCCTTCAGAAGTTTAGAAGTTTGGATTTACTGCCATTTAGCATCTAATGTTGCTAATGGAAAATATTATCAATCTGATTCTTATACTTTGGAACAATTTATTTTTCTCTATAGAAGCCCATAGCATCTTCATCTTTGGTGGTCTTAAATTTCACAATGATGTGGGTCATTTTTCATCTACCATCTCTCATGCTCAGTTTGCTTCAATATGGCAATCTGCCCAGTTCCTCTTAGATTTATGAGTAATATTTCATCTGCCTATCATTTTCTCAAAATTCACCCAAATCTTGACTTGATAATACCCTCCCCTCCAGTTGGCAACACTTTGTGAATATATTCCCTTTGTATTTCTTTGATGGCATGTCTTTGGTTTCCAAGAAGAGAAGGTAAATATTCCTACAGTGTCAGCCATCTTGAACCTGAATTCCCAAAACCTCCACTAGGTGGGGTCTCACTACTCCCTAAGGAACCCAGATCCTCTTCCACTCTCCTGTACCTTCTGTACTTCCCCACACTAGGTAGCTGTCTTGTTTCCCGCTAGTGTAGCCTAAGTATACTGAACTCATTCATGTTCGTCTTTTATCTATTTCTTCACTTTATCACAGTACTACTTACTAATTTGTCTGCCAAAATATTAGTGATCCTAGCTATCATCTATCCAGGACTGCCCTCAGTAAACATTTAGGGAAATGTAAATGATTATATATAAAACTGATTAATACTGAAAAGTTTTTTTCCTCTTGAGAATTCTGTGGCCATCATCTAGAACAGCCTAGTATTTTTAACTTCTAACTTAATTTTCCCACAAATTTTCTACCAGATAGGTTATCCAGATTCCCTTTTGAATACATTTTCTTCTCTAACCTAAGTGTTCATTAAAAATGACGTTGTAGAGTTCTTAATAACTTAATGAAAAAAACTTATGTAATAAGATTTCTTAAAAGTAGGATACAAAGTTATAGAAGTAGTATCACAAGTAGGAAAAAAAATTATGGAATAATAAAGCCAGGAAGAAATAAGCCAAAATGTTAATGACTGCCTTTGTGTATTGAGATTATGGAAATTTATACTAATTTTCTACATTTTTGACCAATTTATATATATTTCTTTTAAAATCAAAATGAAAACTTTGTTTGAAAAACATTATCTTTTTCTTGTTGCAGCTATAAGTGTTTTGTAGGTATTTGTCCTTGCCATTATTTGAGTAGCATATGCTGGCAGAGTGGCATGGTTTTTTCACTGCCAGCAATAAATCAAAGAAATTAAATAAGTGCTGTACATAGCAATATCCTATTTGCTTTTCAGAACCTTGAAGCCACTTATCCCAAGCACAAGTTGTGTCTCTTTGAAAAGGACACCTCAGTCGTAATCTCCTTGTGTTTCTCACCGTGGGGCCTCTTAAAATCTTGTTCCGCTAGAGTCCTTCTTCCTTTCACCTTTCCCCAAGCCTTGCAGGGTTCATTTCCACCTAGATGTCCCCTCTTACGGGGCCTGGTTTCCCTGAGTATGCGGCACACCATCTTGAATGATGTGGAAAGTTACAGCATCCGAAGTGGAAAGTTTCTCCACTGTGCACTTTGACCGTCTTTATGTCACCTGGAAAAGCTTCTGTGGGGTCAGCTCATCTGCTTCCTGGTGATCCTTATATCAGAGAAGTGTTGAGCATCCCCCTTGCTATATATACAGCCATTTCATCCTGGTAAGGACAGTGTTCTGTTCTGGAGTCTGTTTCTGTTGCTGCTCTTTACTCACAGAAATGTAAGAACAAGGAGTCATGTTTCTTTTTCTCGATTGTGCTGTGGCTGAGGACATGGGGTAAATTAAAGGTGGAGAGTTACAGCCTCAGTAAACTCTTCTAAAGTATAGCATGATTGAAAAACAGAACATTTAAACCAAGACTATTTACTTTGCCTGCAATTTTCTGTGTCTTCTTTGCCATTGTTAGTGATAAAGTTGAGAAAGCTTTCTTCCTGCCAGCTTTGTTTCTTAGCATGACACTTAACATAATGGCAATCCCAGGTTGGTTCTAGGAGGTCACTGCTGGCTGCATGGATGGGGGTTGTCTGTGGAGGGCTTAGGGGTCACTGATGTGATGCAAGAGAAAGAAAGTGGGTTTTAAAGGAGGATATGCCTTCGCCACTGAGACTGCTGATGAGGAAGAGTTCATATTTAGTGTCAAATTTGAGTTTCCAGAATGGAATTGCAGCTCTTGGCTGTCACAAAGATCCTGCACTGACATATAACTCTCTTCTCTCAAGTTTCTGCTGTGGCAATAGCCAGGTTTGCTTCTCAGACCCCCTTCCCTGGGAGCTTGGAAAAGTGCTTTCTTACTCCTTCTGGAACTGTGAGCCAATTAATGGACTCTGGTTGTATAATTGTCACTTTTAAACTGCTCAATGGAGATTTTCATTTTCTCTTTTCATACTGAATTCCATTTTTCCACACAACGTTTGACAGTAACGAAAAAAGTTAGTCATGTTCTTTCCTGTGTGTATTTTTTTTTAAAGGGCAAACATTGGTGTTAATTTTATCAAAGAGTTTTAGAACTTGAGCAATAAAAAAACATGTACCTCGAAGAGGAATGGCAAAACATGAAACAATGAAAAACTGATTAAATTCAAATACCACACACTCGCAGTGGACAGTTTGATACCAGGCAGACTGCATTAATGAGAGCTATCAGAGTCTGCCCTTACAAGTATCTTTTTAGACCTGACCTGTGGTTTATGGTGTCGTGAAATAGCATGAGTATATGAATATTTATAGGAAAAGCAACATGGGGTCAGTTACTCACCCCTGCACATCTAGAGAATATTCTTTTGCAATAGAGGAGGAGAAACTTTTGATGCAAAAGTTTGTCAGTATGTTGGAAGTTGTGTGGAAAGTAGACTTAGATGCTAAGTGTGTGGCCTGAGGTCTAAGTTTAGAGCTCTCAGCAGGTTCTGTAGACCACCATTGTAAAGGCTTCTTTCTCCCCATGCGGGACATTTGACAAGAGCTGGAAGGAAATGAAGTCCCGTTGGATAGCAAATAATCCAGAGAGGGAAAGCTGAGAGATCTTTTTTCTCTTCCCTGCTTAATCTGGGAGCCATATTATTCTGTAAGGTTAATAATTATCTTATGCCTGTTATTAAAAAAAGAAACATGAAACATACCTCTAAAGCTTTCCCAATTTGTATGAGCAGACTTAAAGGAACATGGTCAGAAAGACTTTTCTTTTTATTATAGAAATACCTTTCATATGAATATCAAGTTGCCAATGACAAATGCCAATCAAGACCACTCTAGTTCAGCTACCATAATCTCTCTTCTCTGCTCCATTCCTCTAACTGCTCCATACCACACACATTGTCTCTGCGCCTTCTTGAAAGCTTATTCATTGTGGCCAGAGTGTTATTTTTCAAACACAACTCTGGCATTGCATCTGTTCTGAATCCTTCACTGGCTTCCTCTGCTCTCTGGCTAAAGTCCAAAATTCTTCACATGGCTTACAGTGTCCATGCAGTCTGGCCTGTCCGTGGCCTGCACCACTCTCCCTGCTCTCTGTCCACATCCCTCTGGCTTCTCATGTCCCACCATGCACCATGCTCCATCCTCCCACACAGACTTCACACAAGCCATGGTATATCTGGCCCCCTGCCAGGCCTTTTGTTGAGTTAACCCCTATCATCCTTTGTCTCAGCTCAAAGCCACTTTCACAGGAAAGTCTGCCCTGACCACTCATCTCCATCAGGCCACTCTGTCATTCCCTCACCGAGCCGAGCTACTTCCCTTCACAGCTGACAGTGCAATTTGAAATGGCCATTTCTTTAGCAAGGTTACTATATTATGTTTCTTGTCCCCACTAGAATGGAAGCTCCATGAGACCACAATTTACTCTGTCTTACTTGCTTGTCAGCAGTAGCCTGGCGAGGACCAGGTACTTGTTTTGTTGTCTGAATGAATGAGTGGGTGCTCCGCTCTCTCTTCTGTCATGCATAGTGTCTGTTTTTGTTTGTCCTGCTACACTCTGAAGCTGTTGTCACCCCAGAGCTAAGTCAGGAAGTATGTCCATGCTGGCTCAGATGCTAGCCATGGACCGAAGAAGATCTTGGGGGAGAGAATAAAAGCTCTCAATAATGTAATCCTTACAGACTATGTCTTCCCCACTTCTCTTTATTAATCCATTATTGATCTGTCATCCTTGATTCATTTACAGCTGTATTCCACAGATTCAATCGTTGCCAGAGGTACAGTTTTCTCTGGTCTCCACTCCATCCTTGCCCCTCAAGTTAATGACTTGAATCCCTCTGTAACAGTTTATCACTTGAGATTGGTTACTGGCTGGAAGTCCATTACCTTTATTTTTAACCACTCTTAAAGTTTTTCTTTATGGAGGGGCCAAGTGCTTTAAAAACTGTTTGCCAGCTGTGCCTCTTTCACTTCAGAGATTGATTTGATTTAAAATCCCAAGTTTGTCAGGTTAATATGTTTCAGTTGCTTCTCTGGATTTCAGAGTAAGAGTTTTTTTTTAAAAAAAAAAAAAAAAAAAAAAGCCTGCCCTTAATTTCTGGGAAGGAGCTCTAGCCACTTGCCAGGGCCTTCCCTAGTGGGGTAGAGTCTGTCCAGCAGACTCCCTGAAACCTCAATATCCTTCCATGCTTCCAGGATGTCTATAAGGAGTCCAGCACTGTCCAGGAAGAGCTCAACAGGCACCCCATTTTATGATCAAGCCTTAAATAATCCCTCCCCCGAAATAGAGCATTGCCAGCAGAGCAGTGCAGACCCTCAAGGCTCCTCTACTCAGGGTCAAGTAACCCTAAGAAGCAAGCAAACTGTGAACATAGAGGCAGCAGAATGACAGTTTTCATAGAAACACGCTTTTTAATTGAATTGTCGTTTTGAGCTTTTGTGTAGATGGATTGAGAGATAGACAGACAGACTAATAATTGACACTGGTCAGCATGCACATGCCAAAAAAGAGCCTGCCAGGGGGCTAGTGAACAAAGGCAGCAGGTAAGAAAGGCAGTGTAGTCTTGACCACACCTTCATAAAGTGACCTGCCCCCATTTGTCAGGTCCTACTGAAAACCTCTGTCTTGGTGATTATGCCATGGGTGCTGACTCAGCTCTTTCCCAGAGTGAAAAGAAGCTCATATTTTCTTCCTAGGTTAAAAAAGAAAATGAAAAGGGAAAATATATAAGTGTTCCTATGAATTCAGGGGGCACCTAGAATCAATTTTTAGTGCTAAAGGGACACTCTTCTTTGACATTCTGCTTTATTTTCTTGGCTTCAGCTCTCTTTTCCATTCATGTTTTCCATGTAATATCAGCCCTTTCTAGAATGGCTTTTCAAACTCAGTTTGTCTCAAATTAAACTCCCATAAAACAGTTCCCTGCTTTAATATCCTTGTGTACTGCTGGTGGAATATAAACTTGTCCAGCACCTTTGGAAAACAGTATGGAGCTTTCTCCAAATATTAAAAATGCATCTACCGTATTAAAAGATGCATTTTGAGCATAGCACTACTCTACAGTGTAGCTGAGAAAACTGGTAATTTCCAAACCAAAGGAACCTATGAACCCTATTTTTTTTTCTTATGTCATTGTTAATTTTTGGACAGCATTTTACTTCTCCCCTCTGATGTGCTTCCCATAGTTCTCCTTGGCAACCATAGCCCCCATGATATGTAAGCATAGTCCCTGTGCTCTTCCTTCCCGTATTTTGACCCCTCTCCCCCCTGTATGGCTCAGATCTATCTATGCTCAGCGTGTAAGTTTTGTCTTTCTTTAACCCGTTGGCTTTTCTATGTTATGCATATAAGTGAAACTATCCACTATTTGTCTTTTTTTCTTTTAACTTAATTCACTTAGCACAATCCCTTCTAACTCCACCTATGTTTCTTGCAAATGGCATGAATTTATCTTTTTGACCACTGAGTAATATTTCATCATGTAGATAGACCATATCTTTTGATCCATGCATCTGTTTTGGGGCATTTAGGTTGTTCCTAAATAGGGCTGTTGTAAATAGTGCTGCAGTAGAAATAGGAGTGCAGGTTTCTTTTTAAATTGGTATTGTTGTGTCCTTTGTGTAGATTTATAGGAGTAGAATTGCTGGGTAACCTGATAGATCCACTTTCACTGTTTTGAGGAAATTCCATACAGCTTTCTGGAATGGATGGATGAGTGGGCGTTCCCACCAGCAGTGTAAGAGAGTTCCTTTTCTCTACATCCTCACCAGCCTTGTAGTTACTGTATTGTTTTAATATAGGTCATTCTCACAGGTGTGAGCTGTTATCTCATTGTGGTTGCATTTTACTGATAATAACTGATGTTGACGATTTTTTCATTGCTGTTTGCACTTTCTCTTTGGAGAAGTTCCCGTTTTTTTGTTATTTGGTTTTTTGTTGTTGAGTAGTGTGAGTTGTTTCTAGATTCTTCACTTTCACTCCCTTACCAGATATGTAGTGTATATTTACTCCTAGTTCTCTTTATTTTGGCTACTGTCTCCTTTGCTACACAGACGCTTTTAGTTTGATTTAGCCCCACCTGTTTATGATCTTTTTCATTGTCCTTGCTTCTGGAGACTAGTCCTCAAAGACATTCCTGAAGTTTATGTCATGAAGTGTTTTGCCTATGTTTTCTTCTCTGTATGTTATGGTTTCAGATCTAACATCTAAACTTTTATCCATTTTGAGTTGATTTTTGTGTGTGCTGTGATTTAACAATCTAGCTTCATTCTTTTGCATGTAGCAATCTAGTTTTCCCAGCACCATTTGTTGATGACTTTCCCTTGATCCAATGTATATTCTTTGTTCCCCTGTTGTAGATTAGTTGACTATATATGTGTGGTTTTATACCTGGGCTTTCAAATGGGAGGAATCTATGAACTTTCAATTTATATAACTTCAGTCACATAAAATACAAATCAAAAATAGACTTACCTTCCAGAAGGTTGATGAACACTGTAGACTACAAAGAAATCTACTTATATTTTCATAGGCTTTCTTACATTGCGATCACTACTGCTCCCTCCACAGATAGTAATTTGTCCAGTGTACTAGTTGTACCATACTTTACACTTTAAAAATTTGGTTTTGAGGCCCTCCCTGGTGGCGCAGCGGGTTAAAGCACAGCACTGAGAGTCTGAAGCCACTTCCGTATGAGTTCGATTCCCGCCTGCCCCGGAGGAGACCACATGGCGCGGGAGACCTCTCCTGACCCGCCCGCTGCTCCTCTCAGCAGTGTACTTCGTCGATCTGCCTGTTCTGCTCCCCACTCTGTCTCTGGTGAAGCCTCTCGCTGCCCCTGAGCCTCTGGCCTGTACCCCAGTTCTGTATGAATAAATAAATAAATCTTTAAAAAAAAAAATTTGGTTTTGAAAGTATAGTCCCTTCAACAATGGTCGAGAGTACCTATGGCTTTACTATTCAGGTTGTAGAGTATATTGGCCTCTGTTTTTCCCGTTTTCCTTCTTATATTGCCCACTTAAAAAAAAAAATCATCACCCTGTTCATTAGGCCATTTGTTAGACTCTTTCCTTCTACCAAAAGAGATTTGTATATGGATTTTTTCTCTGTTTTAAGACAAGATCTATAAAGTGTATTTTACCCATAGTTGACTTTTTCTTTTCCCAATCTATTGAAATGAATGTAAGTGACTTTCCCCATGGTGTTGTAAATTATGTACTGAGTGTCGTAATAAATGTTTCTTACAAAGTTTCAAGTGTAGTTTAAGAGTGATGATCACCAGGAATTTTACACATTTACCAGCTGCTTTGGAAGGAGTTAGTGAGTACTTGCTCCTCATACACTTTCTACCTCATTATCCAAATTTCTGTAGTTGTGTGGAACTCACATAGTAAACTTAAGGCACGCAAGAGGATGCTTAGCAGTGTGGCTTCGCAGTCTTGACCTGGAAGAAGTTAAAAGTAGGCATCTTGCCCATCCTTCTACCTCTGTGCAGAGTTACACTCCAAACCCATGATTTTCCCACCTAACTCATGATTTTCCTCTGGTAAAGAGGACACGTTCTGATTCCTCAGCTCCAGTGCTCAAGTCCTCCAGTGTGTGCTTCTTACATGGGAGTGATGCTCAAGCATAGGAGGGCAGTGCTGCTGTTAGATGAAAGTAACTTGTGTATATTGTTCTTTTTGCCTTCCTAATTCTCTGGGGAGTTACTGAATTCTCTATAGGATTTGACAGTGGATATGTAGGCTTTATAGCAATTCTGACTGCTAACGCTTTGAAACATATGGTTCTTTTCTCTAGGGTATTCTGTTGGCGGGGAAGAAGAAGCTCATGTTTGTTTCACATTTCTCAATCTTCAGGATTCACTCTTCCTAATTAAAGTAAAAATCCAGAGGTATACTAATCTAACATTGAGTTCACAGGTTCAAACTAACAAGAGACTATGATTCTAAAGTTCATGTTCTCACAACAGCACGGAGTCCCTCATATCATAGCCTCTGCCTATACAATAACAATGCATTCATTTTCTTTTCTAGTCTGACTTTCAAGTTCGTAACTTCACATTGCTTTAATAACATTCTTACATTAATATTGATTAACTTTATACATTTTGGAGGCAAAGAGCACACAGTCTTCTCTACTGCGCATATTTGGTGGTGGAACACTGATGTTCTCGGGCACTGTTTTCTCCTTTGCCACCTCCTAACTAAGATGATCATTCAGCCAACAGTAAGTCATTGTCCTACTAAAATCCCAATTTGTGGTGGGACACAAATAATAGGCCCTTATAATTCCCCAAATATGTTACTTATCCACCCATTAACTTAGTGTGCATACTTGAGCTGTTCTTCTATTTCATGCACTGTACTGGGATCACCCCTTCTTTGTGGGCTCATTAGTTGAGCTTTCCCAAAGAGCCCAAGACAAGTAGGTGCTGAGATGCCTTGATCCAGATGTAAACAGATGCCTCCATGGCTTCTGACACACATAGCAGGACCGACTCTGAGTGAATCACTAGAGAGAACAGTGATGGATATAAGCAGCATGCTAAATCTGGAAGCGCTATGTAGAAGAGAATAGGCTTAGCCCTGGTGGATAAATATATAACGGCTTCTCCCGTCAGCCTGCTGGAGGGAAGTTCAAGTACGCCCTGAGTGCAAAGATCTCCTCAGATGTTGGGATTGCAGCGGACACACTCAGCTGATCCACTTCTTTGTTACCTTGGTATTGGAAACAATTAACCTCATCCAGAGGGAGCTTTAGCAAATTGAGCCTGTTTTGTTGCAGGCCTGGGCCAGTGCTCTGGCTGCCCTCTCTAATGATAAGATAAGTGTGATGTTGGGTTTGTAATGAGCACTTGCAGTTTCTGTAAACCGTGTAATACCATATAATAAGCAGTAATTTTCCACTTATCCTTGATAACAGGAGGTTTCTGCTTGGCTTTTAGTGATAGCCAAAATGTGGGTGGTTTTTTCCCTCACCAATATGATAAATTTTCAGAGCCATCCTTTCTTCATAAGATAGATTGACAAGTTGTTTTCCAAGTGTGTCCAAAATGTGTAATGTCTAATCTTGCCTTTAAAAAGTCAAAGTCAAATAAAATGGTTCTGAAGTAGCCATTTATAATAAAATGACGATATACATTCTTAAGCTCGTTTTAGCTGTCTCCTGGCTGTGCTTTTCCTCAAGGGATTAGTAGCTTGAAGTCTTAGCCCAATAGCTTCGATGATAAAACTGCCAAGTCTCAAGTTATTGTTTTAAATTTCCTGTAAGAGATTATAACTTAAGTAGAAAGTGAACTCGTCCTGGATGACTTGGTGCCCTTCCCTGAGTGAGGAGGAGGGTCATTATGCTGTGTCCTCTTCTTCTCCCCTGGGCCCTACACTGTCAAGATTGGATGGGGTACTTGATCTGCTCTTTTTTTTTTTTTTTAATCATGAGGAAATACTTTTAGAAAAGAAATAGATACAAGCTTCACGTTATAACCCTCCCCACCGTTATTTAAAGTCATCTCTTTATTTTTCCCATGGTGCTCAGAACACTAAGATTTCATGTTTTCTCTGTAACAAATTAAGATTACTTTTCCATAAGGCTGTCTCCCCCTTTGTGAGATATGGCTTGCATTATCTATTCATTCATTCATTCATTTCTGTGGGCCTCTAGGTAATCACTTAAGCCTTTTAGATGGCTTGAGCAAGACCATAACTGTGGATTTTGTGATACCAGAAAAGTCTTATGAATCATTGTGATGGGAGGCCTGGTACAGCCATGATCTCTGGGCACTGCCATTTATCTGTCACAGTGCTGGTCTCCCTGCAGATTTCTTGCCTGGGACTTTGGTGTGTCCAACTTGCTAAAAACAGGGTATCAGTGAGCAGTAGCAACTGAAATGTAGACATTGCTTGAGCTGACTTCACATTTCAAAAATGATTGTGCCTTTTAACAAGGTTGGATTTACTCATCAGAATGACAGCTTGGTCCTCTCTGTGTGCAGAGCTCTGTGTGGGGTTATAAAGAAAAGAGAAGCGAGGCCACTTACCTTCAGTGTAGCTCAAAAACAACACACACATCAAAATAGACTATCTGCTAACTCTCCCCAAGGGTCATCTGGTAAGCAAACTGTAGTCGATGATTGCTTGCTTCACCTGTCTACTTAAAAAAAAATCCATCCAACTCAAAGAAGAACCACTGTGCAGTTTATGAAGACAGTTTATTAGAACTAAAATGTAAACAGGTTCCCCTTTACAAAGTTAGGTGCTGATTGGTGTGTGCTTAGACAGAGACCAGGCTTCCTGTGGACCCCAGCACTTATCACATTGCACAGAAAAAGTGCTTCTCACCCACAAGGCCCCTCCATGTTCTCCCAGTCCTTTATTTCCCAGCCCTGAATCTTGACTTACCATCTCAGTGGCTCTGGGATTTCAATTCGGGAGCTATTGTTTTCCACCTCCCACAGCACCTTCCATTGAAAAGGCCACTCTGCATGTGGAGCTGAATAAACTCTGCACATGAAATGCACTGACCCAGGTGGAAGCAGATTTTTAATCAAATGCCAATAGAACAACCCATTTTCTACCAAAATCCCTGGAGTCCTAGTATCACTGGTGCCCACATTTCTCAGTTGTTTACTGGGAATTGATTTCTAGTCCAGCATGTTGTCTTTGAAGGCTACTTAGATTGGTATAATTAAATGAGAATTTAAAGTTCTTATGAGCCTTTTACTTAGAAGTTTACATGGAGACAGCTAGAACATGGTATATTCAGATATTTGTAACCAAAAATGAGGGTCTTCCTTTTAAAGCTTAAGTGGTTTGCCCAGCATTTTGATTTGGGTGTCATTGTTTAAATGCTTCTTTCAGTATGTTGGCTCTTTAGACTCTCAGGTTAACAATGACGTTGACATTACTGATGTGTATCATTCTCTAGAAATGCCTCCATCAAGTAATTTGTTAACTGTACTACCATAGAAAAGTAAGTGGGTGGGGGAAGGAAAAGCTGTGGAAAACTCAGGATTGTGTTTTCAAAGAGAGGACCTAAAACTTCTACCAACATTGTCAATTCCCCATCCCCATTCTGTTTGGAAAGGGGGACTGAGGAGGAAAATCACAACAGAGAGGGCGTGGGGAAGCAACAGAACAGCTGTTGTCATTGTTACTGTTTCTTTTCTTTTCTTTTATTTTGCCATCTTGCAAAGGCTTTATTTCTACTTCATCATCATCCTGTACATCTCTAAGATGGTCCTTTGTTTCAATTTGGTATCTTTATAACTTTTGTAATGTTTTTACTTAAACAAGAAAATTTTGAGTAAACATTATATTGCCAGTTAATTCTTCAACACTAATTTTAAAATGGCATTGCTGTTCTAGCATCAGTGCAAGAGGACAGCAGGAAAAGTACAGGAAAAGAAAAACATCTAAAGCCAATCACCAGCTCCCATAAAGGGGGTGGTGAGACAGCAGCGGTGACAGCAGTCGTCACTGGCGCTGGCCTGTGTACACCTCAAGAGGAGCTATTCACCTAGGGTATGAGGATGCAGCAAATCTGTGAGCCCAGCTGAGGACTCTGGGCATTTTTAAAAATGCTGACTTGTATCTCCTCCAGTTTACTGGTTTTGTGGCTTTTTTACTACAAAAAGTTCACGGAGTCAGGCAGTCAGACCCTCCCAAAAGTCCTTTAAAAATAAAAGCAAAGATCAGATTAAATTAAAGCACTCAATGTGAAAATAAACCAAACCAAAGGCAACAGTACAGATTCAACAGAGGCAGTTCTCGCTAGTAGTCAGAGTATTGAGAGCCTTTAAATATACATCTTAAAACATTTACATGTCATTGTTACAATTTCTTAGATGAAGCCACTTATCCTAGAAAACATCTAACTTCCATTTTCCAGAAATGAGAATCTAAAGAAATCAGGATCTCGGGTTCCTCACCCTGCCCATGCCACCTAGTTATACTCAGTGATGAAGCTGCTCTTTTTCCCCTTCCAGCCAGGCGGCTTTCAGTGTCACTTAGCCAAGACTTATCTGTGGGTGGCACTGTATTCCAGTGTCATTGGTCTCCCTCCTGTGTGTTTTGTTTTCTGCACTTAACATTCTGAAAAGAGGGTTTTTTTTTTAAGATTTATTTATTTATGCATACAGGTCTGGGGTACAGGCTAGAGGTGTTGGGCGGGGGTGTTGATGAGAGGATTCACCAGAGACACAGTGGAGAGCAGAAAAGGCACATCAACTTTGAAACACACTGCTGAGGGGAGCAACAGGAAAGGTTCATGGGCTTCCCCCAAAGAAATCCTTGCAAAAAAAAAAAAAAAGGAGGGGACCTAAGGGCCAAATGAATATCCATCTGTGAAAATGTTTGGATAAAGTAGACATTTTATAAAAATAGGAAGTGTCAGGCACAGATGTCTTTGTTATTGTGTTATTCCTTTACCTGATTTCTGCTTGACATTCCTGTGACCTTTGCCATCTGGTGCGCACCATAGGTTGGGGGCCACTTACTGCTAAGATGAACAGGTCAGGCTCATCTTTGTCACTGACCTCTCCACCTTAAGCCTTGTAATACAGTGACCTCAGCTGTTGTACTTCAGCCAATGGTGCTGGAACCAAATGAGGTTCACAGTGAAACCTGAGCCCTCCTCGCCTAGCTCATATTTCAGAATCCTTTCTCTTTTTGCAGCTGCTTCTGCCCATCAATCCTCAAGGTAAAGATAAGAGCTGAGAAAATTCAGCCAGGTTCTTGGCTTGGCTTTGCCTATCTCTAAGCCCCACTTCCCTCTTTCAGGACTCTCTTTCTGCTTGCAGGAAAATACAGTATCTACCTGCAAGAAACCTATGCAGACTTTTATCCACTCCTTCAAACCATTCAGATGGTTTGCCTATAGTGTGTAGGTACTGTGCCAGTCACAAATCTTCCTGACTACACAATTCAAGAGCCCACAACAGAGGGCAGATGCTTCCCTTGTGGCTGCCCAGGCATCTACCAAGAGCATAAAGTGATGGCATATGAATCTACTGCCTACCTAGCACTTGACTGGTAGAGGACCCCCGCCCCCAAAGAGAGTATAAGCCAGAGGATGATATAATGAGTTCATGGGTGAAAGTGAAGATCTTTGTCAGAATTGTTGGTATTCAAAGTAAAAAAAAAATTTTCAATCTCAACCTTTATACTCGTAATTTTCCTAAGTATCTTAAAAGGCTTACCAGAATCTTGACACCAGAAAGAAAAGTAAACAGTATGGTGCACTACATAAATGAAATAAACAGACAAATAAAAAACCTTGGACTAGAAATCAGGAGGTTTGGCCCTGGCCCATGGTTCTACCACCAACTGGCTGGGCATCCTTGGCAAGTCCTTGACTCTCCGTGAACCTCTATATCGTAAGAAACCATTCCTAAAATAAGGCTAGTGCTAGACTCTAAAGGCTGTTTCTATCAAAATGGTATAATTTATTGTTATGTTATCAATTCAAATGTATGATAGTTACGGAAAATATCAAGCTTTTCCCTCAGAACATCCTTCGAACACTTGTACACCATGGTTCTAGGGCCCTGGGGCAGCGCCGTGGCTGGGCAGAGACACAGACACCAGGGTACACGTATGCTTCAATCATAAAATGTGTGTGTGGACTTTTAGCTCTTACCTCTGAGGTGGAGCCCACCCCGTTGCTGCTTTTATCCATCTCCTTGGCCCCTGGAATCTTGCTAGTAACTGTTCTGATTTGGACCCAAACATCTACAAAGAGTTTCACCTCCAGAGAAAACCTTGCAACCTTCGGTATTATTATCGGAACGTAGAAAAAATAAATAAATAAAATAACAAACTGGAAAATGTTAAATACCTTGAACTTCCTGGAGATGACAACTGTAACAAATATAGTGAAATTACATTTGAAAGAAATGTAGTCGCGTAAAACAACAAGGAGAGGTGCTGAAGTAAAAGGTTAGCTGGGTCAGTATTCAAGAAGGGCCAGGAAGTCAGCCATTTCCTTCTAAAGTCACCGAGCACAAACTTGTGACTGGAAGTCTTTCCTTATGAAATATTAACATCCATTAGATGTTGGGTGTGCATTTAAAATGTCTTAACATTTGTATTTTTAGCATGGACACAGTGGTATCAGTTAAAATAATTAGCCCTTGCCTGTAATCTAAAAGCCTTATCTCTTTACTCTTTTTTAGAAGGCAGATGTTTTAAAACTGATTTGAAAATCAAATTTGCCCTTCAGTGATTTCATTTGGAAGAAACATAGAAGTAAACATTATAAAGAAGGCTTTTCAGTACATTATGCATGCAAATGTGGCAGTCGGATTCAGGTTCACAAGTGGAGGTGGATGACTGTTCTGGTTGAGAAAGGTTGAGTTGTTTAAATGAATATAAAGGTCATCGACCCTCAGAGTGTGCTCTTCTGTCATTTAGTAGCACAGCTATTGCTTCATGTTAGGCTCTACCTGCCAAAAAGTAAGAAATGAAAGGCTCGGGAAGCCACAGCGAGGCCACGTTAAGTGCAGTGCTTGTGTTTAAACAGTCTGAGGGCACTTTTATCAAGCCCTTGCTCTCTGCCTGGCCCTGTACTGGATGCAGCAGAACAGGGCTGGGGGGCTTTTGTGCTCTTCTTGAAATACCCCACTGCTGCTGTTGAGAGTCTATAGACTGCAGTTATAGAAATTACATATTGCTGCAAAGACTGCTGTATTTACAGGTTTGTCTGATGTACCCTCCAGGGTCAGACTGGGTCTTATTCATCTTGGAATTACCCAAATTCAGCACACAACATGACATGTGGTAGGAGTTTAAAAATGAATGAATGAACTTATGAATGAGTGTGTGGTTATATTTTGGGGGCGAGTGGTTGGTTTGATTTAATGGAATCATAGCTTAGATTTGTCAGACTTAAAAATACTTAGATAAAAATTGTCACTGTGAAAGAGCAGAAAATGAGAGTTAAGCTAATCAAAGCCAAGTTCTTGCTCACTGTCTTGAAGATCAAAAACTTGAATTCTCCTACAGATCTGGAGAGACGAGGTCTCTCACCAAGGAGGTATGTCCACCCTGCCTAAACTCTGAATTAAAAACCCAGTTGCCCCAGGTCCTCAGTGTGGGTTCAAAGAGGGGATGGTCCTGGGGGTGAGCCAAGCATGCCATAGGAACTGCTTGCCGGAGGAGGTCTGGCTCAGCCTGAGCTCTAGGAGGGTGCCAGGCCCCTTTAAGTGATGCTATCCCTTGATCCAGAGAGACTCATTTCAAAAGATCTCATTAAATGAACTGCACTTTGAAAGTCCACTGACGTCAGGTACCTTCTGGGAAGAACTTTATGCTATGCTACCTCTTGGTTGTAATTTTTAATCTCTTTTCTGTTTAAGAATCTTTATTTGTCTCAAGTTTCTTGGGGAATGTAATGAAAAATTTCCAGGCTGTTCTCTAGCTTCCATCTTCCTTTCCTGCTAGGATGATTCTGACTGGGTCAAAGAACTGTTACATTTGAGCTCAAATCTCTGCTCTGCTTAGTCCTTCTAGCACACTCCTCCACCTGCACATATTAGACCACAGCCTCCACCTTCTCTGGTGTGAACTGCTCCTCTGGCTCCCAGAGTTCTCCTCATGCCTCTGGCTGAGCTCCTTTGTGTTTCTGCTCACTGGAACTTACAGAGGGCCTCTTTCAACAGTACTTCAGCACCCTCTGCACACAAAGCACAAGATCAACCCTACGCTCATATGCATCGTCCCATTTCCTGAGTCAAACTGAGAATTTATTGAACTCTTACCTGCGTCTGGGAAAGTGGGTTTTTCTGTGTCATAGGACTTCCTGAGATGCTTTCAGCACTCTATTACCAGGCAAAGAAGTCAGATTTTACAATAAAATAAGATGGCCTGTCTAGATTTCTTAAGAACTTAGTCATTTAAGAAAGAAAATGGTGTGGAGCTCATGCATGGGTGATGGATCTGGAAGTGGAGACTATGCCAGACCTTCAGGTGTCTTTGTATCGCTCAGAAGCTGGTGTGTAGACAGATGTATAAAAAAATAGCTCATTGGTTACTTTGGGATTGGTAAATATTAGCTAAGAACTGGCACCAGTGTTCTTCTCTTACACTGCCTGCAAAAAGACCCTCCATCTTCAAAGGACAGTGGCGGCCTGCTTCACGTTATGAAACATGAAGCATCTTCTAATAAGAAGCCCTAAGTGAGCTATCATATGGACGCTGCAAAGTGAACTCATCTTAACCTCCTTCTTCCTCACTCTCCCACATAAGCAAATGGCTTTTTCTCTATTTATATCTTTTCATTATCCCAACCTAGAAATGTCTACTCATATTAACTCACTTCATAATAGGCAACTCATACTAATTCATTGTCTATGTCAATTTTGTCTGCTTCTCTTCTCTTGCTAACTCTTAGCTGGTCTCTTCACAGTCACTCTCACTTCCATTCTCTCTCTCTTTTTCTTTTTTTCTGTTTCTAGAGTTACAGTTATTAAACATAATCTAGCATACTCCATAATGCCCAAATACAGATACTTCAGCCTGACATGCAATATTTTAGTCTGACCCCAAACTTCATAGCCACCTGTTCTCTTCTTGCTTCTGTATAAGCCTGTGTTCACTGGTGTAGATTTCTAACTGTTCTCTGGGTTGATCTATGCTTTCTCATCTTTGCAAAGTATCCATATGTCAGTGATATTCTCTGGAATGTTGGTCTTTGCTTTTTATCCCCACCCTTTGCCCCTATTCTCACTGGTAAATTGTAGGTCATCCTTTATGCTCACATCAATGTCACCTCCTATAAGTATACCATCCTGACCCCTCTATACTAAACTTGGAATAGATAGAATCCCCAGCTCAGGCTAAATGTGGAAAAGACCTGCTCTCCCTTGATTAGACCTGAAACTGGACTCACATAGACCTGGTTGGGGAAGGTGGAGATGGGGAACGCAATATTACAATATTAAACAATGAAACTACTTCAAAGAATTTAATTAAATGTAAATTTAATTTAATTGCATACCTCTTCTCTCGTGGTGGTGGAGAAACTAAATATGGCTTATTTATTCCTATCATATGATAGAAGCTCAGTACATAAATAAATGAGCCAGGAGATCAGCTGGTTTCCTAGCCTAGAATGTAAAAGTCACAATTGGAACTTGAGGAACTCATAGATAACTCAATCACTAAATGAAACTATGGGCCCTCCCTGGTGGCACAGTGGGTTAAAGCACAGCACTGAGAAGCTAAAGCCACTTCCGCATGAGTTCGATTCCCGCCTGCCCCGGAGGTGACCACATGGCATGGCAGACCTCTCCTGACCCACCTGCTGCTCCCCTCAGCAGTGTATTTCGTCAGTCTGCCTGTTCTGCTTCCCATTCTGTCTCTGGTGAAGCCTCTCACCACCCTGAGCCTCTGGCCTGTACCCCAGTTCTGTATGTACAAATAAATAAATCTTTAAAAAAAATTAAAAATTAAAAAAAAAAAGAAAAGAAAAGAAACCATGGAGCCCTAAAATTCCATTCCTAGGTATAGAACCAAGAGGAATGAAAACAGATGTCCACATAAAAATACAGCATTATCCATAATAGCCCCGAGTTGAAAACATCTCTAATGTCTATCAGCCGAGAAAGGTTAAACAAAGTGGGGTCTATCCACTGATGCCTTTTTATTTTACAATAAAAAAAGGAATGAATTGATAGTGCATGTACTACAGAGATGGACTTTGAAAACATCTTGTGAGTGAAAGAAGCCAATCACAAGAGATCATTTATTGTATGATCCATGTAGCTACAATATCCAGAGTAGGAAATCATAGAAACAAAAAGCAGGCTGTTGGCTTCCTAGGGCAGGATGGTACTGGGGAGAATGAGGATCACTGCTTAAGGCATGGTGTTTCTCTTAAATGCAAATGTTCTACCTTTAATTCTGGGGGTGGTCACACAATTCTCAAAATATACTAAAACCCTTGACTTGCTTACTTGAAGAGTAAATTCATACTGTATGTAAATTATATCACAATAAAGTTGTTATATATAAAAGTGTTTTCTTATATACATTTTTGAAAAGTCTGTGGGATGTATGCAGACCAGGGTTGAAACTACTCTAACAAGGACTGTCTGTGTCAGGAACCAGAGACAGCTGTGTGCTGGAAGATCCTTAGTTCCTTGTGTTTTGTTAACAGAAAGACTCCAGGTTGTGACTCTGCAGCTTTCGGTGTGCAGAAATACCACACTGGTTGGCTGGTGCTCTTAGATGCTGAGGGAAGTGAAACTGAAACTACAGCAGAGACATAATTTTTCTGTCCCCTACATTTTCTCTGCCCTTTGCTTGCAATTCCTTTGAGAAGAAGAGATTGGGGTAACAGACTCACTCTCTCCTCCTCTCCTATTTCCCGGTCCCCGCCTCCACCCCTGCTTTTCCTGTCTTCAAGACTGTCTCTGCACAGAAGTCTTGTTAGAATATGAATTACTGCCTAAATGCATTTATAATTTACATATTCAAATCCAGAGGTTTTATTCTGGGGCTTTTGGGTAAGAAGAAAGCAAAACACATACCAGAGAGCCCTAACAATAACGCACATATCCTCATATGTGGTTGGACCACAGCAGATTGCAGGAGCCAATGAGAGCATTGGGAGGTTCTGTGGTGCTGGGATGGTTGATGAATTGCTGGGCTCTTGATGAGCTGTCCCTGCCTCTCTAAGAACCCATGTTATGTGTTGGTCACTAAGTAAGCAGTATGAGTGCCTTCTGTAAATGGAATCTTAATACTGGCATTGTAGGGGCTTCTAAGTAAGTCAATAAAATTCAGATTATGAAATCAGAATGATCTTTGCTTCTAATATTATACCAAAGTAAGCATATTTAAATGCAGGAGTTAGAGACATTTGCATGAACTTGACCTGATTGAACAACAACCCTTATAAGTAGCTCTTTTGATATGAAGACAATCTAATCCTGAAGCCACAGTGTTACATGTGAGATGTTAATTCTGCACCGACATCATCAAGGTCTCTCATGGTTCTTGGCCTTTAAGTAGTATGTCTGTATTATCCCACATACTGCATTTTGCTACCAATTATTGTCTGAACTAACTCAGTGCTGGCAATTCAATTTAATTCTTTGATGGCATCATAAAATATTGATAGCAAAGTTGATAATAACAACAAAGTAAGAATGGAAACAAGTCCCATTTTTATTAATCCAAGGGAAGTCATAGCAAATACATTTGATATCTCCTGATTTCATAATAATTCTCATTATTGTTGAATGAAGCAGCAAAAAAAAAAAAATCAAGCACCTACTAAGTATTAGGCACTGAACAGTGCAAACAGGATCATCAGGTTAGCATCCTAGTGGAAGGGAAAAGAACAATAACAGACAAATAAGAAGGTTGCAACTACTGATCAGTGCTGTGAAGGAAATGAAACAAAGTAGAATATAGTCCGTGGCAAGGCTGTGTGCACAGTATCAGTCCTTCCAGTTTAGAGAGGCAGACCTGAGAAAGTGACGTTTGAGCTGAGTTGAGTAATACAGAAACTGGCCTTACAAAAAGCTTTGCGAAAGGGAATTTGGGCAAGATTAAGACTATGAAGGGGGAAGGACATGCAGAGCAGAAAGATGGCAGGTGTGCAGAAGCTTGGTGAAGAAGCCAGTTATATAGGATGAAATGGAGATGCCAGGATAGCTCAGATTGTATAGGACTACTAGGTAAGGAGTGTGAATTTAATTTAAGAGCACCAGAGAGTTAGGGGGTCCTATAAGCGGGTCACTGCTTGCTGTGTGGACAGTGAATTGGAGGGAAGTAAAGATAGAAATGGGAAACCAATGAAGAGGTTGTTGCTATAACCCAAGAGAGAGTGACAGGGATTTCAAGTAGGGTGCTGACAGTAGAGATGGGGAGAAGTGGGTGGTTGTAGAAAACACAATGCTGATGGACTGGAAGGGGGGCCAGAGTAGGAAATGGGGAAGAACGAGAAACAGGGCATCTGGCTCTGTCCCTGTTCCTGGAGATTTCAACATTTTGCGTGTTTATCAGCTCCCTGAGAGAAGACAGACAGTAGTTCTTAGGTTTCTAGATGAAACAAAGCAAGGAGGGGTGACTGCTGATTCCCGTGATAGATGACAAACACGAGATTCAGAATGATCTCTCCAGCCTCTAATATAGGACCAAACCAACAGGATGGGACTTAATGGGGATAAATGTGATGCCCTCCATTTAGATTCAGAAAATCAATTGTACAAGTAGAGTGTGGAGACAGTCAAGCCTGAGAGAAGTTTATGTGGTTTTAGTTGGCCACAAACGACATATGAGGTAATAGAGAGGCTACTGTGGCTTCAGACAGGCTTAGTCTGACTGGCTGGGGTGTGCCCCGTGCCCATGCCACCTTCCTACTGGGGTCTGGGTCCCTGCTTAAAGAGCCACAGTGAAGGTGACCAGAAACTGAGGGTTCTGGAAACTGTTTGAGAGAACTGGTGATAAAACAAAAGCCAGATAAGGCAAAACCAGGCAAGTTTTGTGATGTTGCACTAAATCAATTCTTTACTCAGTCCTTTAGTACACATTCAGTGAGCATCTACTCTGTACCAGCTTAAAAAAAAAAATCCCTGAACTGCTAAATAAATGTTATAACACATTCCGGATACAACCATAGAAGGTGCTTGAAATTCAGTGGGGATACAGTAGGGGAGTGACCATTTTGCCTGAGGTCTCTTAGAAGAACCCTATGCTGAACCTTAGATGTGAGTGGATGCTGGCTGCAGCACCTTCTGGCGCTGGGAAAGACACTCGGGGGTGCTTCATGCTGAAGGAGAAGTGTATGCAAAGGAATGTGTAAAATCGCTGTACATTTTGCATAATTAACATGATTTAGTATGACCAAAAAGCAGAGCGGGAGGCCCAGGGGTGGCCCATTCTTGGCTCAAGAGTGAGGAGAATTTGTCTTTCACTGTGCCATTGGGGAATGAACTGGAGAGAACTGGACCAGCCTGATGTCCCTGGGTGCCACCTTAGGGAGCTTAACCTTATTCTCTAGGCAGGAGAGGGGAGATGGAGCTGTGCTTTGTTCAGGTAGATTGTTCTTATCACAACAAATAGAATGAGTTGGTTGTAAAAGAGACTGGAGATGATCAAACCAAGGGTTGATATGAGAGTTGATGAGAGGCTAACCCAGAGCCATAGCAGTTGGCACAGACTTTAATAGTGAGAAGCTGCAATGGGGTGTCCCCCTTTACAGAAGGCAAGAAAAACCCTTTATAACTCTGTGCCCTGGTATCCTGGGACAGGTAGCGCACAGAGTTGGGGTGACCAGACAGCAGGCTAGACTGCCAAGGGCACCACAGTCAGAGGCAGAAGGGCTTTGTCTAGGGAAGGTGCCACACATCAGTCCAGAAGTGCTGCTTTCACAAGAACCCACTGTTCTCAGGCCCGCCTGCCAGTCACAGACAAAGTACACCTGTCCCCGGGTGGATAAACAGCCAGCTCCACGGGCCCTTCTCTGTCACACTCTTATCTGCAGCTCTGTCAGCAGGAGGAGCTGCAGGCACAAGGACAGTGGTCGCTCATCTTTTCATAGATTGGAAGCTGTGACTGTCTGCAGTTGTCTTTCTGGCGTTTTCTGATGTGCTCATGACCCAGTCCACCTACAGCTAACTAGCCTGCCACTGCGGTGGGCCAGCCCTCCATCTCGGCCACCTTCTTCTGGGGGGTCTTTCCCTCCTGCCCTCCAGAGCAGAGGGGCACCAGACGGTGGCTGCTGTGTGTCAGGCCGCCGAAGCTTTCAGCCAGGTCTCACTGTGTGGCTCTTTATTCTCTGGCTGTTTACAAGAGGCTCATTGTTTACCCTGCAAGAATCTATAGATTAAATACAAGAAATCTGAAGCCAGGGGAGAAGAATGTAAGCTGTGAACCACATTAATGAATATGTGCCCTAAAACAACACTAAGTGGCAACATTAATGACTAGAACCAGGACTTCAAAGCACAGACCCCCAGAGTGGTCTCATTTGGACAGCTATCAGGATCCCAGAATTCCGGAACAACTGAAAGAAAGCGAGTGCCTTTCTTGACCCGCCTCTCTCAGGGACAAGCTGCACCTCCTTGCAGCACCGCGTCTGCCTGCCCCATTAAGTGACTTTGCTCTGGGGCTGGAGGCGCACGTTGGTAAAGAAAGCCACTCCAGGACACACTTGTTAACTGGTAACCCTCACATCACACTGCCCAAATGCCTGCTTGTCTCAGCTGTGAAATCCTGGGTCAAATTGTGTTATGAAGTCGATTGCTTCCAAAGCAGCCCTGCTGGCCTCAGGTCTTTGTTTTACTGAAGGCTGCTCTGTCAGCGGTGGGCTCGCCTTTGATGGGCCACAGCAGTGTTTTTCATGCCTAACTAGTGTTTTAATGTTTGTGAGAGACTGTGGCTAATTGGATCCCCATGGTACCATAAATGGCTTTAGAAGCCTCTTATGTCAGGAGAAGTAACTGACTGTGTGTGTGTGTGTGTGTGTGTGTGTTCGTGCATGTGTGTGTCCACATGTGCCTTCACACCTGAGTGAGCACCTTAAGATTTTAGTAGTCTTTGGCCCAGGTTTCAGTTTTGACAGTTATGAATACTTGTTTTCCCGAGGTCAAAAATTGGCATGGAGGTTCCAGGGTCAGAGCTGCCCAGCCAGACTCCTCTTGACCACACGTCATATCTGTCCACATCTTATCTGGGCCACACTCACAGACCTGCTATGAACCTCCACCATCCTGCTGGCTGCTTTGTGCCCCCCGGTGTATATGAACTTTCCTTTTGTAAGTTAGCAGCAGCAGCAGAGACCCACCTCCTGCACTCTCAACTCTGTAGTGCCCTGCTCAGCGCTGTGAAAGCTTCAGAATATTCTAGTAACCCATTACTATGTATATCAGTAGCTTATCACTCATTCCTGAGCAAGCCTAACTAGCATTCCTATAGATGGAATCCAGAAACACTCAGAGGGCAGATTGGGACAGGTGTTGATATCAGGGCACAGGTAGGAATAGCTAAGTACCTTGAGGCAAGATAGATGTGTCTTAGGATTTCAGCTACCTGAGTGTTCTAGGCGCTGACGGACCTCAGGCCCTCAGCAGCCTTGCATTCCCTTCTCAGCGAGAGCACTAGTGCTACCTGTCTTCTCTTTGATGAGTGTGTGAGGTCTGAGAGCTCGTGCACCTGGTGGTCATCTCTGGCAGTGAGGCGCTCTACCCATGTAAGATACCAGTAGGTCTCTTCAACTAGATCGTAAGCTCCTTGAGGTCTAACATTGTTCCTGATGCTTCTTGGCACTCTCAGAGGTAGTTGCTAATCTCAAGCTCAAGTTAGCCTCTTTTCTTACTCTCTTTCATAACTCTTCTTTTCCTTCATAGCACCTGTCACAATTTATAATGCTATGTTATTTGTAATTTTCTACGCTTTAAGTTGAATGACTGTAGGGGCCCTCTCTGCTCTTTCATCTCTGCATTCCCAGCACCCTTATAATACCTAGCACGTTACTTTTTTATCATTATTTATTCATACAGAACTGTGGTACAAGCCAGAAGTGCAGAGGCGGTGAGAGGCTTCACCAGAGACAGAGTGGGGAGCAGAACAGGCAGATTGACGAAGTACACTACTGAGGGGAGCAGCGGGCGGTGTCAGGAGAGGTCTGCCGTGCCATGTGGGTCACCCCCAAGGCCGGGGATCAAACTTGTGCTGAAGTGGCTGCGGCCAGCTTGCAGTGCTCCATTCCTGACCTGTTGTACCACCAGGGAGGGCTAGCCCACACATTACTTTTATGTTAGTTGCCAAAAGGATGACTCCCCAGGAAGACATCAGTAAGTTTAGGAACAGAGAATATCTTTGTTCTCCTAGATCATACCAACTGGGGAAGTCCTTGGCCTTCACCTCCAGGTTCTGCTGGGCTAGCTTCCTAGTGTACCCTTCACATTCTGCCTTTGCCCATTACCTCTGAATTTGGCTGCTGATGACTTAATTCAGGTGAATCTCAGGGCTGCTAGGACACATTACAAAGTAAGAAGTGGCAGCAACCTTAGCTGATTTGTTCTTGTTCCATTTGTTCATGCTGTTATGGGAAGAGAAGGGATGGGTGGCTTTGGGGTTCTAGGCTCCAGGTGTGGAGGGGTAGGTAAGTGACATCTGACCCAAATGCAAAGGCTGCCCCAGGGACTCCCATGAGAAAGCATGGTCTCGCATACCCTCATGGCCGTGGGGATGATGCATGCCCCTCTTACAAGGTAGTTCACTAGAACATACAGCCACCGTGTGCCAGCCAGAGTTCCATCAGAAGTTAGCAACTTCAAATTAAATGTGACTTTCTGACCCGCATTAATGGATTTACCCTAAGTAAATTGTAGAATTGCAGCATCACATTTCATTATTACCTTGAAATTACAATTTCATTCCGAATGACCAAGTCTTGTAAGCAGTGTAAGCACCGCTGACACACATACTCTGAAATAAGCTCCAGATTAAACTGTAAGTTTGTAATGGGTGATACTTGGATAACTCTGATTAAACATATAAATCATATCTAATGCTGTACATCTGAAATTTTATAAAGTTATAAACAAATAATACATCAATAAAACCTATTTAAAATTAAATAAATCACAATTGGAAATGGCCAAGGTGTGGGGTGGCAGTTGGCTTTGTACTTAAAGCAGCTACGTGCGAGCTTTTGGCTCAGTAATGGATCATTCTCTCTCTTAAGATCTTGATCTTACGCTTTTCCCTCTACCTTTCCACCTTTCTTTTATGGCCCATCTGTACCCACCTTCAGATTTCCAGTAGATAGAATTTGTCCATTTCTGATTCTTACCTTTAGTGTATACTTGGCGTGGTAACCTCTAGAAGCCTTTGTGTCAGGTTTTAAGGGCTTGGGGGCTTTTTGTTGTTGTTTTCATCCAACATTGGTTTTGACCCAAAGATCTTCTTCCCCTAGGTAGTGACACTGGATTTTTGACTATCCTTTTCTTTCTCATTATGAGATGCCCTTGTCCAGAAGACTGGTCATGGCCATATCCAAGATTAGGAATATTGCTCAAAAGACCAGGAGCTTACTGTCAGAGACAGGTGGAAAGATCCATCCAAGAAGAGAAATGGCAGTATAGTAAAAGAGGTTATACAGGTCATGAGATTCAAATCTTATTACTAAGTTATTCTTACCCCAGAATTGTAAAGAATTCCCAGCCACTCCAAAAGAATATAGAAAAACCAAAACAAGAATTTTTGAAGCAAGATGAAATGGAATACTTGGGGGGAGGGGGGAAAAGGGGGTGAAGCTGAGTATACCCAGCTTAAAAAAAGAGGGGCTCCATGGTAGTCTAGGAGTTAAAGTCTCAGTGCTACCACTGTGTTGGTCAAAGCAGCCTGAGTTCAATCCCTGGCTAGAGAGCTGACCCACATGGCACAGCAGACCTGTCCTGTCTCACCTGCTGCTCCCCTGAGCAGTGTATTTTAGTGGATCTGCCTGCTTTGGTCCCACTCTGTCTCTGGTGAATCCTCTCACCACCCGGCTCACCCACCCTGCACCTCTGGCCTACACCCCAGTTCTATTATGCAAATAAAAAATAATAAATACAAACCTAACAATAAAGAAATAATTATTTTTAAAAAATGGAGAAGAAAATAACAGGAAAAAAAAAAAAAAAGGAAGACCTAGGAACGTGTGAAGAACTGGGTAAAAGGAAAGATGACTAAATGTCTAAGTTCAGAACTCCTATGCACGAATACCTCCCCTGCTTATAACTGGGATCCTTTACTGGGCACTATAGTTTAGTGGAGTCCACTGTTAGAATGCTTTAGATTTATAGTCTACAAATCTTCCTCGGAACTCAGGATTATAACTTTATTTCTGCTGGTTTTCCCACATCACATTTATTAATGGGGAAGGTAGAGAATTAGAAAGCAGTGGGAGCAAAGTTTGAATGGGGTTCCAGAAAGAATACATGTGGCCACATACCTGCTTACATGGATGTAACACAGATAACTAGAAAGACCTCCATCTCTGATACATCTTCTGCTTTATTTTCATTACATCTGAGTGCCCCTGTTTGTGAGAGACAGAGGTGTTTTATGTTCAACTAGAACCATTACATATTCGTGGAGTCCCCCACAGGATGATATACTGTATCTCATTTTGTGCATTTTTTTTAAAGATTTATTTATTTGTACATACAGAACTGGGATACAGGCCAGAGGCTCAGGGGCGGTGAGAGACTTCACCAGAGGCAGAGTGGGGAGCAGAACAGGCAGATCGACGAAGTACACTGCTGAGGGGAGCAGTGGGCAGGTCAGGAGAGGTCTGCCGCGCCATGTGGTCTCCTCCGGGGCAGGAGGGAATCGAACTCATGCGGAAATCAGTGCTTCTCAGTGCTGTGCTTTAACCTGCTGCGCCACCAGGGAGGGCCATTTTGTGCATTTTTAAAGTCAGGGTACGTTGGTAAATAAATAAACAGAATTATTAATGCTAACTTAGTCACCAGTGTGATTTAATAACGTTTTTATTAATACTTTTAAGCATTGCATTGGAATCTGGTATTTTACTGTCAAATGTTTCTGATTCATGCTAAGTGCTTAGTCCAGTCTTTTTCCTTTCTGGGTTTCATTTCTACTTCAACTCCTCCCTATATCACAAGGATATTTGGAAGGTAAATGAGATCGTGTCTCTGACAGGACTGCCTGGCCTTCAGGGGAATCTGCAGTAATGTTATTAGGTCATCGTTGTTCTCTTCCAAATTGCATCCACGTAATGCTCATGGCGCCCCTGGTCTAGCTGGACTTTCACTGGCACATGATTTAAATGTGATGGCTTGACTTGGGCCGCGCTCAGGGCTCACCGTGACATTGTGGGGGCAGGAATTCAGTGGTTCTTTCATCCTGTGTGTCTATGTAATGGAGTTTGGGGCTTCAGAGATGGAAGCAAAGAGGGTGGCAGCAGCTTCATGGGGGTGGTTCTTGGGCAGGGAGGTTTGGGGCTGGTTGATTGTGGGTGGGCAGGTGCTGATTTACCTGTTTGCCAGTTTATTTTCTTTGGGGAGGCAGTGTTTCAATTTACTGCATTCCCTGGAGGTTTGACATATCAATTAGATGTTATCGACAGTAATAGAGGGGCAGTTGCTGTAAATGTGAAGTTTTTACTGGTAGGCCATGAAATGACACCCCAAGGGACTGTAGCAGAGTGGCGTGATAAATATCGTGTTACCTGAACATGGGCAGAGGGACTGATTAATAGGGGAGAATGATTCTATCTCCTGCACTAAAATGTTATTTATTCATTCACTGTCAATCAAACCTTCTGTTCTAATTGGCTGAAAGGTTAAATCATCAAGATCTGTTCATAAACCAAGTTAAGGTAGGAAGAAAAGCAGTGTTAAATCATAATCAGCAGCTTGTTTATTTACTGCATTATTGTATCCCTGTGACCTTGGAGAGACTTTCTCTACTCTGGTTACAGTAGCAGCCCTGAGCAAGGGGAACTCAGGCGTGGATGGAGGGTGCAGGAAAGGAGGTGTTTGCTGAGGCGAAAGGAGCCAGAATCTGAAGGAGGAAAATGAAGGGAGAGAGCTTGGTGCAGTGTTACCTCAGCATAATTAGACCACTGCTGCTCTTTCTGTGGCGTTTTAATGCGTGGCTCTTGTATTGCATGACACTTGCAAAAGAAAGAATTATTTTCAAAAAGACAAATACATTTCCACACTAACAGTTTTATAAAGATGTCAGTGATAAGCATAGGCATCATTAAATCACATTTTAAAGGCAGGCTTCTCATTGTAATAAATCTGCATTATCAAGTATTATTTCTGAAATGAATCTTACATTGTAAAACTTTATGAGAATGAAGTAAGAGATCCCTTGTTGGCCCATACAAGTGTATATTGTTAAACCGTGCAGAAAGGATAGCTTCAAATCCCAGTGAAAATGCCGATAGGGTTACACCCCTTTCTTCGAAGCAGTATTTCAAGTAACATGCTACTTTGGGGTGGTAAGAAGCTTTTCACATTGCCAAAGTAGCTTATTCAGAGAAAGCCAAGAGTAAACTCGCATTCAAAAGATCTTTCTACTCAGCCTGGTGCTGAGAAAACACAGCTTGCTCTTTAGAGGGGCTGGTAAAGGTCAGTCTCCCAGAACCGCAGGACTGAGGAAGGCGGGCTTGCTTCCCCCCCAGCACCAGCCTGCCACCCCACCGCCTGTTTCTCCTGCTCACTAGCTCCCACCCCACGGCCCTGCCCTGAGAGGCCAATACTGCAGCCTACGAAGTGGACTGTTCTACTGTTATCTTGACGTTTAATGAGCCATTCTGTGGTGGGTCTGGTACGTAGAACACAAGCCACTATGATAGCTCATGAACCCGAAATACTTGGTTACCACATTAAGTACCATTAAGATACCATATTAAAAATAAATTAGCCGGGGCCCTCATTGGTAGTGCAGCAGGCGAAAGCACAGCACTAAGAAGCTAAAGCCACTTCAGCATGAGTTTGATCCCTGCCCTGGAGGAGATCCATGTGGCATGGCAGACCTCTCCTGACATGTCCATTGCTCTCCTCAGCAGTGTACTTGGTCAGTCAGCCTGTTGTGGTCCCCAGTCTGTCTCTGGTGAATCCTCTCACCGCCCCTGCATCTCTGGACTGTACCCTAGTTCTATATGCATAAATAAATAAATCTTTTTAAAAATAAGTAAATAAATTAGCCAAAGAAGACCTAATGGTCAGCTCTTTGGAGAGCCTCTCTGAGAAGACAAGAATAGTGAAACCCTTCCTCAGGACTTGAAATTTATTTGTATGTATCTGTCTATTTTAGGTCATCGTGTATGTAGAAGGTGTCACAAGTATTTCTCAGTGGCTCTCTTGACAAAACGAGCCAATATTATCTACTTTTCATCTTTTAGTGACTGCCGGGTTCATTTCTCAGTAGATAATGCTTGCCAATCTCAAGATCATGGGTCTTGTGATGTTTGGTGACTAACAGCTTTGAGGCCATGTTGTTCCACAGTCAGATCATATGTGAGATGCATGACCAAGAGATGGAACAGTTTCAAGTCAGAGAGTTAGTCTGAAAGATGAAGGTTAAGAAGCTAGTGTTGGGTGGTTAACTTAGTAATGAGAGTATATTTAGTCTAAACAGAAGGTGATAAAAGTAATGTCTTCATCCTCCATCTGAAGTGACAGAATGAACAGCAGTTGAGTAGTATTTTTTTTATTTATTTTATTTTATTTATTACAAAGTTTATTTTTACATCATTTTGCACATTTTTTTTTCCATCTCGATTGTAATCCCCGTGGGTTTCCCATCACCAAATCACCCCTGTGCCACCACCATAGTCCCGTGCATTTCCCTCCCTGGGTAGTATTTTAATTCTTAGGAGACCCTTCACAAAAAGCTAGTCAGTCACCAGTGATGGTCAGTATTAGCAACCCTGCTGGACAATCAGTGGACAGTCAGTGGACAGCCAACAGACATCTTGTCACCAGCTGCTAAACACTCCTGTGTGGGGAGGAAATGAAAGAGTTTAGAAGACATAACTCTTGTAGTACTGCAGGTTCTTTATATCTCCACAATCCCTTATCCCAGGCCCCAGACTTGGCAATCTCATCCCCTAAGATCTCCCGAAGGAGCCTGTGCTCCTTTCTGCAGAGTGCACACTTCCGTGTCTGACTTGTCTCTCACTGCGGCAAGGGATCCCAGACAAGGACTCCAGAAGCAGTCACACAGCCTGTGCTATAGCCTGCTGGTCCCCCAAACCACCGCCTAAAGAGCATTTTGAACCAAAGTTGAATGTCATAATCTTTTTCTCAAAAGTTACAAAATTAGAGATAAGAAAATGAAAGTCATTAAAACAAAGGTGCAGTCATCACAGTCACTTGTTTAGCATTAAATGTGTTGTGTAGAGTGGCGGTCTGAATTTAGTGAGACTTCATCTCATGCAGTTTTGTCACATCCAGAAGAAATCATTCCAAAAGATACTTGTCATCTCCCATTATAGAACAGAGCGGGGTCCTTCCTAAAGGGTGAAGGGCAAAAATACTGCTGTCCTCCCCAAAGCCTTCAAGTTTATGTTGTGGGGCCTTGAGACAAGGGACAGAATTGTTATTCATGGCAGTGGTGGTGGGGTAGGATCTTGTTGTTAATCTTTAGCTTAAAAGGTTCCTCAGCACAGAGTCAGAGCTAGAGTTCTGCTGACTTGATGAGAAGAAAGAAAAAAAAGAATAGCTGAATGACAAAACAGCTGAAATTTCATCCATTTCTCTGACACACCCCATAAGCCCTGGCACACACCAGCATGAACCTGCCAGTGCCAGAGCCATGCCAAAGAGGGGAGAGGAGTAAATCGTCCAGCAACTTTAGGAAAATCTACTTTGTGCTTTCATACACTCGGTTGAACTTTTCAAAAATATTGACTAAACAACTTGCCAGCTGTGATTACCAACAGCTCTATTTGACAGTCTTTGACAGAAAGCCAATGAGCGTGTGCAGCGTCATCCAGTGCTAACAGGGCCTTCGTTAGCAGCTGTGGAGGGAGGGCGTGGGCTCCTGACCCTGGAAGAGTGATTCCTGGCCCCCAGTGCTGCTCACTGGAGCATAGGTAAACTGTTTGTTTAGCCAGCCTGGGGGCAGACATGAAGCCTGCCTGTATATCTCCATCACTCTGAGGGTTTTTTATGTTCTGATCTCCAGGAACACAAATAATAGTCCTTCTAAGCTGCTCCAAAATACAAGTGATAGACAATATCATGGAAAAGGTGAATTGCCAGACAGTAAGCCCTCATGACCAAGAACTTATTCATAAAATGATGACAAATTTATTGCACACATGCACTGCTGGCTTTCTGAGATTAATAGCTGATCTATCTGATTTTAAAGCCTGACAATGGAATCAGAAAGAGTTACTGGTCAGTGTTTTCAGGCACCCCTTCACCCAGCAACCTTCCTCCTCCAAAAATAATACAGAAAAATAAGCTGATTTAGCTCCAGCAACAGTCTTACAGTATTTTATTGCAGGAAATTTCCATGTGCCAAGGATAACTTTTAACCTTTGTGAATGTAATTTGACTTCTTGGCATCTGCTTTCAACTCTGCAAAACCCTCAGGGCAGGGGGCTGGCATGCTGAGGAAGTAGGAATGGATTGAAGCACATCCTGAAAAGAAGTCAGATTTCTGTATGAGGCTCATGGCTGCTTGTTTACTATGGTAGTAAAGAAGTCATTGTTTGATGTCCTAGCCTTGGGGGCATGAGCAAAATTCAAAGCAGGTGTTAAGAAATACATCCCATCAAATCTTGGCTATGCAAACACATACCCACACCCACACCCTTGGTTCAAGAAATACAGGGTGGGGATCTCTTGAGGTTGCAGGCTTGGGAGGAACCAGGACTTAAGAGTGAGCTGCCTTGCATGCAGCCTCTCTCTCCCTCCCTGACTTTGCTCTGATCACTAATTAAAATGATTTGGCCACACTTCCTGACCTGCCAGACCTCCAGGCTCTCTCCTGGCCCAGCTAAACCCCCTGCCTCTCTTGGTATTTGATTTTGTGTCGTAAACTATCTAAATTACGTCATTTATGTACTGTACATGTGCCCTGGCTGTCTTCTGTCCTGTCCCCCTGCTTAGTGAGCTCACAGGGAACCAACCCCCAGGCCTCCTCTTTCCTTCCCCACTGTGGCAGCCTGGCAGAAGACTCTGGGATGGGCAGCATGGTGGCAGGAAAGAGCATTCTCTCCTCAAGCTGGGCCTGCACACAGCGAGACTGGGAGGACAGAGTGATTGGGAGCAGGCTTATGGAGGAGCCTGCAGGGGACCATGCCGCTCACAAGTCTGCACATGGGTCACTGCCTACAAAGACTAGACCCAGAAAGCCATTGACAGCAGGTGACAGGGGTGCTGGTGGTTTTTTGTTTTTGATCAAGTATGCATTTAAAAAGGAGAAATTATATATATATATATATATATATATATATATATATATATATATATATATGCACTTAAGTTCAACTTTTTTATGAACAGAAAATATCTAGAAGGAAACCTCTTCCGGGCACCCCCTACCTTGAATCCTCACCCCCTGCCTTGAATTCTCTTGCAGCCATTTGCTTTGCTGTCTCACTTTGTGTTGAGTGGGGCAGTTTACTGCAGATTCTGGGAAGGCCCTTCCCGGGATCCGCCATGAACACTTGTCACCTTTTCCTCACAGGACTCCCACCTCAGAGATTCCAAAGTTAAATGGCTCCAGGCTTACCTGGAGTGGCTCCTGAGCTAAGAGTAATGATTTTCATTCCAGAGAAATATTTTTTGTACTCTGGAGACTTTTAAAGCCCTCCCTAGTGCCCCCAATTTCTTATCTGTTCAGCCGCAAATATCAGGCCCTTAATAGTTGTAGAGGGAGAATCTATTTTTAAGTTTTTAACTGAATATCTCCCCAGTGTTGGGTGCTGAACGAATTTGGCATATCATCAGATCTAGAATATGCACAGGAGCTTAAGTATAATTTTTAGGTATGAAATTGGCCAGGTTTGATTCAGGGCTAGTCTGGGGGCCTTCGGACTTGTTAGTAGAATGTGCTGTGGTGGGTTTCTGAGGTCAAGGCCAGCTTTTATTCTACATACTTTTGGATGATTTTCCATAAGAGCAGCCTTTTTTTTTTTTTTAAACTTGTAATTCAGGGGTGTTTAGTCCTCATTGTATTCTAAATCTTTTTGGTATTTGAAACACTAGGAAATAAAATTGCCAAATCCTTAACATTTGAAAACTGGCTTCTGCCCATACCTAGTCTTCACATTCCCAGCATGCGTCTCAGAGGGAGCGCGCCTTGGGAGAGAAACGGAGGTGGCGGCGTTGGGCAGTCGCAGGGAGCCAAGGAGGAGGTGGCGCTCTCCTTGGAGGTGACAGCCTCTTCGGAGTGAGCCTGCTCTCCTCACAGGCCAAAAAGAACTGCTCACGTCACTAAGCCAATAATTCTGTTGAGCATTGTGCTTGCTGGGGGCTGGGAATCCTTTGGAGAATAGCAAATGGAATCTGCCCTCTCTCCACCATCCTCCAGAGCTGCCTGCTGGCAAGAAACTGCGATCAGCTCTTCTAGCCATTCAGTGGAGACCTAGACCCAGGTGGTGGTTATATTTCTGACAAATTTAGAAAAATTCCCAAGCACCTGAGCTAGGCAGTGAGCAATCAAAAGGAGTAACATCCCTAATGAACAACATTGAGCAAATCAAGACATTTGGAGTGTGCGGGGCTGTGAGGGAGGAGAGAGATAAGCCCTCCCTCATGGCCATCGCAGGCCTGGCCTAAAAGCAGCCAATCTTTTGGATTAGAACCTTACAACAGAGAACCCAGTGGGTCATTCTACCCAGCAGCCATTGCTGAGAGAGGACAATGACTCACCCAGAACCTGTGCCATCCACAGAGGGCCCTCGCCTGAGAGTTCTGTGACCTCTCCTCACATCTGAGGGACAGCCATGCCTGTGCTCCTTTTTCACATCTTTAAGGACAGGACTCCACCACCTCGGTCACCACGTTGAATGATTCCCAGTTTCCTAGATGACTTCCTACATAGTTGCCAGAAGCGACAAGTTGCTGATTTCCCCACTGCACATCAGTCAGAAATGGACCCAGTCACATCAAAAGGGTCAGTTGGCAATTCAACACAGTGATGAGAAAATGTTGGTGTAGACGCTTCGCCTGGCTCCTGAACCTGGGGCCATTGTGTATTTCCAGAGACAGCTGAGAACTGTAGCTTCCCACACAAGAGGCAGCAGGAGCCCCTAGACTTGTTAACTACCCCAACACACCTCTCGCCAGTCCCTTCCCGCTTGTCCTGACCAGTGCAGGCGGTATTTGGTGACTGATTGCTTGGTGGTATTTACTCCTCAGAGGAGAAAAACGAAGTTTTGTCTCTGATGTGGACTTAGAACCATAGGAGTAATGAATTATGTCTGAAAAAGATGATCTTCAGCTAAAAGATAATCCTTCAAAATGAGGCAAGGTTGAACCAAAGTGAATTTTTTTTAATACAAAATCCGTAGTTATTGGGGTCTTTAAGGATTCCAAAGAAATTGACAGAACCTGGAGAATTGGGGGTGAGGACCTCCAATTTCCCACTGGAGTTCGTGAATTGGTTGTTGGAGTCTTTGAGGCTGTAAGGTCTCTAAACTCTGAGCAAGATTTTCTTGGATAGTAGCTATTTTCAGAACTCATTTCATACTCCCTCATTTGTTCAGAAATCTTCAGAAGGGTGAACTTTGTGACATAACATCTTCGTACATGAAAAGCTGTGTGGGCCAACTTGCCAGAAAAACTTTTGAACAAAGGCTCTTAAAGAATACCTTTTGCCCTGAGGAGGAAGTAGAAGAGAGTTATTAGCCAAAGAACTCCTGTGGCCTGTGGCCCTAGTGAAGTTTGAGCAGGTCTGTAGGGCTCCAGCCACTGTGTGCGGTCTGCAGTGGACACTCTCACCCTTGGACAAGCCCTAGCCTTCTCTCTTGGAGGAGGCCGGCAGATAATAGGCAAGGGTAAAGGTCATTAATTATAAGATCCAAGTGTGACAGAAACCCTATTAGAAAGAACACATCTCTTCAGAAGATGTAACAGACATTTAGAATTGTTTCAACAGAGTTTAAATTTGCGAAGGAAACCATTAAACCTGTAAGAAAGAAATGCCAGACCAAGAGGGTGTTTTAAAGACACTAATTTGGTGACTAGGCCTCCCATTTCCGTCCCACACAAAAGCTCTCGTAGCTGCACTCACATGGACGAGCGCACACCCATACCCCAGCGCCAACTCCCACGGTCAGTTGTGTACAAACATGAATATAAAGCCAACAAGAAACAGGAATTGTCTTTTCTTTTGCCTGATACTCAGAACCACTGTGTTTCTAACGCAGCTGCAAGAGAGAGTACAGCGCTTGGCCCCAGAGTCTGTTTGTATGTTTGAGCGGAGAAAGCAATTTTTGTTGCAAGGAGCTCTAAGTGAGACAGACAGAGTCAGAGAATGAGAGAGAGAGAGAGAGAGAGATAATTATCTAAATTATGTTCGTGCTATTATCGAAGACGAATATAGTTAAAATGTAATTAAATATGACGGGCTAGCAGGATGTAAGCCAAACTTTGGAATGCTAATCATCAATTACAGCATCCCCTTAGGGGAATCAAGGAGCTCTATGTGGCAGAAAGTGGGAGTGGGGAGCTTGGGGATGGGGGAGTGAGAGATGTAGAGGACTAGAACAGCAACACCCCCCCTCCCCGTCTCCCCCCATATGCTCCGTGCAAACCCTCCATGAAAGTCCCCAGACACATGTCTCTCTTTAGTTGCCATGAGGTCTGAAGTTTTCAGCTCATCCCATGGCAGGAGCTGGCGGGAGAGTCCTGGCCTTTTCTTTCAGGGTAAATGCCTATAAAGGGAAAATAATTTTGCAAGCAAGGAAGGTAATACCCAAGGCCAGCTCACCAGAGAGAAGCCTGGCGTCCCCTTAGCCAGAGATGTAACATAGACCCCGATGCCCTGGCCTGACCTAGCAGCTGCTTCCCACCAGCCCTCCTGAGCCCAAAAGAGACTCCATCCACCTTGGCTAAACTGGACTCCCCTGAAGGGTGTGAGCAGGACTCAACCAGGGCCTACCCCCAGAGCTTCCGGTTAACCAGTCTGGGGCATATCCCGAGAGTTGGAAGGTTTTAGAAACATCCCAGCTTATTCCCATGTGCAGCTTGGGCTAAGAGTTCCCTGGTCTAACTGGAGCCAGACAACTGACTGTAGCCACAGGGAAGGCTGGCAGCAGACACTGAAGACTGATGTCTGTCCCGAAACCTCCCTGTACATGTCTCCAGGCCAAGAAAAGGTGTAAGAGAAGTTATAAGAAGAAAATTTGTTTTGTTTTCACTGAAACATACTTAAACTGTGTATCAAATTTGTTGCTATCATTTTGAATAGCACCAAATAGCATTTTGGTGGGATTCCTGCACAGGGTTAGATATCTAATTCATTCCATTTTAACACCGATTGATCAGTGGCGGAAACCTGGTCACCTCCGTGGGACAGGTGGGTGGTATAAGTGGAGGAAACAGGCCCCCTGGGGGTGTCAAAACATCCAGAAGCTACAGGTCCAAGTCTGTTACGGTCATCTCAGCTCTAACCAGTGTTGCCTTCACAGAAAGATGCCAAAGATGCCAGGTCTTCTACTTGTATAAGAGGAACCTCAAATTTTTATATAAAAACCCCCAACTTCTAAGCGGCAGCAAACTCAGTTTTTAAAATACTCAGTAAACCAGCAAAATATGCCTGTGTACCTCCCGAGTTGGCCCTGTGACCTCAGTAAATGTTGGACTGTCCAGCATGTGATAAGTGACCACTGATCCCAGTGATCCTAACAAACTCTTTTCCTACCACTGTAGGTTTAGAGTCAGGTTAGACAAACTTGGCACTGCTTTTCCTCAGCCAGGCATGCCAGGCTCAATAAATAGCTGTTGAATGGACAGACTGGGTGAATGGAGCAAGCCCAGAATCCCCCGTAAATCAGGGCAGCAAGACAGCTATAAAACCCAGTTAAGCGTACAAGACAAAAGAACTTCTTCGTGGTGCCAGATTAGACGCTGAGCCTACAGCAACTTCTGTCTAGACTGGCGACAGAGATCTGGAAACCAGGAGCTCTTTGGAAGAGCTCTGGACCAGTTCCTCTGCTGCCTAGGACACCCTCTCTCCTCTGCCTCTGGGGAAGCTGAGGGATCACAGGACGTAGCGGGGAAAACTGCAGGAAAGACATGCAGGACCCAGTCTGAGGGCAGTCACAGGCAAGATTACCCACCTCCCCAGTTTGCTACCCACTTCCCGTGCATCTTCAGGGATGATTGAAGAGATGGGTGGTCCTTGGCCCACCACAAGGGCAGCAGACACTAAGAACAAGTTGTTGGGGGGGTGTGGGGGCTAGGAGGCAGCTGGGGGGTCATCTGGAAGGGTGCACTTCTGAAGAACTGTCAGCTGCCCCTTCCGGCCCTCGTGCAAGGCCCCTGGCGCCCATAGATGCAGCACCACACAACACTGGAAGGAAAGTCTTTCCAAAGGTCCATGTTGTCTTCCAGCCCAGGCTTGACTTTTTGTTTTTAATTTTTAAATTTTTATCGAAGTTACACATGTGCATAGTTTTAAGTCAAGTTGAACCCCAAGGCTTATAACAAAATGCAGCAGTCCTCTGTTCTAC
>NW_004567102.1:5508921-5543019 GCF_000260355.1 Condylura cristata | reverse complement strand
GGTAGACTGTCTGGGAAGTTCCCTGTGCTTGGGAGCTGATTTCTCCCTCAGCATTTGGAAGAAGGGCTCCATTATCTTTAATTGCCAAGATTGCTTTAGAAAAATATCATGTGATTCTGGTTCCCACATCTTTTTGTCCGCCTGCATTTCCCTCTCCAGAAGCATTTAAGATCTCCTCAATCTCTCAGTAATAGGCTTTTGTGTGGCTGTTTTCTCATTTATTGTGGTGACTGCTCATGGCTTCTTTAGCTTGGAAACATATTCTTCATATTGGAGGAAACTTTTTGTCTTTCTTTGGCAGCTTTCCAGCTTCTATCTTCTCTGTTCCTTTTTTCTGAGGTATCTACTCTAAGTTTGACCTCTCTGTTGCATCATCTCATGCTCTTACACTGTTTTTTCTATTTTGCATGTCATTTTGTTTGACATTCTGGGAAATTTCTTCAACTTAAGCTTCTAATAATTTGTTCATGATTTATTTCAACCCACAGTTTTAACTTACAAGAGCATTTTCTTGTTCTCGGAATATTCCTCTTTTTTATCATTTTATTCTTATTTTAAGAATATAGTAATGCTTTCTTTTATCTGTTTTGGCTGTAAATTTTTTTTTCCTTCTCTACTTTTAGTTTGCCTACTAGATTATATCTTATCTTCTCAGTTATGTTCTTCTATAGTTGCCTCTGGTCTTTGTCTTTCCTTGATGATCCTTAACTGTTCACTTTAAACATTAAGCTTTGAGGAAGTTGGCTGGAACCTTCTGGATGTGGATGAGTTTGTGGAATTCATTGAAGGTTCTTTTTTTTTTTTAAGATTTATTTATTTATGCATACAGAACTGGGGTACAGGCCAGAGGTGCAGGGGCAGCCAGAGGTTTCACCAGAGACAGAGTGGGGAGCAGAACAGGCAGACTGACGAAGTACACTGCTGAGGGGAGCAGCAGGCAGGTCAGGAGAGGTCTGCCACGCCATGTGGGTCACCTCCGGGGCAGGTGGGGATCGAACTCATGTGGAAGTGGCTTTAGCTTCTTAGTGCAGTGCTTTAACCAGCTGCACCACCAGGGAGGGCCTCATTGAAAGTTCTTACACTGGAGCAGGCATTTCCTTGGGAGACCCCTGCCCACTCTCTCAGAGCCAGCACTCTGGCTGCCTGTGCTCCTGTCAGGGGAGCTTTTCCGGATCTGCAGGACCACGGCCACATTCATGTAGTTCCCACCCAGTCGTCACCAGAAAGAGCTTCCTCGAATATGTTATCTGAAGCAGTGTGCCCCTCAGCTTACTTAACATAGCTTTCTTTTTCTCCACTGCCCTTCTTTTACTCTAATGTGATGATTATTTATCTCTTCTCCCACTAGAATGTAAGCTTCTTACAGCAAAGGCTAAAACCAGGCCTGTGCCATAGTAAGTACTTGATAGATGTTTCTGGCAGGAAGGATAGAGAAACAGGGAGAAGAAAGAATAGTCTCTCTAGGTCTTTCCTCTTGGGCTGATTAGCATCTCCAGAGGACCCTCCCGTCTCCTGCCTGGGTCAAGCCTGGGTCATACTGGCCTGAAAACTGAGCAAGTGTAAGGGACTGACTGGAAGAGTCACCCTCTGGATGCTCACTTCCATGCAGTTCCCAGCTCTGGGCCGCTGCAGGACCCCACTCTCTGCTGGGCTCGGTGATCCCCGAGTCCAGACCCTCCCTGTTCAAGCGCACCACACTGAATTCCCTGTCTCCTGCCAATCTGGGGTGGAAGACTTGTCCCTCTGTGCAGGAGGGCGAGGGAGCCCGGGGAGTCCCCCTGATCCTTTTACCTGCTTTCAATTGGCGTTCAGCCCCTGCACACCCCCACCTTCAGAAGTAGCTGGTGGCCCAAGGACATGAGCCTCTGGAGCCATCTGCACTGTGACTCCAGCCTGGGTGTTTTCTCTCAAGTGTTGCCTTGGAGAGATATTAACAGCTATCTCATCCCTTCTCTGTTTTATGCCTGTGTGTGTGTGTGTGTGTGTGTGTGTCTGTGTGTGTTGCATCTGTTATTAAGCACACTTCCTTACTGCTCTTTAGCAGAGGAAGCAAAGACAAGCCCATGTGTCCAGTTTGCCATGTTTAACTTCCCATTTGGTCCTGGAAAATGCTTTCTTATCTCCAGCTTCCCAGGACTCACTGGCCTACTACAGGAAAAGTGTAGCATATGCCTTCTGTTGAGAGCATAGGCAGCAGCGGCGCATATTTTTCAGAGCTCAAAAGACTATAACCCTTGGCATCGGCTCCTCAGGTGCCCAGAGAAGGCAGGACAAGGCTCAGGATGGAAAGCATTCTCAGCTGAGCTCTGCTGCAGTCCTTCCTCCTATCACCCTTGGGTGAGGAGAACACCCCGAGACCCCTGCCGACCCTTAACAGGTGGGGCCTGTGCCGTCCTTCCCATGCCGGCCCCGCTCTGTGCTTCTGCCGACACAGCTGCCCATAGTCCACGACACCCCTGGCAGAACCACACCCCACCGAGGGACGAACTGCAACTCCCCACTAATTTTTTCATTCGCAGTTGAGTTAATTCCACCTCAGGCACATTTTTTCTCACATAAACATAGACACACTTTAATCTCTTCTCCCTTTTTAAATTTATTTCAAGAACGGCTTAAAGTACAGAAAAGGAGAAAAAGTAATATAACATTCACTCACATCGTCATCACCAGAATTGACAGTAGTTAATATTCCTCACACGCTCTCCAAGTCTTCTTTACTTTAATCAAAGGAACCAAACATTGCAGTTTGCATCGAAGTGTCCTCTGTTCCTGTCAGTGGTCCCATTCTTCACACCCTTTTCGGAGACCACTGTTACCGTCCGTCAGGGTCCATCCTTCCAGAGTGTCTTTGAAATATTTTGGAGCACATACGTCTTTGTGAATAATGTGTAGTTCCGAGCGTATGGCCCAGATGACAGACCGCCCAGTAGCTTGCTTTGCAGTACGCTTCTGTGTTCAGCTCTCTCCACGCCGGTCTGTATGGAGACAGACCTGCTGGGCCTCCATAGAGACAGGATAGTAGCACACGGTCCATGCCCTCCCCACTATGTGTTTTCTCGTTGAATCCTCCCCACCCTAAACAGCAAGTGGCGAACTACTGTCACCGGCACTTCACACGGGAAACTACTTCAAGGGCTTGTCAGTTTATGATCCCCTCACATGTGCTCTTCAGCCCCAGAGTCATTGCAGAGACACAGCATGAGGTATGTGAATCCTCTATGGCTTCAGTAACGGGAGCCACTGCCCAGCTCTCAATTACTGGGAAGTTCCTTATTGCACCCTTTGCTGGAAAGAGCATAAACTAACAGCTATTAAATCCAAATCCTGGGCCCTCCCTTGTGGCGCAGCGGGTTAAAGCACAGCACTGAGAAGCTAAAGCCACTTCTGCAGGAGTTCGATCCCCTCCTGCCCCGGAGGTGACCACATGGCGTGGCAGACCTCTCCTGACCCGTGACCCGCCGCTGCTCCCCTCAGCAGTGTACTTCGTCAGTCTGCCTGCTCTGCTCCCCACTCTGTCTCTGGTGAATCCTCTCACCCTCCGCGTCTCTGGCCTGTACCCCAGTTCTGTATGAATAAATAAATCTTTAAAAAAAAAAAAATCCGGCTTCTGCAGCTGGCAGCCCTGCAGTGTTGACAGTTGCTTATTGTCCCTCTGCCTTGAGGCCCTACCCTCATAAGTGGGGTTCTGGTCAGCTGCCTACCTGCCTAACAGGTTGTGCTGGGAACCAGATGTCACAGATCTGGATCGTGAAGCATTTTGTAAGCCACACAGTGGTCTGCAGACAGGAGGCTTCTGGGGTCCTGGCCTACTTGTCACTCTCCTTAATAACAGATCACCAGCCATATCCCAGCTCCATCCCCTGGTTCTGAATGCATCGCAGTATTTAATCCTCATTCTACAAGCAACAGTTTTAGAGAGATTGTTGTAAATTTCTTGTTTTTCTGGCTTGTTTAATTACTACTATGGTAACATCATTTTTTTCTTTCTTTTTAAAAAAAATACATATATACTTTTTCAACCTCATTATGGGTTAAATTAAGTTTTATGGGTGGGTCTGGGAACCATATCAAAATTTATAGCTTTATTTTTCTAAAGAAATTGCTTCCAAGCTTCAAACAACCAATTACAAGGGAAGGTTTGGAGCACAACCAGTTTGAGAGTTGGTTGTACTGTACATTGTTCTCTAGTTAGTTTGTGGAGATGATCAACTTCTTCAGGGTAGGCACCACCTCTTGTATGGATCCCCCATAACACCCACTAAATGCCAAATTCAAGAGTATATTCAGCAAATCTGTATTCCTCCAAAGCTAAGCTGCCTTGTCTGCATCCAAGAAATGGTGCCTTGGATGACCCTGGGAAGTGTACAGACGTCCCTCAACATATCCCAGCCAACCTGATGACTCACAGATGAGGCGCAGGGACACAGTGAGTCTTGTCTGGCCCACTTTCTTTTAACACCTAGTATATTCCAGTAGTGTGCTAGATCTTTTTTAAAGATTTATTTATTTATGCATACAGAATTGGGGTACAGGCCAGAGGTGCAGGGATGGTGAGAGGATTCACCAGAGACAGAGTGGGGAGCAGAACAGGTTAACTGACAAAGAACACTGTTGAAGGGAGTAGTGGGTCGACCAGGAGAGGTCTGCTGCGCCACGTGGGTCACCTCCCTGAACTCATGCCAAAGTGGCTTTTAGCTTCTTAGTGCTGTGCCTTAATCAGCTGCCCCACCAGGGAGGGCCTGCTAGATGTTTTATATTTGTTAATGTCTTAAGGCCTCACCAAAAGTGTTGAAGTAATTCTTTTTTTGTCCTCATTTTATATATGAGGAGACCAAAGCTCAGAGAGGTTAAGCAACTTGCCTAAGGTCACAGAGCCAGTGAAAGTACAAAAGTGTGATTTAAACCCAGCAGCCTGGGTACCTCTTGGTCCAAGAAAGACCAGAATTAAAGTCCCCTGCCTTGGCTATTGCTGGCGATCTTCTCAGCTGGAAAGACTGCATGGTAGCACATTGCCGGCATGGTCTCTATGCTTCATGTCATGTGATCTATAACAAAGCTTAGGGTAGCAGGCAAGACAGGCACATTTTTCTAATGCTTACATATACGTTCTACTAAATTCAAACAGTACAGAAAATTATAAAAGAAAATGTCTCTTGAAATTCTTCCATCCAAAGCTAAAAATCTTCACCAACATTGTGGTAAACATTCTGCTGAATCCTTCTCTGATCCCTGTGAGTCTGGAGACACAATTATGTAACCAGGGGAGTGGGTTTTATGAATGTCAGCATGAGATAGATGACACTGTGGCTCAGAAAAGGGGTGATTTCTCCAGTGGAGACCTGGCCAATACCAGTGTTGAAATGTCAATCCTATATGGATTTTTTTTCTGGTTTTGGGGTGACTCTCAAAGCATGTATGTCTTAACACCTCTCACTTGTTCAGACACCTTCCCGGCACCTGCTTCTGGCTCCACAAGCACTGGGTCTACACCCCTGGTGCCCCATTGTTTTCCTGGGAGAAGAGATTCAGGGCACTTGGCATGTGGGAATATTTATACAGCTCTCAATTAAGCTCAATAAAAGTGGCAGCAAGCTCCTGCATATACTAAGTGGTGGTGGTGGTGGCCGAAGCTCCTCTTCCAGATTGCCCAGCGATTCCATAATGACTCTGCTCAGGGGTGACGTGTCCAGTGCCACCTTGGCATTTCCCCACCAAGCAGCATTTAAAGTTATTTTGAAGAATATCAGTGGAAATGGAATCTGATATTGGGGAGGGAGGGTCATGCAATCCTCACCTGAACCAACCTTCCTTCCTACTTACACTTTGGTCTTAGGGGTGGTATCCAGTTTTGCTAGAAATGAAATCATATATTCAACTCTCAAACTGTGTTAGTGCAAATGAACTCTAATGTGATTAGATATTAATGTAGTGTAATGGAGGATTGGTATTAAATCGAGGCCTCCTGATCTTATTACTCCACAAATGCTCCCTCCTGCTCAGGCTGCTGCCCTGCCAGCCCTGCGTCCCCAACAAGAAATGAGTAGTGATAGAGCTCAAGAAGCCCTGAGCCCCGCTACTGTAGCCCTGAGCCCCTGTGAAAGCCTAGTGTAAGGTGGGAAAAACAGGAGGAGATAGGAAAAGGAGCGTGAAGAGAGAGCACAGACATGAGGGTTCACACCCGGTTCTGCCCAGGCCTCTTGACAGCGAGACCTCACTTCCTTACTGCATTGAGCTGCCAAGACTCCCTTTGGAGAGAGGAGGGCTTGGACGCACCACTGGGGGTGGAAAGGGAGTTGTAATCCTGGGCTTGCCTGCATGCTCAGAGGCCTGCGAGCTGGCAAGTGTCAAGGTTTGCCTTACATCCAGACAACTTTCTTGCTCGGCGTAAACCTAGCAAGCTCAGACGGTAAAGTCTTCGCTGTATCTCCTCCATCCCAGTCATTTCTGTAAGACTGATTTGACCATAACAGATAGTGGTCACTTGCCCTGGTTCTCTTTGCCTCCCTAGAGGGCTGGACTGAGATGCAGGTGCTGTAAGACCGTGGTATGTGTGTGTGGCTTTCATTTAGCGTGGGTGGGACTGACGCCCCTCACAGGGTAGCCCCTGGCTTCCCTCACCTGCTGCAGGAAGGATACATCTTTGCTCAGTTACACTGCTTGTTTCAAGGTGATAACTGGACCTGTGGGAGCCAAGTCAAGTGGGGGAACCTAAGGGGGTCTCTCTGGGCCCACAGGCTGCATCAGCAGATGCCTCAGTTGCTACCCGAGGCTGGGAAGACATCAGTCCCCTATCGAGAAGGGGCGCCCCAGTGCTGGGAATGGTCAGACGGCATCACCTTCATGTATAAATAATAACATTTTTACAAAGAGTGATTTTTCTTATGCTGTTTCCAGAAAACTGCTTTCAGAGGCACAGACTTTGCACACAGGATGGTAACGACTTTTTAATGACCTTAAGGGGCCTGGTGTCCAGGCAGCAGTGAATCAATCTCAGTGGGAGGTTCACGGTGAGAGAGAAGATGGAACACCTGAAACCAAAGGGGGGAAACAAACCACAAATACATACATTTTCTTTGGTAGCATTACTTGGTAATTAGACAATTACAGGAAACAGCTTCCCAGCAGCTGGCATTTCCACTGTGTGAGCGGAGGAGGATGGCAACAACTATGAACTCCTCACATTTATTATAGAAAATATTATTGGAGTTTACAGTCGTGGGTGCCTTGCACGCCTCCAGTGCATTCTGATGAGCTTTGAGCGTTAAACCAAACCCTCTCGGGGTCTCTTTAGCGCTTGCTCAGCTAGGTTTTAAATGAGTTGACCCAGCCTCTGATGATCAGTGAGAAATTGCCCTCAAAATACTTGAGCACCTTTTGAGCCCAACCTGAGGCTAAACAGGGTGGAGGTTGGGAGTGCATTTGTGAGCAAGAAAGGGAGGGGTAGGGCCTGTGAAGGAAGGCCTCTTCTCCCCCAGCTGCCATCAGCGCGTGGAAAGTTCGGTCAGAAGAGCCTGGTGGAGTGGAGGTGGGGGTCTTGCTTTGAAACTCCTCCACCCAGGCCCCATCACGGAAGTGTTGCCGTGTGCACGCAGGAGTGTCACTAGGCCAGCGGCCCTCCAGGCGGGGCCTGCTGTGGCCCATCTTACATATGACGAAGTGGATTCTGGGGACCAACCACCTCAGCCATTTTTCTCTCTGGTTGCACTCGAGGCACAGTGTGAACTCGCCACAGTGTCTGGTAGAGCTTTCTCTCCCCCGTCGCCTTCACGGAGGGGTGGGATGCCCCCTGGACGAGACTGTAGACTAGATCTGCAGCCCCTCAGCCACAGGTTAGGTGGAGCCAGGCCCCTGCGCCCGCAACCCTCACAGCACCAGCCTCCCAAGGAGAAGATGGGAGGGCGCACCCTCAGTGCTCAGCTGTCCGCAGGGCTAACTGCCTGTGCTTGTGCTTCCTCTCACAGGTCCTGGCAATCAGTAACTTTTGAAAGACAGCCTGCCTCCTTCATCCGAATCGTTGGAACACACAACACTGCAAATGAGGTAAGGGTCTCCTTTCGCGAAAGACGCCGTGATATTTCATGATGTACAGGTAAATGCTACATCCGGAGTTAAGTGGAACTGTTTGTTCTACCCGCTAATGGCCTGTTGTTCTGACAGCTTGGTACAGAGGAGAGTCCTGCTCTTGCACAGTGGGGATATCATTATCTTTTCTGGATGTCTCTTCACTAGCAAATGAAAACCAACCCCTATGGCTTTGTTGATTCTGACCAGCCTCTCTGTGGAATCGGCAAGCACAGAGACCTTGAGAGGCCAAATGCCCTGTCCTCAGAGTCCCCTGCCTTTCCAGACAACAGCCATTTCAGAGGTCCCTTAGTCCCCTGAGTGTGGCTTTTAGGGAGCCCCCACCCACACAGGCAGCAGCACACAGCCCTGTCACAAACAGGAACGTGAGCGTGGAGGAGCAGCCAGCAGTCCTCCTCCTTGCAGGCCTCTCCCTCCCCGGTGTCGGCCTGGCTGCCAGCAGGCAGTCGTTCCACTGAGCCATGCTGGCTATAGCTGCATCTTGGCTTTTAAGGAGGGCAGAGTGGTGAGTCGTTTACCCCCAACTTTGGCAGTGCCATTCAGGTGAGGTGTCTGGGCCTCAAATGTTGCCATTCTCTCTCTCTGGAATGGACCTGGCTCCAGTGAAACGCATGAGCTGCCAACCAGGACTGTGCCAGGCACACCTGGACGTGACGTGCCCTCATGGTTTGGCTTCCCAGAGGGCTCCTGGAGGCACCTTGGGATTCACTCAAGTGGGCACTGAGGAAGCACGAGTGCTGAGACCTTCCTGCTGTGGCTTCTGCCCTCTTGCTTTAGTAGTCTTGTGTATTCAGTGCATGCCTCCTGGTGGAGCTGGTCAAAGATGGGAGTCAGAAAGGACAGTGAGGCTGAGACTCAAGAGGAAAATGAAGGCATGGAAGTAGAAACAGCACTGCAAGTTCACTTTCAGAGAGTCTTTCCAGGTCTCCACCATACGCCTTCCTGGATGTGCAGTCAGCGTCACTGCAGGGGGTTCCACACCCAGAAGGGGGCTTTGCACTTAGTTAAGGCTTTGGCACCTGCCCAGTCTACCCCAGCCCTCCATGACACTGCCGCTCCACCCTGTGGGTGGTCTGGGCTGGCAGGAATCCCCCCACCTGACTCTGGGCGCATGCATGGGTCTGCACTGGCCTGAAGTGTCCCTGTGCCCAGGGAGCACAGCACTAAATCAGGTAGGAAGCCCAGGAGGAGTCCAGAGAGGCTGAGGGAAAAAGAAAAAGGCTGTTTTTCTTGCTGCTATGAGGCAGAGGCTCTCATCTCATTTGCATCGAGACCTGCATCTTCCGGAACTGGCCTGGATTCATTGTATTCGTCTAGTCAGAATTCTCCAGAGCACATCAAGGTGTTTCCGATACTTCACGAAGCACTTTAAAATGTGAAAATATTGTGATAATGTAGATTCAGTTCTTCTTTTTATTTGTATTTATAATAAAAATAATACACACCTACAATATGTATCTTGCAGAGCTTACAGATACCCAAAATTTCTCTTACATCTTCATTTCAAAACAAAGCTGAAAATTAAAATGTAAATCAATCAATATTTTTAAAAGCACAAAATTAAAGAATTGTGAACATCAGGCCATAAAAGCACTTTTCTTTTTTTCCTGATGTAACAAAAGTAAATTTGAATCTGTATTGAATATATATGACCATCAAAGCAAGCATCATATTTTTAAAACTTGCCAGTAAATCCCAATTATCTTACCACTTAAACTAAGTTAAATTGTTTTTCTTACTAAATTGGAAAACAATTTAAATCTATCTTTACATAATAATATATTGTGCTAAAATTAAATGTTTTTCATTTGAAGTCATTTGCTCCAAAAAGGACATTTTTTTATTTAATGGTCTCTGCAATCTTGCATTACAATAGAGGGATTCTTCAGTTAGAAAAGGCTAAAAACCTCTGAAGTGAGTGTGACTAGGGTCTGCTTCTACCCCTTAGCCCCAAATCATCACTTCAGTGACCAGGTAAAGAATGATTCCCCATCTCCGAGCTCTAAAGACAGATCTTCCCTCCCTGATGAGCGTCCCAAGATCATCCATGCAAGGAGGCCCGGCCATGGTGGGCCCACCATTGTGAATGGGCTGACTAGTAGGTCACTAATTAACTTGTGACCTGCCACATTTGGCTGAAAAGCAACTTGCTCAGCTGCCTTATTGAAGCAGTTATTGATCAGGAAAAAAAAAGCTGAATGTATTGTGGCCAATTGGGAAACATCTTAAATCATCAAATAAATAACGATCAGGATCATAAGGCAAGAATCATCAGCTGGATCATTCTCGGAGCACAAAAGGGTTGAACTTGACCAGGAACCAGGCTCTCCTAGGGAACACCCTTGATGGCACGCTGTGTCTTGTAGGGCACTGTAAGGAGTGGTATCCCATGGGGAATGTGTGTCCTGAGGGACAGAGGTGTAAGCAGGATGGAGGGGAAATGAGGTTGGTGGGCCTGGACTCCAGGGAGGCAGCTCTTGAGAGCTGTGGAAATATATCAGGTTGGGTGCAGAAACCAATAGGTGTGTTAGTGCTAGAACAGCCCTGGTGGCAGGGGAACCAGAAACTGCCATCAGAATTCAAGATAAGGGTGCCCCACTCTCATGGGGCAGTGTGGAGGAGAGAAGGGTTTCCTGGCTCTCTCACAGCTTGTTTGCCAGGAGATCAGCAGCCTTTGTTCAGTCAGAGTCAGGACCTGTTTCTTTTTAAATGCTAAATGTTTGCAAACCAAAAATAGTATGGTAATTTCCAGAAGCATGGATGGAATTGATTTTTAACATGGAAAGGTAACATTGTATGCTAACAGGAGAAGGGTTGAATAAATTCTTAGCCACAACTCCAGGTACACCAAGGTGCACCCCTCGAGTGGGGAGAGCAGGGTGTGGTGGGGGAGGTGGGGAGCACAGCCTGCAGGAGGTGCTTCTGTGCAGGGGCAGAGGAAATGGTGGTCAGGCTGTGCAGACCTAAGGTGAGCGCAGCCAGCACGGTGTGTCAGTGCAGGCAGCTCTAAGTCGGTGACCAGGGGAACTGCCCCAGCCTCCGGACTTCGGGCCACCGTCAAAATAGCAGAGGCCTCCTGAGCGAAAACAAATGGGATTTCTGGCCGGACGAAGGTCTGTGTCTGTCTCGCTGCAGCCAGCCAGGCCTTCCCGCACGCAGGACTTAGCATCTGTGCTTGCTGCACGTTCATTCTTCCCACTTCGCTCTGATGTGGGCAGCTCTCGGGTGACAGCAGCCAGGAGGTTCAGATTTCTTGATCACCTGTTTTGGCACGCCTCTGATTTCCTGCGGCGTTTCATCCCTCTCCTCTGGGGAGAGCATGTCTGCTGCTGGCATCTGCCTCTCATCTTGCTTTGTGAGCACTGCAGCAATGAATTCGTTTAATTTTTTTAGCTACGTTTTGACTTCTGTCAATAAATCCCCCTGATACTTACCTCTCAAAGACACCGGCACTTCTCCCATGACCTCCCGCTCCTGTGTATTCAGCGTCATCCTCGTCATTTATCTTAGCGTCCTAGAACATTTTCCTTGTATCTGCCCCCAGCGTGTGTTTTGTCGTCCTCTGCTCTCCTCTCCGCTCTGTCATCTCCCCCATGCTTGGCATGGTTCCCTCGCGACTTGTGTTTCTGTCCTTTGCCCTTGGACACCTTTTTTCAGATTCCCTGCCCACTCTCAAGGTTTCCTTTGTCTTCCTCTCCTGCTTAGCACTAGATGGCAGACGTATGTCAGTTTGTCTTTCAGCACGCCCACCTTCCCGCCCCGTGTCCTGTTCTCCTTCAGTTGTTTCACTCATGTGATGGCTCCCGGTGCCTCTAGTCACAAAGGTCCTCCTTGGCTGTTTCCTCAGCCACTTTATGGTAGTCTTGGTCACCAACTTGGCAATCGTGTGGTCATGCCGGTGTGGCTGCCCACCTCCTCACTGGCTCACTGGCTGTGCGCTGCTCAGGAGGCAGACACTGCTTCCCATCCTAAGTCTCTGTTGTCTGAAAAAGGTTAGAAACCGGGCCTTGTGAAGAACACTTAAATGTCAGGGCAGATGTGAAGTCTCACCTTCAGTGACTATTGCAGCGCCTTGCTGGTTCTGACACAGCACCCGGCTTGCCTCCTACCCCTGTTTTTATTCAGTTCTGACTGCTGCAGAGCCAAAAAGGCGCACGCCACCTCCCAAGACGTCAGGTGGGGTTCTGATGACATCTGTCTGGACCTATGAAAATCCGGCAGTGGCATTAAAGAAGTCACACCCTTTTCTTTTTAGGGCTTTCATGAAACCTGGGTATGAATGCAAGTTCTGAAGTGATTTTTCAGTAGGCACAGAGCTTGAGCACAAGCAGCCCCGGGTTAACAAGGAATGTAGGAAAAACGATCTCTCAATGATCAAGAAAGACGGAGTTCCTGCCCAGAAGAACCCACATGAAAGCCTTTGCCAAGTCAATAACAGAAACTGAGGACGGTATTGACAGGCTGGAGACAGCTCTCAGGGTTCCATTTTACTTATTGAATTTGTGTAGCTGAGGAGAGAGGCTGTGTCGTATTTATCCTTGTATCTGCGGCACCTAGCACGGGCTGCGCGTGTACGCTTAAAGTGCCGTTAGCTGAATGACTGGACGAATCAGTCCGTCAGCTCACCCATCTCTCCCTCTCCCCATTAGTCAGGGAAGTAAAGGGAAAAGTTTGCAGAACAACTTCATATCAACAGACCATCTCATTCCGAGGTAGAGTTTCTGTAGTCACACCAAGGAGTTTCTCAGACTGCAACCTTATAAAGGGAAAAGTGTATGTGCCAAGTACTTAAGCGTCTTCTAGTTTAGGACTCTTGTTGAATAATAGCTTTTAGTTTTATATACCCTTACTCATCATAAATTACAGTAGCAGGGAGTATTTGCTGAGCACATACTACATGTCAGGCCCTGTCCAGATTCTTTATATTTATTACAGTATTTAATTCTCATGTACTAAGTACTCTTCCACATTAAAAGATGGGAAAACTGGGCTCTCCCTGGTGGCACAGCGGGTTAAAGCACCGCATTATGAAGCTCTCCGAAGCCACTACAGCACAGTTCAATCCCCGGCCAGAGAGCTGACCCACATGGCCCAGCAGACCTCTCCTGACCCGCCCTCCGCTCCTCTCAGCCGTGTACTTTGTCAGTCTGCCTGTTCTGCTCCCTGCTCTGTGTCTGGTGAATCTTCTCACTCACCACACCTCTGGCCTGTACCCCAGTTCTGTAAGCATAAATAAATAAATCTTTAAAAACAAATGAGAAAATTCAGTATCACGTGTTGGCAAAGCTGGGGAATTGTACAGCCTTGTCCAGTGTTGGGGGGAATAAGCTGGCACAGTCACCTTGGGAACAGCCCTGCATAATCTGAAGCTGAATATGGGCCCACCCGCCCTGTAGCCAAGTGTATCCTGCAGTCAGGTGTCCTACCTCAGAGCTGAATGCTGGACCCCCTATCTGTTCCCTAAAGTTCAGGGTGCAAGAACAAGCGTGCTCACGGCGGCACTGCTCATCCTAGACCTAAATGGGATGCCACGTGGTTGGCTGTGCCCAGAAGAATGGAAGAGCAAAGTGGCAGTAAGGCCACATGGAGGAATGTCAGCATGGCAGAGGAAAGCGGTCTGACACAGGACACATATGGTAGGATGACACGCTTATAGATGCCAGAAACCTGAAGAACGAAGCTATAACATCTAAGGATGCATATCCAGATGGTAAAATTATTTTTTCAAAACTAAGGGATGATTATTATGGAAGCCAGCATGTGGGTTCCTCAGAGCGAGGGCTCACATCAGGAAGGGCCATGTGGAGGGATCAGCACGTACCTGGTTCTTAATCCCAGTGGGGTCTACAGGCCCTTCACGATACAGTTACTCAGCAAACTGTACGTTTCTATTGCATTCAGACGTTTTAGTAGGTCGTGGTTTTCACAGGAAAGATGCCTTTTGTTTAAAGCAAAAAGGGGAATTTATGGGGGTGGCCAGAGCCAGGATTCGAGTCCAGGCAGCGTGGCGCCCAGCGTCAGGCCTCTGTGCGCCTAGAGGGTGTGTGGGAAGTCAGCACAGACAGCAGCCCCTGGGCCCTGGGCCCATTACCTGAGCCCTACGTTAGTGAGCAGATGAGAAAACTCCATGTACCAGCCGGTGCTAGATCTCAAGAGAAACTGAGGCAGGGCCCTGCCTTAGGGGCACTGCAGTGTCACTGCCCGAGAGGACTCAGCGCACACGAATCGCACCTTTACTCCAGGTGGCACTGGGAGTAGCAGTTGGTGGTGGACTTCGTGCAGGGGGGTGAGTAGAGGGCGGGTGCTGTAGGGGCCAGGGCCTGAGGAGGGTGTTTCCCTCATCTGTGAAGTGGAGAGAGAGATCCTGACCCTTAGGGTCGGGTAGACATGAATGAGATTATGCTGTGAGGCTTTTTGGGGGAGGAGGCGGTGCGCTGGGGTATACAGACTCCTGCACACACTCGATGCTTGCGTGTGAGGAATAGTAATTGGCCCATGAACTTACCACAGGAGGGTCTGCATAAGCCGGCACCAGCAGGACAGAAAGTCTGCAAGTGGCTGCTTGAGCTGCCCTCCAGGACCACTCTGCATAGAGCCTTGAGTGAGGCAGAATTTATTTACAGGCTTCTGTCAGACCCGTGAGTGGCTCTGGGCTCCCAGTGCCATCCTCGTTCCCATAGCAACATGTGGCTCCAGTAAAGGCAAAAAAAAAAAGCACAGGGAAACTGTTTTTTTTTTTAAAAAAAAAAAAAAAAAAAGTTCCTTCCTAGCCTGGTGATAATTATTTTCCAGACTCGTCCTCATCCCTCATCTGAGTCTGGTCAGCCCTCAGCTCCCTGAGGGCCTCCCTTGCAGCAGCCTCCAGGATGTCCTCTGAGCCCTGAAGGCGAGCTTCAAGCCATAGGATATGCTGGTGTCCAAGGTCAGAATTCCTGGTCTGTCAGCAGCAGATCTGCAGCCCGGACGGCAGAGACTCAGAAAGAGAGAGAACCTCTGACTCTACTCAGAGAGCTTGTGATCTGCAGAACGAGCCCCACTTACCCTGCCACCTCTGGGAGAGCGCCAGCCAGCCGTCGGTGCACAGTGACCGTGTGATGGGGATGGGATGAACACAAATAAAATGGGCTTGGAAATGGAAGGAACAAAACACACCCAGGTTTCAGGTGGCTTCTGGATACCCTGTGAGGCAACTGTGATGCAGACAGACTAGGTGTAGCTGGGAGCAGCAGAGCCCAGACCCAGGAAGGTAGGCCAGTGGGCTGCCTGACGCATCATAGTCCCGGTGGGGGCTTTGCCTGGCCCCCCACTACTGATGCTCTTGAGGGCAGAGACCAAGTGGTGATTGTTCCTCTTCAGATGTCCAGCAAAGGGTAGTCCCTCCCTAAATCAGACAGGGGCCGGGAGTCATTTGTGACAGTCGATCTGAGGAGCGAAGGAGAAGGGAAGGTAACTCCAAGGCTGCCATCCCCATGGTCTTGGAAAACATGGGGCTTCGATGGCCGAGAATGCCTGGAAGCATTTAGTTGCAAGAAACCATGGGACAGGGTGGGAATGGGGTCATGTTAAAGATGAACCAGCCAAACAAAGGAGGATAGGAGGATTGCTGTGCAGATAAGTGACCAAGGTCAAGTGTCTGCAAGTCAGGCTGAGAACAAAGAGGGGTGGGGGCCCAGAATATGCTCTGAGAAACAGCTGCAGCACTGAGGCAGGGAGTTGGGAGAGTGACCAGGATTAGGGAGCACCAAGGTCTTCCTTGGGTGTGGGCTGGAGGCCAAGGCACTATTACAAAAGAAACCCTTTTTATAGGTATCTTTATACTTAAACGTCTGTTTGAAAGATTTTATTGGAAAAGAGGGAAAGTAAGCCAACAGCAAGCATGTATCATCAGCGGTACAAGTGACAGGGCAGGCCTGAGGCAGGGCCACACCTGTTCCCGCAGGAAGAGAGGGGCCACAGGCAGTCTCTGGACCCCCAGCTAGATAGACCCCAGGGAAGGCCACATCTGTCTGGTCCTACCTGGGAGCTACGACATTTCCCTGGGTTTCTTTTCCTGTATTTCAAAAAAAAAAAAGATAACCTCAACCACTCATGGACCCGACTAACTGAGATGAAGGTGAATAACTCTGCAACTCTGACATGGGCACACATGATAAACTGCAGTCAGGAATTCCAGAGCTGCAGGTGATATGTATTTGAAGCCTCCTTTTCTAGAACCTTCTAAGCAGTGGGGTTCCAGTTATTTGTCGGTGTTCTGCCCTACACAAACTTGGGAAAGTGACATTAAAGTTAAAAAGTGATGTTAAAAATTTTAAATGCGATTGCCATATATAAGCTATATCACTAAGAAACTTCTTCCCATACCTGAATAAATACTTCTCATCACTAAGTAGTGCTAAAAATATGTTGCTTCCCATCCTGTGAAATGGATTCCTTAATTTTGCACTGTTCAGATGCACAAATATAAAACTTTGGTTTATTGAAAAGAAAGGATCTTTTGGTGATCTCTTCATTTTTAAAGGCACCAAAATAAAAATCCCCAGTCTGAGGAGGGATTCTTCTGCCCAAGATGCTTGTAAGAAAGATTTTAATTGGCACCATCATCAAGATCGGTTTATTGAAAGCCAAGTGGGTATGTGATGTTGCCACACCAGATAAGGTGAAGGTAGGACGTCTTCAGGGTGGTATAATTCAGAAGCTGTCTGGGTGTCTGACTGATGGGCAGATATCATGGTGAGCTAGGCATCTATTTTATAAAGATACGTCACCTTATAAATATAAGTTGAAAGCTTGGACCAGAAATCCCATTTGTATTGGTTGGCATGAAAGCCAACTGTGAAAATTACTCAGGAGAAACCAGGAAAGCAAGGTAGAGTCATGGCTCAGCATTTATTACATTTTCCTGATTTCTGCTACAGTTCACAATGGACTCTTAAGCCAACTTGGGAAAATTAATGGAGGCTTCTGCTTTTAAAAACCTTGAAGATATGTCCAGCCAGCAGTGTCTGGGAATCCTTCTAATGAAAGGTCGCAGAGACAGGCCAGCAAAAGAATTAGCCTGATGAGGGAGAGTAGGCTAGTACCTTTGTGCATGTGTGATGGGGATTTGGAGAAAAGTAAACCCCAGGGTTCAGAGAAAAGAACACCCCAGACTAGCCCAGACATGCCCAGGATGATGCACTGAGAGGAAAGGCGAAGTGATCATCAACAGCAGCTACAGAGAAGGACACCCCGATAGTGACTGAGGCTGTGTCGGATTCATACACACGACTACATTCCAAATTAGCCGGCTTCTCTCGGGGGACAGATCCAGAGGCCATTGAAGCTGGTTCAGCGAAGGTGCCCCTTTGTGAGCAGCGGCAATCAAACAGGCTAATGGGATACATGATTGCCGAAAAGGGGAAGGGAAAATGATGCGGCGACTGTGGTAATGGTTTTGCATAAATCAGCAGTGCGACTCTGCCCTGTATGCCTCATTCACTTTTGGTCACATCCTTTCCGAGGGGTATTGCAGTCTTGGGAAGGTTTGGAGGAAAGAAATTGAATCGCATGTGCTTCTGAGTGAAGAGAAACTCAGAACCTAGCTGTTCACTTAGAGGGAAACGCAGAGAGCACAGCAGTCAAGAGTTTGGGGGTATGGTGGCACCCCTGCTCCCCCAAACACTAATCCCCCCAAACTCCAATCCCCCTACCCCCTAGTGAAGATGCCTTCTCGCCCCTGGGGACCTCCTCCAGTTTGCTTTTGGAAAGAGCAGAGGCATGGAAGCCTCTCTTCCCAGAATGGCCGCCAATGACGGAGCCAGTTTCCCCAGGACAGCTCACGTCCTCTCCCACTCCTGCGAACAGAGCGTACCCATTGGCCCCACTCTGGATGCCCATCCGCACTGGGTGCAGATCCAAGGTGCCCAGATCCTGAGGGAAGGAACCCCAGCCATGGAGAGGTGCGCACACCGTGGTGTTGCTTCCGAGTCCACAATGGCCCAGGAAGTGGCTGCGTGTTGGGTTTGTGCTGTTGCAGCGTTAGGGTCAAGGCTCCAAGATGATGGAGCCTGCGCACTGCAGAGGAGGGTGGAACCTCTTGTCCCAAGGCCAGAGTGAGTAGGGGCAGGCTGCCAGGAGTGGGGCAGGCGCCAGCGCCCAGGCCTTGATCGACGGCCTCTGTGCTGATGGCCGCGCCCCACCTGCCTGCATCTGAGCTCTTCAAGGCCTGTGATGCACACCTTCCCACTGGCCTGCCCACTTGCCGGCCAAATTTAGTTCTTATATATCTCTCCTATTTCTGATCCATGCTCTTAATGTTTATACAAGTCAGGCATCCTGATTTAAAAAAAAAAAAAAAGAATCCAGGCTTTGAAAATGGTTGGCCCGGAGTTAGAATACCACCTGCACAGGTGTGACCTGGGGATGTCTTCTTTTTGCAGAAAAGTAAGCATACACATGAGACAGGGGCACCTTACCCCGCCCCCCCAACCCCCCAAGTCCCACCATCCCTTCAGGGAATTTGTGGTAGTGACCTGGTCAATGCTTGCGCTCTGTGAGGTCTGTGAAGTTTTTTTTTTTTTTTAAAGGATAGGTCCTGGGGTGGGAGAGGGCAGTAGGCTAGACCTAAAGCCCCCTGGAAACCCTGCTGCCCCCAGCTTCTATGCTGTGCAACTCCCCAGTCTCTGTGCTCCCAAAAAATCCTCAGAGTCACTGCACACTCCTTCCTCTCCAGAGTCAGTCTTACCAAACTTACCAAACTTATCAAGTGTCCAGGGTGAAGGGCTGTGGGTGCTTTGGTGGTGAGTGTGGTGAGGTGACATACATATGAAGAGGTGCGTGTCTCCCTCACTAAATCATGTACAGTGTCATAAGCCAATGTTACCTCACTAACACTGCACCTCCTTCCTTGTCTGCTGCACTAAGGCTGGCTTTGAGCTCTCCAACTTGCTGCCTCATTCTTCTCCACTCAGCTGAGTTGTCTCTCTCCCCAGGTAGCATTTCCTGATTCCCCCACGCTGGCAGGATCCCCCCCCCATGGCTTCCTGACTGCCCCTAGCACGTGGCCTCTCTGCTAATGTGTGCCATTCTCTGAGGGGCTAGGGCCCCCCAGGTGGACATGCAGGCGTGAATGAAGGCACCCCTAACAGCTGAGCCCTACCACCTTCATTCAGCCTGCAGTCCTCAGCCCCTCGGCCACTCTGTGCCTGCCACAGGGCACCCCGTCCTTTTCCCCGACTTCGCCCACCCTGGGCCTGCTCTCTGAGGCAACCCTGCACACTCTACCTCTTCACTGAGTCTAAGCCTCAATGGTCTTAACATTTCACTCAGAACCCTCCCCACACATTCTGTGACTTGGTAAGAAGTAACTGGTTCCATTTCCTTTGAATCCTGCAGAGACTGACAGGTTCTCTGAGCGGCTTAGAGCGCTCACAGCTCTGGGCCTGGCAGGGCTCTGAAGTGGCCCCATTCCCCCTGTGCGGTCAGTCGTCAGTCGCAGCTCCCTGGCCCGCCCCGTGCGCCCACCCCGGGATGAGGAGACATCACAGCAGTTCCTCTTCCCGGGGTGGAAGAATCTGACACGAGCTCTGTGCTGTTGGTGGGGAAGGGGCCGCAACAGTCTGGTGAAGGAGTAGCTGTAGAACACGTGCAGCCAGGCCAGGCGAGCTGGCCATCCCAGCATCCCATTGTTTTAAGCAGGCTGGTAAAACGGGCTAACGGTGGTGGGCAGCTAACATCACCTAAATTAGAGGAGAGGGCAGCTCAAGGTGGAAGTGGGAATAGGCCAGAGACCATTTCAAAGTGTGCGCTGTCAACGGCTTTCCCAGGCTTCTTACCCACACAACCCTGCCCCAGCAGAGGGTTGCTTATTGGATCCTTTCTTAAGGGAAAGGCTTATGCTAAAGAGCCAGGTGTTAGCCCTGTCCAAGGAGAGCACCTTTGTAACTTTGTTTTTGAGTCCTAGGTCTTTATTGACTTGTTTATTCTTGAGCCAGGCCCTGAGTGGAGACAGGATGATCGCACTGTGGTCCTGAGACAGATGGGCACTGACAGTCAGCTCACAGGCAGAATCAAGGGGGTGGGCATGGGGTGGTGGGGGATGGCACCCTGAAGTCTGTCAAGGCCTCTGGGGAAAGAGCTTATCTGAAAGTTAAGAGGCTGAAGAAACACTCGCAAGAGCAATAGGAGAGACAGGACAAATGTAAGTCGATTAAGGGATTAGTATCATTCTGAAGCTCTGGGAAGTAGCCTCCCAAGATGCTGACAGGGAACAGGCCCGCGGAGTGGGAGATGCTGAGGGGCCAGATGAGAGCTCCCGGTCAGGACGGGGAGGTGCAGTGAGGCAGTGCGTTCAGCACAGCCCTCCAGAGAGGGTGGGGTCCTGGTGTGGGGACTGGTCTGACTCTGGGTCAGGCGAGCAGGACTCAGGCTTACTGGGCTTTCAGGGAGAGGCGTGGGTGAGAGGCGGCAGGAGGTGCGCTCTGTGGGCATTGCCCTGGTCGCTTAGCCAAAGAGCCTGTCTGCCTGGCCCACCCTGACCTCAGCCAAGAGCTCCCGCCCCTGCCTGGAAAGCGGGCACTTGTAAAGCCACAAGACTAAAGCGATAACCTGCCGGAGAGGGTCCTGTCACCTCAGAAGCTTAAGGAATATGAGACTTACGGAGAAGAGTAAATTAATATTTGCCACTGAGAAGAGTTTCAGATTTATCTGGTGGACCTCAGGCTGGAATAGTTTGAAAATCTTCACAAAACACCCTCCCATGTCAACCACTGATGGGCAAGTACCTACAGATGGGCCCAAAGAGGAGCTGGGCTGTCTGCCAGGAGGGAGGGGGAAAGGCTGGCCGGGGGCAGCTGCAGCCGGGCGCAGGGAGGCCGTGGGGAAAGCACCAGTCCCTGGCTTGGAGGAGAGAGGGCTCCCGAGAGCTGTGTCTGCCGAAATGACAAGGCCAGAAAAGCATGGTCTCGGGCTTTCTATGAGAGGGGGTGTGAAATTTGAAACAGTGGTAAACCAGTGAGTTGGAGTGGAAATATGGAAATAACAGTGACGCGGGAAGGAAGGCACAGAGTGTACATTTGCCTCCTCTGAGAACTTAATTTTCCAGGAGAAGGGGTTGTGTGCACAGTGCATGTGTGTGCGTGCCCACACTTATACATGGGGGGGGGGGGTTACCCACACTGTGAAGACCACAAAGCTCCCAGGAGAGAGCAGGCACCCTCTGATCCCTTCGTCTCCCTGCTGCAGCTGCACTTCCTGAGTCCCCAATGTCCAGTCCTCCCTAAGGGAGTGTGGCAGGTGTCCAGGAGTCCTGCCTGCATCCTGCCACCCCCGGCGCTCTTACAGGCTACGACGGCCTTTACCCAGGGGTGGGGTGCCAGAGCATGGGCACGCGCAAAGCTCATTAGTCCCTCCCCAGCCAGCAAGCCCCTTGCAAGGAAAGGCTGGACCCCTACCGCAGGGAGCACAGGGTGCATTTCCCCTGGGCGCACCAAGGGCCTGTTGTTTGTCCATCTCTGTGGGTTCAGTGTGGCCATGGCCCTGTGGCATATGCTCTGCCACTCCTGGCTGTCCACTTCAGCCCAGGCTCCCATTTGTTCTTCCCAAGCTCTCACTGCACGCTGTCATGCGTGCACGGTTGAGTCTCGGCGTCTGCACTCAAGTTCAGAGACAGCATTACAAAGTCTAAGGCCCTGTGTTATTGCAGAGAAGCGTGGAGGCACCGCAGAGAAAGCCTTGGGATAAGGCAGTGCAGTTAGGGAGCCCAGACCCTGTCAGCATTTATCCAGGTCGCCCTGGTCCCCAGCCCTGTCACTGGTGGCCGTGGACTGCCCCACCTGAGCCCCTGTCACATCACTGCCCAGCAAACCAGTGTGAGACTCTTCCACCATCAGGCCTTTCAGGAACTAGAACCCGCCCCTGAAGCCCATTCCAGCTGGGGCCTCCATCTGCTCCCTTCTCCCACCCTCAGCCTCAGTCCCCTGCAGAATAGCCATTGCAGCCAGGTCCCACTAATAAGTAATCAAGGAATATTCTTCTCTTTAAATACCTCACATACCAGAGTTCATCCTCAGGACCTCTGCAATCTTCTGTTCAAGGTCCCTCACATCAGTAGCAAGGGCCTTTGCCCCAAACTCATGGCCCTCCCTGCACTGACCTCCGGCTCCAAACCTCCTGCCCCTCTCTGCCAGATGGGCCTTCCCCGAAATCGGGAAGCATGGTACCTGTGCGCACACCGCCGTGGCCAGGAGCTTTGCTGTTGGGTCTGCTGCCTAGGCCCATCCCTGGCCCATCCCAGAGCCCCGTCAGTACTTACGGCACAAGGACATCATGCAGTGTCCAACCCCCAGGCTCCACTCATCCCTCCTCCACGTCCCAGCCCCCTCCCCACTACTCTGGGGCTCAGATCTTCTCATTGGACACACGAGGCTGTTACAGTAAATATTTAATGACATGATTTTATAAAAATTGATTTTAACCAACTCATTGAATAAAGCAACCAAATTCGAAAGTAATTGGGAAACTTTTGCCTTGGGGTTTTAGCCTTTGTATCTTGATTTTTTTTTTTTTAATTCTGGAAAAGTCCCATTTACACTTTTAAAAATTGCATGTGTCATGAACACACTTCAGTTCAAAATTCAGAACACCCCACTCAGGGGCCGGGAGGCGGCAGGGCCGGTGACCCTGGAAGGGTTTGTCTCCCCTCGCAAGGCGGTCTCTGTGCCCCAGTGAAAACCTGCAGCCAGTGCGGCAGGGCGGGGGGCCGCACCTCTGTGCATGGGGAAGGGCGTTGTGAATTCAGTCACGTTCTCAGGCAGTTTGAGAAAATACAGAATTTGAGGATCTGGAAATTGATTCCCTTAAAACTGCCAGCATGCTCCGCGGCTCCCGGTCTGGCGACCACCACTGCAGATTCCTCCCCTTCAGAGAGCTGAGGCTGCAGAGAACCAGAAGCCAAAGGGCTTAGCAGTCAGGTGATGGGAGAAAATTTCCCAGGGTGCGCTGGAGCTCCCCGCCCACCCATTGCCCTGTCCCCAGCTCTAGCGCACCAGTGATGGCTGTTTAGTACCGTGTGTCGGGCTGGTCAGGGCCAGGACACACCCTTGCTGTGCCCAGAGCTCAGGGATGGTCCCGAGTGATTCCCTGGCCAGTGGCAGCTTTTCCTGGGGGTGGCCGCCCTCCGGCGTAAGGCATTTGCTCCAGGCCAGCCCTCGCCCTGGCAGCTTGAGCTCCAGCCCGCAGCACTGCTACACAGCCGGCAGCAGGAGCTTGTCCCCTTCCTGAGGCCACAGCAGAGCCTGAGGGGGGCTGCTTATGGCCCATGGAGATAGGTCTGGGTCCTCCCCTGGGGAATGACCCCCTGATTTTTGTTTTATACCAATTCTCTGGACATAGAATTCACACACCATGCAATTCATCCATTTAAAGTAAACAAGTCACAGCCCTGCCTGGTGGCACAACGGGTTAAAGCGCAGCACTGCAAGCTGGCCACAGCCACTTCAGTGCAAGTTCCACCCCCAGCCCTGGAAGTGACCCACACGTGAAGGAGCTGACCCACATGGCGCGGCAGACCTCTCCTGGCCCGCCCGCTGCTCCCCTCAGCAGTGTACTTCATCTATCTGCCTGTTCTGCTCCCTGCTCTGTCTCTGGTGACTCCTCTCTCTCTGTCTCTCTCTCTCTCTCTCTCACACACACACACACACACACACACCTCTGGCCTACACCCCAGTTCTGTGTGCATAAATCTTTAAAAACAATCAACAAGTCAGTGGTTTTTAGTACATTCCGAGTTGTGCATCCCTCACCACAGCTCCTGTTGACCTTTAACCCCACTGCCAAACACCTGGAATCGAATCAAAAAAGAAAAAAAAGCCCATGAGACAAAGGTGACCGAAAATGGAGGGACCCAGCAGGGCATTTCGCAGGAAGCTGAGTGGTGCCACTGTGACTCTCAGAGGCTCAGCCACTGCCCTTTGTCCTCACAGGGGAACCGTGTTTACAGACCTCTGGCTGCCATCAGCTGGCCCCCCAGCCTCCCACCTCCTCCCATTCCCTGTGGCAGCCCCGCGGTGGGCGGGACGCGTGGCTGGTGGGCGCTGCTCCGTGGCTCACGGGAACTTCCTCTCTCACCAGGTGTTCCACTGCGTGCACTTCGAGTGTCCGGAGCAGCAGAGCAGCCAGAAGGAGGAAAACGCCGAGGAAGTGGGGACCGGGGACCCGAGTCCGGCGAGTCAGCAGTTCGAGCCCCACGCGCTGCAGACCCCCAGCGGAAGCTCCCTGCCCCCCAGCCCAGGCCCCGCCTCCCGCTCCCGCTCCCCCAACCGGCAGCACCAATAAAGGACGCCAAGGTGCGGTGACGCGGGTGGGCCCAGGAGGCGGCCAGATCGGGGTCCTCCCCCCCCACCCCCCCAGCTGGGAACTGACTGCCCTTCCCCCACTTCCAGGGAGGAGCAGACCCGGCGCAAAATATGGACACAGCACAGGTTTTCTCCCAAGGACAGAAAGGGGCTGCTCTGTTCTCCTCAATTTGTTCAAATCATGCTGGTCTCTAGGGGAGAAAATGGGTCTTCAATCTTCATCAAGCCCACCATTAACACCCTACCTCTCTAATCTCAGCCAGGCTACGGGAACAGAAGGAAGTAATAGACAGGCCCGTGTCGGAATACAAAACTGGCTTATGAACACTGGAAGGAGAGAATACATTAGGGCTTCATTACCTGAGGCTCCCTTTAGGAAATGGGTTCTGTAGAGTGTTTACTTCCGCGGAGCACATTGCCCTGGCAACTAAATGATTTTTTATTTCTTTAGTTATTCTCCATTTGCTGACTCATAGGTGTTCCCAAGCTTTTTGAAATGCTCGAACAGCAAATCACTTGTTTTAATCCCTTTAGACGCAGTAATTTTCCTTCCCGGGCTTTGACGGTGAAGCTCGGGGTTCGCGGGGGAAATGGCGCGAATGAGGCGCAGATGCAGGCGCAGATGCAGCCGCCCTGCACCCGGCTGCCCGGGAAGCTGCTCCAGGAAGTTCAGGCAGATGAACAACGAGCAGATCAACCCGCGGACACTGAAGTTGCTAATCTCGCGAGTCGCTGGGTTATTAAGCTGTCATTCCTGAAGCGTCCCCGGTCTTTGAGCTTGGGAGGCCGACACGGAAATGGACGAGTGGGGTCCTCCCCGCTGCTGGGTTGCGGGGTGTCTGGGGCGCTGCAGGGGGCGCTGGGCGCCAGACATGGCGGGGTCGGCAGCACTGTGGGGTCGCATTTCCCCCGGACCACGCTTCACAGTGGGACTGGGAAAAGGCGGTTTCGGGAGCTTTTCTGCTAATCCTCATCAGAGCTCGCATCCAACTGCTGTAGCTCCATTTGGCTCGGTGGAGCCTCTTGCGCAGTCATTTCCACTCCAGTGCTCGGCAGCGTTGTGACTGGATCAGATGATTGTCTGGATTCGCTTCTCTCCAGAGTTCTCCCAGGGCTGCTGTTGCAGGCTGGGCCCGGCCAGGCGGCATGGTGGGCCTTCTGCCCCCGTCTGGCTTCAGGCTTGGCTTTCTAGGGAGCTCCTTTCTGGTGTCTCGCAGACATTGGTTGTGGGTGTTGGAGGAACAAGTGGATCAATAACTGCATTCTAGTTTAGCTCAGCCTTGAGTGGTTCGTCAGTATTGGGATGGCAGAGCAGCGTCAAGCTACAGGATCTACGGGGAAGATTGTCCCTCTGTCGGAACCCACTTCTGGAAGGAGCAGTCTCTGTACCTGCTCGGCTGTCTGCTCTTGTGTGGGGTGAGAGGAACCCCTGAGGAGTGCTGACATTTCCTGAGGGAGCAAGGCTCCTGTAACAAATGGCAGGGCAGCCCATGCAGGTGGGTGGCCACCTGGTCAGCACCCTGCCCCAGGCGCCAATTAGTAGGAGAATTCCCACCCACTCAGCACTTCCCTCAGCGGTCCCCTCCTGTCCAGGGGCACAGGCCGGCCAGCTGAGTCGGAGCAAGGGTGCGGCGCAGTGTTCTGAAAGTTCCTTGCATTCGAGGGCTTCTTTCCAAACACTAAACTCCCCCGTCCAGGTTGCTCGGCTGACCTGGGGAAATGCAGGTGAGCCGGCAAAGCACCTGGAGGAGCTGGCCCAACCCTGGTTTGGCGGCTTCACTCACCTGATGAGGCACAAGCAAGCGGCCTGGTTGCCTGCATCTGTATTCTCCTTCCGCCCCTGAATTGCTTTTGGTGTTTACACCCCTTTTCCTCTAGCACTTCGGGTGCTCCTTATTATCAGTGAAGGGGGAGGGGCGGATGGGTCAGGGCCAACAGCACACTCAGCAGTGAGGGCTGAGGGTGGCTCGCCCCCCACCGCCCGCCCCAGCCTCTGCAGCCCCCAGTTGTCCTGTCCGGAGGCCTTGCCTGCGTGGAAGTGCCTGTGGGCCCGGCAGACGGGGTTGCAGCTGCAGCGTCTGTCCGTTCTGCCTCCTGGGTACCAGGTCAGGGGCTCTACCTTGTCGATCGGCCTTCTGATCTGGGGAGCCGGCCGGGTCTGTGGAGGGGCCGTGATATATGCCTGGTCTGTGATGTGCGCCTGTCGGGTACATCACTCCAGACACAACCCCCTTGAGTTGTGATCTCCAGGGAAGGAGGAGGATGAGTGGGCAGCCTAGGAAAAGCCCCAGGCAGCCTGGCGTTCTCCAGAGCCCTGGTGGGGCCTGCCAGGGACTTCTCCCCTGGGGCAGCTGGCACAGAAAGGCCAAAAGCTTGGACACCAGTGGAGCTAAATGGATTGCGGAGGATACAACCCGGAGGCAGTGAAAGGGTCCCCAGATGCCTTTGCAGGCCTCAGCTGGCAGACGGTGGAGAGGGTCACTTTCACTGGCATGCAGAACAGGAGCCTTGGCCTATCTATGGGGGTACAGGGGCAGAGGCAGATGTGGGCCTCCAGTTCCCCCGCCCCTCTGAAAACTCAACCCAGGGTATCGGGTTTGAGGACTGGTCAATAAGGAGACGTCACCAGAGATGGACAGAGAGGTGCTTGTGGCCTCTGGCCCTTCACTATAGTACTTGTGGGTTTTAATTGTGGGCCATGTTCCTAGCCACCACCCAGGCCAAGAGCCCTTCATTTTAGATCAGGTTTGTTTGAGAGAGTAAAAGAGCAAACTCCTCGGGGCTTTAGGGGAAAGCCTTCCAGGTCGCTTTCTGGCAGCCTGGGGGTACACTGAGCAGGTGGGGGCGAGCGTGCCCAGTGGGGAGGCAGGGTTGCTGTGGGCACTTTGCACCTGAAGCAGGTGCACTGGTGTGCCACACACAGGCCCACAGCTACCACACATGTACTTGTCTCCCACATTTTTAGTTGGTACCTCGAGCCCATATCCCTTGAGCCCAGGGTACCTCCATGGTAGATAAGGGGCTCTTCTCAGCTGCTCTTGAAATGTGTCACTTTTTTTTAATCAAATTAAACGAAGTGTCGATTCCTGACAAATACATTAAAAGTGTTTTATTCCTCGAAGAGTTGGGAAAAGGAATTATTTTCAGCAAGAGTGGGATGTGTTTGTTAGACCGATTCCTTGGCAAAAAAAAAAAAAAAGATGAGTTTCTGAATTGTGCAAAAAATTGCTCAGTAGTTATGCTGTCGCCACAGTTGTCAAACTGCTGTGCACACAGCTCCAACAGAGTCAACTCTGCCTTTTTTTTTTTAATTTAGAAGATAACAAAATTGTAATCACTTATCCTCTCTGGAGCCATGGAGGGAAGGAAGGTACAATCTGCGCTGAAAAGCCGGGTCCCCTGTGCGGCGAGGCCGCTTGGTAATAAACAAGGCGCCTGTGGGTGAAGAGCTTCCCCTTGGACAAAGGAGGTGTCGAGGAGGAAACAACTAAATCGCGCGTCTTTCCGGAGTTTATCCTCATTAGTGTTTGCTTGCGGTGTGGCCATTTTAACCCTGCCTTCCGCGTGGGTGGCGGGCGCCCCTGGGTGCGGGGCAGGCCTGGCGCGCGCTCGGGCACACCCCATCTGGGCGCAGCCACCCGTCCACCCCCCCTCACCCCCTTAGTCCTGCCAGGGCCTCTGGCAGGAACGCAGCGCCTCCCGCTCGTGGCCCCAGGAATTTAAAATGCAGCTCATGGCTCTGGACCACCCTGGTGTTTATTATTATAATGTTAAATTAGAAGTTGTCCGGGTGCCCGCTGTTTGCGGTGCTTTTTCCAGTTTCCGCAAGAGGGAAGAGAGTAGCTTAGAGCCGGTGCGGACCCCGCCCCTCCTCCGCCAAGCTGACCCCTCACACCTGACTCACAGGCCCCAGGGCATGGGGGGAAGGGGGCGACTGGGTTTGGGGGGCGGGCCAGGCAGCCTGAGGTGGCAGAGGAGAGAGGCTGTGGTGGCTCAACTGACCTCAGTCGGACTGGCCTGGGGGTGGCGCGCCCAGGCAGCCCAGGAGCGTCTGGGGTGGCCACCTCGCCCCACCCCCACCACATCCCTTCAGGCAGGACTTTGCTGGCAAGTGTGCTGTCTGCCACATGAGGGCAGGGTGGGAGCAGTGCACGGAAGAGCTCACACATCCACTGCACGCGCAGACAGGCACTGTCATCACTGTTCTACCCCCTTTCAAATTACTTATTTAAAAGTGACAAAGTAATAGTGTTCACAGAGTATGTTCCAGCCTAGCAGAGGGCCCGGGGAGGTCTGTCTGGCTGAGTCATTCCCCCTCGGCTGGTCACTCGCTGCCCCGGGACTGACTCAGGAGGCTGAGGGTGGTGCCATCCCCTGGCATCTCCCAGACAGAAGCCAGACTGAAGGGCCCCCCCCACCTTCCATCTCACCCATTAGTTTCTGCTGCTGCTGCTTTTTTTTTTTTAAAGAATAAAAGATTCCCCCAGAGGCCTCATGGCCTAAAGACTCACAATCATCCACCTGCAATTTATGATAAACGTCTCACAAATTTACCATTTGCATCTGAGTATTTATAGCTCTGAGCCCGAAAGGGGAGGGGCAAGAGGAGGTGGAGTAAGAGGTGGGAGGAGAGGCCGCAGGGACCACACACCTGTCCCACTCGGTTTCCCGCTGTCACCGTAGCTAAGGCAGCGGAGCGATGCCATCTGTGGAGCCGAGAGCCACAGACAGGCCTCTGGTCCATCTAGTGGCCGGGGCCTGGCCCTGGGCCCAGGATCAGTGGTGTGGCTGTTAGAATCCATCTCACCAGACAACATTCCTGCCATGGGGGCCCCCTGGGCCCCAGGACAGTGAGTGAGGGGGTGGGCCGGACTGGCCTGTTGCAGCCACCATGCACCCTCAGCGGCCTGGGTACAGGGGCAGGCTGGTTCCACCCGAGGTGCCTGGGTTCCCCTCCATGCACATCCTCCAGTTCAGCTTCTACAGCATGTCCCTTCCAAGAGCTGTCCCCAGTGATGGGGTCTGCTGGCCCCCATCAGAGTTCCCAGATGGTGGGCAGAGCATCAATGGGGGGGGGGCAGGCCCGGGACGGCGGGGGGTTGGGGAGCACAGCTGCTGGTCTCAGGCAACTGAGGACTGACCAGGCAGTGCTCCCCAGGGTCTCAAGTCCCCGACTCCCTCAAACAAGCACCTTTCAGTGGCCTGAGGTACAGCGTCCACTCTGAGGACCAGCTGGGAGTTTCCCTGCCAGGGCGTCCCCTGCCCTATGCTCAGTCGCCACCCCATCGCCAGCACGTGGAAAAGCCAGAAAAGAGTGAGCCCGAGGCTCAACCTCGGCAGCCAACCCCAGGTTGGCCCCTGGCTACTCCGGCCAAAACTCTGTGTGTCCCGAATTCACCAGAGAACTCGAGCGTCCTCTGCCTTTGGAACTCTGGGCCCACAGAGGCTGGTGGGTGGGGACCCCGCTCCCGTGTCTGGGGCTTGGCCGGAGGCTGGGCCGGCAGGGCAGTGGCTGCCTCGGCCATCTGCAGGGCTCTGGGAGCTTTGTCGCTGAGGAGGACCAGAGGTCAGTCCTGCTGTTTGGAATATACATTCATTTGTGGGCAGGATGTGACTTGTCCCTCATTTTGCAGAGCAACCTATGTGAGCAAATATACAGTGTTTGTGTCCAGAGCACCCCCCAAGTCTGTGTCAGGCCGATGTTCGGGTTTCCTAAGAGTAATAAAGTCGTGACTTCCTGTGTCTGTCGTCCTCGTCGGTGTTTTCCTCTCTCGGCAGCGGCCCCTCCGCTCCTCCCGGATGAGCCCACAGGGCCCCAGGCCAGGGTCAGCCCCACAGCTGCTCACCTGGACTGGGGCCCTCCAGCCCTCCCTCCACTGGCCCAGAGCATGGATGGAGTGCTGGCTCCCTGGGTGCCACAGCCCCGCAAAGCAGCCCCTAGTGCACGTGAGATGGTGAGGCTGGCAGCTGCGGCCTGGAGTGGGGGCCCTGCTCCCCTCGCTGCTCTCAGCTCCCACTCACAGTTCTTTCATGGGTCTCCCCTTGTCCACTCCCTACTCATTTCTCCTGCTCTGAACTCAACCCCAGCTGCCACGGTTTCTTTCTTCCTTGCCTCTTTCCTCTTATACAGGACCAGCTCACAAGGTTTAAATATGGGTGTCGGGCCCCTCAGCTTTCTCTACTCAGCACCCCATCCTTTGCCTGTGCCCCAGGAAGACGTGATTCCCACGCTGTCCCTGGACTCTGATGTGGCTCAGGGCCGTAGTCCAACACAGGCCTGAGGGTGCCTGAGCCACCTCTGGCCTGTGCCCCCTCATGAGCTCCTGCCATTTAAAGCAGGCCCTCCAGGGGGGCAGTGTCACCCTCCAAGTCAGTGTGTTTCTTTTCTGAACCTAAACTTGGACTTGACAGTTTCATTGTTTACTTCATCTGGGAGTTTTGGCCTAAGAGGGAGCCTGATGCCAAGGTCATTTAGAAGATTCTGGGAGCCACGCCCCCAAATTTTGATCGTCTGACATGTTTTACGTGTCCGTGGGGTTTGCCCTGCCCTCCCATGCACTCGGGTTAGACAGAGTCAGCACACGGGGTTGAGCACTGGCTTCAGGCCAGGGCATTTTATTTTTAAGTGTATTTTATGTTATAAACATCCTTGTTTATTTTTTCACAGTATAGGACTTCTCCCCTCAGATGTGGCCACCACACTTTTCCCCTCACCAGAGTGCCCACTGTCCACCACACTCTCCTCCCCCTTTCTCTACTCCCTGCTCTCCCTCCCCTCCTGAGTGCTGCAGATCAAGGGCCAGAGGCCAGAACATAGTCTCAGCACTGGGACATAGCGAAGATCAAGAGCATAAAATAGACAAATGTCCTGGACCCAAGGGTGGTGCCCCAAGGGTGCTGACAAGGTGACAGTTAACACACACGTAGACAGCGGCCCAGCCCTGCATGCTCATGTGGAGAGGGGGGGCTAGGGGAAGCTCGCAGGTCGACTTGGTGGCCCAGGGAAGCTTCCAAAAGGGGGGCAAAGCCCTGGGTGTAAGGGACCAAGACTCAAGGCCCCCGGAGGAACCTTTCTTGAGGGGAGGGAGAACCAGGGAGAAAACCTGCCGTGCCACTGGGCTGGTGGCCGAGGGAGGGCTGGGTCCTGGGCAGGACCCTGGGTCAGCACAGAAAGTCAGGCTCCTCTGAGTGAGGTGGGTGGGAGCCAGTGGCAGTTCTGAGCAGAGTTAGAGGTCCTCCTCTAACCCACGCGTGACAGACTCAACCCCCACCTCACCCCCAGTGGAGAGTTCCAGGAAGGGGAGCAGTGAGGTGGAGAAGGAGCAAGGGAGGAGAGAGGGTTCCGACCATGAGCACGGAGTATCTTCCCACTCACTGCTGTCATCTTCCATTTCTTATGTCAGTGTCTTACGGTTTTTGTTGCAGGGGCCTTTCTCATCCATGGTAAGTGTATTCTTTTTTGATGCAATTGTGAATGGGATTGTTTCCTTAATTGCTCTTTCTGGTAGTTGACCATTGGTGTATAGAAAGGCAACCAATTAATGTTACCTGACTTGCTTTTGCTTATTAGTTTTTTTTTTTTTTTTTGTAAAGATTGATTTATTTGTGCATGCAGAACTGGGGTACAGGCCAGAGGTGCAGGGGCGATGAGAGGATTCACCAGAGACAGAGTGGGGAGCAGAACAGGCAGATTGACAGAGTACACTGCTGAGGGGAGCAGTGGGGGCAACAGGAGCAGTCTGCTGCGCCATGTGGGTCACCTCCCTGGCCGGGGATTGAACTCAGGCCATGGCAATGATAGTGCTGAGACTTAACCCCTGAGCTACCAAGGTTGCCCTTGAGGTAGGTTTTTGATGAGTGATTGACCTATTTAGATTTCCTATTTCTTCCTAATTCAGTCAGGAAGATTGTAGATTTTTAGGAATTTATTCATTTTTTTCTCAGCTGTCCAGTTTGTTGCTGTGTAATTTCTCAGACCTCCCTTATGACCCTTTGCATTTCTGTTGTATCAAGTTGTTCTTTCTCTTCTTTCACTTCTGATTTTATTTACTTGTGTCCTCATTTTTTTTTTTAAGATTTATTTATTTGTGCATACAGAACTGGGGTACAAGCCAGAGGTGCAGGGATGATGAGAGGCTTTACCAGAGACAGAGTGGGGAACAGAACAGGCAGATGGACGAAGTACACTGCTGAGGGGAGCTGCGGGCAGGTCAGGAGAGGGCTGCTGGCCATGTGGGTCAGCTCCAGGGCACAGATCAAACTCGCACTGAAGCGGCTGCAGCCAGCTTGCAGTGCTGCGTCCTAACCCGTTGTGCCACCAGGGAGGGCCCGTGTCCTCATTCTTTTTCTCTTGGTAAGTCTAGGTAAAGACTTGTCAACTTTATCTTTTCAAGAATCAGGCCTTTGTTTCACTGTCTTTTTGGACTCTTTCATTCCTGTTTGGATCTTTGTTATTTGATTCTCTCTACCAACGCTGGGCTTCATTTTTCTTTTCCTCCTTCCTCTGGGTATAGTACCAGCTTGCACTGTTGCTTGAGATTTTTTCTTGAGGTATGCCTACTTTGCTTCAGAAGTCCCTCTTAGAACCAATTTTGCTTCTTCCTATAGATTTTGGCATATCAAGTTTCCATATACATTTGTCTCATTTTGTTTAAACTTTGATTTCATTATAGACCTTTCAGTTATTTAGTAGCATTTTATTTATTTTATTTCATTTTATTTTATTTCTCCATATATGTGTTTTTCCCCCAAGTTTTCATAACTGATTCCTTATTTTATTCTATTATAGTCAGAAAAGATACTTGATAGGATTTTTATCATCTTAAATTTATTGAAATTTGTTTTGTGTGTATTAGTATGTGGTACTATACTAGATAATATTCCATGAGCACTTAAGAAGAATGTCTATTCTGATGCTCCTGGGTGAATTGTTTTGTATTAAACCCATCTGGTTTAATGTTTTGTTGAAGACTGATTTTTCCTTATTGATTTTCCATCTGGACTGTAGCAACAGGAACTTTTTGCCTCGTTGCGGTGGGAACACAGTGAGGGACACAGCAGTCGTGGAATGATCAGCAGTCATAACCTGTATGATTTCAATAAGTTGAAATCATATAGATTATTAAAAGCTGATCATGTAACGATAGTATGAGGATCCTGAGAGAGGAATGAGGGACAAAGTTTTACAAGGGACAGGGAAAGGCCATTGTGACCACATGCATGATGTCACCAGCAGAGTTATCTGAGACCCCCATGGAGACAGTCACGTCATCAGGTCAGCTGCAGTCTAGGTGTTCCCGGACCTGCCTCGTGATAAGGAGCTATACTCTGTGGGTGGTTGAGGGATGTTGCGCTGTGATTTGTGGAAAACAAATAGGTCACTGTTACCCATGAGTGGCCAACTCACAGGAACCCACATAGATGATCTGTCTATGGATATAAGTGGGGTAATAAAGCGCTCTGCTATTATTGTACTGCTGTCAGTTTCTCTGTTTACAACTGTTAATATTTGCTTTATATATATATGTGTGTTCCTGTGTTGGGTGTATAAATATTTACAACTGTTATATCTGTTTATTGGACTTTGTATTTTTTTTAAAGATTTATTTGTGCATACAGAACTGGGGTACAGGCCAGAGGTGCAGTGAGAGGACTCACCAGAGACAGAGTGGGGAGCAGAACAGGC
>NW_004567102.1:5486065-5508821 GCF_000260355.1 Condylura cristata | reverse complement strand
TAGCCAAGATCTGTTAGTGATTCAGGGTGAGGGACATATTTTTGCACCTAATGTCAGGCCAACTGGAGGTCTAACCTGCAGTTACCTGTTTTTAAGGCAGATTGACAGAGTACACTGCTGAGGGGAGCAGCGGGCGGGCCAGGAGAGGTCTGCCACGCCATGTGGGTCACCTCCGTGGCAGGTGGGGATTGAACTCATGCGGAAGTGGCTTTAGCTTCTCAGTGCTGTGCTTTAACCCACTGCACCACCAGGGAGGGCCCAGATTTTGTATTTTTGATGCCACATTTTACATCCTTTTTGTGTGGAACTATCCCTTAACTAATTGATGAGTTTTATTTAATATTCTTACTTTTGTCTTTTAACCTCTGTGCGTCTGCGTGTCTGGAAAGCACTCCTTAAATTCTCATGACTAATCTTACTGGGTAGAATATTATTGATTGAAGTTTTTTCTTTTTGGTACTTTGAATATATCATGCCCCTTGCCATCTGGCCTGCCAAAGTTCTAATGAAAAAATATGATTATCTTATGGAGGTTACTTTGTTTATAAAAAACTATTTTTCTCTTACTCCTTTTAAGATTCTTTATGTTCAGCTTTTGACATCTGGATTATATGTCATGGTGCAGCTCTCTTTGACTTCATCTTATTTGGAACTCTCTGTGCTTCTGGGGATGTTTCCAACCCCCAGACTGGGGAAGTTTTCAGTCAGTATTTCTTAAGAAATTTTGTTCCCCTTGCCTGTCTTTCCTCCTCTGGTACCCCTAGAGTGTGCCTGTTATTTGACTTAATGTCCCATAGGTCTCTTCAGCTAACCTTCAAGTTCCTTGGATCACTGGTTTGTTGTTGTCTGCCTCAGTCACTGCTTTGCCTCTGAGCTTTCCTGTGTGGACTTCTGTTTCATTCATTGCTGTTCACCAGTCACGGCCCTGATCTTCAGTCTACAGCTGCTGGCCTCTCTTGTATGTGCAGCTGTTGTATCCTTCAACTGTATGACTTCTCTCTGGTACTTTCTTATATTGCTTTGTTGCAATTCTCACGTGGTTCATCCATTTGTCTTCTGAATTTGGTGAGCATCTTTATGACCATCACTTTCAATCCTGTATCGGGTACATTACTTACCTCCATTTCATGAAGGCCTTTTTCTGAGGTTTTATCCTGTTCTTTACTTTGGAACATACTCCTCTGTTCACTTTGCTTGACTCACTGTGTTTCTTTGTTTTGGACAAAACAGCTGCCTCTCTCTGTCTTGAAAGAGTGGCCTTTTGTAGGCGCTGAACCTTATTCAGCCTCGCCCAGTTCTTTGGTTGTCTCTCAGCCTTTGTGGTTTAGGCAACCCAGTTTATTCTTGCTGAATTCCACTGTTCATGTAGCCAAGATCTGTTAGTGATTCAGGGTGAGGGACATATTTTTGCACCTAATGTCAGGCCAACTGGAGGTCTAACCTGCAGTTACCTGTTTTTAAAGTATGTCGATATGTATGGTCTTGTGGAGCCATAGTCTTAAACCCTCAGACCTAGCAAGGAAGTATTTCCTGGGGATACTTGCAAGAATTAGTTTTAACTCTTTTGTGAGAACTATTAGTGAATTGTAGCAAGGCCGAGAGTGAGTGCAAAATTAGTCCTCCCCAACCTATTTTCATTAAGAGTACTCCCTGCTGAGCCCCGCCAAGTGGGGTTACCTGATGGCTGGTGCTGTGAGTCATGGCGCATTCATGGGCCTGGCAAGATAGGGCATGTTAAAATGGCCGCCACCAACTCTAGCTCCAGCAAGGCAGGATGAAAGTGCAAAAATGGTGCCTGCCAGTGCCTCCATCCCAGAGAAAGTTCCAACAGACCCGTTCCCTCCTGGTAGATGCTTGATTACGGCTAAATGAGTCTCCATCTATGACTCAGGTGCTTTTGAAATAGCTACTTCTGCACTGGGTCCTTGTGAGTAAGCCTGCACTTTTGCCCTGTAAGAGCAGACTGTTCCCCACTGCCCTTTGGGTCCCTAGTCACAAGCTCTGCTTTTCATAGCTAGACTTGGAGGGGGGTGGGGTCTTATCTCTCCAGTGCATGGGCTGGGTGCCTTATCTCACTCTGGGAGATGCTTCATATTTGTGAAATTCCTCAGTATGTGGATTGCTATGGCAGAAGTTGGGTTTCTTGGTGAAAACCTATGGCTGGTGTGACCCTCAAGACCTTTGTTGTGGAGACCTGTTTTAGAGCAGGTCATCCCATACATAGCTATATATTTGTTACATCTGTGGGAGTAGTTGAGCCCAGGAGCTTCCTACACAACCATCTTTATCTGCCTTCTCAAGATTTTATGATGTGGGAACCAGAATGAGTCAGGCGTGCCCTGTTAATTTCAGTTTAGCTCAGGGTGTTTAGGCTTGTTTTTTCAGAGAATGGTGTGGGAAGTGCTGTCATCATGGATTGCCGTAGTGGGGCAGAGCATCAGCTTTGTTTCCACAGGTGGAGACAGCTGCTAGCACAGCATTCCTCAGGCTCTGCAGCGCATGTGAACCATCTGGGGACTCAAGAAAATGCCGCATCCGACTGCCCTATAGGTTCTGCTTCAGGGAGCGATGATGGCTGGTCCAGGAGCTGCCGAAGTAGACAGTGGGAGCAGCTTGGAAACCTGAGGTCAGAAAATAAAGTCTGGACAGGGGCTGGAGTTTGGGGTTATCAGTGTCTGTGGGGCTGGGGAGCCAGGAAATGATAGGCAAGCATAGAAGAGATGGGTCCCAGACTAAGCCCCAGAGCCCCCAGTGGGTGGAGTCTGGGGTGATGAAGATGGCACAAGTAGCAAGTGACCAGGAAAGTTTGTGCCTGGACCTCTGGTGGTGACAGCCCCCAGGGAGGGTGATCAGTATCACATGAGCTGAGAACTCAAGTAAGATGAGGGCTGGAGACTGATGGGATTTAAGAACCTACCTAATTCTGGTACTGAGTTTTTTGGAACTGACCACTTTTAGGACAGACTCTGATGCTGGTTATGAGCGCATGTGTGGGTGTTTATAATCCTCTGACACACAGTTCCCTCATTTTGCTGGGAATTCGGGTCAAATTTTAAGGACAGCCTTTGCCCGTCTGAGTGTCTTGTCATTTCTTCTGCTGACAAGATTTTCCCACTGTGATCCCCGGTTTTCTTGTCACACCCATGCCCAGGGTAACACCCCCCTCCGCCCGCCTGTCTTGGAAGGATAAATTCTCTTGAGGTAGCTACATGTCTCACTGGACTTTGTAGGATGAGACCACAGGACTTTCAGGATGTTCTTTCAGGATCTATGTAAGTTTCAGAGATGAAAAGTCTAATTCCAGATGACACAGTTAAGTTTGGGGAGCCACTTGGCATTCTTGACTAAAATATAACATGCAAATGAGGTAAAATGAGCATACGTTGTCACCTTCCCCTCTTCTGTAAATCATAAGTAATGACCAAAGAGAGAGTGCTTAAAAAAATAATGAAAATGGAAGGGGATGCCACAAACACCGGAAGCGGTGAAAGATACACAAGCCACAGTGCCCTTGCTGACAGAGACTTGACACAACCAGCGAGGCACCATGAAGCGTTCATGAAGTGTTTGCGTGGGCTCCTCGTGCTCCACAGTCGTGCTCCACAGACAGAGGTTGGACGTGTGGCTCTTGCGTCCAGGGCCCCTGCTCAGCTGGGCTGTTCTGTGGAGAAGCAGCGAGGCTCAGGCACTTGTGGGCTACGAGTGACATCGCCTCCCTGAGCTCAGTTTTCTTGTCGGTCACGTGGCGCTTTAGTACCGCACCCTGGGACCATGAAGATCAAACAAGATGGCGTGTGAAAGGCTCCTGGCAGCGCCTAGCATGAAGGGGGTGTGATAAACGCCTGCTCTTCCCATTAATACTACCCTTTGGTCCTAAAGCTGGTCCTGGCGTTTGCCTTTTTCGTAGTCTAGAGTGTTTCTAAAGCCTTTCCCAAGGGTTTTTTCGTAGTCTAGGAGGGCTCTAAAGCACTTTGCCCCAAGCATTGGCTCCTGGCTGCTCCTGGCTGCTCCTGGCTGCTCCTGCCTGCCTCTCCCATCTCACCTCAGTGCTGGGAAATGTGGGCTTTTCAGAGCAGCCTGGCCCACCAGGGGGTGAGCACCTCACTTCAGGATGTGATCCCTTTGGGGGTGGGCAGGGCCTGGGGCAAAATGCTGACGTTGAGAGCCATTGTGGGGAACCCCCAGCAAATGAACCCGACAGGACACAGCGACTTCAGGTGCTGGGAGTAACAGACCCGAATCGGGGTGGGCTGGAAGTGGGTGGGTGGAACTGGAGGGACGTGCTTGGGCTGACAGGAGCCCAGAGGTCAGCAGGGCTGGGAGAGGGCAGGATTCTGAGGGTCCTGGCCCTTCCCACTGGGACCCACCACACTTTAATGTTGCAGCCCAAGTAAGTGCCCACAGATGTCTCTGGCCTGAGACAAATTTCCTTCTTTTTAAAGTCTGCTTTGCATTGATGACCAGCCAGGCCTTCCGTGATCATGCTAACCTACAACCACAGGGTCCTCTGTCGTGAGACCTTGGCTCCTCCATGTTCAGGTCCATTTTACCAGGGGCAGGAGGCCAGAGTCTTGCACCCCAGGTCCGTGACCTGCTGCCATGGAGGTCCAGGGTTACCAGACCGCTGCTGGCTGGCTCCAAAGTCATTGGTGCAGCAAAGTAAGGTCGATGCCTCACTGCCTCTGCCCACCCCCAACCCCCACCACACCCCATCTTCATCATCCCCACCCCCGCAGGCTTCTCCTTATCTGGGCAGGGCTCGCTCCTGGCCCTGCTGACCTCTGGGTCAGGATGTATCTAGCCCACCAGAGGGCTCCGGAGGTCAAGCACATTAGCTTCAGGGCAGGGGTCCTGGGCCGCTTCTCTGCCAAACATTTCAGTGAGGTGATTTTTACAACATCGCACAACCACTTCCACCTGGGTCCAGAACTGTCCATGACCCTAAAAGGATACCCATCCACTTTAAACCGTCTCCTCCCACTCTCTGATCCTCCAGCCCGGGGCAGGACTCACCCGTCTCTCTGGATTGACCTACTCTGGATGCCCCAATCAGACGCAATCACGCTGTAGTCCACTGTGCTGACTTCTCCCACTCAGCATGGGGTTCCCGGGCCCCTGCAGGGGCCAGGGCTTCCGCTTCCTCCTTGTGCTTAACGGGAGCGCAGCGGGGGCTATCCCTCTTGAGCTACCCTGGGAAAGGCCGCCATGCACAAGTGTGGCCCGGCTTTCGACGCTTTGGGGTGCATACCGAGCTGGAACCTCTGGGTCCCCAGCAATTGTGTGACTCAGTGTTCGCCCGGCACCCTGTCCCAGCTGCGCACTGCTGCTTGCCTGGTGCGATGGTCCTCGCGACAGAGGCGGCCGGCGACACGCCAGGCTTCTCACTCTAGGCCTGGGCTCCGAGGCAGCAACATCTGGGCCTGGCCTTCCCCTCCCCTGCCCTGCCCCTCTGCTCAGCCTGTGATGAGGACACAACCTGGGGCCCCTCTGAGAAGCACTGGTACCCTAACTGACCTTCCCACGTCCTCAAATCCCTCCCAGGCCTCATGGGGACTTTTGTTTTTTCTTTAAAAAAAAAAAAACAAAATGCCTATAAAGTTGGATTCCAAGGTGCAAATGACAGAATGAGAAATCACAAGCCACACACTTTAGAAATATCCAGAAGACCCACAGCGTGTTAGTGGTTCTGACACCCCCAACCCCTGAGCCCTACATTGTTGGGCTGTGTACCGCGACCCCACTCCCACGAGAAGGATTTCACCACCTCAGGTGAGAGTGAAAATATTCTGCAAATTTTTCTCCAGCACGGCTGGGCAAAATCTTTTTCCATTATTGGTAAAGTTCCTTTCCTCCTACAACACACATTGGCGCAGACATAAAGTTTTAGAACTGTTGTCAAATGTGGGGAAACAGTTACCCAGTTCCTCCTGGGAGCTGAAGGTTCCGGGACGCGCCCAGAACCCTAAGCTCGTCTTCGCGGCTGTGCGCACTGAGCCGCCTGCGCCTTCCTGACATGCGCATTCCTGTTTTGAGCCGGCGTGGGCGAGAATTGCATCTTCCTCTTTTAAGTCCGCACATGCAAGGCCGGAGGACTTGCTACAGTCAAGCTTCGAGCCCCAGACACGTCAAGGCTCTTCGTTTCCTCCGCGACTCATCTCCTTCCTTGCCAGCTTCCGCAGGCCCACTCCACACGGTGACACCCTTGAGTCACAGCACGGTGGGAGACTCATGGCACGGTGCCACCAGCCACGACAGGGTGGCAGCAGGAGTCTCGCTGGATGCCACCCCTACCCTGGGGGGATCATCAAGGACCCACTAAATGAGGGAGAGTCACAAACCACCCAAATAGACCTCCCACACTCCAAACTCTTTCTGCTTCAGCTCCCAAAAACGCCAGGGTGGCATCAGCAGCACCCGCGGAAGCGGCAGGCTGGAAAGAGGGCTGGCTTGGCGCCCTTGCAGTTCAAGCAGGCGCTCACAAATGCACACCTCTTGGGCGGGAGAGCCCATGCCAACGCCACTGCAGCGACCAGGAAGGGGCCTGGTGAATGAGGGGCGGTCAGTACACCCCAGCTCTCCATGCCCCAGTCCCCACACCCTGCTTCCCAGACAAAACAGTGTCCGCTGGTTCCGCACCAGCCCCGTCGGAAGGATCCCTCCCTGCGCGCTCGGCTGGGTCACTGAAATGTCTTCCCATTTAAAAATAAACTCTTGTTCCCACTATCGCCTCACAACTGCCCATTTCCCTGCTTCTATTACAGCAGAACTACCAGCGAAAAAGGCCCTAGGCATCGGACTAACCAGTTTCTCCTGGCCAGGGGCCAAAAGCCAAGGGCAGGGGGCGGGGGGGGGGGCACGGACACTGAGGGCCACTCCCTTCTACTTGGAATGCTGGGACTCAAGGCCGCAGTCTCCCTGGACTCGTGGTGCTGGGATGTCCTTGGCACTGCCCTGGCTCATCTCTCGGCCCTGCCTACACCCTTCCCTGCCTCGGTGGCTCAGCCAGGCTGGGCACTTCCTGCGAGCAACACGTGGGCCTCCAGCCAGAGGGCCCCGCCCAGTCTGCTGCACATTTGCTCTGGGGGTCTACACCTCAGCTGTCTCTTCTGAGACACACTTCTGTGTGCCCTGCTGGGGCGGCGTCTCTCCGTAAGGGGAGTTTTTGCATTTACCTCCACCTTCCTAAGCAACAGGAACTTCCCTGTTGCTCAGTGACAGGGAGGCAGCCTATTCACAGCACGCGCGTGCACTTTTCCTTGTCTCCTACAGCGCACCAACATTTTTACCAGATCAACATTCATCATTATTTTGTTTACATTGAGTTATGAATATTCTTCACAACTGAGTGACCTGGGTCTATGCTTCCCCTTCCCTCAATTTTTTTTTTTTGCTAGGTTTTGTCCGTATTTGTTTATTTTCCTGTCTGCCTCAAATTCAAGTCCAAACACTGAGGGAAGTGTTAAGTCAGGGGACCCACCAGCCCGCGGGCCTGGCACCCTCACTGCACAGTGCATGAGCCCTTGGCGCATCTGGGCAGCCCCCGCTGCACTTGCGCAGGTTTCCAGGACTCTGGGCCTTTCTCTCTTTTCCCTGGTGCCCTCTTTCAGGTGGTTTTGAGAATGGTTGCAAAGGAGGCAGGTCTCACAGGCTCCTGCAGACTGTTCTTGGGTACCTTTACTGCTCTGGTGCCCACTGGGGTGGCCCCTCAGATCCCCAGGATGTCTGCAGCCTGAAGACTACGTCCCACTCCCAGGAGTGCCTCACTGATCCCCCAAGGCCCTTGGCTCTTCTCGCCACCCCTCCTTGCCAGAGTAACAAAGCCTCCCTGATTAACTGGGAGGAGGAGCTGAGGCAGGAAGATGAACCCCACTGCTCCTGGCCAGGCGCCCCAGCGCCCATCTACTCGTTCACCTCCACTGTGCACCCTTTCCTCGGGGACTTTGCTTTGTCTTCATGTCAAGTGTGTGGTCATTCTCTTTGCCTGAAAGGTGAACATGAGCGCCAGCGCTCTGCTGCAAGCCACCAGTCTTCCAAATAGGATAACCCACAGTTAAGTGTATTTAAGCCGGAGTTCACACAGCATTTGCACTCTGACCCTCCCTCTGGGGAACCTTCATCTTCCTTGGGTCAGTTTGCACCCTGGGGATGCTGCTCCTCCCCAGAGCCCACAAACACTTAGCCTGCACCGCTGGGCCTCAGGCAGGCACTCACATCTTCCATCTCTCCCAGGCACTTAACCTCCTCACCGACAGCAAAGGCTGTGCCCGGAGCCCATCTTCTCCCTAGGGCCAGGGGCCCCTGTGGCACAGCCACCCACAGAAACTAGGGGATCAACTGTTTAGCCTGGGCACTTATCGATATGTGAACCCTGACAGTGCTTAGGGGTTCTATGTACCCACCAGCCTCCCCCCACACCACCTCTTTCAAGCTCTGGTCAGGGAGGCATTTACTGTTTTCTTCTTATTATTATTTTATCTACTATGTGGGTGGCACTTAGGATAACTGGTGAAAAAGAGAATTCCAAACTTTCATAGGATTGGTTTAATTTTCTTTCAGCAGGAGAAAAAAGAATAAAATTACAAGATTCTTTTAATATTTTCACAATGTTAAAACTAAAACTGAGCGCTAGGCTATGTGTGTAAGTAAATCTAGAACACAAAAGGGTTAAATAAGATTTTCTCTTTTAAAGATACAAGAATTTAAGCTTTCCTTACATTTAACAAACTTCACAGAACAGATACTGCAGGGGAACAAGCCCTTCCTCCCCCCCCACCCCCCCATCCCCCAGCTCTACCATCAGGAAGTGAACATGGGCTGTGACTCCTGTGTGCCGCTGGGCTCCCCAGAGCCTGTTTCCCCATCGCTGCCTCAAAGCAGCAGCTGGCGGGGCCTGAGGAGGGCCGGAAGGGCGTGTGGGTGGCTTCTTCAGGATCAGAGCTTGGCAGGGGGCCTCGGTGGGGCGCCTCACTGAGGATGGCCATGCTCTGGCCAGAGGGTCGTGGCTTGACAACAGTGGTAAACACAGGCAGACCTGGCCCCTCTGCCCTGGGCTGCCCTAGAGAGAGACACTGGTCTGGGTCCTGAAGCAAGAATTAAGGCTGGAGATTTTGCAGCGGATTCCACTCTGGTGGGGGTAGGGTGGGAGGAGGAAGTTAGGAAGAGCATGATTTTGTATTTCGGATCAAAAAACATTTGCAGTTGCAGGTATTCAGCTGATAATTTGCAGAGAGTTGAACTGTTTGCTGTGGTATAAAAGGGAAAGTTGCTGGGTTAAACTATTCCAGAAGCCTGTGTGTGGGGAGAGCCAGACAACCTCGGTAGGACTCACCTCCCCTCACCAACCTGCACAGATGGGGGCTCTGGGGCCACTCACGTCCACTCAGGCTTTCAAGAGACTCTTTTCCTGCCTACCCACCCCCTTCCCACCGGATTGGTGATGATTTCCTAACAGCCCCTTCTCCGCTGACCTGGCCTGAGCTACTACTGCAGCTACGGAACTTGGAATTTCTCTCTGCCCACATGAAGAGGCACAGGCTGAGCAACACACCCCCCCACCCCCGCCAGCCAGAGCAAGTGTGTCCCTAGGAGCTGGGTCACAGACCATGGTTCCAGTGAGGGCGAGCCCGCTGTCCCTGGGAATCCGCTGCCTCGCGGTACTAAGCTCGCTGGGTGGGAGATGTGCGCCGCTGTGCCTGGACTACGGGGCAGCACAGCAAGGAGGGGCAGAGGCCACGGCATCATCCTCGGCCCCTCTTGGGGCTCAGCAGGCCCCACAGGAAAGGGCGGACTCTGTGGGCAGCAGCTTCCCTCGTTGATCCCCAATGCTTCTACTGATTCCTGTTGGCTATGAAACGTCTTTTGAGAGTTCCCAATACAGAAATCCAGCTGCAGAGGCCAGCTCGTGGGCCTCGGCGCAGCGGCCGCGCTGCAGTTAGCCTTATCTGACCAATCGCCAGATCCCTGCACTTGGCAAATGGCAACCAGAGCCAGCAGGCCGGGTGCTCCCCTGGTTGCTTCTCGTGACCATGGTCCTGTGTAGAAAAGGTGGGTCTCATTCGTGGACTAGTCTTGAATGGAGCTAATTTTCAAAGTGAGGTTACTGTTTCTCCTCATGTGATGAGAGAGTTTTTTTCCATAGCAAGTCAGGTAAAAAATTTCCGTAAGAACCTGTCCCCCCACCCCAATTTCCAGCTCTGTGGGAGAGTGAGGCCACCACCCAGCTCAGCCCAGACACGTGCCTATCTCAGCAGCCTCCTGTGGCCAAGGCACGCGTGGCCATCAGGCATCCTGGCTACTGAGACTAAGGATAAGTGAAGAGGTGAAAGGCCGAACATCAGAGTTTCTGGCAAAGCCATGTGCGTCGTGGGGACTTTAACATCAGCTTCTACTCCTCTATTAACTCAGAGTCTCCATCTGGAACACTTTCCGCTTAAGGCTTTTTATAAGTTTGACTCCAGCAGTGACAGGTATGTGTTGTTTTAAATCCACTAGCCATGCTCAAAAAAAATATTCTTCATGTTTTAATTTATACAATGGCTAGCAGGCACCTTAGTAACCAGCCAGAAATCAATTTCAACCACCATCAACCCCTAAACTACAGTACCAGGATGGCTGGCTAAAGAAAGGAAACGGACTGGCTGTAGTCTGACGCGTGCCCAGTACAAGGTGTCTGGCTGACTTTGTCCTAAATAAGGCTAACATTAGTGAACTAAGAACAGCGTCACGTGGCGGCCGTGCCCGGCCTTCAGGAGCACCCCTCCCCGATGCGCTGGCAGGAGCGCCCCACTTTCCGGTCCAGTTTCACCATTTTCATGATGGCTTCCTCTCGGCCACGGCCCATGTGGTCAAACGTACAGTCGTGCTGCTCCGGGAGGCGATGTAACATACAGAACACGTAACCTGCAGCAGCGGGGAGAAGCGGAGAAACATAGTTAGTGCAGCCTCTAAACACCCAAAGCTCAGCTCTCGGCCTGGCCCAGAGGACAGGAGGGCACCTCAGTGAGCAGACAATGGTCATGGCAGGGTACCCACTCCATTAGCTAGAGAGCCAGCACTTCCGCGCTGCCCGGCTCCTCCTCAGGCCACTCTCACGGCTTCAGGTTGTCTGAGGGACACGACCCTGACCAGAGGCTGCCTCCGCATTTGATGCTGCTCCTGTCCAGCCCTGAAGTGGAACCCCAAAGGCACCTGCTGCAGTGAGATATACCCCTTCCCTAGGAAATGAGTGGGCTCTGAACCCCCTCTCTCCCAGCCACCCCACAGACAGGAGTGCACCGAGCTGCCACCTCAGCACTTTCGCTGACTGGGGCAAACGACAATCTCCATGCCACAGGACCCCGCCATTCCTAGAAGGCAGAGGGGGCAGAAATAATATTATGGCTTGAAGTATATCCCACCTCCTAAAAAACTATGGCTGAAGGGAATGGTGGGAGTGATCAAACCATAATCTGCGAGGGAGTAGCTCTCAAAGGAAAATGGATTAGTTCAAGTGCTGGAAAAGGTATTACAAAGAGAAAAGAATGGAGATGAACTCTAATCACAATCTCCAAGGAAGCTGCTGCTTCTTGCTCTACCTGGTCTAAGGTTGAAGTCCCCACACTCATGCCTTCCCACTTGCCTTATTCCTCAAAGAGGTGGGGAGGCTGTGCACTCGCCCTCCCTTTATGGAAGAGATATCAGACTGAAAGAGTGGCGAGGCTGGTAACAAAGGATTGCGGAGAGGCCTGCAGAGCAGGAAGATGTTCAGAAGTCCCGCTTCATGGGACAGTAAGAGGTTCCCTAGGGACTCAACAGAGAGGTTCAGAAGATGAAAAGGAATGCAAGGGGGTGTTGCCTGTTCCCTCCCCACCTCTGGTCAACTTTTAGGAATACTGACAGATGTGTGTGTATGTGGGGCAGACATGCCTGCTGCCCCCTGGATCTGTGTGAATCCCCCCTTCCCCCCCCGGGAAGGGGAGAGTCGATCTGGGCTGGGCAGACACTGACAGTGGCTGGCTGGCTGGCTGGCTGGCTCCTGACCACCACCGATGCCATTGTTTGTAACTTGCTTGTAACCAGAACACCCCACAGGCTAGACAGGGCCACCAGTTTGGAGGTGAATCGCCATCTTTTTCTAGCCCTTCTGTCCCTCTGCACCTACAACAGGCCTCCCAGCAGCCCAGCCAGACCAGTGCCTCCTCACTCATTCCCCAAGCAAATGGCATCTCTTCTCTGAGACTTCTTAGATCACAACTGCCAGAGTGAATGGGTAGCTACCCCTTTGCAAGCAGCTCCCCACCCTCAACTTCTTTTCTTTTCAGAGATGGAGGATGGAAGTAGTGGGTTTTAGAACATCAGAGGTTGTAGCAAAGACTAACCAATATGGACAACGGTTTCAATAGCCTTAGCTTTTAAGATTAACTTCATCGCAAGAATGTAACTCAGCGACACAGCCCTGCCCTGAAGCCTGGTGCTTATGTGCTCACCACCTGTGGGCCTGAGTGACCGGCAGATCCTCAACCATCCATTGTGTGAGAAAACACATTATTAACTGCTTCCCAGGGAGAGCAGGGCAGTATGTCTGACTCTAAATTGGGATTGGGTTTAAGGAAAAGAACAGAGATGAAATTTTTGTCTCCCGAGAAGCTGAGCTCCCACTTGGTCCAAAAGCAAAGTTAAGATTAATGAGCTCATGTGTTATATTTACTGATAAGTTCATTACTCTAAGATATTGGATACCAGTTGTCTTCCTCCTAAAGGATTTCACAGCACAAGTGTGGATGGCGTCAATACGCATTTTTCATCTATAAGCACAAGCCTCTTTTTGGAGCTAAGTCCACCTGGCGGGGGAGAACCTGCTGCCACATTGGGGCCTTGAGGAGGAGGACACGACGAGCTCAGTGGCAGGCCTGTCTCTTCAGCGCTGATAGTGAGGGCTGGCGGGTCCCTGCTACCCTTTTCCTTCCCTGTCCCTGCCATGCTGGAACCATGTAGGAGAAGCTCCCTGGGGCTCTTTTCCTTCTGATGAATGATGCTGGCTAAATAAAGAGTAGCAGGAAGTAACAGGAAATGGATCACCCCTGAAATTAACTCAGCCTGGCTGAGCCTAACACCTCATCAGTCAAAGGCAGACTGGGGTGGAACAGGAGATGCCAGTTTTGCCTTCACTTGCTTAGCTCGCCTTCCGCGAGGGAAGCTACTTGGTGGAGCTGAGTCTCAGGTGGAAAGAAAACAGGGAGTAACAGCCACAGCAACTCGTCAGTATTCTCTCTACTCACGAAGGACTTTCATTCACTGAAAACACTTATTTCTCTCCCTAAGGTCTGTGTACCTGTGTTAGACACACCTTGATGTTTGGCTTTGACTTTTTTGAAAGGTGAAAACCACTAAATGGGAGCTACATCTTGGAAGAAGAGCTGGTAACAATTAGAATATATAACATAGTAACTCACCGGGGGAAAGTCTGAGGGGGAAATCTGAAGGCTGGCTTCTCAAGTTGCTGCACTAAGGTTATTAAATGACATAAATTAAACTCAATTCCCTCTCCTGTCACAATCACTCACCAAGAGGAAGTTACACGCTGGAACTTGTTCCAGTGCTCAGTGGATATTACCCACTGACAGCAGCCGCTGGCTAACTGCACTCGGTGTGAGTAGTTAGGGGTGGACTGTCCTGAATTCAAAGAGGGTGAGTGCAGAGTACAGTGACTGGGGTGACTCTTTTTTTTTTCTTACCCACAGAACTATTTCTAGAAACCACTGCAAAGATCATGAACTTTCAATTACTCTGAATGAATTCTGGAGACCAAGCTGGGGGTACAGAGAGAGATGAGTTAGGCTGCTAGACAACGGCTGCTAACTGCAGTGACGCACACAGCTGTGAAGCCCCTGAGGATCTAGACACACAGCCTCACTCCTGGCTAGGCGAGCTCAACTTCCTTCACCCCATTCATCAGCAGCCTATCAGGGCTCCCCCAAATGGTTAAGTATGGCAGTGTCCAGAGGGCTGAACCCTGACTTGCTGACTATGATGCAGGTTTGGTCTTACCAACCAGGGTCCCATGTAATTATTTTTTTCCTGATTTAAACGAGTAACATATCAGAATTGAATTCACTTGCCCCTACACATCCACAATCCATTTCTACACTCTCATTATTCAGCATCACATAATTTAAAAAATTCAATATAATTTTGCTAATAATATCTATATACCATACAGTGCAGAGAGAGATACAGAGAGAGAAGGGTAAAAAATATCATTAAAAGAATGCTGCCTGTGCCCCACCAAGAAGAAAACACGCAAGGCACATTTTCTATTGTTGTGCTAGGTCTTAAAAGGACAGGTTTATTAGGGGAAGAGAAAGGAAAGAGAAGAGCCTGCATAGCTGCAGGCAGAAGACTCAAGGCCAGTTTTCTCAAAAAAAAAAAAAAAGAGAGAGAGAGAGAGAGATTTGATTGCTAAATGTAATATAACCTCAACCCTCTTCCTTGCTGCCTGCCCAAGCCTGGCTGTCCTGTTCCTGGGAGCCCTGGATTATCAGTATTGCAGACTCGTTTTCAGTAAATGGACACAAAGCACACACACATACACCAGCTTGTGGGGAGCATCTCTGCTTATCAACACTGCAGAGTGATTTGGAATGAGCCGCTCATGTAGAAGGAGGGAGAGCAGCAGCCCCCCAGCACTGTCCACGGCCCACCCTCAGGTCCCTCTCTTCTTGCCACTATCTGGCTCCCCACAGCCCACACTGGGCATGGGAAGAGAGAGCAACTGCAGAAGGTGGTACCAGCTGGCTCCTGCTGACTGAGCTGTCCAGAGGGTCTCTGGCGGCTACACGGTCTGTTTGAAAAGACTTTCTTCAACTGAGGAGGCAGCACTGGGAAGGGAAGCAGAGGATGCCTGACCAGAAACCACAGGGACTTAAGTCATCCTGGGAGCTCAACCCAGCTTGTGGCTATGGAAAGCAAGAGACTGAGGGTGAAGGAGGGGTGGGCACAGGCAAGTAAATAAATAAAATTTAAGACCTGGTTTAATCTTCTGTCCTGCAAGAATCTCATGTGAATGAGGAACGGAGAAGGCGGCACTCATGCCACTCGCCCTGACTTGAGGGCGACGCGTTCTTGTGAGAGGACAGGCACTGCAATGGAAGCTACCCCCAGGCAGCGAGGAACACATCTGACGTGGCCCAGTAGGCTGGGCTTCCCATACACCTGAAGGTGCCCACTCTACCGGGCTCTAGCAACACACTCCCAGCAGAAAATGATGCCGAGGCTCATTTACCCGAAACAGAAAGATCTGACATCAGGTTTCTAAAAATGTTTATTTAGTGGGAACCAAACTTTTGACCTGACTCTTCAACTTAGAAAGTTGACAATTGTAGGTCACACATTGCCATTCAGATGCTCTCACCTACGGCTAAACCTTCTAGTCACACAGTGAGGGGTGTAGGGTATTCTGAGATTAAACACACATGGAGAACAATCTCACAAACACTATCATTAAGTAAAGATGCATAGCACCCAACACCTTGCTCTAAGCATATAAAACTTGTAACAATATTTCCTGTTGAACTTGTTTACCAAATTCAACAATAATCACTGCCCAAGAGACACTCAGGGCTTGAAGAGAAAGGGTCTGTGTGTCTGTGTTCTCTCTCTCCACAGTGCTGGCAGGCAGGATCCTGAGCGCATCTGAACCAATAACTGCCTCAAGGGTTACTCCCTTCTCTCCACTGCTCCCACTCTATAAATATGCAGGCCACAAGGAATGAACCCTATATGGTGGGATGGGAGTGAGGAGAGTGGGTGAAAGAGTAGCTGAAGGGAGAGGGAGGGAGCCATCTTGACATCCTGAAGGCAGGGAGCCCCTATACCCTAGGTCAGCGCTTTCCTCTAAATCACGAGAATTGAGCAGGGGTTGAATCTTCTTTTTCTATGGAATTTCTTAAAAGAAGACAAAGGAGGTAAGACCCAATGCCACAGCCTGAGCCCTTAATATTTAGATAGAAATGTTGCTTATCGGCTTTACCTTGGGAGTAAAAAGTACCACTAAAGGTAGTAAAAGTAGGCAGCTCTTGGTACTTTTGGACTTTAATTATTTTCTTACAGAACCCATACTTGCAGGCACCTCCAAAGTGGCCCTGTCAGTCAAGGCACAGACTAGGGTGGACTTCAGCTCCCAGCTGCTAGGGTGTTTTTGCTGCACTTGGCAGAATGTTTTACACTTTCTTACTCATTTGAATTTCAAACTGTCAAAGATTCAAGCAGAACCTAGCCATAGTGACAAGCCTTGGTGACCAGAGTACCAAGACCCACTGCTGTGAAATCTGAGGAGACAGAGTACCTATGTGTGTCCTGTACATATACAAGTCTGAGCCAGGGTGCCTGCCCCAGCCTGTGCCTCTGCAGCCCAGAGTGAAGTCTGGTCAGTATGTCCAGTTAGGAGAAAAATCAGAGACTGCTCCCACAGATGCAAACAGAGCTCCCAAAAGCTTCTGAGAAACCCAGGTAGTAGACCTCTGCATCTCACATTGTGGAGGGTGTCATCTGCTACATAAAATATCTGTTTGAAAAACAAATGACAAATATGCTTGACCCTGTATCTGAAATGACCAGACAGGTTTATTAGAAAAAAGTGATCACATTTTTCCAGCAAGGTAAAAGTTCCTTAAAGTTCAGGACAGCTCACTGACATCATAGCTCATTTGTAAGTACATGTTGGGAACAGCAGGGGAATGCAGGAAAGCTTTCTGGAAAGCATGAGCCATTTACACTCTACCACAGCAATCCGTGGATTATACCACATCCCCTGACCCAATGCCCAAGGCAGAATTTGCGCAGCACAGAAATGTATTAAAGGATCTTAATGCATTTTATTTCATCAGGCCCACAGAACAGGCGAGGCGGTGGCTGCAGGTGTTTTGGGAATGGAATGCGCCTGCTTTACATTGGCCTCTATCCCTGGGCTTTGCATGACAGAGGGAAAAGCATCCCACCCCAAGAAACAGAATTGGATCCTACTCCCTGAGTTGGCTGGCACAGTGTCTGTTCAGCTACGGGATGAGAAGGGGCAGGGGGACTGTCAGCTGTCTGGGGCACTGGACCCAAAGCTACAGGAACTCGCCACCAGTGATCAGTCTGTGTGCAAAGGGAAGAAATTGCAACTTAGAGCCCACTCTATTCTTCAGGAATATAAAAAAAAAATACTAAGTTCTGAAATAGAATATTTGTATTTCTTACAAATCAATTAAAGTATCTGTCAGATACAAGCTAAGTGTTAGAACAAAAGGCAGCGTCACAGAAGGCAGATACAGCCCTGTGCAGCGCGCTCCTGAGGCAGCTGTCTGCACTCGGCAAAGGCTGCAAGAGCAGTCAGCAGCAAAGGGAAGGGGTGCACACTTCATTTTAAAAGCATTAAAGTCCTCACCTTAGGTATCCTTTCTTGTTGCCTCTCCGAGACAACTCCAATTCCTGCAAAAAAGACTAATGACCTCTTTCCTTTAAGGCAGTGTTTGTCCATCTCAGTAAGACAGACCTTTCTCTTTTTATGACCTAACGTGGGAAGTTTTACTTTACCTGACATGTAGAGAACAAGTCTTCCCTCCCTTCACTCGTCTCCACCTAGGAAAACCTATTCCTACTTTGCCAGTGTGGGGAGGCAGCCGGGACTGGGCAGGACAGGTTGTCTGTTGGAAGAGGACACTGTGCCATCAGATCTGACTTGTGAGAACCCTCCTGCGAGCAGGTCCTTAAACCCCTCAGTGCACAAAAAGAAGGGGGCTGGATGCAGGCTCCCTTTTCATCTGGAGGTAAATACAGATTTAAAAGCTAAGGAAAACAGCTCAAGGCAATGTTTGCTACAGAAATAAGGACTTGCTCTTTCAAATATCCTCCCATTTCAGTAGCTAAAGCCAGATGGTATTAGTCCTTGGGTACCTTGGCCATTTTCAGGATTTGAAATATCTGGAGGTAGGTGACTCCCCTCCACTCCTCCCCTTGACCTCCAACCTCTACTGGTAGTGGCAGGCAGGAAACTTTCTTTCTGTTCTCCTTTCTACCCTCCTTTCACCAGGGCCCCAATCTGGAGTTCTCCTGGAGCATTTCCTTGTCCTTTAAAATATTATCTTAAGTCTCCTGGAAAACCAGCTCTAAAGTAACGGTGAATACAAGAAAAAGGGTCACACCCATCCTACCTGAGAGCCATCCTTCCCAGGCCCGTGGGGCAACTCAGTTATCAAACTCTTGGCACATAATTCACCAGGGAACAGTGGCCTGTTCAGCCATCCCAGAAGGCTCAATTGGCAAGTGCCAGTTTACCAAGTCACACAATGTCCAAGTGGCAATCAGACTGTAAGTGCCACTGTTCTCTTTCGAGAACATTAGGAAAATAGGAACATTTTACCATCTTTCTCTGCTGTCTGTCAGTCCATATGCTGGGGTTGCAGGGTTGTATAAAGATGAAGACCAGAGTTTGGAGAGATCTATGGCTTGGTCCCACTCCAGCAAGTCCCGGAACAGAGAGCTTCAATCTCTCTCTGTAATCCAGTGAGAACCTTGTGCTTTGGAATCCAGGTATTGGATGTGAGTTCTAGCTGCATGTTTTCACTGTTGCTGGCTATGGCTTAAGTGATTTCACCTTTCACAGTCTCAGCTGTCCCTATGAAACGCGGTTGCTATGGACATCTAAAGCAGCTAGTGCATGGGAAGCCCTCGGCACATGGGTTGGCTGTCCCTGGGAAGCCACTTCCAGCTGCTGCCCTTCTCTCTTACCTGTACAGCAGAACTAACACACTAGGCTTCAAGGCTGCTCCCTCCTCACCCCCACCATCTTCTGCCTCCCAATCTAGACTCTGATTCCCTCCTCCTCTGACAAAGGAGAATGAAAGTGGAAGTTCATTCCTCTGAACATGCAATACAGACGTTTCCAGAGTCCCTCTTCATAAGCCTCTTTGTACAGACTCTAAATGCATGGCAAGTGACAAGCTTGGTAAAAATTTCTGTTGAAGTTATGCAAAATTTAGAGAAACCTGATTTAAATATATGAAGACTACACAGAGCAGCCTGGAAAGCATTCAGTGGTTAGGGACACCATGAAAGGGACATGGAAACTTTCCAAGGACAGTAGAGAGCCGTTTCTTGGCTCCTGTGGGGGCTTCTTCACAGATACGGCTGAGATGCCGCAAGCCTCTCATCAACAGAGGCAGACCATGTGTGTTTCCAAGTTTGGTCACGTACAGGCCATGTCGAAGAGCCCCCACATCTTTTTCCCTGAGACTATCAGGCTGAGAACTGAAGTGAAAGGATGAGCTGGAGAAAGGAATGGGCTGCAGACACTCTGCAAACAATCTATGTTTTTTACCCAAAATGTGTCAGCACCACCTGCACTTATATTACGTGCTTCTTTTACAAATTAAAAGTCTCTACATGCTTCCTGTTTTCACCACAATATTTCAAAAAGGTCATTTTAAAGAGCTTATGAGTATAAGCAAGCTTTTCTCTGTTTTCACATTTGAGTTTTAAATCACAAGTCCCACAATGTCTACTGTTGTGGACGTGAGTGGTGAAGAGAAGCTGGTTTCCTGAATCCCCTCTCTTACAGGGAAGCTCATTTACTAAGCGGCAGAGTATCCTAAGCGACACACATGAGCTCAAACTTGAAGTCAGACTGGGGACAATAATATAGTTAAAATTTCCACTAGGTAGACTGTAGAGGTCTCTAAGAGGTCTAGAGACTTTTTTACCCGGATGGAAGTGCAGAGCTGATCTCAGAGCCCCGTACTACTTCACTTGGAGAATTTAGTGGGTTGGGGTGAGGCTCAGATACCATGAGTTTGCCAAAATGTTACAGTTCAGGTATTTGACAACTGCCCTGAGCAGAGTCTGAACACTGTTAAATCCAATGGATCTTTTTTTAATTCTCACTGGCAAAGCCTGGAAGAGCTGACTGGCCCCAAGGGCCTGAGGCATACTGTTTTTCTTCTCTTTCTCTGGTAGCTCCTCATCTCCTTTAAATATCAGAATTATCTGTATCAGAATTATTCTGCATTAGTTTCTCTTTTTTGTTGAGTTAGCTTATTTACTATCTCCTAAATTTAAAGTTCTAACTTTATGTGCTAGCAACTCTGAAATTTATCTCTTTGCCCCAGATCTCTTTCCAGAACTCATGTTCTGTATCAATATACTTGGTATTTTTGATACCTAAGACTTCAGAAAATCCAAATGAAACAGGATACTATGCTTCTCTGTCAGTGCCCCCATTCTAAGAAAACAAGATAATATGCAGCCAGTGGCTCCTGACAGAAACTTGGAGTCACCACTGGAATCTTCCTCATTCTTCACATTCAATTACCCAAGTGGCTCTTATTACCAAAAATCAAATTCATCTTTCCATCTCTGTTGCCAACAGCTAATCAAAGCCACCAGTAGTCACTTGCTAATACTACTGCAACAGCCTCTTTTGTGTATTTGCCCACATCTGACCCATCCTCTTTCAGAGTAGCCATGATGATTCCACACAACCCTATCTGTGAGTACCACATTGCTTTCCTTAAACCATTCCATGGGTTTCCAAGAATTACAATAAACTTTACCATCTCTACACACTACTATGCTCTCCCTTTCATTTTCTAGACATACTGACCTCCTAACTAAGTTTTTGATTCCTCAAATTTCTTTCATTTTTTTAAATTGCAGACTAATTTTCAGCTAACTTTTCCTCTTTTTTCTTATGTTTTATTTACTTACATCATTGTTCATTTTTGTATGTCTGATATATCCCTCAGGTGTAATCGTCATAAAAGTCCCACTACATCACCACCTCTGAACTGCCATCATTGTCTCTTATGCTCTTCTCCTCCCCTTTTTGACCCCTGTCCCCTTCCTCTCATGTGTGTCTCAGTTCTACAGCTTGACTGCTAGTTTTGTCTTTATTTTTACCCCTGCCTCAGGCTCAGTTTCAATGGCTCTATCTCAAGAAGACCTTTTTAGACCATCAAACTAGGCTAGTTATTATTAGCACCCAAGAATATGCCTTTATGGCTTCTTGGATTTATCTTTCAATCAACTATAACTATAGGGATATCTGTATAATTTTTCCATTTAACTTATTTTACTGACTTCACGAAAATTCATTTAACAATTCCATGAGAACAACTACCATGCTTCTATAATTTATCACATACATACCCCTTGCCTAGAACAGTGCTTGGTTCATTCAAAGTATTTTGAGTGACTGGATGAGAGTTAAGTGTTATCTCGACTATGTCTCTGAACCTCAGGGGACAAATAAAGATGAGTCAAGAGTTCAATAATACTCTTATTCTAACCTTTCTGCCACATTTGTCTACATTTTCCTCTTTTAAGTATTTCCTCTTTTCTGTGATGTAACCTTCATGATTTTCCTTCCACCTCATAGGTTGCTACTTCTTAGAATCTGTTACTGGGTTCTCTTCTAAACACCATCACAGAACACAACCCATTTGTACATTCTCTTCTTATCATCCTCCCTTTAAGTAACCTCACCTAATCTAATTTAATTCACATGATGATGCTGCTTAAATTTATATTTTCATCCATGAATTCTTCCCTTAAACTCTAAACTCTCATATCCAATTGCCTACATGACAAACACCTCCAACTAACTTGGTGATCTGGAATCTCAACTGTGACATATTACAAGTATAACTCACAATCGCAACTGCTAACTGCTATATTGGCTCATCTATCAATCAATGAATGTCACCATACTCATGCAAATACTTAAGTCAATCCCAGAAGCATTCTCAATTCCATGCTTCTTACCTTCACACCAACTTACTAAGTGATTGGATTAACCTCTAAATGATGGCCTGGATCTGACCTCCTTATCTCCATCTCAGACAAATGAGCTCAAAAAATGATGACAGAAAAGGCCCAGCAGGGCTGGGATGCAGTGAAGCCAAGCCTCCAGCAGGGCTTGCCAGAGCCCACAACACATCACAAACCTCTAATGTCCTTCCCAGAGTTAGGGAATTTCTTTTTGGTTTTGCGCAAATAACCTCAGTTATACTTGTTTGTATTTGTTAATTCCTTTTTGAATAGATTATACATGAATATAAGAGAAACTGAATTTGTGTAAAACAACATTCCGCAAAAAGGAAGTCTCCCATTCCATTTTCTCCCATTCCATTGTCCCCTTAAAGACAAAACAACTGCCACTGCCCATTCTTACATATACTTTTGGTCTCTCCCAGAGGGGTGTTTAAAATGGCTCTCAGATCATGTCACTATGGTTAAAATCCACCAGTGCCTTCCTGTTGCTTTTAGACGAAAATTTTGACTGCTTGCAAAGGCTTACCAGCTTCCATCTTGTCCCCCCACCTGCTGCCGTCCCATACTCCTCAAGCATAATGCTCCAACCATACTGGCTGCCTCACTGGTCCAGGTGTTGCTGCTGTGTCTAGGACACTTCTCCCAGCTCTATGAATGGCTAAATGGCTGGCTTTCTCAGCTCTTATGTCTCGATTCAGCATTCACACTTCCTCCCCAGATACTGGCTTCCCATCGGTGTTTGGAGCTCCCCTTTGCACTCGTCACTCTCTGTCATTATATTACAACATGACATTTATTCCTATTAGAAATATCTTGTGTTCAGTTCTCTTGTTTCCCACATTTCTCACTTGAGGAATAAAAGCACTGTGAAGTTGTCACGACATACACTTTAGCGACATCTTTAAAGACAGAGCACCCAACGCCACAATAGTGAAGGCAAAGATAAATAGATGGGACTATATCAAGTTAA
>NW_004567102.1:5478057-5484535 GCF_000260355.1 Condylura cristata | reverse complement strand
AAAAAAAAAAAAAAATCATCCACAGACTTTGGATATAACCCATTTCTTTGCAGTAGCCAGGCTTATTTTCCTAATTAGGCTTTTCTATTACCATTATTAATATAAGCCTATGTTCTCAGAGCTCACTCTGAGAAGCAACCTAAAAAATGTCCAAGATGGTATTAAATGTTCTTATGAAGTTAAAACTTTGCTGTAATTCACGATCATAAATGAACAGTGAAGAACTGAACATAATCACACCACTGACATTCATTTCCTACTCTACTCTGGCATTTTGGTCATATTCTAGATGCTATGGAAAACTAATCCTAGGAAACAGTTCAGTTCAAGGGATGAGCAATTAATGGATAAAAATATATAAACACAAACTCAGTCCTTTTAATTTGTAACTCTGGAACTTTTTTCCCTTCCCAATGAATCAGTAACATTATGGTGCACAGCTTTGGAGCGCACACATCATTTTTATCTATTAGTCACAGGATCCACAAACACCAAGTGCTGACTCAGTTCCCACCTCCCAGAGGCCACTGGACAACATGGCTCAAGAAGAGTGCGGTACACTGTGTGAAGGACAGCGTCTGCTGCACAGCAGATATCCCTAGGATCCAGTCAGGAGGAGGTCTATTCTCAGCTCCTGAACACACAAATGGGTCAATTACCAAACTAAGTCCCCTCACCCTCGGGAAATACCTTCAAAACAGCAGCCACTGCCTGCCGTCTCTTACCTTGCCTAAGGCCAACCAACTTACTCCCTGGAAATCAAAAATAGTATCTTAACTAGTATTTAATGGGCACTGTTCATTCTCACTTGTACAACAGTTAATAAGGCCCCTGATCAAAGCAAAGAAGGGTGCTCTTTGTCATCTGCTTCATCCAGTTATATCCCAAGCATAATGTGGGGATAGAGAATAAATTAGACCATAAATAAATTGGGACCACCTATTAACTCCACTGGCAACAAGAGGAGAGAACATCCTTCAAATCTCAGGAAAGAATATGCAGTGGTACCCTCCCAAACTCACTCCAACTCTGAATAAATGCTGGTAGACACTGATACTCCACCAATGCCATAATTGCTGCCTTTCTCCCATTTCCCTGCATTTCTTGACTTTGTTTCTCTACTACTAGTTCTTCTTCTCTTTGCCCACTGCCTCCTTTTTTGTTTCTCTAGTAGTTATAGCTGCCTAACTCCTGCTCTGAAGATGTTTTCTGGATCACAGGTTCAAGAGACAGGACAAGTTTGATGATGCTGGTGGCGATTATCTACACTGAGCTGCTTCCAAATATGTGCCTCTTATCTATATGCAAAACTCACAGGAAATGCCTTTATTTCTTGCTGGGTTCTACTTAGCCCTGAACAGATTGGGAATGATGTCTGTGCAGACAAGGAGCTTTTTCTTGAGAAACTAGTTGATTCAATTATTTTAGGCTGACTTACCCATCCTTTTCAAATTTTGGTATCTGAACCTTGCTCTAATATTTCATTGTCAGTCAACTACCCAGAGAGAAAGCACCTCTTTCCCTAAAGAGGTACCCCCTTCTCAGCACTTAGTTCCTGACTATCCAGCACGTATTTCTTTTGAGATTCTGGGCTTCATGCCCTTCCTTCATGGTTTCTCTTCCAGGAACCTAACTCCATAGCAACATGAATCTCAGAGACTAAAAAACCTAGTGCTACTGACAACTGGGCACTATATGAAAGTTGACAGCCCACAAACTTTGGTTCAGTATCCCTGATATAAGGGGCTCTGGTCACTGGGCTGACTTAAAGAGTTCTATGGAGGCCTTCTACATGAGTGTCTTAATGATATGGCTAGATACCTCTAAATGCAAGCTTTCCTTTTGTTAACATTGGCTGCAATTATCCACAAACATTGCAAGTTGTGTTGCTATTTGTGACAGACTTAATTCAGATTCACTGACAGCAAAAAGATAGCAAAATTTGAAAGCCAGGCTTTTCTTGGAGTCTGCATCTCCAGAGCCCAATAGTTGAGGAGTAAGAGCTATCATGTGATCTTATCACAACCTTGGTCTGCTTAGGTAAAAGCACTTTCCAAAAGCAGAGACAAACTTCACTGATATTGATCTGTTCAGGGAAAAGGTGCTATAGAAATCTCATCTAATAAATAAAGGACTCAGGGTCCAGTGTTGGACAGTCAGTGCAGCAAGGGAAAGAAGCTATCAGGCTCAAGGAGTCAAAAGTATTTATTGGTCATTTGTGCACTGTTTACAGAGCTCACTTCAAGGGGCTGGGTGGAAAAGAAAAAATAAAGAAGTCACTAGTTTCTGCCTTAAAGACAACTAGAGATGCAAAGAGAGGAAAACAGCTGAAGGACATAAGCAGCAAAGCAAGAAATCAACTGCAAATAAAATCAATACAATCCAACCATGTGTAATAAATCGGGGGTGCTAAGAAAGGTCAACTGTGTAAGGTAACCTAGAGAGGTAAGTTTTCAAGGAAAATGAGGACATGAATTAGCACTCGGGAGAAAATGGAATGTACACATCAATACAAGTGCCACTGTGTGTCTCCTACTATCCAGGTGCAGTGGGAAACCAAAGGTGTCAATACTGAGGACCCCATTGTCCTGAAGGATCTTATCTAGAGGAAATGACAAGCGGCACATAAAACACAATTCCAACAGTGTACTGGGTGACTCATTAACACCATCTTAAGTGGTTTCACATAGTAGGCACTTAATTATTTTCATTCATTCATTCATTCATTGTAATTCAGTATTCAATAAAAAAGCATCTCTGAAATGGAGATGTACTTAAAGAATGGGCTAAGATATACATGGCTGAAAATATAGAAATGCATATTCCAGTCACCTCCTCATCCTACAGAGTATCCTCACAGGCAGCCAGTTTTGGAACATGAAAAATTGGTGGGATTCTAGTAGTGCAACAGACCTGGACTCAAAAACCAGAGGCTCCCTTAAGTATTCCTGAATTACTCAGATTTTCACCTGTGTAAAAATGAAACACTGTTATGCAATGATATTTTTACAGGGTTCAAATGATATATGCCAGGTGCAGGCATCCAGTATACCATAGTAGGTGCTCAACCAAGCAGTTTTTTTTTTTTCACTCTGAGTGGTACAGGGTACACTCATTCATTCAAATATTTACTGTATATTACTGTATACCAAGTACTGCAGCAGGGGCTAAGATTGCCAAGAGTCTTGCTTATGGCCTAGGGGGAAGGACAGAGATGTGAGAAATACATCTGTAGAGGTCAGCCATATATACTCTATAAAAGACTTTTGGGTACTCTTAGAAAGAGATTAGCAGGGACAGGGTTTTGTGGAGGAGGGAGGGGGAACACCCAACTTCGTTAAGACCTGTATGAAGAACATTGAAGACAAACACTGTGTCCAGTTTGGCATTCCTGTAATCCACCCTGCGCTTGATGCCACCACACCAGTTCTGCAGTAACTATGCACAAACCTGCTACTAGGTACCAGAAAAACAAAGCTACTGCATTCAAATACCCAAAGATAGTTCAGATGTACTGCAGGAGAGAAAGCCGGTTTGTGAACAGTCCACTTAGAGGGCAGAGGGAAGAAGAATGAGATCATGTCATTTTACGAGGCCAGTGTCAGCTCAATGGGGGAAGTGCCTAGTGTATCTACGCTGTCCAGCCTATCGGCTGAGACATACACAGCAGCTGGACAACCAAAGCAGCACTGTTGACCATGACTTCTGCAACATTCATTCAGGAGGCAGGACTGGCACCAGACAAATAAAACTAAGTATTGTAAGTACTTGGATTCTACAGAGTGTGACGGTTTATTAGGCAAGAGCCCAATACACACAGTAAACAGGCCCTCTTATTCATGTTCAAGATGAATCATAGTTTTATTTATGCAGTTATAATCATCCCCAAAACTAAATATTTAATTACAGGTATAGGCATATAAAATAATTTTGGTTAGACCAAATAAGCAGTTACCCTGATGTAATAATATGCACCTTGTCAAAAACTTTCCTCCAACCAACAGAAGTCCAAGGCAGACAGAATATGTAAAAAGAGATATACTAAGGTTCACTATCTAGGACTCACTCCTTACTCCTCAAGTTGTACGTACCTTGTTTCAAAATTTAAATGGAGACACGTTCAGCCATTCTTCCAGTCACCTGCTTGGGCCTCCTTTCAAAACTACTGCAAAGAATGCCCCCCTATAGATAAGCAGGCACCTTATACAACAGTACACATGCTTCTTTTTTGTGTGTTATTAATCACTGACTGGGCACCAACTATAGCTCACATCCTCTACCAGGAGTGGTGGGAACTTAGAAAACAAATGGTGGTCCTGGACCCTGAGGATTTTAGAATCTAGCAGGGGAGAAATAGTTTAGTGGAGGAAGGCATATGTTAAACATCTTAAGTGAAAGAGACTGGAATTTTCTAGATATAAAATCAACAGATACAAAACCTCTAAGATGTGGATCACCTCATTTGAAACCTGTAATAACTATTTGGTCTTAAATTACCTTTGATTTCCTATAGAAAAATAGAAGAACTACTAAGTGTATAGGCAGTATTTAACTTCTGAGTACATTTAGAACCATCTGAGCACCTGCTTTTTTTAACTTTCTAGAGAAACATCCCTCTTTATATAAGGACTCTGCAGTGTTGGTCTGAGGCCCGCACTTTTTAAGAAGCACTGCTGAAGAGAGAATCACAGTGAGAAATCTATTAGGAAAACAGACAAGTGTACTAGTAGTGGATACTTGCATACAAATGTACTGAACACAAGTTAGTTTTAACTATACATTTAATACCTTGATAAGGACATTTTGGCAAAATTTGTAAATGATCAATTTTAAAGAAAAAAATTAAAATCCTATTATTGTGACTATTACTTTATTTTTACTACAACTAGTCTAATTATGGAGACGGTTTGCTGCAAATGGTCCATACATAAGTCCCAGGTACTGAATAAGGTTTTGGAAGAAAACTAGGCTAAGAGTCAGGGCTATTAAATTAGAGAAAAGGTCAAGAGACCTTCTGATTATTTCAGAAGCCAGCTTCACTGGTAAATTTATCTCAAAATAATCTGTAAAACTCCCCAAACCAACTACACATACCTTGGTAGACAAAAAACTAAAACTATTTATTTACTCTTAAAACTAAAACAAAAAACATTAATTCATTTCCTTTGCAATAATCCAGTTATCCCCATAAAGTATTCTAAGCAGGCTAACCTATCTAAATTGTTGGATTATTCTTGTGCTGTTACGATTGCTAAACTGGACTACAGATGTGGCTGCAAATGTGCTATCCACATGGAAAATACTCACTTCCTGAGAAGGGGTCTCCTGGCTCATCTGTCAGTAGAATATGAGTGAGAGTGTGACAGAGGTGTCAGCTAAGAAGCTCTACATATTTTGACTTTTAAAAGTTCATCTTTGATGCTCTTTTGCTGGGGAAAGGAGCTGATGTTTCTGACATATAGCTACAGTCTTGTTAGAGAGCATATAGTAGGTTAGATATCTGGAATAGTGCTAAAGTAATAGGCTAAATACATGGAATTAGTGCCAGTAATAGATTTGATTTGTTTTGCTCTAATGTCTCAACCTGCAATTTACAAAGGAGCGGCAGAAGGACTAATTTGGTTCTAGACTAGAAATGTTATACATTAAAGACTAAATGGGGAATACAGAGAACATTCTAGTTTAGGCAAAAATACAGTGAGAGTAAAAGGTAACAGCAAAGGGAGAAATTTTTCTTAGAATTTGCTTCAAGATTTCTCAAAAAAAAAGTGTACTTTTTCCATTTGTTTTGCTTTTGGGAAGGTGGGCAGTATATGGCTCTGTCTCTTGAACCATTGGTAATATATACACAGCAGCTTTTTATGAAGCACTACAAAAATTTATCCTTTCCTTTGCCACAATCAGTATAACAAACAGGAGTTCCAAAAGGGTGGCGTTTTAGAAACCACACTTTCTATATAATACAACACAGAATATGGACTCGCCACTTAATGGCAGTAATAATAACACCTAAACTGTGAAATCATTTTGGTACTGATAACAGATCACATTTGTTTCCCTGGATAGTAGGGTTGGTTTTCTGATAGACCCAGTCTAGAACTCTGAATATAGAACAAAACCTTTTGTAAAAGCATATTGCTTTGCTTTCTTTTAGAGATAACAGAGAAGCTCGAATGTTTCCAGAGAAGCTCAAATGTTTCTTAAGGTTTAAATCACACTTGGATGAGGTTGGTATAATGGACCAGCAGCCTGGTAGATCATCCCTCTATAAAGATTCAATAGCTCCCTGGGCTTTCCTTAGGAGCTCCATTAAAAAAAGAAAAGTCAATGGGAAGCCCAAGGGGATTGCAAGTGAGGTGGCAAAATGCACAATAAACTATTATAATAAGAAAGAAAGAAAGAAAGAAAGAAAGAAAGAAAGAAAGAAAGAAAGAAAGAAAGAAAGAAAGAAAGAAAGAAAGAAAGAAAGAAAGAAAGA
>NW_004567102.1:5409410-5477842 GCF_000260355.1 Condylura cristata | reverse complement strand
AGAAAGAAAGAAAGAAAGAAAGAAAGAAAGAAAGAAAGAAAGAAAGAAAGAAAGAAAGAAAGAAAGAAAGAAAGAAAGAAAGAAAGAAAGAAAGGTCAAACTAGAAGAGCATGCGACAATATTCAAAAATCAATGATTCATTTCTCATTGAAAAACAACCTCAAAACCCTACACTGTAGAATCTCAAATTCCTCTTTCTAGCAGTCTCTCTACCTGACCTCAAGTCACTTTCAGAAAATCAGCTTTATCTAAGCATTCACTTTCTTCACATCTTGAGTTTTACCCTTCCTTTTCTAAAGCCCCAACTATGAATGCCTAGCTATACTTTCAGTTTGAATGATTACCTCCTTCCCCATATTTCTCTAACATACAACTGTATCTTGGTTAAAACTCTTAGAGCAGGCTGCCCTATATGCCAGTTATTTTATAACTATGTTTGCCTACCTTTGAAGTCCCTACTCTGACTGCAGATTAAGATCACCTTGAGAATCCCTGAAATGACTGATTCCAGGACTGAGCAAAGGTGGGGACAAGATTCATCCGTAACATTACTTGTTATGTCAGAGAGTAGGAAATGCTTAAAAGAAAGGGATGGGATGGAGGGGTGATGTCAAAAGAACACAGAAGTCAGTTTGACAGACTTCCACTAGCCAAATCTGGAACAATTTGAGCACCAAAATAATTAAATACAATCATGAATTATACAAATCTGGAACTGTTACTGTTCTGGAACAATTTGAGCAACAAAATAATTAAATACAATAATGAATTATACACTACTAAAGAATATAATAGCCCCTGAGTTCATACCAGTAGAAAATTAATAAATGGGGGAAGAAGGTTCTCACAGAAGAACACTCAGGGCTAAATGGTAAATGGGTTAGATAGAGTTTTGCACCCATTATGCTCAAGATTGGTTCAGGCAAGAATCATCAAAGGATGCTATATCTAGGAAACATATTTGGTGAGAAGCAGATCTTTTACATGGTCATGGAATACTTCACCATAAATTGCTTACTGGTTGCAAGAACAAAAAATCATAAAGTATTTTGTTTTACAGTGGAGAAATTGGACAACATCTTCAGCAGGTCAGTGAATCAAAATTAACATCAGTAATGAGGGTCCAATATACATCTGTGCCTCCCAGTGTAAAACCCTAAAGAGGACATTAAATCACTTATTAATAGTCTGACTAGGAATGCATAATCTGAATATAATCATGAAGAAATAGTAAATCCAAAGCAAGGGAAGTTCAATTTCTTTTTAGACAAGTCGGGAAGGGGGGCGAGTACACTGACATTCAAAAATGTCAACTGCATTAAAAATAAAGGACGGGTATGGAGATCTCCCCTGTTAAAGGACTCTAAAAAGACACTACAACTATGGGCCCTCCCTGGTGGTGAGCCAGTTAAAGCAAAGCATTGGGAAGCTTAAGCCACTTCCACATGAGTTCGATCCTGCCTGTTTTGCTCCACACTCTGTCTCGGGTGGGTTCTCTCACCCTCCCGCATCTCTGGCCTGTGCCCCAGTTCTGTATGAATCAATAAATAAATCTTTTTTTTTTAAATTTATTTATTGATTCATACAGAACTGGGTACAGGCCAGAGATGTGGAGGGTGAGAGGATTCACCAGACACAGAGTGGGGAACAGAACAGGCAGATCGACAAAGTACACTGCTGAGGGGAGCGGCGGGCGGTCAGGAGGTCTGCCACGCCATGTGGTCACCTCCGGGGCAGGCGGGGATCGAACTCATGCGGAAGTGGCTTAAGCTTCTCAGTGCAGTGCTTTAACCCACTGCACCACCAGGGAGGGCCAATAAATAAATCTTTAAAAAAAAAAAAGACACTACAACTAAATGTAGTACTTGATCATGGACTGGATTCTTTAACAGAAGGGGAGAAATGCTTTCATAAAGAACATTATTGAATCAACTGACAAAAATGTAATTTGAATGACAGATTCGATATATAAGTTTTGTATCAGTATGAACTTATTGAAGTTGATAACTGTGATAGGGTTATATAAAATAGTATCCCTATTCTTAGAAAATATTCACTGTGGCCTCCCTGGTGGTGCAAGTTTCAGCACTGTGAAGCTACTGCAACCACAGTAGCATGGGTTTGATCCCTGGCCAGGGAAATGATCCACATGGTGCAACAGGCCTCTCCTGTCTACCTCACTGCTCCCCTCAGCAATGGATTTCAGTAGCTTTGCCTGTTCTGCTCCCCACTGTGTCTCTGGGGAATCCTCTCACACCTACTTACACTTATGGTCTGTATCCCAGCTCTTGTATACATAAATAATCTTTGGAAAAGAAAAAGAAAACATTCACTGAAGTTTATAGGGATAAGAGGTCATCATGCTTGCAACTTATTTCCTACTGATCCAAGTACACTTTCCAAATAAAAGTTAAAAGTAATAACCTGGGGACCTTTTCAGTTTATGTTTAGAATGAGGCCCAGACAAGCTGTTTTCGAAAAGTTTCCCAGGGATTAAGAACTCAAACTAAGGTCCTTAGTCCAACTACATCAACACCATCTGGGAAACACCTGTTAAACATGCCCAGGCCTACTGAACCAGAACATCTGGTGGTGAGAAAGAACCATAGCTTCCATGGGATTCTGATGCTTACTCAAGTTTTAAACCACTAACCAGGACTATGAGCTCCTGCAGTTTATATTCTCAGGTCCCATGTCCCCGCAAAAATCTAGCAAACAGTTTTTGTATAGTCTTATTTCAGAAAATGCTTAGTGATGGCTGCTACGTTCTCCATAAAATCTAGCAAAACAGTTTCTGTACAATCATATCTCAATTAAGTGTTTGTTAAATGTACTTTGACAGTGAATGATGAAACAGAAGTGATCATTAAGGCAGTTGGAAACGATAAACTACTCTAAGGTCCCAGATAAAGCATCACTCTGAGTTTCTAAAGTGAAAATAGTTTATTTTGAAAGCTATAAAGGCAATGAGATTACTCAGGTTAGTAAAAACCCTGTTGTCCCAAAAGGGAACAGCAGATCAGCTTACACTTTGTTAAGTCATTGTCAACTGAAAATATGGGATAACATGAGCACTTAAGACTTGTATTTAAAAATTAATTCTGTGGTTCTGAAAGCAGTGCACTGAGAAAGCCATGTTGGGCACCTCATGCATGGTTTGCTTAGAGAACACAGCACTCATGTGGCAGTAATGTGACCAGATTTGATGAGCATGGCCACACTTCAGGGAAATGTACTCTCGGTGGTATTTGGAGAGAGAAAAGACTTCTGTAATGAGAATGAGCTGGTCAGTTTACCTACTGAGTAGGAAATGAAATAAATACTTTTATTTTTATGCGATTATTTTCTATCTTGAGAATTTAGACTGCAGAATCTACTCCTGGATGCAGGATATCAACCTCGCCTCACCACATGCCTTTTCTACTGGCATCCTGAAAGATTTCACAGGAAAAGGGTGTTACATTGGTATTGTTGATTTAAAGGTTATCTAGTCATAGCCAGGCAGAGAATTCATCTTCAAAATTCACCTCCTTACTGAAAACGCATGGAGTGTCCTGGCAATTAACAATTCCTATCACCTCTAGCTGTACCCTATGTGAGAAGGCTCAGAACTCGCCTTACAAATTGCTCTTTTGAAGATCAAAGGGAAGCTGAATGTGTCTGTGTGTGCTCTCGATGAGACTGTAATTTAATGGAATTTTTAGAGAAGGCTGGCTGGCAGTGTTTGGATGACAGCCCCAGGGCGGAGGATTCAGGGGAGCTTGGCCACTCTTCCCTTTGGAGCGCATTCCCTGTCTTTAATTGGCACCTCATTAGAAATTAATGAAAATGACATCCTCTGTTCTTCCTGCTCTAGGCATCGAATGCTACAAAAAGGCCCATCACAATTCATAACGCATTCAATTTATATAGCGATGGCTCTTAAGCATTATTTATGAGATGTGAATTTCTTGTCAGCAGTTAATAACCTGTACAAGAGTAGAAGGGGAATGGGGAAAAAAGATGGCTGGGGGGAGGGGAAGAGAAGAAATATATATATAATTATAGATATATATAGATACACACACACATACATACATACATACATACATACATACATATAAAGATTTTCTGCAGTAGAGACTGCTTTGTTTGAGATCAAGCCACCTTCCTTTTACTCTTAGTACTAAATGACTATGCACCCAAGCCCTCCCTCCCTCCTTCTAGTCTCAAACCTTTCAGGACAATTAAATGCCTTTTGAACACTCTGTATCATCAAGGAAATAATTACACATACATCTTTTCCTAGAGACACCCAAATGGACAGATAGGAGGAACACAAGAGTTATTTGTCAAAGATCATTCCAAAGGTAGATGTTCCCATTACTGTCCTTTACCTGTTAAAATGTGGTAGTTGACTCAAGTCATTTTTCTGAGTACATAAGTATAATACTTTCTGTTGGCCAGCTTTCTCTAGGAAGGCTAAATATAGACTGCAGGAAGCTCAGGGTTTTCTTCCTCTCAAATCTCTCTATAAGTAGGCCCTCAGAATTGAGCACAAGCCAAAGGATTACTTATTAGATGATTTAAAAAGAATGCACACATCTGTAGCTAACCCAACAGGCACTTAGAAACCCAGCCTCCTGTCCAGGAGGTGAAGACACAGCAGGGTAATCTGCACCTACCAGAGACAGTCCGCTCGGCCTCGCTTAGAAGCACATGAAGTCATCTAACATGTATTTCTGGATTTTTTCAGCTGGGTGCTTAAGACCTTTACAAAATTAGGTGGTTTGCATCAAAGCTGAAGGGTAAACTAAGAGACCTGGTTACAACACCTCTGGATCTCTCAAGAGCTAAATTGTGAAGTCTCACTGCTTGCCTGACACGGAAGGCAGTATTAACCACTGCCAGAGGCTATACAATACATTTGATGGACCAACTGCTTGATCCACTAGGGCAAATCCTGTGTAATACCCAGGATTCAGTTACTTTCAAGAAAGAAACAAGAACATAAGGAGCAGGAAAAGCCAATGTTTCTAATTTAGGAAAAACCATAGGCCTGTGTTCTAAAAGTAACAGGAAAGATGGTCAGGTAGGCTTCACAACACTGGTAACAGAATGAACTGCTGAAACAACGTTCCCCCCACTCCAACTCCCCGGGTTTTTGTGAAAACCAAAGCAAGAATTTACAGACCACAAAAGAACCTGAAATGTAGGTAAGTTGATTGGTCATCAGACTACAAAGTTTCGTTGACTAACCAGAGTATTCCTTTAGTATCTCACCAAGAATTTAAGATTACATAGCAGGGTTGATAGAGATATAGTAAAAGATTCTGGGCTTACCTGAGCTACAGGTAGTTTAGAACTAAAGTTTGAAAACTGCTCACAGCCAGTGCTCACAGCTCTTAAACTCTACCTCTACCTCACTTCTTCACACTTTCACACAGCATTTAATAGTATAATTAAATGCTATCTAAAAAAATAAGTTGTATGGTGACTCCTGGGTTTCCTATGCTAGTCTGCAATTCTGGAACTGAACGTACACTCCAATCTTGTTAAATAACACATACAAATTTCTGCCATGACATGAACAGGAGTTCCAATTTAGTTTTAATCAGAAGCTGGTATTCACTCCTTCCTTTCTTTCTCATTCCCAACAGGGCAGATAATTGAGGGACAGGAGGAACAGGGATAAAGGACTTGGAGTAACTGCCAACTTTATAACTACTGAAAGAACTATCTGTCCCAACTGCCAGAATCAGTACTTACAAGATATTATTTATGGCTGTCCCAGAGGTGAAAGGAGGCTACTAAAGCTCATGCCTAAGGACAAAGTATATAGAGGGTTTTCAGAAGCTAGAGCTAGGTTTCGAATTTTGCTTGATGACAGCCTTGTTCCACAGAACAAGTTTATAATACTGGGCTTTAAAATCAAGGAATAAAAACAAGAACAGGAAAACTGTAAGTCAGCCTAAAATCCCTAGCTACATAATTATGCTCCTATGTGACATGATATATGTGATCAAAGAAAGAGAAAGGGTTGGTCTAAGTTTTGTTCCACTGTGGGTAGGCAAAAAGTTGTTTTTTTTGTTTGTTTGTTTGTTTTTGTTTTTTAATACATCCCTGTGCAGCAATTCTATGACTTGGTGTTATGCTAGCTAATAAGGAAAGGTTACCTGAAAGCTATTTTAAAGGTTTAACTGACAGAGAATTACAGATCAGAGAAAACAACTTGCTAATCCCATTTTTAAAGTAATGGGGCAAGAAATATTTCATTTATTTTACATACATAAGAAACTCATTCAAAATTAACTTGCTGTTGAATTCTATGGTACACATCCCAGCATTTCACTGGTTTTGGTTAATTTCTATGTAAGTCATCGATGAGAAAGACTATTCATTTGGGAAAAGCTGAAAGCAGCAAGCAGTGACAATGGGACTCTAAGGAAATACGTATGTAGCTGATAGGGTGTTTTGCCTTTTTTTTTCTTCCAGATTTAAGGCAGAACAGAGGGTGTTTAAGAGTAGAAAGCTTCTACTCCTGATTTCTTAATCTCCAAACCTATAATTTACCAGAAGGCACTCAGGAGAAAAATGAATTTCAGCCTCTTAGGAAAACTTTGCAAAGCTATGCCAGAGTGTCAAATCGCCATCACGCCACTGCAGGAGATGCTTACCACAACGGCATGATCCCAGCTCCTGCTGCACCAGCTCCAGCTTGGTTTGGCACTGGAAGCATCGGCGTCGACTCTTCTGTTTAGATCGGCTGGTTTCCTCGGACCGTTCGGTATTCTCCAGTAGTCGTGGCCGTTTCACTGGAGAAGCCTCATTCTCAGACTGTGAATCTGACCAAACAATACATATGAGGTCGGGTTAGAGCTTGGCTGGGTATGCACATCTGATTATGCACTGCCAGGCACTCTTCTGACCAGTTACCTTTTCTAGGAATTAGACCTGTGTGAAAACAGAAGTCAGTTCTAATCGGCATGGTTTATTCAACACAAATTATGACAAGCTTGTTCTTTCAGGGTTGACTTCTTACTAGCAAGGCCTGAACTACAAGAAGAGGGGTTGGGGTGAAGAATAACATATCAGTTCTCTATTATTGTTTTAAAAATGGCTGTCTTCGTAAAAAACCAAGATTGAAGTAGAATCCTCTGTTTGTACACCTTTCTTTGGGCCGTATTTACTGCTTATATTGGCTATTTAACTCTTTTTGGACACTTGCTTACCTTCAATTACACTGTAATTCTTTAAAGGAGAGCATGTCTAGTATTTCTTTATACTGTCATGCTTGATTAGTATAATTCCATACCCAATGCCAGTGTTTGATAGGTGACCCATTAATCTTTTGTCATAAGAATTTTCATGTTTATACTAGTAAACACACAAGAATCAGGTTCTATTGAAAATTACTCCAATGTCGGAGTGAAAAACTATGCCTTCTTGCTCATAAGTAGGCTGTGTCACAGTCTCCATCATGGAGTGGTAGAAAGGCAATCATTGGCATTACAATTCTAGGGTTCTTGCCAAACTGGCAGGTGGAGTAGGTGTAGAGGGTGACAGCTTGTATTTTGTATAATCTAAAAAAAAATAATAACTAAAATTCAATAATCAACTTTGTCCAGCTAAAAAGAATTCTTGCCTTCAAAAACAGGGAGAGTATGTGGGGAGTTCTGTGCTCCTAAAAGTGTTTCTACTGCTTACTGAGTATATAACTCTTAAGTTCCAAAGTTCCAAACTACCTCTAGGAGTCTCCTACATGATCCTGAAAATAAATCTGTATTTTACCAGATATCCCTCCCTCCACTAATACCATACTAGTCTCATCCAATCTACTACTCAAGAGATTCTTAACTGGTCACCCTGTTTATCTTCCTCCCCACACTCCTTACAATCTATTTTCCACATAGAAGTCAAGTGATTCTATTAAAAGTCAAGGTAAAATTATTCCACTCTCTTGCTTAAAACCCTCTACCTGCGTAGCTCCTCAGGGGTAAATTCAGATACTTTAGCCCTCAAAAGGCCCTATTTGGTTTGACCCTCCCTCATCTCTCTCATCCCATCTCCCGCTACTCACTCTTTCTTTGCTTCAAGGACTATAATCTCCTAATTGTCTCCTTCACTTGACAGCTTTGGAACTTTCGGTTCCCTGTGGAACACTCTTTACCCAGACCTACCAGAGATTTTATTTTTTTCAAGACTTTTAAGCCACATGTCTCTTCTTCAATGATCACCCTCTCCAGACATCTCTTGTTGCTATCCCTACCATTTTTCCTCCTCTCTTCTGTTGCCTTTTTCATTTTCGATAAGAATTTACTTTTAACATTATCCCTAGTAGCATGTAAATTCCTAGAATTTAAGGAGTTTCACCTGTTTGTTCACTTATGTATCCTCCATGCCTATAACAAATATATCTGAAATTAATGAAATCTTCCAGGCAATGCAGATTTTCTATTTAAAGTGGCTCCAGTGAGCAGTAACAAACTTAGATGTATTTCACTGCAGGCTAGCTGTACCCTGCTCCCCAGCCTCCCTGTGTGTGAGGCGATGCTATATACTTCATTGGCACTGACAGTGAAGATGGGACAGTTTGTACACAGCGCCCCAATCTGTGCACCAACGTACAGAAGGCATAAGCCATTCTTAGCAATTGTAGACTTCATTCTTCATTTCATTTAGGTATTCCAGTCTTACATGACATTTTTTCCCCCAATACAAATGAACTAAACAAGGCTGCTGATGAAAACAATTGAAAGCAAGTTCAGCCTATTTCCCAGGTCTGCTGAGTGAAGCTGTCCAAACCCAGTTGCTGTGATAACTGAGGCAGCCATAGACTTTCTATGCTCCCTCCCTTTTTCTCTACAAGTGAAACAAGCAACAATCTAAATGTAAATCATCACAAAGCAGCCAGGCAAAATGAATTCACTTTGTATAAACCACAGTGCTCTTGGAGGGGGTCCTTTTTTCACAAACCAGCTACAACACTATTTGTATTAATAGGATTAATTAATCCTATTTAGACATAGAATTATTTTTTTGTAACAATAAGAGAAAATTCTACAGTAAAAGTTATAGCCAATAAACTGGTGCTTGCTTTGAGACAAGGTCCTAAAGCTAGAGCACCCTTGTAAGAAATCATCTCTAGTGCTGAAGCATGAGGGGAGTAAGGACAAAGGGCCACACAAAAGAGGAAGTGGTTAAAAACCTTGGCATGATGCCGGCACACCTCTAATGTAATAGGGGACCACTCAAATGTCAACTTACTATTTCATTTATACTAAGAGCTGACAAAATTAAGTTATCTGTAGAAATGCAGAGTTCAGATTCAAAGGTTTTCCTTATAAGTATGTCCCCAACTATCAAACATGCTATTTGCATAGCCCCTGGCTTCATTTCTAATACAACTCTTTGATACCAGGAGAAGAGAATTTAAGGTCAGTGGGAAATGGTACCCATTGTTATTTTCACAGAACCAAGGGTATACTATGTGAAGAAAGTATCTTTGAATATGATTCTCAAGACTGAGAAATAGAATTTATATTTAAAATCATGATCACCACAGGTTATCCCCAAAGTCACAGTGTGACTCCCAAGTCAGGAGGTTTATCTAGACTTGACCTCTCTCAATTACCCTAGTCTGACCAGTCAGCATTTAGTAACAAAACTAGGGAATCAGCTCGTATGGTCTCACGCTGAGGTTTTTCCTTGATCCAGTCAACATTACATGCAAACACACTTATTAAGTTACTTGTTCTACTGGGCAGAAGCTATGGGACATTTCTAAAATAAAGCTATAATAATAATAGCTCTCCTTTGCCATCCTAAAAGAACCTACTCAGCCTTAGTCCACCTTCTAAAAGTCAATGCCTTGGCATCTGTGCTAATCTAAGATCAAAGGCAGCCATGCACAGAAAGGCTAAGCCACAAAAAGCAGTTCTCGATGGTTCTAAACTAATAGAGGACAAGTCTATCAAAATACGTTGTTTTTTAGACATTAAGAAATCTGTAACTTTTAAGTTCTTAAGTATGCCCATTTAACCTCCACTTAGCTGGCAGCGTATTAGATAGAAAGGACTTCATGGGCCCTCTGATGTTTACTATCCAAAGATGGAGTGGAAATAAGCTCCTTAAAACTGTTGACCATCTTCCATACGCTGCCCTCCAGGAAGGTAACTGTGTTATATGTCACTTCTTGCTGAAGCAAACAATTCTTTGGCATTCTTTCACAAGTCAACTTAGTGTTTTAATTAACAGCTAATGAACTAGTGGTCTACAGGATTATCATCATGTGCCATAAGAAATTTACATCTCTTTGCTAATTAGTAAATGAGCCATGGGTGAGTTACATATATAAGAGAAACAGATGTCCAGGGTGGGGTAGTCTAATTACATAAAGATGAACTAAATAATTCAAGTATTAAATTATAAATTTTATGTCAATTTAAAAAGAACTACCAGAAAGAAAAGGTCCAAACCTGATCACACTAACTAAAGGAAACCTCATCTACTGTCCACTGAATTAATTAAACTTTAATAATTTATTCCTTACTCAGAAGCAGCACTCATTATATTAAGCATTTTCAACTTCCTCAACAATGATGAAAAACATTTAACAACATTCTACTTGCATAGTCTGAACTTGAGCCGCAAGCGTTAAACGTGGGGAGAAAGGTGAACAGAAATAACTCTTTAAGTGCAGCTTTAACTGTCAGAGGAAAGAGTCCTTGCAAGGAGCATGCTCATTAACAGCAGGAGGAGCGATAGTGGTAAAGATAGAAACAAACTGTTCCCACTCCAGGAGTTAAGAGTGACTCTAATTAAGGTCCTGCCTAAAAGGCCAACAAAACACATTTTTTCCAGTATGCTTTTTCTTGACAAAACAATCTAACCTGCATACCCATGAAAGAGCTGCCACACTCTCACCACAGGTTCACATTCTGAGTCCTCGCCAGAGCTCAACTCCCTCTGTGTCCAGCAGAGAAAGATATTATATCAGATCTTCTAAATCAAAGGAAGGTCTGATCTTTAAATGAGAAAGGGAAATTTCAGAAAGAGTATTTTACCACCTATCAGCTTCATAGCTTTCAAAGTAATCACTGCCTAATTATGATAAGCAAATATAGTGATTTTGAAAACAATTTCTGAAGGAGAAATTCTAACTGTACATGCAAAAAATGATGCTAAGACTTTCAATTTTGGAACACAGTAAGTTTAACTGGAGTTTGGAGACGATAAACAGAGATACTTCTTTGAAAATTGTTTTGTTTCTGACAGAAATTCACATTTGTTCCTTACTGTCACTGTTTTTGTCATTATTACTCATGTTCGCTCCCCCAAGTTTCCAAGTACGTTGTATCAGGGCCATCAGAATTAAATCCCAATCTCTCTAAATCCCCCATCCCTATGTAGCTGGCAGAGCCCACACACCAGGGCTACAAACCGTGGATGTGGCCTTCTGACACGCTGGGCAGGCTTGAAGGCCCCTGCACAAGCCCACACACAATTCTGAACAGGAGAGTGGGAGAACCAAACAGCAACAAAGAAGGAAGTTTTCTATTTCCTTACCCACACCTTTCCTCACTTCTAAGAAAGAAAGATGAAATTGTTTAATCTCAGGCTCCATGACAGCTTTTGAAGTAGTCAATCAGCTATTTTTTTTAGAACCTATCACAGTCTCTTGACAGATTGACATTTATGATCCCAACAGACTGTGCAAACATCAGTAAGAGCAGTAATTAATGAACCCTCACATATCACTGCTGTCTCTCTCCACCATTTAAAAGGAGCTTAAGCTGTTAAAAACCCCTGTCCATGAAAAGCACCACACTCTCACTGGAAACTCTGACGAAAGTTATTTTTTAAAATCCCTTATACGTTATTATTCTCGGTGTTGCTTCTCATGCTTTGCTTTCCATGTAGGGATTATTAGACTGTCCCTCCCCTGTCATTTTATGGTGTTTGCCATGAAAGACTTCAGGAGAGAAAACTCCCTCACTACCCATTATTTGTTTTTCCCCAGCAGCAGTCCTCTGCCCACCTGTGCCTATGCAGGTGCTTCCTTACACCCACTCTCTCCCTCTGCAGGCCAGCATCCTCTGCCTGCCGGTGTCCTGTACCTGCCGGGTCTTCTCTGCACTGACCTCTCTCAATGGAGGCCACTCTCCTAATGCCACCTGCCTGCAACCATGCAGGTCTCTCTCTCTCTCTGCAAACTTGTCCCTTCCGGGGGCAGCTCTTCCTGCCCGCTTGTGCCTATGCAGGTATCTTTTCCTCTGTTTTTCTAATAAATTTATTCATTAAATATAAAAAAATAATTGTTTCCACTTTGGGATTTCCCCCTCCTTTCTTTTCTTCCTTATGGTTTTAGAACAATTTGGGGATAACATGGCTGTCAAAAGGCTACTGCATGGACAGAAAAAGAAGTTGTCTTTGAAAGAGAATGATTATTAATTTTTTTTTTGCAAATGCTGTTTTCATTTGCTATATAGTTGGACATGAATTTAGCTAGATATAGGTGTAGGGTGCCATTTTTTAGATCATAGCTACTTAAAAGGTCAGTTGTTTTCAACCTGCCAGGCAGTACTATTCCTTACACATTAATCTCTCCTTCACCACAACCCCTACATTATTTTCTCTGGTTCTCTCCTTTGCTATTAGAGATATCTGAGGGTAATCTTTTTTTATTACATCCTCAAGAATGAAAGCAAGCTTCTGATTCTTCATGCCAGAAAGAATACAAGATTAGGAAACCCAGGGACTATCTTGGGAGTAAATCTAAACTTTGGGACCTCTGCTCAGTATGCTCAAAAGACACAAGAAAAACCAGAAATTTCCTTGGGGAAACTACTGACATTTGATTTGGTCATCATAAAAGCAATGCAGAAGCTGCGTATGCAGGGACTTTGAGGGTTGGAAAACTGCTTAAAAGAACAGCAGAACACTTGGAAATCAGGAGTCAATATAACTTGTACCTATTATGGGTAGAGTACCCAAATGTCTCAAAAGTATATTTTAAAAATTGGGATCAGAGTTCTCATCATCTTTCCCTGATATCCACTGGACAGGAAGCTAGAATGTATTTTGGAGTACACCTGGACACCAGAAAAAAAAAAAAAAAACTATGAAATCATCAAAGCATCAAGCAGGAAAGATTAATGGTTGTGAGGAGAACACCTCACCATGATATAAAACAATCTAAAATAGTCATGACAGCAGAGTCCAAGAGTTCTCAGGGAAGGAGCTTTCCCTTAATTTCTCTTTCTTTCTAATCTGCATGTCTTTTATTTCTTTTTCTTGCCTACTGGGCTGCCTAGGCCTTTGAGTACGATGCTGAACAGGAGTGATGAGAAAGTAGACCCTTGCATTATTCCCACTCGTGGGAGAAAACACTTAGCCTTGAACTAAACTTTTATTTGAAAAAATTCTAACATAGAAAAGTTAAAAGAACATAACAAACATCTGTATATATTCTGTTCATATTAAAAAATTGCTAATGATTGGTCACACTGCTTCACTTTTTCCCTCAATATTTATACTTTCTTCCCAAACCATCTGCAAAAGTTACAATCATCAAATGTTTTTACATAATCTCGTAAGAGACTTTTCTTATGACAAACTTTCCACACCATTGTCAGCTGACAATCAAATTATCTTTATTATTCTTAAAGTCATGTCAAAATTATCTTTATTGTTCTCAAATTCTTGTCCAACCAACAGTATGCCCCAAACTCTTCATTCATTACTTTTTCCATCTATTTTTAATGGTATCATTTAATATGTAAGAAAATGAAAAAAAAATTTTTTTGGTGTTCTTTTTTTTTTTAAAGATTTATTTATTTATGCATACAGACTGGGGTACAGGCCAGAGGTGCAGGGGTGGCGAGAGGCTTCACCAGAGACAGAGTGGGGAGCAGAACAGGCAGATGGACGAAGTACACTGCTGAGGGGAGCAGCAGACGGGTCAGGAGAGGTCTGCCACTGCCGGGGCAGGCAGGGATCGAACTCATGTGGAAGTGGCTTTAGCTTCTCAGTGTTGTGCTTTAACCCACTGCGCCACCAGGGAGGGCCAGAAAATGAATTTTTAATTGTACATTTCCTCTCTTTCACATTCAGGACCAGAAATTAAAACTTCCAGCAAGCACCTACCAAATCCACATGGTTGAAGAGTTGGCACAAATAATGGCAGATGAAGAAGGGTGACTACAGTCAATTAGTCCTATTCCCAATGCACCCTAACAAAAGGGGGTAGGAGAATTACAGGTTAAGAGAACCACCAAAGATCACACTATACAACTGACATTTAAACCCAGGCAGTATGGCCTGGAATCTTTGATCTTAACCATATCACTACCCTGTCTCTAACTTGTGAGACTTCAAGACTGCTTCTTCTCTTCCATGAGGGTGTACTTGCAAAGACAAGTTTGTTATCACTTCTTTTATGGACAAAGGCCCAGTTTCCTCTGGGATGAGGTGGAAGAAGGTGGTGGGAGTTGATCTTAGGCCAAGTATGGGATAAGGCTAGTCTTGTGCCAAGTACGGGAACAAAAACAAGGATAGCTCTTAATTCCATTTAGAATCTTCTTATCCAAATATAATGGTGTATCTTCTCTAAAATATCTTTTAAATATAGAGTGACTTCTGTAAGATACCAGTTGGTTAAATTATCCTACTTGTCCTCTGCCCTTAGTGTTCTTATAAGATCTACTTCTTTTATGATTACAACACTTTTTGTAATTTCGATTTTTTCCCATTCTTGCAAAATCTGTGGAATGTAGTATTATAATTTACTTATATAGAATCAGCTTTGTTTTGTCTCTCATATTAGGAGAAATAGAAAGTCTGTCCACAAAAAAATTCTTTACTAGAGCCATAGGGCCAACACGTTGATAGGGGAAATCCCTCACTTTGCTGTCAAGAGATGATTTAACAGTTAATCAGAGGGTCATTACACCCACAGAAACCCATGGATTGGGGCAAAACTGGAATACACTTTGGACATTAGAGACCAAAAGGAACTGTGACAAAGGAGACTCAGAAGAGAGCCACAGTTCACTGAGCAGCAGGTAGGTGAGCAGCAGGTCGATGGAGAGAAGAATCTAGAGACCATAGTCTAGGGATAGCGGATACAGATGACTGGGTTGCTCCCTGAAGAGGGGAGAGCTCAATTTATATAAAGGCACACACTGATTGAGGGAAAATGCATGTGAAGGAGCTGAGGTGAACCACACAAAAGCTGGTTATAGGCAAAAAGAGAAAAGATAGTGTGCTAGACTGAACTTGACCTCCCCAACCCTAGGAACCATTAAAAGTGCATTTGACTGTGTAAAGATGCCAGAGTCTCTGGTTTGGATATCCAGAGAGGATATCCAAACAATTCTGAGTTAGCACTACACATTCCCCCTCAAAGCACATTTGCACCAGCAGGTGAATCTCTCCAGACTCTCCTTCACCCTCTGACTTAGCAATTGCCAAAAGGGTGGTTTTATTACCTACCAAAATCCAGCAAAGGTCAAAAATTAAATCAAATAAAACCACAGCATCACTTGTTGGGACAGTAAAAAGTTGATCACCTCTCTGTGACTGCTACAGATAGTTTTTAAAAACTATGGAGGTTTTTAGGAGCAAATTGGGCAAACAAAGTGATACAGGAGAACTGAGACAGGATAATCAAAAGAATACAACTAAAAGAAACAGCAGATGCAAGTACCAGCTCAACCACTGCAGTGCCTACCTTTTCACTGTGGGCCCACAGTTTCACCCAGGAAGTAGATACCACAGAAAAGACTTGTGCCCTGCCCCAGATTGGGCTTTGGAGCACCTTGCCCTATAGCAGGGATCATCAACAACCTCCTGGTAAGCACTCCTGACTCATACCCTGCCTCCAGCTCCTTGAAAGCATGTCCAACCCCACTCTGGATCTTGTAGGGGCCTAGCTTTTCACAAGTCTCCCTGGGAAGTGCATCCCATTCAGAATTACACCACCAGAGCCTCAGGGGCAAATTAAAGCCTCAGCCCCCAGGGGCCACATAGGGCATCCTTCTGTATCAGGCATCTTCATTAATCCTCTACCCTCCTGACCACCAGACAACACAGGACCCGAGTTAACACTCTGAGGTGAGGCTAGGTCCCAGCAACTCAGTTTCTTGACCCAGGGGACAACCAGCCCTCCTGGGCACCAGAACAAGGCCTGGAAGTGGTCTGGAGGAAGCATTAGCATCATCCCAGTTCCCAACAAGACCTCAGTAGCTATATCCACCATCAAATAAAACAGGCAGAACAGTGAGAAAAGGACTTCATAATAGAAGTCCCAACTACAGCAGCACAAATCCAATGTACACAATGGGGAGGAAAAAAATACAAATGGCCAAGCAAGCCCTCAGAGGAACAATATACCACAAAGAGATAGCAAACCCAAGAACCAAACTACAAAGACCCAGAAGAGCTTTACCTACTAGACAAAGAATTCAAGATGTTCATTATTAAGAAAGCTAAATAATGAGAACAAAACAAATCTTAGAAGAGAAAATGAATAATGCTGTGAGAAACACAACAAGCAGAAAATGAAAACTGAACTGTTAAGCAAGAAAATAGCAGAATTTCAGGCGGAAGCAAAAAAATTCAGGAGAAAGGCATGGAAGCAAAATTAATGAAATGGAAGAATGAATCAGTAATCAAACCAATCACAAGCAAGAAAATTAAAACAGTAATAAAACTCTTCCAAAAAACAAAAGCCCCGGACCAGGTGTGGCTTTACAAATGAGTTCTACCAAAACTTTAAAGGCGAATTAATACCTTTCCTGCTCATATTCTTTCAAGAACTGAGGAAAGGAATTCTTCCAAACATTTTATGAAGCCTAGTCCCAAAACCAAAGACAACACAAAGAAAGAAAACTGCATATTAATCTCCCTAATGAACACAGACACAAAAATTCCTCAACAAAATCTTGGGAAACTAAATCCAACAACATATTAAAATGATTATGTGGGGCTCTCCCTGGTGATGCAACAAGGTTAAGGTGCCGCATCATGATGCTCTCCAAAGGCACTGCAGTATGACTTTGATTTCTGGCCAGGAAGCTGTCCCTCATGGGCATGGCAGACCTCTCCTGGCCTGCCCACTGCTTCCCTCAGCAGTGTATTTCAGTATATCTACCTGTGCTGCTCCTGCTCTCTCTGGTGAATCCTCTCACCCACCACTCCTCTAGCTGTACCCCAGTTCTGTAGGCCTGGATAAATAAATGTTAACAACAACAAAAAAGATTATACACCATGACCAAGTGGGACTTCTAGCACAAGGATAGTCTGACATCTGAAAATCAATGTAAGGCACCACGCATCAACAAAAAAGAAAGAAAAACATTTTGTCAGTAGTAGAGGCCGAGAAAACATTTGGTAAGATTCATCATCTAAAAATGATGAAAACCATTGAGAAACTGGAGATAAATGGAAAACTCTTAACATAGTAAATGCCATATATTTCAAACTCACAGGTAGTACCATTCTTAATGGTGAAAAACTGGAAGCCTTTCCATTACAATCTGATACAAGACTAGTATTTCCACTCTTACCATTATCATTCAACACAGTACAAGAAGTCCTTGCTACAGCAACTAGACAAGAGAAAACAGTAAAAGAAATCCAATTTGGAAAGAAGAAACAAAGATATCATTATTTGTAGGCAATATGATAATATATATAAAGAACTCCAAAGACTCCATAGAAAAACTAATTGAAATAATAAGCCAGTTCTGCAAAATTGGATGACATAAAATCAACACACAACAACTATCTTGTCATTCTATTTATAAAGAACTAGAAGAAGAAATTTAAAAGTCATCCCATTTATAATCTCAACAAAATAATAAATACCTGGGAATAAACCTAACAAAGGAGGTAAGGTCCTTTAAAAGGAAAACTTTAAAATATTGTTAAAAAGACAATAGAAGACACAAAGAAATGGAAATATATACTCTGCTCATCAACTGAATCAACATAGTCAAAACAGCCATTCTACCCCAAATTTGTATATTCAATATAATCTCAGTAAGATTCCAATGGCATTCATCACAGAAGTAGACCAAAGAATACTGAAATTCAGATGGCATCACAACCTAAGTAGCCTATGCTCTTTTGACTAAAAAGGGGGAAAATGGAGGTATCACACTTTCCTACTTTAAACTACATTACAAAGCCATAGTAATTAAAGCAGCATGGCACTGGAACAAACTACAGATGACTAAAGAGCTCAGAAATAAAAGCACACATTTATGGGTTACTCATTTATGACACAGGAATAAAGTATATACACTGGAAAAAGGGAAACCTCTTCAATAAATGGTGCTGGGGAAAATTAGATTGTCACATGAAAAATAATGATATTAGACCACACTCTCAGTCCACACACAAAAATCAACTCAAAGTGGGTAAATACCTTGCATGTAAGATTTGAAACCACAAAATGTATAGAAAAAACATTGCATGACATAAATCTCAGAAAAATATTTGTGTACTCACCTCAAGCAGCAAGGAAAATAAAAGAGAAAATAAACGACTGAGACTTTATCAATCTACAAAGCTTCTGTACAGCAAAAGACATAGTTTCCAAAAAAAAGGGATCCTATCAAATGGGAGAAAACATTTCACACCACACATCTGATAAGGGATAATAGCAAAGATCTACAATGCACTTAGATGCTCACAACCCAATCAAAACTTGAGCAGAAGAGCTAAAAAGGCACTTCTCCAAAGATGACATGAGGTGACCAAGAGACATGAAAACATGCTCATTATCATCAGAGAAATGCAAATCAAAATGAAAATGAGATACCATCGCACACCAGTGAGAATGGCCATATCAAAACAACAACAAAAGAAACCCCGAAATAACAGTGCTGGCAACGGTGTGGGGGAAAAAAGGAAACCTATTACATTGTTGATAGGAATGTAGACATGCCCAGCCCCTGTGTAAAGAACTGTAGAAATTCTTCAAAAAACTAAAATCGGATTTATCATGTGACCCAGCAAAATTCTACTCCTGGTCAGTTATCCAAAAAACCCCACAAAAATGCTAATTAAAAAATGTACTGAGGCCCTCCCTGGTGGCGCAGTGGGTTAAAGCACAGCACTAAGAAGCTTAAGCCACTTCTGCATGAGTTCAATCCCCACCTGCCCCGGAGGAGATCCACATGGCGCGGCAGACCTCTCCTGACCCTCCCGCTGCTCCTCTCAGCAGTGTACTACTTCGATCTGCCTGTTCTGCATCCCACTCTGTCTCTGGTGAATCCTCTCACCTTCCGCATCTCTGGCCTGTACCCCAGTTCTGTACAAATAAATAAATAAATCTTTAAAAAAAAAAAAAAAGGTACTGCACTCCTACATTGATAACTGCACTATCTATGATAGACAAGATATGGAAATCAATCTAAATACCCCAGAACAGATGAATGGACCAAGAAGGCATGGTACATATACATAATGGAATACAATTCAGTGATCAAAAAAGATAAACTCATGCCACTTATGTCAACATGGGTTGAAATGGAAAGAATTATTCTAAGTGAAGTGAACAAGGAGAAAGATAAATACTAGCTGGTTTCACTTATATGTACAATCTTTAGAAACCAAACAAAGCATCAGACAAAGACAAATGTAAGACTGCCACCTGAAAGCAGCCCATAGAACTGATGAGGTACGAGGAGAGGAGAGGAAGGGGAGAGAGTAGGAGGACAGTGGGGAGGAAAGTATAGTGGAGGTAGAGGACTGTAAGTACTTTGGTGCTGGCAAAATTGTGGTGACCACACCTGAGGGGCGAAATCCTGTACTGTGATATAAATAAAACAAAATGTTTAAAATGAGTGAAAAAAATTTAATTTACAGATACTAATGACCTGAAATAAAATTAATGAATAGAAAATGAAGGCTGAAGTTGGAAAAAAAAGATTCAGGGTATAAAAAAATTCATTAGATAAGTTAAACCCAGACACCATTCCCAAATTTATCCAAAAAACCATAGCTACAATCCTGTTTATTAAGTGCCATTCCTATTTCAGTATTTACTTAAAGGCTGTCATTAGGAAATAAATTCTACAGTGGGGTGACCTGTCAATAGACCCTGTCAGAGCAGCAGTACCTTAGTAATTCTTCATCTAGTACTGCCCTAGTATTACTTCCTTGCTTTAGTTCTCCATTAGCAAGGCCTTGTCCTGTATTACCAACTAAATCATATTACTTTTCCACATAGATTTTTCAGTTACATTTAACGGACAAATCACCCTCAAAAGACAATCTTTCCTTTTTATAACCTGCTTGGGTATTTTAGAGCTCAAAAACATAACAATGCATTGATTTTTAAAAATACTACATTCATACCATCAGTAGCACTGTTAAGGTAAACGACAAAACAGAGAGAGAAGCAATATTAAAAAACCCAAGAGAAAGGCATTCTTCTCGAAGCTCTCATGACCAAGTCCCCTAATTTCTGCTCCTTACCCATAAATCATGGCCTATGGTGATGGGTTCTAAGATTCTTACAGTGCTAAAATTGATGTTTAATTCCTCTGTTTTATCTTTTCTAGTATTTCTAGAAAGCTAAAATCTGCCACAATTTATTTAATGTATCCAAAGAATGGGAAATTTGGGAGAATCCATGAAGTATCTATATTGAGATTAATTTTCATATAACTGTTTATAAGACAAGCAATACTGTTTTCTTAGACTGTTCATTTAGATGTTCGATTGTCTAAAACTATGGAATGTCTTCTTACTCTGTAAGTTAATGAAGCTAGAAGTTTTTAAAGTATGTCTTATAATATACAAATATTTTGAGTAGCTGATCAACACATGAAACTATAGCTAATTCTACATTTCACATATCTGGAGAGACCAGAAAGAATGAACAGGTCAAAAGTCTTCACATAATGTTGCAGTCTCATAGTTTTGGTCTCCAAAGCAAGAATAACTTGCCAAGGGGGTTAGCCTAGTCTTTTGGGGGTTTTGCCAGGAAGACAGAAAATAGAAAACCTTTATGGAAAAACACTGAGCATGAGAGTGGGGAATGAATAAATAATGAGATACTAATTCCATTTTTCTGACTTTTTGTTAAAAACATATATATACACACACAAAAAGTCAAATTTTCCATGCAAATCATGCTACCCTTAAGAAGCTTAACTACCCTCCAAGTGGGTGTCTTTAATTTTTCTAATTGTTTTGCCTGTCTGACTTACAATGCAAGCTTCTGGGGCAGGGGCAGAATTGACTATATTTAGTACGCTACTGGTGCTTAACACACAAAAGTAATAATGATGATCATGATGATAATAAGAATATCTCTATAACAGGAGACAAGTTTCTAATGATGATAATCTTGCAATGAGAGATTATCATCCTGTGGGCTGTGCTCCAGGTTTAATGTAAGGAGAAAAATGTTTGAACATTTACATTTTGCAGTTAAAAAAATCAGCTTGAGTGCATAACTAAGTAGATGCTAAAATTAAATAATGGATTTGTTTTCCAAACTATTTGTGTTTCTATTTTATATCAGCTTACTAAGTTCCTCTATCACTTGGTTTTTTTTCACCCAAAATCTAGTCTTTTGACTCATTACCCCCAAAGTTAGTAAAAATCTTTGGGAATATGAAGGCTTATAAATAATACTTTTGTAATTTATTTAAAATCTTTCTAATGTGAGTTTAACTAAACTGAAAGTTAAAACACAATATATATGGCCCTCCCTGGTTGCACAGCGGGTTAAAGAACAGCAGTAAGAAGCTAAAGCCACTTCCACATGCGTTAGATCCCCGCCCGCCCGGAGGTGATCCACAGGGCACGGCAGTCTTCTCCTGACCCGCCTGCTGCTCCCCTCAGCAGTGTACTTCTGTCGATCTGCCTATTCTGCCCCCTACTCTGTCTCTGGTGAATCCTCTCACCGCCCCTGCACCTCTGGTCTGTACCCCAATTCTGTATGGAAAAATAAAAATAGATCTTCAAAAAAAAAAAAAAAAACAATATATGATCACAAAGAATACCCAGAGAAATACCTTGTCCTTTTTTGGGCTCAGAATGAATATATTAGATGTTTCTCACTCAGGGGTTATAATTACTGTTGATGTGAATTCAACCAATTGTGTATAATGTTGAAGAAACTGCCTTAAGAAAATGGTTTATGCACGAAAGGGAAATAACCCCTTCTGTAAAATGAGCTACTGGAAATCAGAGGTAAAGGATTAAAATTACTATTACGAAATTATAATCAGCCTGTATTTAAATTATGGAAGGACCACCTACCTAATATTTTAACCTTATTTCAAATGATTTTACACAATACTCTTCACTGAAAATATTATTTATAAAGCTGTCCATGCTATAGCCACACTAAAAAATAACAAATATTTTCCATGTCAAGTTCCCAATTTTGAAAAGTATAAGAGAATATCCTGATTTTTAAAAATTATACACAGATTTTTACAGTAAGGGCAGTTTACCCAATGGTTAGGGACATAAATAAAACACAGAAACACATTCATAGAGCATGGAGTGGAAGGATGAGGATAGAGAAAATCAATCTGGTAAAACATTAACACTCAGAAAATCGGAATGGGGGTACCTGATAATTCTATACAATTTTCTTGTAACTTTTCTGTCAGTCTGAAATTAAGTTTAAAAAAAAAAAAAAAAACTATATTCCAGAGTATTCAGACTTGGAGGTGGTAGACTAGAGTGCCTGTTGAATTCTTTCCCAGAAATGCTAACACTCTTTAGATCTGATGGGAAAATTTGTGACAAAATGGATATAGCCAGTAATCAACAGTAAGGTCAAAGCTCATGTTTCTCTAAGTTTGTAGTGAAGTTTAACACTTACCTGTAAGTACACTTTAAAGGTGAGTCACAAACTTTCACATTTCCGTCTATTACTTCCAAACCCACTAGGCACCACTGCAACAACCACAGCAAGTGTTGTTTCAGGAGTGATGATGACCAAGAACTTAAAATTTAATTTTAGTCTTCTAGAAATTGATTTATCAATAGGATGCCAAAGGAAAAGAGGATCCGAATCCTTGCCAATTAACTATCAGCTAATGCCAAGCTGAAGACAGACTCTAGCAACTAAGACCTATTCAAATCAGTACTGCACAAGTCCCCTCTCCCAACCCAACATCCTTTGAAAAGTCATCAGGCATATTTAGTAATGCAGTAACATCTTTGGAGAAGAGTTGTCAGCTTTCTCTAGGGGGAAAAAAAAAAGGCAATACCTAGTATAGCATGTCCTCAAATAACATGATTTCTTTATAATGCTGATGAGGAAAAAAGCAATCAGGTTGACTTAGAAGGACAAGACATTACTTGAGGATCTGCTTTCCTTATACAACATTTCTCTTAAAGTCACAAATTCCAAGAACTGATTGATGACTTTAAATGAGGACTAGCATAAAGTTTTCTCAAGTATATTTTGGCCTATATTCAAGGTAAAAATCTCAAGGACTGCTGTTTTCTCTCTCTTTATCCCTTGCAAGAGTAGCTAATGCCAAGAGTAGCAGAAAAATTAACACAATCTGAGCTAGATGCCCTATTATCTTGTTTTTATATATATACATTTTTAATAAGTTTTATGATAGGGTGACTGGATGTGGGAAATGCATAGCATGTAACTAATTCCCCTGTCCATTAAGCTAGTAAAGATGTGGTTTATTTAAAATTCTGAGTTGAGGTTCCGCTATATGGGAATGCTTTCCAAAACATTCCTATACTGGATACTGGTAATGAAACAGAGAATTCAGAATGGCGGGGAGCATAAGGCCAAGTAAGTTTTTACAGCAGAATGTGTGTATGCACTAAAAATAAGTATACCTATTTGGTGGGAGGCTGGTTAACTGAGTCCATAGAATCATTTGGCTATTCAGATAACTAATCATGAAGTCCCCCATGACAAAGATGTTTCTAAGGTTAAACTGTCTGATTTTTAATCATAAGAAAGTGAATTTACTGGATAAAGTACCTCTTATGTTACTGGCTTGGATGCAACAGCCAGTTTTCTTATCAAGATTTTAGCCACAAGAAAACTATTAGCTCTCTGTGGTTCCTAAACCACGATTTGTCCCAGAAAGAGGAATTCTCAATCACAAGTAAAAAAGCTTAGAAATGAACTCAGGAAATAAAGAGTATTATTATTATTATTTTTTGGAAGGCAAGCTTTCAAATCTCTGTAAAAATTACTTTCTACCAATAAATGTAAGTAAAATTTCTTTTAAAAACAAGTTTAAAACAAAGCAAAAGAAAAAGTCAGTTTCATTTTCCGACTTCTAGTGTCCAATTTTCTTAACAAAGGGATGGAGGGCTTTCTGGGCTTCCTGTCATTCAGTTCTCACCTATTCAGATAGGGCTGCAAACTGTTCTCTCCTTTCCCTTGACTTCAGTGACTCCACTTTCTATCCAGGCCTGCATTCTGCAATCTGTTTGGCCCTAAGTTCTTATTACCACTTTTTGATTACATCTTTCTTCAACCAGCCTGAAATATATAGGTTCATACTCACGTTCCCCTTAACACTCAAGTTTTCTTCCCTCTCTTTACATTCAAATTATCAGTGTGGGTGTGTGTGTGGATTTACCAGAGACAGAGTGGGGAGCAGAACAGGCATATCTACAGAAACACACTGCTGAGGGGAGCTGCGGGCACGTGGATCACCTCCGTGGCTGGGAATTGAACTTGTGCTGCAGTGGCTGTGATAGCTTCATAGTAATGTCCTTTAACCCATTCCACCACTAAGAAGAGCCCATTATCAGAAACCTTCTATCCAATTTTCTACCATCTATTGAACATCTATCAGGCACTATGCTAGAATCTTTAAATGCATAATCTCATTCACCTCACAACAGTTCTATGGTTGGCACTACTACCATTCCCTATTTCACAGAAAAGTAAAAGCAAAACTCTTAAAGAGGACCAAAAACATATCCAATTATGCTGGTAAAAGGAGCACCAGGTTGTGAACCTTGTAGTCTTTATCTAGAATCCACATTCTCTGTCACAATCCTCCATTCTCCCCTTCAGGGTCAGAAGGTTTAACTTTGGGTATATTCTTATCCCCTAGAATTCTTAGAACCTTAGCATTCCATTGAGGCTAACAACCCTTTTGTTTTTTTTTTTTTTTATCAATGATTAAATCAGAAACCACAGTCCTGATAACTTTTAACTCTAAAGAACTGAACACATTTTCCTCTGGTCCATCTACAAATTTAAGTGAAATAAAAGTACAAAAATAATATAAGTAACAAATTTACTGGAACAAAAATACTTAACATAAACAACAAGTGGTTTCAAACTCGATACTGAAGAGGTAAAAGCCACAGCAGGTCAATGAAGCCCCCCAAAGAAGCAGGGTAGAAAGCAGGGAGATCCACTGGAACTGTTTGAATACTTGTCCCACCCATGGCAACAGTTCACACTTAATTTAAACCTGGCAAAACTCTGAATGGCTCTTCTCTAAAGAAATAAAATGGCCTGTCTAGTTAAGTGGTTACTATGGCTCCTCACAGAAAAGTTCTGAATATGAGAGCCTCATGACAAACTCTCCACTTCCTCACAACAAATTCTGACAGTTAACACCACTACCCTATTTTAATCCACAAAGAGCCCCAGTATAAATTCCCATTCAAGAAAGAGACATAGTAGGAACAATCCCCACTATCAAATTGTCTTTTTTAAGTTAACAGAAAACCGATTTTCACCGTGCAAATGAGAAAACTAGAAGCATGGAGGGAAAGGTTAAAATAAATAGGAATACTGCCCTCGATGCAATCACAGATAACAGCAAAATGACGAGCACAAGTCTAATCACTAAGCACTCAGAAGATATTACTATGTAGTAATTATTTTATTCACAAACAAGAACTGGTTGCTATGAAAAAGAAACTTTTAGAGAACAAGAAGTAGTTTACTGTGTGATTGTAGAAATATAATGAAAAGGACTGGAAGATGAAGCTAACAGAATCACCCAGAAAACAGAAGAGATGGAGACTATGGGAATGGTGCTATGGAAAATTTAGCAACCTAGCAGGTCCAAAATCTAAACTGCAATTCCCCCAAGGAGAAGAGAATACTGGATTGGGGGAATAATGAAGACATGAAGCATGTCATTAGTCTTCAGGTATCAGGAGGCCAAAGAGTATCCAACATCTTGAATGGGGAGAACAGTGATGATAGTTACTGACACTTCACAAATTCTAGTGATCCAAAGGTAAATACATATACATACACACATATATACTTTAATGTTATTTTCAAATATGCAAGAATCCCAACATTCTTTTCTTAAGGACTTAACTGGAGATTGTAACCCCCTCAAAAAAAAAAAAAAAAAAAGACTGAAGAGAAGAGAAAGCAGTGATGCAAAAAGTGTTGAGTAGGCAGGTTTAAAAAGTATCTAGTCCGGCCTTTTGGTGGCGCAGCAGGTTAAAGCACAGCACTGAGCAGCTTAAGCCACTTCCGCATGAGTTCGATTCCCGCCTGCCCCGGAAGAGATCCACATGGTGAGGCAGACCTCTCCTGGCCCGCCCACCCTTCCCCTCAGCAGTGTACTTTGTGATCTGCATGTTCTGCTCCCTACTCTGTCTCTGCTGAATCCTCTCACCCTCCGCATCTCTGGTTGTACCCCAGTTCTATATGAATAAATAAATAAATCTTAAAAAAAAAAAAAGTATCTAGTTCAGCCCTCCATGGTGGCGCAGCGGGTTAAAGCACTGCACTGAGAAGCTAAAGCCACTAAGCTACTTCTGCATGAGTCTGACTCCCGCCTGTCCCAGACGTGACCACATGGCATGGCAGACCTCTCCTGACCTGCCCACTGCTCCCCTCAGCAGTGTACTTCATCAATCTGCCTGTTCTGCTCCCCACTCTGTCTCTGGTGAAGCCTCTCACTGCCCCTGAGCCTCTGGCCTGTACCCCACTTCTGTATATACAAATAAATAAATCTTTAAAAAAAAAAAAGTATCTAGTCCAGGATTAAAAAGATGTAGTACGGGCCCTCCCTGGTGGCGCAGCGGGTTAAAGCACTGCACTGAGAAGCTAATGCCACCTCTGCATGAGTTCGATTCCCGCCTGTCCCGGAGGTGACCACATGGTGTGGCAGACCTCTCCTGGCCCGCCCGCTGCTCCCCTCAGCAGTGTACTTCCTCGATCTGCCTGTTCTGCTCCCCACTCTGTCTCTGGTGAATCCTCTCACCCTCCGCATCTCTGGCCTGTACCCCAGTTCTGTACGAATAAATAAATCTTTAAAAAAAAAAAAAGCTGTAGTACATATATACAATGGAATATTACTCAGCAACCAAAAAAGAGAAACACATGTCTTTCACAGAAACTTGGATGGAGCTTAAGCCAGAAAGACTCTTTATCTAGGTTGATAATTTTTCCATAGCACCATTCTCATAGTCTCCATCTCTTCTGTTTTCTGGATAAGCCAGAAAGAGAAAGAAAAATACCAGATGGTTTCACTCATAGCAGGAGTATAATGGACCAGGCGAGAAAATAACAATAATAATGAACAGCCATATACCAGAGACATTTTGTGGGAGTGGGGAATGGGATCAAAAATGAGGGGGGTGGGGAGGGAGGTGCACGGGATTATGGTGATGTCACACGGGTGACTTGGTGATGGGAAACCTGCGGGGATTACAATTGAGATGGGGAAAAAAATGTACAAAATGATGTAAAAATAAACTGTTATAAAAAAATAAAATAAAAGTATCCAGTCCAGATTGGCATACAAAGATGGTGGCTTCAGGAAGCCAGTCTCAAGTAAAAGGTTATAAATAAATGCAGAGAAAATGGGGACAAACCAAATGTTTCAAAGGGAGGAGAGGCAATTAAAACTGTCAACAACAACAAAAATATTAAAAAGTTACAGTACAAATATAAAGTAAACAAAAAGGTGGCATAAATTTTTTTTTAGCAACTAATGGAACAGAGAATAAAATCAATTTGATTCTGATATAGGAACATTCTCCTGCAGTGGTCCACGGACTATAGCATTAGAACCTTAGCAAATGAAATCTATTCCTAGCATATAACCTGGTTGTCTGGCAGGGAACAATATTTACAGTCATAATAATAATAAATACCATTTATTTGCTTTCAATTTTTAGAAACAACCTATGGATAAAGCATAGGAATTTTGCCTATGTGATTTTAAGTTAACAACCAAGATAATATAAAGAATAAGAAAAGCTGACATAAGCTATGATAACAAACTATCTCTTAATATCCTCATTAAGAGATGGTTTGGTAATGAGACTGAAAACCAATGACATAAATACCAAATACTGGAAAAATATATGAAAACCACTTGTTTCCTTTTTGCTCTTCTGGGCTAAATGTGAGACAAAGAAAGTTGGTTTAGCCCACTATAAGTGACAGCTTGGTCCAGCTACTAACTGGAAATCTTATTTTCCCTCCTGAGTCCACAACAGTTCTCTCTTTTAAAATCTCAGGTCTCTGTTACTTCTTAGAGATGATGATATTGTACTTACTGAGAAAATATGATTTTCTGGAATGAACCCCCTATTCATCTTGTCTCAGCTAATCATACATTGAGAGGACATTTACTTATCTATTCTTTATTTTCTCCTTTATCCTCTTGAGGAAAGTAATAGTTCTGGCCCTACAGAATCTTGCTCATGTACTTCAACTTCTTTCTCTTTATATATACATATATGGATGTATACCTACACACACACATCCCCCCACTTTAACAAGGGCAAAATATTTCCCTATCTTACCAGAGCTTCACACCAAGAAATGCCTAGTCCTGTTTCTCCCTCTAACCACTATTTATTAGACTTTTAAGGGCTCAAATAACTCCTTAGAGCTCAAATGATTTCTGTTTGCTGCCTTTATTTCCTAATTATCAAGCACCCCTTAATGATCGTCCATCAGTTTGGTTTCCCACTACATTATACTAACTTCTTTCAGGTTTTGCAATGATCCTCTGCTAGCTATAAAGAAATAGATTTTCTTAGCCTCATATTTCCTGATCCTCCTTCTCATGCATCTTTCATGATCCTGTATAACACTTTCTCTTTTGTTTATTTAGTTTCTTTAGCTCACTTCTTCTTTTTCCTGCCCTCCTAATTACTGCCCTTACTTACGGCCCTTTATTCTTTTGTACTCATATCCTTACCTACTGGCATACCTTTAATCATTGCTCCTAGACAGCTGATCTAAAAAGAGAAGTGTTCTTATAATTTTCTACTGAACTATCTACAGTAACCCAAAATTCAGTACAACAGAAATTGAAAAGGTTTCTTTCTTTCCACCATCAATCACATCTCTCTTTAGTTCTCCAATTTTAATAACTATCCTTTCAGCCAACCCTGATCAGTTATGAAAATGTTTCCCTATTATCTCTTTCTCCATTCCACTGGTCACAACCCACAAAACAGTCTCTAAATAAACTGAATAAGGAGGAATTGATTTTTTTTTGGTAAGTCAAATACTTATGTGCAAAAGCAAGATCTATTTACAATAACCAAATGACATCACTTGAAAAAACTTTTCATATTAATTAATTTATTTTTATTAATAAAGTACCATTATTATACACCCTTCCTAATTTTTTAAGATTTATTTCTTTATGCACACAGAACTGGGGTACAGGCCAGAGGAGGTAGTGAGAGGAATCATAAGAGACAGAGTGGGGAGCAGAACAGGCAGATTGATGAAGTAACACTGCTTGAGAGGTGCAGCAGGTGAAGACAGGAGAGTTCTGCTCTGCCATGTGGGTCTCCTCCAGAACCAGGGATCAAACTAACACTGAAGTGGTTGCAGCTAGCTTGTAGTGCTGCATTCTAACCTGCTGCACCACCAGGGAGGGTCCTCTTGCTAATTTTTTTTGACAGTATAGGATTTCTCTTCTCACTGTAGTTCTCTAGGAATCTCCTATAACACTGATTCTTCATTTACCTGGTTTGTAATATTGAGATTACCATATACCAGACTACTTTATGCATAATTTAAGGTATTTAAGAACTGTATAGAAAGACTGAAATTTCTTTAACAGTAGGAAGTCTCTTTATAGGATACTTTTGAAGGTACAGTAGAAAGAACTATCTGTTTCAAGTCATGAGTGAAAAACACCTAAACTACCAGAAAACTCAAAACTCCTGGATCAAACTGGTAAGCCCTTTTTAAAGCATTTCTCTGTGCCTCTGCTACAGACTGTTCTTATCTCAAAGGGCTAATTACTGTGATTTTGTGAAATGAATGATCAAAGTTAAACCAGAGCTTTATCTCAATTTCCCCAAGTATTAGGTGCTTATCTGCTACTCAAAAGCACTGTCAAGTTATATTTGCAGTTTCCTTTCACTAGGAAACACAATCCTACCACTGACTTTCCCTCCATATTCCAATATCCCTTTATCCCTTCCCACTAACCCAAAGGAACTAAAACTCTTAACCATTTCATTAGGATAAGTCCTTAAAAGAAAAAGACCACATTAATATATTTATAAGTAATGACATGTACAATTTATCCTCCCACTCATCCCTTTTAAAAATAAATATTAGTTGCATTTCTTGTTCTCTGAAGCTGGAGTTAGATATATTTACATTATTGTGCCTATTTCATCGCCATGTATAAACCCTAGGAACATGTTTAACATTATGCTCCTACAGAATCTAATATCAGTCTTTATTTAAAGTACTGGACTAGCTGACTAACCACAGCGTCTCAGCTGGTCCTATATCCCACTTAAGCCACACCACTTCTGAAGGTGTGATCTACAACCATGACAGCAGGCAATACAATAAGATTACAGCTTTAATCGGCCATGATTATGAAATATTTCTGAAGACTCTTCACAAGAGGTGTGCCTCAGAAGCATGCACAAGTATGAGGAATATATGTCAGCCCACCTGCTGGCAGAAGAGGCAACAGACTTCAGACAGATGAGCAAGCAGGCAAACAGATAACACAACTTGTCATGGAAGCAAGCAGCAAGATGAGGCAGTAAAAATCCATCAGCATACATCATCCTATGATGGCCTAGTGTCACTTACAGCCTCTATTAGCCCTCACTGCATCAGTGCAAGTCCCAGACACTTTATCCTGTTTATAATTGCTGATGAGCAGTAATAAGGCCTCCATGCCTCAGCTCCGTCCGTTCCACTTCGGCACCCACCTATTAGGTAATAACTTTTATTTACAGCCTTGCTTGATGCGCTGTTCTATTAGTACAGCCAGGAACTGAGTAGGACAAAAAAAAAATCTCCTTAATGGGCAGTATCATTGTGAGGCTCAGATGATTTATAATGCAGCTTTGTGGCTGTTCTCTCACACTCCTCTGGTAAACTACTTTGGAAAAGCTACATTTCTAATATGCTGCCCTCAAACAGGCACACACATGCTATGGAGCAGCATCTGAAAGGCATACTCCAAATCAAGTCACCCCCCACCCCATCCAAAAGTTTCAAAAAATGAAAGCGGTATTAAATTCCCTTGATACCTTTTTTAAATAGTGTTGGCTCAGGCATGTTGCCCCAGTGGAGCAATAGAACAGCTAATTAATGGAAGTTCAGGGCTTCTTCTCCTTAGTAAGAGTGCAAACTACAATAAAATAAATGACCATAAAAGCAAAAGAGAGAGAGAAGCTGTAACTGTATTCAAGGATCAAAAAAAAAAAAAGGGAACTGGTACAAAGCCTGTGATCCTAAAGCAGCTGAACACCAAAGACAAGGCTTCTCATACACATACCCCCAAATATATGCAATAAACCTCATCACATTTTCTTTTTCTTTTTATATTTGAGTATGTTTTTATATATCAAGTACAAAAACTCCTCTTGATAAGACTGGCACCATGACTTGATAATCACTTACAGCAACCTTTTTTCAGAGGAGGCAGTACTGCTTCTCAAGAGTAAAAGCCAAACAAGATCTGTGAAGGGAGTCTCTAAGTTGAAGTATAGTAAATTTAACATGCTATATGACCAGCTGGCCTGTAACAGACAGTGATTGGTGCTAAGGGGACCTCTCTCTCTTTTAGAGGGACAAATGAAAAACAGTAAGCTCACCCTGATCTTTCCTGAAAGCACCTGTGAGGTACTTTTAAACTCACCTGCTATAACTTACATTTTGAATATCAACTATAGTTATATACTGCCTTGCCATTTCATATACTCTTTAACAAGCGATTTATAAGCAGTTTAGGTAAAGTTTTTAATTGAAAAATTACAAAGACAAGAAAAGACATCAATTTCCTTTCACAAAAAGGCCAGATAACCAGTAATAACCTGTGGTCAGAATGCCTTAATTTCCTAAGTTGGGGAATGGCAGATGGCACCTTTTAAAGAAATTTTTGAAATCTTCCAAAATATTTAGTATGGATCTCATCCCCCACCCTAGGAATGAATTGAACTTTTTCAGGACCCTATGTATGTGAGTATGCAAGTTAAAACATTTTTAAAATACTTTTTCCCTGCAATGACAGATTTACTGTTCTGATCTTTCTTCACTGGTTACATTAAATGCTAATAAAAAAACGAAAGGTTTATATCTTCCCTAATATTCTTTTGATGGGAACTTGCATATTACATAAGTAGGTCAAATTTCTAATTTTCTGTCTCAAATGCTGATATTGCAAACCTAAGGGGAAAGCTATACCTGAAGAGCCAAAGAGTGAAGAAGAACTGATAAAGATTTGAACTCATACCCAAAGCCACCTTTCTTTAAAGCGCCAGAACGCTTCCACCAGAGTCACCCACAGTATGTCATACTGAATACTACAGCTTATAGCCAATGACACAGAGCTCTAGGATTAAATGTGCTAGTTGAACTGCTTCCATGAATATTGATTCTACTAGAAAATAAACATAACTGTAGGTATTTCTAAAATTTACAGGGTCACCTCTGATTTAACACTACCGCCCTTTAGCTTCTTAGTCAATTTAAAAGCTCTTATATAACATTTCCCTTCAACTAGCTTCTGAACACAAATATGGAAAGTGTTCAGCACATCCATCTTAATTCCCAGATGAAAGGGTTTTCTTTATTTTGCTTGTTTGAAAGGTGAATCAAGAAAAAGCTGAGGGATTGGGGTAGGGTGGAGAGGAAACAATGAACAATACAAGGCTATCTATATCTAGATCAAGTCACAACTCATCACACTGAGAGGAAAATAGGTGACCCAAAAGGATAAAGGAGAAAAGGGTAAAGGGGGGAGAGCAGAGGGTGGGAGAGGGGAGAGAGGCAGGCAAGGGAGATACAGTCAAACTGAATTTTCATGTTTCTATAATGAGTGGAAAGATGATGCTTTCTAAAAAAAATCTGTCTTGATATTTAATGGGACAATTTCTAGTCCTATCTGCTTCCAGCTCAGTCAATATGACAGCTTCCTTATGACTCCACAAATGGTTATTTTACTTGCTATTTAACTAATTAAGATAACATTTAACATACACACAGTACTTTAAAATCATCACTTTACAAGTCTATCAAAAAGTATTATTTACTAAATACACTTGCTGGAAAAAGAGTAAAAGTCAATGTAGATAGAGTAGAGTAAGTTGATAGCACAGTGATTCTGTAAACTTATCCCTGATACTTCCTAATTTCAGAAATAAAGGGACTATAAAATGAAAAAATAGGGCCCTCCCTTGAGGTGCAGTGGGTTAAAGCACAGCACTAAGAAGCTTAAGCCACTTCCGCATGAGTTCGATCCCCACCTGCCCCGGAGGAGATCCACATGGCGAGGCAGACCTCTCCTGACCTGCCCACTGCTCCCCTCAGCAGTGTACTTCATTGATCTGCCTGTTCTGCTCCCCGCTCTGTCTCTGGTGAATCCTGTCACCCTTCACATCTCTGGCCTGTACCCCAGTTCTATATAAATAAGTAATTCTTTCAAAAAAAAAAAAGAAAAAAGAAAGCCTATAAGAGGAATGAACTAAGGAAAGAGAGATTCCCCCCTCCCTTTTTTTCCCCCTCATATACTAAGAAGTCTACCCCTTAAAAAAAATCAACCAAGGGCCCAAAGAAGCAGGGTTTCTGGGGTAGTCACTGTTTTAAGGATTCTGTTGTAGAAAGATTACTTCTCCAAGAAAATTTAAGACAAAACATGGTCTGGGGTCTCCCTTGTGGCACAGCACCAAGCTCTCTGCAGCCACTGCCACTTGAGTTTGATCTCCGGCCAGGTAGGTGACCTCCTTATCCACTGCTCCCCTCAGCAGTGTATTTCAGTCAATCTGCTACTCTATTCTACACTCTGTCTCTGGTTAATCCTCTCACACCACACACACACACCCGCACCTCTAGCCTGTACCCCAGTTCTTAAATGCATAAATAAATAAATCTTTAAAAAAAAAAAACAAAACAGCAACCATGTTCTATCTATCTCCATCACTTGAATTTTAAGGATCATCAACACCAAGGTCCAATAACTGAAACACAAAGTAACTCCTTTTGCTGTATGTAACTTTTGTAAATAGGTCTTATTAGGAAAACTATAGCATGCCTTCAAGTAAAAAAATCCTAAAACAACAAACTTACCTCCATTCCTAAAAAAAAAAAAAACTTTAAACACAAAAATAAGACCTCAATGAAGATAAATATCCAAAAATCTTCGTTAATAAGAGGAGATAATAATAGCTAAGATTGTAACATTTTGGCTTAAAAGTGTAACTCGACAGAAAAGAAGGACAAAGGGAATCTTCTGGTGGGTATTGCCAAGGAAAGCTAACTCTAACTCTTTTCTCCATGAGAGAATTGTTCTTGGCAGGAATACTGTGAGAACTAGTATGGAAACATGTGCAAAATATTCTGAGATCTTTGAAAAATGTGAAGCTCTTTCTAGCAATCAGAAGGTGTGATACACTTTAGCTCTCACATTCCAACCCAAATCAACTGGGCCCTGGCAGCATTTCTACTCTGCTGATTGTAGACATCCTAGAGCTCAACAAAGGCTTCACTTAATTTTTCTGTTTAAATACCAAAATGATCAAGGTCCCCATCTAAAGGTTACACTAGGTCTAACTGTGCTAAGTATGGTTAAGAGCCAGCATCTAAAGAAAGGCCTTTTCCCACCTAGCTAACAAATGCAAACATTTTCATTTGCCACGGTTACATTTTACAATCTGTTGCTTAATCTTAGATTCACCATTATCACAAAGCATTTTCTTAAGAGTCCCCTCTCTCATTTTGATGGTTGTCAACCAACCACTCTACATTGTTGTCCATCTCTCTAAATGGCAAGACATGATACTAACTACTGATCAAAGTCACAAAAAACAAAAGTAGATGTTTAATCAATCATTTTAGGCCTACAGACAAGTCTTCACTTATTTAAAAAAAAAAAAACACATAATGAGTCTAATGCTAGTCTAAGGATCTCATTTACTTCTTTACTAAGGTGGGTACTAATCTTTTTTTTTTTTTTAAGATTTATTTTTATTTATTTGTGCATATAGAACTGGGGTACAGGCCAGAGGCTCAGGGGCAGTGAGAGGCTTCACCAGAGATAGAGTGGGGAACAGACAGGCAGATAGACGAAGTACACTGCTGAGGGGAGCAGTGGGTGGGTCAGGAAAGGTCTGCTGTGCCATGTGGATCACCTCTGGGGCAGGGATGGAACTTATGCGGAAGTGGCTTTAGCTTCTTAGTGCTGTGCTTTTTAACCCGCTGTGCTACCAGGGAGGGCCCTGTACAGATACTTTTAGTGTGTGTGTGTGTGTGTGTATTGTTTTAAAATGAATATATCTACATCTATACTTATCTGTCTAATTAAATGAATCTACAAAAATGAAATTTTGAAAGGCTGCTATGAAGAGCTTTTACTATTTTCTCCCCAACAACTGTACCACATTTTACCAACTGTACACATTGTGTATCTTTCCTTCAGAGACTGCTAAAATAAAAATCACTTTGTTCTAGCCTAAGTATCTTTTCTGTTTTTTGAAGCATACACCATTACTAATGTGAAAACTGCTTCGGACCCAAATATGTATGACTAGATTGGCTAGAAGGGGTTGGGGTAAGCTCTAATTCACAGGGTCTCATGCTACAACTCATAAAAAACAATACCACTGTAGGTGAATATTTACTTATTATTGGCCCTCCCTGGTAGTACAATAAGCTAGGATGCAGCACTGCAAGTTAGCTGTAGCACTTCACAGTGGTGAGTTTATCCCCAGCCCAGGTGGTGATCCACATGGCACAGCAGACCTCTCTTGACCCGCCTGCTGCTCCTTTCAGCAGTGTACTTCATTGATCTGCCTATTCTGCTTCCCACACTGTCTCTGGTGAAGTCTCTCACTGCCCCCCACACCTCTGGCCTGTACCCCAGTTCCGTAGCATAAATAAATCTTTTTAAAAACATTTGCTTATTATCTATACCTGAAGTCCTATGCTCTTGGAGAGCTGTGGTTACTGTGCCCCGAGTAGTGAAAATACTACAGAGCATGTAGCAAAGGCACAAATCTTTTTTTTTTTAAGATTTATTTGTTTATACTTACAGAACTGGGGTACAGGCCAGAGATGTGGTGGGTGAGATTCATCAGAGACAGAATGGGGAGCAGAACAGGCATATCTACTGAAATACACTGCTGAGGAGAGCAGTGGGTGGGTCAGAAGAGGTCTGCCACACCATGTGGGTCAGCTCCCTGGCCAGGGATCGAACTCGTGCTGCAATGAATGCAGATAGCTTCACAGTTAACCCATTGTACCACCAGGAAGAGTCCACAAAGTCTGTTTTTAAAGAACGCAGACATAGAGAATACCAGAAGACAACAGCAATGTAACAATAGTAACTGGAGATGATTCATTAAAAAAAAATGCTCAGAATCTCAACCACTGGCAACCTGATGCCTCTAGGACAGAGAGAAAGATGGAAACAAAAATAGCCAACCTATAGTTCTCAAAGCAAATTACTTAATTTACCCCTTGAAATCAGGAAGCTCTCTCCTCTGGAGTCAGGGCCATTATTTAAGGCTTAAGAAGTACAGTTAACTTGGGGAGCCTGGAGGGGTACACACAAGCTTCTTGAAAAGTACAACATGCTCGATTTGATGGCCTTTAATGTCCATGCTACGAAATCTCAACAATACTTCAGCCTTTTTAAGAGATGTTCTGTATATCACATTAATTTCATTTTAAGCCATAATACTCAATCTTTTTCAAGTTAAGGGGCATATATTCACTTAAAAGTAGATCTGGAAATGTGACTTAGAACTCAATGTATGGTCTATCATGTAACTTATAAAGTGTTAAAAAGATTACCCTCTATTTGTATTATAAAAACTGACATGCAACAAAGAATGCAATCAATATAAAATCAATTAGTGAAACTAGGAATGGCAATGTATTTTGAGTCTTCTGATTTATTCTTCTTTGCAACTAAAACACCTATTGCTGTGTTCTCAACAACTAATGGGAAGTCACTGTACATAGTTTTCAATAAGATTTTAATAGCAGCTGCCACTTTGGAAGATCTATAATATGAACTTTATATATGTTACTTCTTTTTCTTTCATCAACCCTATGAGATAGAATTATTACCCTATTTACAGATGATGAAAATTTTTAAGATATTAAATTATTTACTTTTTATTTACATTCTGTAAATGACTAGGCTAGAATCTGAAACTTTATCTGCTTCTAGAACTCACACTTGAAAAATTACTTCACTACATTTTCCATTTCCAAGTCTGTGTTTCTCTTTCTCCAGATTCTATGTAATGCTATCATTATCTGGTAGGAGCAGAAATAATTATTATAAAACATGATAAGCAATAATATGATACAGTGGAAAACAACATGAGCTTTAGCATCTGAAAGATCTGTGTTCAAGTTCTGGCACTATTAACCTATTTACATTATTACTCCAGGAAAAATAAGTTAACTTTCTGAGTGCTCATTCTTCTCATCTATATAAAAGGTAAAAATAACTACCTTGCAGAACTGTGCTAAAGATGAAGTGAGTATATGTACAAAGCATACTGAATGGCATCTGGTAATGTGGTAAGGCTGCAATAAATAAATACACAAGATAGTACATGACAGACTGGAGGAAGCATACCAGCCTGAAGATGAGAAGCATTAAAATGTGATATTCAAGAAGGGTTTCAACTAGCTCAATGTCTAAGCTGAGCACATTAGTCTCTTTTCCAAATCTCTCAGGATGACCCAATATACCTGAGACTCACTCCTGGATATAACATGTTGGTAGTACTAGTATTTTTCTTTGTTCTAAGGGTTAAAACTAAAAGGAAAGAAAGACTACTACAGTGCACTATGTGCATGAAGCATTAGCTCTAACACTCTGAATGTTTCCAAGTTTCTGGCTAGAGTAGATAGGAAGCTGGCTCTCTGACTCATTAACCTCACTGGTTAACGAGGATAGTATGCCTCACTCCAGGGCACAGTTCTTTTCTACCTCAACCAGGAACTATCAGTGGAGCTTGGGTGGGGCACAGGAAGGATGAGCGCATGCTGGACTCACCCAGTCTGGCCCCCAAACTGGTCATTTGGATCTGAAGACTAAAATTAAGTTTCTCAGAAATCAGTGACTACATGAATTACACAAGTTATTTCTGTTGGGGAGTTAAAAAGGAGTTTTTAAGTTATGAATGATACTTTGACTGTGACCTTTAGGAAATAAAATTATTACTATGATTCTTCCAAATGTAATCCCTAAGATATTTTAAATAGTAGGTAGCATTATTAAAAAGCGAATGTTGTCTAAAATAAGTCAAGCTATAGGTTAAGGAAGCAAGGGACATTATGATTTCTCTTGAACAGAGCTGTAAGAATCATAACTTCATGTTTAATAAAAATGTCACAATGAACAAAGATGTTTATAGGACTCCATGAATTTGAAAAGAATGATTTTTTTAAGACAGATGAGAAAGTTTTCTGAAACTATTAGAAGACTGTAATAATCAAGTTAAAACAATGATTGTCTGTGCTACAATTTCTTCCACTCTCTGGCCTCCATTGTTTAATAGTGATTTTTTTATATAAGTCCAAGAAAGATCAAATAATCACAAGCTAGAAAGTGGGAAAAGACCTTTATTTTCTATTTTCATATTCTTCAGACTAGAACATAGGTAAAACTTCATGTACACCCTCTTGGTTATAACTGCCAGCATTAAACTCAGTCAATCTGACCTAAAGTATTCTGACCTCTGCTCATACTCCATTCACAACAATAAGCACACATCACATCAGTTTACAATTGATGGGAAGGAATTAGAGAATACCCTGAGCAAGAACACTACATTAGAATCAGTAGCTAATTTTTGTGAAGAATTCAGGTAAGAATGAATCCAGATAAGAATGATGTACGTACCTGTACCACAGGATCTTTTGGTTGGTGTGATTAACGAGACATGAGCTGTATCTGTGCATGGCCCACCTAGAAACAGAAAGGTAGGCACATCAATCAGGACATATCCTCTACATGTCCACAGCCATTATTTTGGGTAAAGAGAAACCTAAAGAGGAAATCAACCTGCAAATATGCATAAGGGATGGTAGCAGGAAAGATGGTAGTGGTGGTGGTAAACTAATTCTAAGCATGTAATTTCATTCAGCAATTTAGTCTGCAGATCACATTGTTACATGCTTTTCATAAAAAATAACTGGGTCTCACAAATGTTAAGGAGTCAAAAGAATAAAATTTTAACTGGAATTCCAATCCCCACAAGTTTGGGGAGATGAGTTTTCCACAAACCAATAAGCAGGATCATTCTCTTACATTGAGCGTAGTTGTAGCTACCTTTGGATTTACTGCAAAACTAGCTTTTCATAAAAAGGGGAACTCCCTAAAGAACAACAAACTGCTTGTTCAGAAGAAATAAAGATCATTTTAATATATAAAGAAAGCATTGCTGACTGGAGAAAATATTTAATCTAATTATAAAGAGATGGTGTGAAAGAGGACCTCCATGGAATCTTTGTGAACCCAGAGATCTGATGCATAAGTGCTATTCAAGAGTATGGATGAGATACCGTCAATCAATGGATGATGACTTGAAAAACAGTAATTTCATTCTGCAGAACCAGGAGACCATTAACCAATACTTAAGTAGATATTGATAAATATACTCCCCAACACTTTGTACTGACCATGCCCAACCTTCTGAAATAGAAAGTTACTTCATATACATGAAGATTAATGATTTTCAAAAGGTCCTGGTAGAAGAAAGGTGATGACCATAAAAAGACACAGAACACACAGGCAGATGACACACATGTATTTTAAAAAGGTTCCCTAGGTGACTATGACTTAAAGTGGGAAAATTGGTTACTCAGCATAGGTGCGTGTCATCTATGAAAAGAAATCACATCATCAAAATTATTCATAGAAAAGAAAGGAAAGATGAAAGAGCTCCAGGAAGTGTTCCTAGAATTTGTCACCCAGAGCCATGGGTTTAGTTAGAGCCTGGACTTGGAGAGCCCACCTAAGGATTTCATAGCTACTTCACTATTCCCTATATCAAAGTCACATGGTAGCAAATTTTACTTGGTTTAAGAAGACACAAGAAGGGATAAAGGAGGAAAGAACAAGTTAGTGCATTATGAATGTGAGATCACTTAAAAATACCTACTACGTGCTACCATGTGTTAGAGTTTAAGTATCAAGATCGAAAATGATCAACTGCCAAAGATTATGGAACAAATAATAAATACCAAACATAATTAGGAAGAAAGATGTTCATTACTGGCCTGAATCTCCTGGAAAATATATTAAGGCATTTGAAAATTAGAGAAGAACAAAGTTTAGAAAGTAAGAAAGAGTAAGACAACTCAACTGAAAAATTTCCTAGAAATGTCACAGTCTTCAGAAAAAGTTTATCATACCAAAATCCAGAAGTACAAATGGGTTATAACTATAACATGAAAAAAGATAATGTGGACAGAGCCACAGGAAAACCGTATACATACATCTAAGAGACCCTTCTGGCTTCCGCAACTCCATAAAACACTGTAGTTTTTGCTTCTGTGTAAGGGGTTTTTGCTGTTATTATTTTTGATAGAAGCATTCTTAATTTTAGGGAAACACAGGCTTTCAGGAAAAACTCAATTTAAATCCTTCAAGTATTCCTTACTGAGTAATCCTGGATAACTGATTCTCAGTTTCTTTAACAAAAGTTGCCCACAAGTTACAATGATGATGAAATTATCTAGACAAAAAGACTTCATAAACTATTAAGCTTTATATTTCTCTTCCATAAGATTTTATCCTCCCAAAGGTCAACAACCACTTCATCTACTGTTGGGTCATGACTATGTGTAAAGCATGCTTAGTAGTGGACATTAAGGGACCATCACAAACTATCTGATTTAACCAGGAGTAATGTATGTTTTTACAAAACATCTTTTTTTATTGAGATATAGAGATAAATGAGCACAAATATTAAATATATATTCTGAGGATTTTAATATATGTATTTCTCTAAGAACAAACAGAGAAAAAATATTATAGCATTTCCAGAATCAAAAAGTTTAGGGTTGCCTTAAAAAAAAAAAAAGAGTCCCAGATGCTAACTGTGTAAATTTTGGTCTAATAGATGGGGTAGGCATAGAAAGAGGTGAGTACACATTTTAAATTTAGCTGAGCACAATGTAAACAGTAACAGCCTAGTTACTTCCTATTCCTGATAACATTTTAACTCTCAATATCTGGCCAAGATCATAAGTTCCCACAACATCATGAGCAGAACACAGCAAAAAAAAAAAGTCAATAACAGCTTACCTACCAGAACACTTTTTAAAAAGAACATAAAGTAATTCACCCAGTAAAATTATAAGAGAAGAGAGCAATCAACTTCTCTAAATCTGACTAGGACTCATGAATTAATATTCCTGTGTTTACAAATGGAACTTTGCTTCATTTGTAGGTCAAGAGTTTATCCTTTTAAAAAATCCTAGTAAACTAATTTCTGTAGGTTTTGGCAAATACCCAAATAACTTTAAGACTGCCTAGCATATCTCAACATGCATCATCATGAAAGTGTTCTCCAGAGAGCTTGTTAAATGAACAACCCAATCCAATGTATTCACTGCATTACAGTAAAGCACAAATAGCACATAGTTGAACCAAAACAAATTGACAGAAAGAGTAACTGGTAGTGATAATATATCCCAGCTTTGACAATTGGAGAAATATTGTAAATAGAGAGCTTGGAATTAGGTTTGTTTCAGCTGACTATAACCTATGAAACACTTTAAAAACCAAAACAGACATATAGGAGTACTGCATGTATCTTCTACACTAATTGTACTGCCATACAAAACTTCTATATTCTTACATAAATGGGAGTAGCCACAGATATCACAGTAGCTACCATTACACAATTAATTCTCCATCAACCATGCAAAATGAATACAGGAAATAAAATGCCACTCAAGGGTACTTCTTTTGATTTTTCTTCACAAACATAAAAATATAACATGAATCCCATGGAGTAAGTTTGAGAATTGGTGATAAGGGTGAAGCTTTATCAAGGAAGGGAGCTATTTTTTTCCTATACTTGCTTTCTAATGCCTAAGAAAGGGATTGGCATATGACCCCATAAAACATTGTAAACTGTTCCCAGTTTCAGCATGTCTTGCTCTCTCTGCCAAGCACAAGAGTAGACAGAGCTAAAAGGTTGAGAGTCTCTTCATTACTAGATTCTGTAGGTGGATGGAGAGAGTGAGAGAAAGAGATCATCTAGTGAGAACAACATTGAGAAAACAAATGTATTTGTAAGTACAGAACAATCCACACTATTATATTGTAGCCTATATTAGTAACAACTGAATTTGGAAGAATTAGTTAGGGGGTTTTAAATAGAAGAAATTCAGCAGTTAAAAGAACCTTGCTTGAGATGACAGGCTTTGGGATTCTGAACCAAATAACACTAAGGTTAACCAACCTAAACTTTTAATAATCTTGAGTGCCATTAGTTTTTTGCTTTTGCTAAAGTAAACATCTAAATTTTTAATTTCTTTATTAGCCATAGATATTTAATAACAGACTTATTTTAGATTTAATATAACAGACTTATTTTAGATTTGATATAACACTCAGAGGACTACTTTTCTGAAAATATATCAAATTCAACAATTCAGGATCTGGAATTTGCAACTATGTAATGTTTCTATTCTAGAGATGTTTCTATTCTAGAGATGTTTCTATTCTTGTATTAAAGGTGTCATACATAATGTAGCACTATGGATTATATTTGGAATTCCACATGAGCCAGAAAATGAAATTTTTCAGATGTATCCCAACAATTAAGAAATCTTTATAGCATTTACAATAGGGCAGTGGATTTCTTGAGGAACTGTACTGAATTTTAGTCCAGTGAGGTTAAAGACAGGGGTAAAATCTGCACGCTAAAGTTCATGTAAAACCAGAAGGACTAAGGAGTGATGACTTGTGTCCTATCAGCTATCAATACTCACATTCAATTGAGCTAAAAATTTTCTTTACAATTTCTAGTAGAGCTACTGAGTTTGGCAAAAACAATCAAAACCTTGACTAACCATGCAGTAGTCAATTGCATAGACAATGATAAAGAAGTAGAGACACAGGTTTGGAGAACAGCATAATTTAAGCTGGCAATCATCACAGGAACTCAATAATAATAATAATAATAATAATAATAATAATAATAATAATAATAATAATAATAATAATAATGATGATATGATGATGATAATATATTTCTCCTTAACTTTGAAAATCTAGATCAACAGTCTATACTGAAATATTCAGTTAAAACCAGCTGTGATGACTGGTTATTTTTAGCATCTGGTTCCACTATTTTTCATTGGCTGCAGTTAGTTACACCATGTGCTAAAAACACATCAATTAGGAACAATGGACTGTCAAGCAGTCACTCAGCTAAAAATTACCTGAAGCTCAATAATCAAACAAGTATTCTGCTATGGGCCCTTTCGTGGTAACTGCAAGCTATTAATGCACAAAAATAGCCATTTCTTTTGCAGATTTATAACACTTCAATATTCTTGCTTAATTAACATGACATTTACATAACAGTATCTAATTAATTTCCAACTAAAGGCACTGTGGGCTAATTAGAAATGCATCATACTTTCTTAACCACCTTGCCCATTGTACTCTATCATAATCTCCACATTATTTACCTTAACAGCATCTTACTTTTCCAGACTCAATAGGGTACTGGATTTCTTGAGGAAACAGTACTGAATTTCACTGGTTGAATGGTGATTTTAGACAAGATTCAAGAACAGCAATTCCCTCCTCTTACTTCCCTGGAATACTTAATATTTTATTGAGATTTTTGATAAGGCTTCTAAAAAAGTAAATCTATGCAATGGGAAAAATGAAATAAACTCTATTTTCCCCTGACATGGCCATATTCATATTGTAAAACTATCTTTTAAAAATACTGATAGAATCTGTACTTCAGTGATATTCCTTTTTTAAAGTTCTTCAACATATACAGGGACACTTAAAATAATAAATAAATATCAGAAACAGTTCTTCAACATATACAGGGACACTTAAAATAATAATAAATAAATATCAGAAACAGATGAGAATGTGTAAGAAAATATAATCTCTTCAGAAAGGGAAGCCTTATCCCTCCAACCTCAACCTAAACCTGCAATTTACAAGTTGTTTTAATCAGAAAGGACATACCTAATCTGCATAACTGAGCTTGAAAAGCACTACTCATTAAAAACAAGGACACATACAGATATAATGTGTGGGAATCTAAATTTACAGAAAATCTTGAGTGTAGACAATCGCCCTTCCATTTTTCCAAATTAAACCATTTATGAACTCTTGTTACAGAATCTAAGTGTTAATTTTTTAGGTAGAAATTCCTAATCCTAACTCATTGCATGATCTCTCATACCATTTAGGCTTAAATTAGAAATTCATAAAAAGGGTACTTTTAAAGTGGTTCAGAAGTTGCTATTGGTAGCTATATATTTTACTCATAAAGGACTACACAAATTTCATTACTAATGCACTCCCACACCCCTAAATAATTGCAATGTGAGTGTACTTAACAGCCTGTTTGCTCAATGGAAAAAATATTTAAATTTTCCCACACTATCTCTCCCAGAGAACAACACTATAAACAAAATACAACCCAGAACACTTTCCTTTGCCCAGCATTGACTTTTAAAGAAGTAGAGTAGACATACCTGCTGGGGCCAGGATAAGTGTTTTAGAAGAAATGCTTTCTTCTGACCTAGCAATGGCCTCAAAAGAATAAGCCTTGAGGGCAGAAGCAGTTTTATTCAACTTGGCAAACTACTACATGAGTAAAAGTGATACAGGTAAAAAGCAAACTGGACACACATAGTTATTCAGAAGGGAAGTGAAAGTATTAAAAAAAGTAAAAAGTTGACTTTCATCATACTTATACTTAATCTAGAAGTTCTCTGACATTTTGATCTCAGGAATTATTTTCACTTGAAAACTTAAGAACACTGGCCCTCCCTGGTGGAGCAGCGGGTTAAAGCACTGCACTAAGAAGCTTAAGCCACTTCCACATGAGTTCCATCCCTGCTTGCCCGGGAGAAGATCCACATGGTGTGGCAGACCTCTCCTGACCCGCCCGCTGCTCCCCTCAGCAGTGTACTTCGTCGATCTGCCTGTTCTGCTCCCCACTCTGTCTCTGGTGAATCCTCTCACCCTCCACATCTCTGGCCTGTACCCCAGTTCTGTATGAATAAATAAATCTTTAAAAAAAAAACAAACCCCTCCTATTACAGACAGGTGGTTAGCAGGAGTGGGTGGGGAAAATGAGTGAAGTTAGCTTCTGCAAGGTATAAACTTAAAGTTACTAAACAAGTATCTCTTGAAAGTTCTTATCACATAAATCTTGACCTGCATCAGCAACTGAAAGGCTGCAGTGCTTTCTTTAGAAAAGGACAAACCTTATATTTTGTTTGTAAGAGACTTTAGAGAAAATGTTAAAAAATATCCATGTACGTCACTAAATTCTTTTAAAAAGTATTCTGAAAAGATATCCTCTTTCCCTGCCCCTATGCTTAGCCTGTCATATAGGTAGCATTGTGCCCAGTGACAATGGATGGAATTTGGATCTTAGTCCAATCTCATTTCATAGGCATGTACACTGACAGGTCTTACTCCATAACAGGGCCTCCTTTCACAAATAATAGTTTAAAATGTCACACATGAATTACATAAGAAGTGTTTATAGTAATATTTTTGAATTTTAAAAATTCCTTACCAAGGTAGCATCCTACAGCTTTTATTAAATGTAAAGAATCACCCTTTCTGACAGATCAAAATGTGAAATGGTTTATGAAGTAACAGAACACATGAATATAAAATACAAAGTTATATGTAGTCATATTTTGGCAGAGGCTGCTCTGAATTTTCTGAGAAAGTTTCTATATTCATAGAAGGTTAAAATAATTACTCTGAACACACCCAAATACATTCCCCTATTATAATAGATTTTTTCAGGTAGACACTTCTGCATAATAGAACTTAGATTTTGTTAAAATTAGCATAGCACTGCCCACTACCCATACACAAAATAAAAACATGACAACTACAAAGGGATAAAAGCTGTGTGATGTATGAATGTTCACTGTGACCTTTAACTTTCAGAAGTACAGAGTTTCTAATTTAATACGGACATTTAAAAAATCTGCATTTGCCAAAAGGGAAGTAGTAATGACATTAGTTAAAAACAATTCTGAAAACCAATAGCTGTATAATCTCCAGAGTGTCCAAGGAAATCTTTGAGAAACTAGGCTTTCAGATTTTAAAGTATACCTATCATCTGTTTTACAAGACCCTATCTTTTTGAAAGGTGAAATTCAAAGGATACAGGAAATACTTATGAGCAAAAACTCATTCACAATACAGAGGTAGCTATTTACTCAGTTAAAAACAACAAACAAAAAAGATATTCTCCTACTATATAAAACCTCGTTGAGATAAATTGTCACCACAACAAGGAAAGCAACTTCAAAAGTTGATAGGGAAACAGCCTTCTTTTTAAGTTGCTTCATGTTGGGGTTACTGTATGGCACATTAAAAAAAAAAAAGTAGCTGGTCAAAATCAGGTTAGTATAAACAATTATGCAAGTTATATGGAACCATAAAGAGCCCGAAAAGCTTAACAATCTTGAGTGCAAATAACAAAAATGGAGGCATTCCTGACTAAAACATATTACCCAGCAATAGTAATCAAAACAGTATGGTACTGAAAGAAAATAGAAATTCAGACCAAAAGAACTAAAAGCCCAGCAATAACTCCATTATTAACACGGACAATTTATCTTCAACAAGGGAGTTCCATGCATTGGGAAAAAAGGTAATATTTGTAATACAGGTGCTGGGAAATATGGATAGCTGATGCAAAGTAATAATAATAATAATAATAAAGCAAGACCCAATTTTAACCCCATACACAAAAATTAATTCAAGTGGCATAATGATCTGGACAAAAGAACTGATATCAGAAAGTACTTGGAAAAATACAGAGGACACACTACAGGTTATCTACCACAAAGATGTATTTGGGACAGGCTATCTACTACAAAGATGTATTTGGGACTATAAGCCCAGAAGCAAAGGAGAATATATCAAACTTAAAAGCTTTTACAGCCCAAAAGAAACCATCACAAAAACAAAAAGGCAAATTTTAGAATGAGAAAAAATATTTGGATACTGTATTTCTGTAAGATTATATAATCCAACAACAAATGACCCAATTAAAATGTGGGAAAAGGGCTTCAACAGATGTTTCTATAAAGAAAACATTCAGACAGCCTACAGACATATGAAAAAACGTTTAACATCATTTATTATAAATGTAGATTTATAATAAACCACTTTGAGATTTCACTTCACACCTGTAAGAATGGCTCATTAAAAATAATTTAATTAGGACCCTCCCTGGTGGCGCAGGGGTTAAAGCCCTGCACTAAGAAGCTAAAGCCACTTCCATATGAGTTCCTGCCTGCTCCGGAGGTGATCCACATGGCGCAGTAGACCTCTCCTGACCCGCCTGCTGCTCCCCTCAGCAGTGTGCTCCATCAGTCAGTCTGTTCTCCACTGTCTCTGGTGAATCCTCTCACCGCCCCTGCACCTTTGGCCTATACCCCAGTTCTGTAATGCATAAATAAATCTTTAAAAAAATAATTTAATTAATAAAGGTTTGCAAGGGTATGGTAGAAAAGGAAATCTTATCTACTGTTTAAGGGAATACAAGCTGGTACAGCCCCTACAGAAAACAAAATGGAGATTTTTTGCAAGACAATAAAAATGAAAATGTCATATGACCCAGCAATAACCTCTATTAGATATTTATCTAAATAACATGAAAACTCTAATTAAAAAAAGATTTATTTACATATATGAATATAGCAGCATTGTTCACAATTGCCAAGTTATGGAATCAACCCAAGTACCCTACACCAGATGAACAAATAAAACGCACAGACTTGGTGGAATATCACATAGCTATGAAGAAAGATGAAATGGTAGTATCTGTGACAAAATGGATGGACCTTGAGATGATTATGCTGAATGAAATCAGCCAAAAAATGGAAGATTTCAGGTGGTTTCACTCACTGCAGAATATAAACAATAGAAAGAATAAAACTTGAACTTAGTAAAGAGACGATAATAGTTACCAGAGGAAACAGAAGAGTGGAGGGGTGGGTGAAAAAGGCAGATAGTGGCCTGGCAGAGGGGGAAATTTTTTAAAATTAGCAGTGAGACGTTTCTTTAATGAATCAAAACATGAAACAGGCTTCTTAAAGTAAGAAAAATTAGAAGAGTTTCTAAATATTTAAATCAGTAAGATATACAGAGCATTGCCTTGAAAAGCACTGTGCTAGGTGTTGTGGAGTAAAATAAAGTAACATTTAAAAAAGCCTTAGGTAAAAGACAATATATAATTAGATGCTACAGCCTGAAACTACAGAAATCCCTTAGAAAAGCAATCAGTAGGGATAAAATGGTTTTGGGATGGGTTTCAAAGAGCATGGATAAAGTGGTAAAAGTAATATGGGTACCACAGTGTCTTCTATGGCCAATGGCTTGATTCAGAGCTGAGCATCAGAGTTGGGAGTAGTAGATAGATGAGATACAATGAAGGTCCAGGTAACGGGGAAGAATATCATATGAGATTAAGAATCTAGATAACCAAGTTAGTAGTGATGAGTCAATGAAGCAATTTTCTTTTATATTTAATATCTCATCAATAAAAGATACATCAGACAACTCTGAACTAGAGGATATTAGAAGCAAAACTGTATAAAAATGAAGGCTATAATTCTATGAAAACATGATGGGGGTAAAGACAACTTCTCAGATCATCAGTATGTTTTCCATTGAGTTACTGGATCATGAGCAAGGACAGATTTAGACATACAAACATTACAGGGAAATAATAAAGAGGTTGCTCAAAAATATTAAAAGTAGAACTACCATGTGATCCAGCAGTTCTACTTCTGCATATTCATCTGGACAATAACAACTAAAAAACATGTATACACACCCATATTCACTGTTGCATGATTTACATGATTTACAACAGTCATCATATAAAAATCACCTAACTCAGCATGGATGGATGAAAGGATGGAAAAAAAAAAAAAAAACAACACAGCAGTGTGTTTTTATGAAGGGATTATTATTCACCAATTAGAAATAATGGGCCCATTAGCAACATGGATGGACCTATAGAGCATTATGCTAACTGAAATAAGCAAACAGAAAAAGACAAATACCACAGGATCTCATTTATATGTATAATCTAGAAAAACAAGCAAACAAAAAGTACCAAGGGAATAGATAGCCATTTGCTAATGGCCAGGTGGTAGGATGAGTATTAAATAGGTGAATGGGAAATTTCAATTGTAAAATAAATGAGGCATGGAGCTTTAATGTACAATGACTATTGTTAATACCATTACCACACTTTTGAAATATGCTAAGAGAGTAAACTTTAAAATTTTCATCATGAGAAAATGTTTTATGACTACATATGTTGACATCGACCATTTTACAATGTATACAAATACTGAGTATCTGTACATCTGAAACTAATGTAACATTATATATCAATATACTTCAACTTAAAAAACCATGTAAGTCATTATGCTGGATAGCTTAAACTTACATAGCACTGTTTGTCAACTGTATCTCAAAAAACTGACAGGGAAATGTAAGTAATGTCACTGATAAGGAAGTCTATGTAACTACAAACTACATTCTGGAAGCATTTGAAATAGAACTTATCTGAAAATTTCTATTTGTAGTGTGTATATTTGTATCTAACGGTGCATATTTTATGTACCAAACTGCTGATGAATTTTCAGTCAGTTTATTTCAATCAGTTACGTAAGAGGAAAGATTTATCTTCAGACATTTTCTACAGAAGATATTACAAAAGTTGTAGTAATATAAGTAGGCCTAAGAGTAGGCCAATCAAAATGAAAGAAAAAAGTGTTAGTGATATCCAGTACTTAGGAATATTATTCTGCATTTAATAATACTTATGGTAATATTTGTAGCTGATGTTTTAAACTTTTGAGATTTCTTTTCTCATTCCAAACAAATAGTTACATTTTGTACTTTAAAAAAAAATCAGAGTAATAAACAGTGAGATTTAGTATGTGTATTCAGTATTGTACATTTCCTAAAATGAAGAGCACTTTAATGGAGGAAATTAGAAACTAAGAGAACTATGTATAATTTTATCCCAATAAATTTACAAACCTAGATGAAAGGGATTTTTGTAATAATGCTAATTGCCAAAATTAGCTTTAAGGCAGGTAGAAAGTATGAACATCCCAATAATAATATAAGGACTCAAAAAGATTTCAGAAGATGTACTTGGAAAACAGTAGACTTTTGTGATTAAATTCTTTAATTTTTCAGAAAATAAATCTCTTACACAATTTCAAAACATAGGGTAAGTATTATGCTGGAGCACAGGAAAAGATGAAAAGCTCTCCATGCGATTAATTTAAATGACAAAATACCAAAACTAGACAGAAATAGCAAGTCCACTTCATATAAGGTTGTATGTGCACAAAAGAAACTCACAGAAAAATGTAAAATTTTAAATAAAAGTATTTTAAAATACTTTATTATATATACACATATTATGTGTGTGTGTGTGTGTGTTACATCATTCTTTGTTTTGTACATTTTTTCATCTCCATTGTAATCCCTGTGGATTTTCCACCACCTATTCACCAATTTACCCATGTGCCATCACCATAGTCCTATGCACTCTTCCCACCCCAGTTCTGATTTTATTTCCCTCTTCACCCCCAAATTTCTCTGGTTTATAGTTGTTTATTGATTTTCATTTTTACTTTACAACAGTTATGGATTTGTTTCCACCACCACCCCCCCCATCCCTTACACTCCTGCTATGAGCAAAACCACCCAGCATTTTTCTTTTTCTTTATGGCTTATTTCACTGAGCATTACCCCTTTTAGCTCCATCCATTTTGCTGCAAATGGCATGAGTTTATCTTTTTTTGGTTGCTGAGTAATATTCCATATTGTGTATGTACACCTTCTTGATCCAGTCATTTATTTTTGGGCATTTGGGTTGATTCCCGGCTTCCCTACTGTAAATACTACAGCAAAAAGGAGTATTTTTGAATTTAGTAGTATAATAAAAGAACCGTAGGTTGTATTTAAAGAATGCAAAGATGGTTTAACAGTGGAAGTCTATTAAATGAAAAGTTACTTATTAAAGTCCATCACTTCAATAGATGCTGAAAAAGCATTTTGTAAATTTCAACACTCAAAAAATACAAAAAGCAAGTTATAAATACAAGGGTTTCCTTAACCTGATATTATATACAAGAACCCTATAGCAAATTTTAAATTTTACAGCAAATACTGTATTTATGAGGTAATAGAAGTAGTTTCATTTTTGTTAAGAATGAGAAAAGGGGGCCCTCCCTGGTGGCGCAGTGGGTTAAAGCACAGCACTGAGAATCTAAAGCCACTTCCACATGAGTTCGATTCCCGCCTGCCCCGGAGGTGACCATATGGCGTGGCAGACCTCTCCTGACCCGCCCGCTGCTCCCCTCAGCAGTGTACTTCGTCCATCTGCCTGTTCTTTTCCCCATTCTGTTTCTGGTGAAGCCTCTCACCACCCCTGAGCCTCTTGCCTGTACCCCAGTTCTGTATGCACAAATAAATCTTTAAAAAAAAAAGAATGAGAAAAGGGAAACTACAAAGCTACAAAGAAATTATAGCAAGAAATATATAAGGTTTACATTAAGAAAACGATCAATCTTTATTCAAGGATATGTAAAAGTGTTTCAACAAATGAAGAAAAACTATATTCCTATTTGAGAAGACTTACTAGTACATTAACATGTCAATTATTCCCAAATAAATTATTATACTCACTGTAATTCCAGTAAAAAACATACTTTAATTTTTCAGAGAATCGATGCACTGTAATATTCATCAAGAAAATATGAAGGATTAGCTAACCAAATTTAGAAAAAGACCAATGAAGACTAGCTCAATGAAACAGCAGTACTGCCACAAAAGCTATAGTCCAGTCTTGGGGACATATAAATAGGCTAATGAAGCAAAATCAAGAGTCTAAAATTAGATTTACATTTATATAACAGTAATGGCATTTCAAACCTGAACTATTTAATAAATTGCTTAGAGATAATTAGTTGACCATTTGCAAAACTGAATCCTTAAACCTCACGACACATACAAAATAAATTTCAGATGGATTCAAAATCCATTTGAAATATAAATAAATATTTAAATATAGAAAAAGATAAGTAATAAAAGTATTTAATATATATTTTTATCAGAGGAGTTCAAAATAAAATGAACTATTCTTTTGCCTGTTAAGAAAAAAAGGATCACCTACAATTGGTAAAAAAAAAAAAAAAAATATGGGAAACACTCTCAGACACTATACTTTAGCATAAGTGTCACTTGGGGGATTAATTAATTGTGCATATTAAAATTTGTAATATACATAATCTTTCACCTTTGATTCATTTCAATGTATTTATCATGATGTACCATTAGTCATAAACAAAAATTTACTTAAGTGGGCTACAAAGTGAAATGCTAGAAAAAGCCTCAAGAGAAAATAATAATAATAACAGTAATAAATAGCTTTAAAAAATCATGCAAGTCTTTGCGCTGACCTGAAAAATTAAATAAAAGTTATAGAACAGTAGTAAGTTTGCCCTCATTTGTGTGTGTGTGTGTATGTATAAGACAAACTAAAATGTATATAAACATGTATATAACTGCACAGAAAAAAAAATAAAATTCAAAACAATACATCCCTGATAAGGGTGGAGATTTAATGGGGTATGGCGGAGGTAATAAAGGAGTGTCTTAAACTATCCTATATGAAAATGTATGTCTTGTATACTTAAAAATAGGATTAAAACTCGAGAAAAGGGTGAAAAAGCTAGCCAATCAGTAATTTAAAATCATGGTTTTCTCTAATTTGGTCTCTCTTTAGTACAAGTTGAAGGTCAGCTGGCACTGTATGTGTTTTAACAAGTTATGGCTCCACTAACACGGAATAGAAATAATCTCTGTTAAGAAACCTTGCTAAGGGCCCTCCCTGGTGGCGCAGCGGGTTAAAGCACAGCACTGAGAAGCTGAGGCCACTTCCACATGAGTTCGATTCCCCCTGTCCCGGAGGAGACCACATGGCGTAGCAGACCTCTCTTGACCAGCCCGCTGCTCCCCTCAGCAGTGTACTTCGTTGATCCGCCTGTTCTGCTCCCCACTCTGTCTCTGGTGAAGCCTCTCGCCGCCCCTGCACCTCTGGCCTGTATCCCAGTTCTGTATGTATAAATAAATAAATCTTTAAAAAAGAAAAAAAGAAACCTTGCTAAACTACTGACATCCTTCTGCATTTTGACAGGTACTAATTTAATGATCCTATAATTGATTCCTTCAAAACACTGAATTCAATACAGCATATAACTGTACATTATCATACTGTACTGCAAAAGTATCAATCTTTTAGAACACAGCTCTAATAAAAGGAACATGTTTTATGGAACTAGCTTCAGAATAAATAAATGCACGGAGGGGGGAAACCCCTTTAAATTAAAATCAAAAGAGACATTTAAAGTTTGGGCATTCTTCATTATGGGAAAAATCTTCCACTCTGAGACTATTATATATCAGAAAAGCTCCATCTGTTGTATAATTATCTCTGATAAACAGCCTGATGCTTTGAGCTTCATTAGAGAAAAGGGAAGAGAAAGACATATATAAAGAGAACTGTAAATAAATCACCCCACCACATTTCTGTTAAAATCAGCCCAACAGGAAGTCATAAAATATTTTTTAATATATAATATTTTCTAAATGTTCTACTAAGATACACCACACTGTTTTTGTCCAATATCTGGTCTTCTGAAATAGGCAGTATGAAAAATGAAACCTGCTTTCAGTTAGGGATTATTAGAAACTTAGTTAGCAAAAACAAAAAGTTTAACCACTTGGTGGTGGTGACAATATTTTAGAGAGGATAGATAAAGGCCCGTCAGACAGGAATAAAGCTTAGTAGTTAATGAGGCCCAATGCAGGTAGTCTATCAAGGACATCAGTTAAATTCACCCCCAGTTTATTTTTTAAGTGCCATGGGAAGTTAGGATATCACCAGGAACCAGTTTCCAAGAAAACAACAGAAATCTCTTTCCGCAACCAAATTAGTTAAACCACAAATAAATAAGCGCTTAAACTTCTATTTTGGGAAATCAAGTAAGCACTTAGAAATCAAGGTTTAACTATTAAACCTGTTTGCTAATACTCTGGCTGGTCCAATTCTCACTTTTAAATATAGTTTACAACAAAAGCACATCTTGGGTAGATAATTTAATTGTATTACACTTGCAGCAGAGAAGTACAGGGGAAAAGCTGAACATTATGAATGATAAAGGCCCAGAGCTGACTTCTGGTCTAGTCATGTCACTCAAGAGGTTACCATACAAACATTTCTCTCGTCTGTAGAAGAGAATATATGCCTTGCTACACTGTCAGCACAATCCCAGGGAAATATTTGTCAAAGTGCTTTGTAGAACAGGGGCTAGTGAATTTTTCTATAATAAAACATTAGGCCTCTGAGAAACTACCCAATTCCACTATTGTAGTGCAGAAGCAAATAGTCATTGTGTGTCTAATAAAACTTTATGAATACTAAAATATGAATTTCACATGTCAATCACTGTTTTTTCCAATCACTTAAAATTATTCTCAGCTCATGAGTCATACAAAAACATGTAATGAGCAAGATCTGGCTTATGACTGTAGTTTGCCAAATGCTCTTGTAAACTGTAACATGTCTCCATAGAGGCTGTATGAGGTGTTCTGTTAAAGTCAGACATTAGAAAATTTGAAAACAAGTCTATTTCTTGCCATTATGATTCATATGAGCAGGTATCAGATCTCTTACTCTCCTACCTAGAAAGACACAGATTGGTCAACTCTCCTCCAACACCTCCATTTCTTTCCATTATTTAGCAGCATTGGAAGAGAAAAGCAAAAACAACCCAAAATCTAGGTAGGCATGCACATCGTAAGACTTCCAAACAAGTCATTAGGAAGAATGCCCAGGACTTTGAGAACATGACAACAGGTAGACTGACTTAGAGAGAAAAGGAAAAGGACAATTTCTCATCTTTTTAAGTTCAATCTGGTAAAAAGGATTTAAGATGACCAGTCATCTGCCCACCATTTAAAAATAACAAAACATCTAGGTCCTGGGTCCTGGCTTTCCCTGGAAGCTGGGTTAAAGTGCAGCACTATGAAGCTATCTGCAGTCACTGCAGCATGAGTTCAATCCCTTGTCAGGGAGCTGACCCACATGGCATGGCAGACCTCTCCTGACCTGCCTGCTGTTCCCTTCAGCAGTGTATTTCAGAACATCTGCCTGTTCTGCTCCCCATTCTGTCTCTGGAGAACCCTCTCACTCCCCGTACCTCTAGCATGTACCCCTGTCCTTGTATGTTTAAAAAATCTCTTAAAAGAAAAAAAACTGGATACAGTGTTTTTAGCTAGAACCTGACATAATCCTTTCTTTCTTCAAAAAATTAAGTCATGAAACCAAACTATAAATTATACATTATTTCCTCTATGAAAAACCTGGAAAATGGAGAACAATAAATAGCAGTTAAGTGAAAGCAGAAAGATATGCCATTTTGTTCTTTTTAAGTATTTGTGCAACACTCCTTCCTCTGTAGTTTACATCTGCATGAAAGCTCCTTTATAATATAAGTCACTGTAAAGACAAGGAACTATGGAGAATTCTAGAGAACCAGGTTGCTCCGTGATCTTGGGCAACATGCAGAATCATCCTACGCTCCTTTTCTAAATCTGTCAAAAAGATATGGTAACTGCTTTACAGGGTAGTTAAGAACGTGAAGCAGATTATTACAGATAAAAGTACTTGGAACAGTGCCTGCAAGTGTTAGCTATTAGCATTATTGTAGCACTTAAATGCTGTATTGACAAGTCTTTTAAGCATTATTTGAATTTTGTTTACTCTATGCTTTGAAAATGTTTATAAAGACTACAGTTTCATGGTTTCCTCCAAAGACATAGGAGATGGGAGAGAAAGAGGTGTATGTTTTCAGACAAAGAAGTGTCATCTGGAGATTTTGGATATCTGCTCTATTTGGCTTTGTTAGGTAGTTTAAAAAGTTCTTTTGCATAAAAATGTGTCTCTTTTACACACTCTCTTTCACACACATTTTATACATTTCTCTCTTTTACACACTCTTATTATCAAATAGTCTTACTTTATCTGCAAAAATAGCGTAAGTATATTCAGAGACACTTACCCCACCTGTTTGCAAGGTCATTTAACATGAGAAGTAGAAAGCAGATAGCCCATACTCATCCTCTTGATTACTAGATGGAAAAGTAAAACCTTTTTTTTATACACTACCAAGAAAACACAGTCTTTCCAGTTTCACACAGTAACAATGGGCCCTTAACTACTGTGTAATTTACAAATTATGTAAAATTGGATTTGAATCCTAAATTCATTTCCCAACAACTACTACACATCTCTCCTGGGGAAGCTAAAAAGAACCAAGAGATAAATTCTGGTTGCTTGAGAATACCAGAAGAGCAATGTAAGTAACCCCTGTTGCTTTTTCCATCTTTCATCTTCTTGCAGTTCACAGCTGAAGACACTGTGCATGGTATCAATGAATCAAGCTGTCTGTCCAACTACCTGAGTCTTCACTGCTACTAGGCAATCACTTTATCTCATGTTGATGTATTAATTCATCTACTTTGACAGACTTAACAAACCTTCTTTTTCTCAACCTTATATCCCACACCCACAAGCCAGGCACACATTTTAACCTACTACAGTTTCAATGTATGTGAGATAGCAAAACCTACTTGAGAAAGCTTTTGTAAATGGCATGCATGTTAACCACTCCTGCTGCTGCTGTTTCCCCTTCTTCCTAAAAATTTTATGTACCTGTCTGAGAGAACATGTTCGAACCTCAGAGGCATATGTATTTGAAAAGAAAAATGGGTAGAGAGCTAATCTTATTTCTGTATCCAGCACTTAACCTAGTATTTAACATACAGTAAACTATAATCAGCAAAGACTGCTAAATGAATATACAAACCAATGAAATCACGTATTTATTTAGGTAACCAACCAAATATTCTCATAATCAAATGCATGCTGCTGGTTTACAGCTTCTGCGGATCTTCACAATGCTGTGACAATATGCTATAGAGATTGAAAGCATAGACTCTGGAGCTGAATTAGTGGGCTAAATGTCAGCTACACTGCCAGTGTGGGTAACTTAAGGCAGAAGTTACCAACCCTGTTTATGCTTCAACTTCTTCACCTATAGAAATGGGTATAATAAAAGAAACTACTTCACAGGGTATTATAAAAAGTAATTGTTGGTATGTGTAAAGAACTAAGAGTGCTCAGAACATAGCAAACATCTCATAAATGTAAGCTAGCATTTTTGTTGGTATCATTAAAGTCCACACATCAGTTGAAATTTGTTCTTTGGCTTTTGTGACTTTGCCTGCTAATGGTGTCTTCCTCTTTGACCTCTTCATGTTGCCTACTTTTCCTAATTTTACTCAAGGTTCTCCTGCTTTTCTCTGCTTTAACCCTTGGCAATGTCATTTAATCACTATGGCTTTCCCTAGAATCTCCACATGGGTAAAGCCAGTCCTGGCTTTTCTGCCTTAAATTGCAACTCAAATTACCCATTTGAACATTTAAGTTATCATCATTACCTCAGATTAGCAAATTTCTTTATTTCTCTAATGGAGAAACTCAAATGGATTACAGCAATGATCTCAAAAAGCATTAGGAAAAGAGATTCTGAGAGTGTAACTTGAAGATTTTCACAATGATTCTCAGTGATATCATCAGAAAGATAAGAGAATGGATTGAAAGGTAACTGAACTAGATATTCTAAATGAGATTGAAGGTATCTGCAGATCAAAAAGAAACATATTATGATAGTCTACAGCGACGTTGGCTGGCAAGTTAAGTAAAGTGTTGTCCCCTAAAGACTTCAGAGCTCAGAGATCTAAGCCAAGGAGATGAGTGAAGAAGGAATCTTACACTGGACACATAAGGACTCTATCGCTGTAGAGTGCTCCAATCACCTGGCTCAATTAAGAATTCACATCTTGTAACTCCACTGGGTTGTGTCCATGCTTCATCATCTGCTATACAAACCCGTGATGGGTCAGCTTCCCATAGTGGTATGCCTTCAGAGAAAATGTTTCAGTAATTTGAATTTTACTTCCAATCCTTGTTATAAGTATGTTTCATGATGAATAAGGTAACTTTTGATTATGATTTGAGTTTCAACATACCTTAATTACAGAAATAGAAAGTACAGATCTTAACAAGAATATCTCTACTCTCTATGGCATTCTATTCCACATTGTGAATTAATGAATTCTAAAGCAAAGTGTCTGAATTTAAATCATGGTTCTAATATCCACTAGTTTGTGACCATAGCCAAATTACTTTATCTCTTTGGGCGTATTTCTTTATCTACAAAATGGGGATAATGATAGCATGGATCTCTGTGGCTTGCCATGAGGGGGAAAAAAGAAAACACATAGAACAATTTCTTGCACATAAAGTGCTCAGTAAGTGGTATCTCTTATTATCTCAGTACATGCACATTCTGGATGCTTACTTCCCTTTTTTGTGGCAGCAACCTGGAATGTATGGTTCCAATCAGATGGGTACCTAATCAGTTCCAACTTTTCGCATTCAGTTATTAACCTAAAAGCCATAGTGAGTTTTAGAAAAATTGTATTCAAATTTGGGTAAAAGTAGATGGTGTAGTTTCCTGAGACAAGTTCCCATAATTTCAGCAGCTCCTAAATAAGTACATGACCCCATACTTAAATATGTTGCTTTAATATTACCATTTCATCTTTTTTTCCCCTCCTCCTTTTAAGTGATTTCTGTACTTTTCCCTGGTCATCTAGTATAAGTTACAGTATTTAAAACATTCTCCCCATGGCCCTCCCTGGTGGCACAGCGGGTTAAAGCACAGCACTGAGAAGCTAAAGCCACTTTCGCATGAGTTCGATTCCCGCCTGCCCCAGAGGAGATCCACATGGTGTGACAGACCTCTCCTGACCCGCCCGCTGCTCCCCTCAGCAGTGTACTTCGTAGATCTGCCTGTTCTGCTCCCCTCTCTGTCTCTGGTGAATCCTCTCACCCTCCACATCTCTGGCCTGTACCCCAGTTCCATGTGAATAAATAAATAAATCTTTTAAAAAAAAGATTCTCCCCAATGTGACTCTAGTCTAATCTTTCCTATTTTTATTATTACAAGGTTATTTCTCCAAGAACTGTAATATTACTTTCTCTGCTCACAAATGCAATTATTGGCTAATATCCATATTTCTTAGCTGAGCATTCAGGCCTCTATGATCTAGCCATAACTACCTTTCCAGTTTTGTCCTCCACAAATAGCCTTAAAGGAGTCATTCACCACTGTAGAACTTCATGCAGCTTCTCGAATAGCTCATCCTACTCTGTCTACAGTGTCTCTTCACACCTTGCCACTTGTCTTCAACACCACTTTCTCCAATAAACCAACACCCTTTTTCAATAGAAACTCTCTTTAATACATAAGAAAGACCACTAAAATGAGCACATACATGCATGTATGAGGGTTTCTCAGATTTCTCAGTGTAACTAACACATTGGACTGAATTATCTTTGCTGTGGAGGGCTGTCTTATGCACTACAGGATGGCAAGTAGCATCCTGGTATAGGGAGCAGGAGGAGTATAAAATCACTCCTGGTTGAGAATCACTGATAAAACAAATGTATTTAATTTCCCCTGCTAAATAGTAAATCTTTTTGAGGACAGGAACTACCCTGCCCTTTACAGGACTTTGTCCTACACTTTCATATTCTCAAATTTACCTAGCATGGTGACAGGTTTAAATAAATATCTCTTCTCTCCTCATCTTTCCAAAAGTTAACAGACAGAACATCCTACCTATCCTATTACAAGGATTTCTACATTATCATTTAACTTGAAGCACCAAGGGTTAAGTAAAGCATTTAAAAGGCAAAAGCTGCTGTCATACTGTCCCAAAATATTTAATAAATGCCATCAATTGTAGCTGTGCCCTAAAGGAAATGCTTCTAACATTACAAAGAATAAATGATCAACAGACTTCTATATTACATCTATATAACATTATTCTATCACAGAGAGCTTACAGGAGAGTAACAAACTATTTCCTCCTCCCTTCAAGTACTGCATGTTCTATCATGTAAATACACTGTTAAAACATTAAAACACTAAGTGACACAGGTAAGGTTTCAACTCAAGGTTGTGAAGTCATGACTAAGCTCCCTAGACCAGAGCACCTCAGTAACACTTGTAGCACATTACAATTCATAGTAGTTTTAAAACAAAAAACAGCTCCCTGGGGTTCCCCCAGACCAATTAGATTCATGGAAAAGTGCTAAAATTTAAACTGTTTTAAAATAAATAATGGATTTTAATTTGTAGTCAAGGCTGAGAACCACTACCCCGGGCTAGCTCAAAACCTCATGTATCTTGACAGTGAGAAAAGACTAGATTCTAAGAAGACCTTATGCTCTATAAAAAGGTGGAAACTTATTCTCTGACTTGCTATTTTAGGCATGTATACGAACACTTAATCTTGAATTAAAAGAGCTGTAATCTTTTTTCTGGGTTGAGGCATTACCAAGAAGTTCATTCTTAGGTTGCTTTCTTTATCATTTCCCAAAGACCTTGGCACTTACACTCCTCTTTACTTGGTGAAGTTACATTCAATTCTGTCGGAAGCGGCTGCTGGCTGGGACTAAGAGTTGGCGTAGTTATAGAGGTATTGTTGTTGTCACTGGTGGTCTCTTCAGAAAACAAATCTGACTGGCTGTTACTTGTACTTGGAGTGGAATCATCGTCTGGTTGTTTCTTCTGAAAATCTGAAAGAAAGTGAGGAAATTGATTAAGGCATTCACAATCTTCTTGGATATTGGAAAACAATGTAAGTTTATGTAAAAAGTAAATGCAACAGCATCAACAATAAAAACTAGTTTGGATGATTTAAAAACAGAAGTAAGGCCCTCCCTGGTAGCTCACCAGGTTAAAGCACAGCACTAAGAAGCTAATGCCACTTCAGCATGAGTTCGATCCCTGCCCCGGAGGTGACCACATGGCGTGGCAGACCTCTCCTGACCTCTCACTGCTCCCCTCAGCAGTGTATTTTGTCGATCTGCCTGTTCACCTTCCCACTCTGTCTCTGGTGAAGCCTCTCACCATCCCTACACCTCTGGCCTGTACCCCAGTTCTGTATGCATAAATAATTGGTACTGATTTTCCAACTTTCCAAGGCCATTATATTGTTCATAAGAATGGAAGACAGACAGTGATTTTTAAGCCAAGACTTTGCAAATTCAAGCACATGTTGAAAATTTAAATATAATGAGTAGTGAAAAAAAGAAACCTGTGCCAAGCAGTAGAGGACAGGTAAGAAGGAAAAAAGAGCAGAGAATAAAACAGGTTAAATAAATAAAATAGTAGAAATAAGTACAGATATAACAGTAATGATAAATTAAGTAGAATACACAGCAGTTAAAAGACAAAAAAAAAACAAAACAAACTAAACAGTCCTTTTCTGTGCAGTTTATAAGAGACATACTAAAAACATGATTAAAAAAACTAATTATATAAAAATTAATTATATAAAAAGTATACCCATAATTAGAAGACTAATACCAGCTACACTATCATAAAATATAGATTATTTGATTATTTTAAGGCAAAAAAGCAACATTAGAGACAAAAGGAGTCATTATATAATGGGGGGTGGGGTGGAAGGAAGAATTTACCAAGTAAACTATTCTAAACCTGTATGCACCTCAAAGCAAAGCATCAATATAGGTAAAGCAAAACTTTCTGAATTTATGGGAAACTGTTAAGTTTACTATAATGGGAAACTCTTAACATACCATTAAATAAATTTTGCCTCAGACAAAGTAATTAGTAAAGTTAGAGAAGATTAGTAAACACACAAAAACCATGTACCCAACAACTAAAATAATGAACTACTTTGAAACACACAGGAAATATTTGTGAAAATTGACTAAAACATGACGCACCTTGATAATACACTAAGTCACAAAGCAAATATATATATATCCCAATTGCTTGTGTCTCAGATATATTACACAGATCTGGCAAAATACTGGCTCACTTAAAGTCCCACCCCATTTCCAGATTATGACAATAATTATGTCTATGAGAACGATTTTTTTTCAAGGCAAGCATACACAAAGCAATCTAGAAAATATTCCATAAAGCTTTCCTTGAAAAAGGAAATTTTTAAGTCTTTAGTAACCCACTTTTTGCTCTAAGCAATGTATCATGAATAACTTTCCTTGTCACATACAGATCTGTGTGCTCGATGAAGACGCTGTTATGTCCATTTATAATATTAGCAATTAAATCAATGTATAAATTTATACATTTACCAATTTTCACACTATAAAGTAGATTTTACTGAAATCCCTCAGGTTATATTGCTAGAACTGGGTAAGAGAGGATATACTTTTTTTTTTTTAATGTTAAAGATTTATTTATGCATACAGAACTGGGGTACAGGATAGAGGCACAGGAATGGTGAGAGGCTTCACCAGAGACAGAGTGGGGAACAGAACAGACAGATCGACAAAATACACTGCTGAGGGGAGCAGTGGGCGGGTCAGGAGAGGTCTGTCACCTCCCGGGCAGGGATCGAACTCATGCTGAAGTAGCCTTCACTTCTTAGTGCTGTGCTTTAACCTGCTGTGCCACCAGGGAGGGCCTGGATATACATTTTTAAACCATTTGGTACATACTGTCAAATTTCCCTGGCACAACTGTGATTTCCAATAGCACAAAACTTTCTGTGGTATATAAGAATTATCTGTTCATGTTGTCAGCCTTTCATACATGTCCAGGACTAAAACAGTGCCTAATAAATGTTAACTGGTCAAATGTGGTCCAACGTTTTTCTGTAGAAAGGCCTTCTTAGATTACATTTAACATTATCACTTTTAATCTTGTATAAGCTATTTTGTGTGCCTTTAAAAGCACTCCTAGCATCACCTGGGTTAGCATGGCTAATATTTCTAAAACATGAAACACTCAATACCTGTTTCAATATTAATAATCATTAAATAAAGATGAGAAATCAACTATTTGTTCTAGTCCACTCATTTGTCTAGTCTCTCTAGACACTAAAAGCTGGGTTAAAAAAAGAAAAAATCAAGTTAGAAGTAAAAGAGTAACTAAGAACTGCCTTGTATGAGAAAGGCATGCTCCCAGATGCCTTTCATTTTCTCATTCAATCCTTGAAATAGCAGATATCTCTAATGTTGCAGCAGAGAAAGCTAGGTAACCCGTCACTTCCTGAGAAGTGCTAGACTTGGGGTTTAAGACCTTATTTATGAGATTCTATATAACAGCTACAGTCTTCCCACCATAGCATGAAGCAGGGAACAGCCTAACCATAGCTAATTGCCAAAATGTTTGTAAGCTTAATTTGTTTCTTTTCCTGTTCCCACATTCCCTAGTATCCAAAATCCACCAGATCTCTATTATCATAGATTAAAACTCCCTGTCCCCACTGGAAACTTTAATTTTGTTTTGATGCTTTATGTTTCAAGTAGCTAGATAGAGCAAAATGAAAATGTTGCCAATAAAAATTTAGTTCTGCCATTTTATGAGTTTGGTTTATGAAAGGTACTATGTAAAGGCCTTCTCTAACAGAACAGGGTGCTTTCTCCTTTTCTTTAACCTTTTTCGCAAATTATGTCCATAGGAGGCTAGTCTCCACTCATAAATTACATATGTAGGTTGTATAAAGCCTTCTTCCCATATTCAGGGGATGGCACTACTGTTTTCCTAGACAGAAGCTTGGGAATCGTATCAGAGTCCACATCATCCTTCCCTAATTTTACATCTCAAAAATCACCAAGCTTAGTCATTTATAATTCATATGTATCTGCTGAACCCACCTGCTTCTCTATTACCATTTTAATCTAATTCATTGTCGATGAGATACCTTCAACTAGCATCCTAGTTGATTTGTCTATAGCTTATCCTCTTCTCTTGACCCATCCTAATCCATTCTCCACAGAGCTATCAGGATAATGTAAGAAATATATTCTGCTATGTCATTTTACTCCCTAAGCCATTACAAGACCTCCTATTACCTTTACAAGCATATCTAAAATAATAACCAAAGCTCAGAAGGTAGAATCTCCAAAAACTGGCTTCTTGTCTCTTCAATCTCATCTTAAGGCATTATTCCTCCTCTCCCTCCCTCTACTTCAGTTATTCTGGGGGTCCTTTTGGTTTCTCAAACACTCCATGTTCTTTTTCAACTTAAGAGTACACTTTGACCGTGGTATACGAGAGATTATTTTTTCTCTATCCTATTATTTACCTTGGTGACTCCTATTCATCTTTAAACCTTAACATAAATAAGCTCTATGTCCTTAGGGAGGCTCTGAAAGATTTTTCATAGAAGGAACTTAGTATTTGCTGAATGAATGTCTTATCCATTGTATACTTCAGTCTAGCAAAATGCCTGCGACATAATATATAATACAGATTTGGTGAATTTAACTTATTTTAAAATACTGGTGGAACATATTAAGTCTATATTAGTTCTCTTAGACACTAAAAGACCTCAAATTGCCATAAAATTTCTTTCTACAAAGGAAGGACACTTTGACATACAGTAGATATACTAAGTACCCTAACAAAAAGCCGATGTTTGATTTTTAGAAGCCTTTCCTGAATATACCACAGTAACAGGTTCTCATAGAACTGAAAAGATTGATCAAGTTCTGTTTGTTTAGATTAAGATCGCAAAGCATTGAGTTTTTTTGAGAAAAGAGAATTACACTAGATTGACTCCCCAAAGCATATCTTCAATGATTCTTGCCAAAACAGTCAACAAGAGGATAGGAAAAACTGAAAGCTTACAAGCAAAACTTTTATCAGCAATTTAGCTTATTTTGTAATGTTTTACCACTAAATTATACAGTCTCCAGAATCTTCACACCTATAGAGTCAACTACTCAGAAGTGTGAACTAGCAAAAAAGTTATTTGGAGGAAGGGTTGTTTCTTACACAGCATTTATTGTGCAGATTATACAGTTTCCCAGTAGTAATGTCTCATATTCATTTACAGGGCATAAATTACCATGTTAACATTACAACAAATAACTAACAATCATTTACTTCATTTTGGTCTAACCACAAATGTTTCAAATTTTTTAAAAAAAACTGATTAATACAATAAGTTTTCTGAATATTGTAACAATCTATTTTCTACAAGTATTTGATGATCTGTATACACACACACACACACACACACTCACGAACACACACACAAACACACACAAAACCTACACATACAGTTCCACCACTGAAATTACCAATAGGAATAGATAAAATATGGAAATATTAGATGAAACTGACAAAACACAACAGGCAAGTTAGAACAACAACAAAAAACTGTAAACAAAACTTCTTACCTGTTCTTTATAGCTGATCCCTAATACCATTTAAATAATGCCCCCCCCCCCAATTCCTTCAAGCCTTCAGTCCTTACTACTGAATCTGTCATTCACAAATTAATGGCATGGTTCTGGCATGAACATAACTGCTAAAAAAGGCTGGAACTTCAGATTTTTTCCCATTTTAGATCTAAGGTTCCAAATAACCCATTAAGACTTATATGACATAAAAATTAGAAAAGCATTTGGAACTATGCTAGAAAAAAAGTCAAATTACCCCTCCTGACACCTTTTATTACATCCCTGAGTCTTCGTGTTGCCAACCCTTTATTTAATGGCACAATAGTGAAAGAAAAGACAAAACAAACAAAATATGCCCCAAATCACAAACACATCCCACTAAGCAGCACCTCCTTTTTTTGAGAAGTGAGAGAACATTTTCTCTAGTTGGGTATCTCTACTGATACCCTTGCACACTGTTTCATTCTCTTTATCCATGTTTCCCCCATCTACACAGGCAGGTCTTGCTTTAAATGAACTATTTCCATCTCCATACTTTATTTTCACTGCTACTCATCCTTGCCACATCTTATCGGCATAACATACCACCAAAGTTCTCTATTAATACTTCAAAGTCCTATTATGTCAACCATTTCATTTATTTCAGAATATTCAACAGAGGTGATGATGTTAACTTCTGTGACACACTTTCGTTTAAAGATAAAATTTACAAAATGTCCAGAACACAGTTATTTTCTAAACAATACAATATGGCATATTTGGCCCTCGCTGGTGGTGCAATGAGTTAAGGCAGCACTGTGAAACTGCCCTCAGCCACTTTAGCACAAGTTTGATCCCAGGCCAGAGAGGTGACCCACATGGCATGGCAGACCTCTTTTGTCTAACTTGCTATTCAGCAGTGTACTTTATTTATCTGCCTGCTCTGCTCCTCACTCTGTCTCTAGTGTATTCTCTCACTGCCCCTGCACCTCTGGCCTGTACCCCAGTTCTGTATACATATATAAATGAATCTCTAAAAATATATATATGGCATATTTTAAGAATATCAATCTCTTTCCCAAAGAGGGGCAAACAGGCCACACACTGGTTTAAACTGCTATGAAAAAAATATTTTAAGTATGAAGCACTGGGTTTAATAAACCTTCTCCCTTAGCTATCAAAGCATACCAGGGGATATCCAGAAGATCATGCATTTTATAGCATTCAAAAATGAAAGCTAGCCAATTAATTTTATCCAACAAACAAACCCCATCATAGCAAAAGAATATATGTTGTCTGTGTGCTTTGTAATACTCAAAGGCTAATAGTAGAAAGTTACTGAACTACACTGTGAACAATTATGAAAAAGTTGTAACATGAGGGGAAATATGCCCTTCAAATAATAAAGACCTAAGACATCTCTCCACTGGAGAGAAAAGCTCTTGCTTAATTTTCTATATAACCTCTGTCATAGTATGCTGTTCAGTTCAAATTCTAGCTCTATCACTTATAACTGTTTGGGTAAGTTATTTCACTTCTGTTTCTGGAGTTTTCTCCTCTAAACTGGGAACAATCATTGTATTTATCTCATAAAGTTATTTTACGGTTTATGTTAGATAACAAATGTTCAAATCTTAGACAGTGCCTGAAACATAGTCTGATGCATTAAATAAATTATGATTGTTATTATTTTCACTCTGCTTCTTTGCACGCAAAACTTACTTTTTTTGCAAGCTTGTGACTATGGTAATATAAAGTAAAAAAAAAAAAAAAAGAAATTCAGGTGCTGATAAATTTGACCAAATGGGAATTGTATCTAACTTAGCTTCCTTAACAGTGCACACTATTAAGTCAATACTGTGGTTATAAAACTTAAAAGTTTCCAAGGACCAAGTAGATATTATTAAATGTACAAACTTAGCTGCTCTAAACCAACTAACTGGCTGTTGGTTACTATAATTAACTGACAACTATAATTAACTAACAAGTGTGTCTCAACTGAAGACAAGTAATTGCAAACTTAAAAACCAAAACCTCAAAACATCATCATCTGTGTACTGCAACCCATTAATATTAGATTCTAATTTAAATAAAGAATATTATGTAAAAGTTCCATACACTGCATTATTAAGTCCATATATCAGTAAAGAAATGATTCATTAGCTATAAATACAATAGATAAAAAATGCAAGCCCTCCCTGGTGGCGCAGCAGGTTAAAGCATAGCACTAAGAAGCTAAAGCCACTTCCCCAGGAGTTCGATTCCCGCCTGTCCCGGAGGTGACCACATGGCGTGGCAGACCTCGCCTGAACCGCCCGCTGCTCCCATCAGCAGTGTACTTCGTCGATCTGCCTGTTCTGCTCCCCACTCTGTCT
>NW_004567102.1:5360991-5408410 GCF_000260355.1 Condylura cristata | reverse complement strand
CACTGCTGAGGGGAGTAGCGGGCGGGTCAGGAGAGGTCTGCCATGCCATGTGGTCACCTCCGGGGCAGGTGGGGATTGAACTCATGTGGAAGTGGCTTAAGCTTCTCAGTGCTATGCTTTAACCTGCTGCATCACCAGGGAGGGCCCCTATTGTGGCATTTTTTAAACAACTAAATGTAAATGAAAAAGTTTACATGCCACATAACTTGTTTAACCTCCATGGTATAATAATGCCTCAAGACCAGTGGTGTTCTAGTCAGGGCTGCTCTTTCATTCTAGATTTCTAGAAAGAAGACACAGGTGAGCAGAAATAACAATGAGAATCATTTAGTCATTTGTTACTTCCACAGAAAGTAGTCTAAGCTGATTGATATAAGAACCCCAGAGAATTTATTTCTAGACCTGGATGAGTTTTTTTGATGTTATAATTTGTTACTTATTTCAAATTTTATTTAATAATTCTGTTTGTGAAGGACATACCTGTATTAATTTATTCTTACAGCACTCCAGAGGTTATTTTTTTTTTTTTGAGGTAACATTAGTTTTCAAAGCCGTAGAATCACAAGTCCTCAGGTACATGGCATTGCACAGTACCCAGCACCAAATCACGCTCATCCTTCTGCCGTAGCCCTTTGCATTCCTTCTCCTCCCTATCTCGTAACCTTAGTTCTGCAGTGGGATTTCTAGGCTTTGTTGTCAGTGTGGTTGGACTGACTCTTTGTTTCTTCATAGTCCATATAAGAACAAAACCATCCAGTATTTCATTATCTTTCTGACTTAGTTCACTCAGCATTATCACCTCCACTTCCATCCATGTAGTCATAAATGGCAAGAATTTTTTTTAATAGCTGAGTAATATTCAACTGCGTGTATATACCATATTTTCCTATTTCCTCTGCCCTTGGGTCTTTAGATTGTTTCTATAACCTGGCTATTGTTAAAAAAAAAAAAGCAGGAACACAGAACTACACATATTCCTTGAATTAGTGTTTCTGCATTCTTTGGAGTGGAATTCTCAGGAGTAGAATTGCTAGATCCTATAGTTAGATCTATTTTTAATACTTTGAGAAACCTGCATACTGTTTTCCATAGGGATTGAACCAGTCTACATTCTTAACAGCAATGTAAGTGGGTTTCTTTTTTCTCCATATCATCGTCCACAGTTGTTTCTGGCCTTTTTGGGTCCCACTCCAGGTGTGAGGTGATATTGTGGTTTTGATAAACATTTCCCTGATGATGTGTGATGATGATCCCCTTTTCTTGTGTTTCTTGGCCATCTGGATGTCTTCTTTACCGAGTATTTACTTAGCTCTTTTGCCCATTTTTTGGATTGGGTTGTTTTATTTTTGCTGAGTTGTATGAGTTCTTTATATATCTTGGATATCAGCCCTTTGTTAGCTGTTTGGTGTGTAAATATTGTCAACCATTTAGATGGTTATCTTTATTTTTACTAATAAGTTTCTTTCATTGTGCAGAAGCTTTTGAATTTAATATAGTACCATTTGTTTATATTTACTTTAGTTTCTCTTGCCATGAAAACATTTATACAGATGAAGAACAAGTATTATAAACAAAGTAACTTTCTTGTGGTTACACAACTTCTGAGTAACTTAGTCAGGATTCAGACATAAATCTGTCATATTCTCTTTATATTCTACTTCTTTACTTCTTTGTTTGCATTTTTTTTAAAGGTGTATTTATTTGTGCATACAGAACTGGGGTACAGGCCAGAGGCCCAGGGGCGGCGAGAGGCTTCACCATAGACAGAGTGGGGAGCAGAACAGGCAGATCGACGAAGTACACTGCTGATGGGAGCAGCGGGCGGGTCAGGCGAGGTCTGCCACGCCATGTGGTCACCTCCGGGACAGGCGGGAATCGAACTCCTGGGGAAGTGGCTTTAGCTTCTTAGTGCTGTGCTTTAACCCGCTGCACCACCAGGGAGGGCTCCCTTGCTAAAATTTTTTGGTGTGTTTTAAGCATGATTATGAAATATTTATCTTTCATTGACTGCAATCAAGCTTGCTCTCAAGTGAACAATGGCAACTAAGTCATATATTGAGATATTTAAAGTTTTCCCATTAAGTAGAAAAATTACTTATTAGGAACTATTTCACTGGAACTACCTGCCTTATACTAACTAAATTATCCAATCTTATATTATATAAAACTAATTTAAGACTGGCAAGATTTCATTTGGGAATATGCTTTTTATTTCATTTGCAAATGTGGGCAAATGTATTAAGGAAAAGAAGGTGTTATCCACTTCATCTTTCATTTAATGACATGAAATGTAGGCAAATTCCTCCTTTTAAGGTTGTATTAATATATTTGTAAGAATGTTCTATGTAGACTAAAGTCCCACTACTCCTTACTCTTATTCTAGGTATCCCAACAAGAAACCTCATAAATCAAAGTTCTCGCTAATATCTTCTTGTTAAGGCAACTGAGCTTCAGTCTTGTATCTGTCTAAGAGAAGGTGCTTACATTTAATGAAAAAGGAAAATGAAATATTTCACTTGTCATCACTGGTACTCACACCCTTTACATATTCTACCCGTAACTTGTAACGATGGATGGTATAAGAAAGAACTAAACACACATCCTGTTTTTTAGTAAGGAATGTTACTATGAACACTGTTCACTATTCTCCTCACTATTCACTTTAGAGCTCACAGATTGCTAACTGCTGAACTGCTTGTATTTCCATTATTGCTTTGATATGCAGGGAACTCCTTTCAGTCTTTAACAATTAATAGGTGCTTATGACATGAATTTCTGTGTTCAATTCTTCTTGTCCTCATCTTACTAGTCAATTTGATTTCTTCATTTAAAATGTTTATTAAACTCACTATGTCATTTTCAGTGAGCAATTTTTTGGGGTGAAAGCAGTAGTGATAATCAAAAATAAATACCATCTCATTTTACATGGGAATTTCATAGACATTTATAAATAATTCATAACTATGCCTATATATTTAAGTAAAGGCTATTAACATAAAAAGGAAGGAAAATTACTAGAAGATGTACTAGTATATTAAATTAGGAATAAAATTCCACATGAATTATATTAGTATTTCTATATGAGAAGACCACAGTCAGGGTTTTGGGTGGGATTTTTTGGCTGAATTTTTTTTTCTCCATTTTACCTTTTAGGGCAAGGAATATGTGTAGAAGAAATATTAATTAAATAGACCCAAACATGTCTTAAAAGGCCATTCAACTCTAAACAATGGATGTAAAAATATGAGGAGCTAGAATGTAATGGGCAAACAAAACTGGACAAAGGATACTTATTAGGAGGCTAGATAACACTGTCAAAGCAGTACAAAAATTTCTTTTCATTTTACACTTCAATTGTATCAGCACAAATAATACAAACCTAAATCTGCTCTGAAAACAGTAATTACCTTTGCATTTTCCAATGCACTTTATCAAGCGCAAAAACATCTTCCCAGTACAACCAGCCCCAAAACTCCCATCATGAAAGGTATTTGTCATTTCACTTGGGCTCTATATGTAAGTTAACACTGTCATATAAACTCATGCGAAAACGCTAGCATGTCAAGGAAGGCACATCCCAGCTTCTCTCTTAATATTGTGCTTTTCAATTTGATCAATGTTAAATTCTATTAATCTTTTTTTTTTCTAAAAACTTAAACTGAGAGTGACAAGGAAAATAACATTTTCTTGAGCCATGTTTTTGTTGAGGCATTAAAGATGCTGGCAGACCCAGTTACGAGTTATCTGTGTGGCTCTAGCAACTCAGGAGCACAAATTCTTCTACAAAATGGTTAAATAATGAGCTTCTAGTTCAATTGTTTTTCATTTCACAAGAGGAAAAGATTAGTTACAAGCTTATTTGCACAGACAGCAGTGTCACTCTACAAATTCTTTAAAATCTGGAAGATCTGATTAGCTTTATTAGTTACCAAATGAAAATCCAGCAGTAAGATTTTTAAATTAACCTTTCCATTAACCAGTTATTCATGGCCAAAAGCAAATGTACCACATGTAGTAATCAGTGTACTGCTACGAATGCAAGAAAAAAAAAGTCCAAAGGCTCAATTTAAAGGCAGAAAAGTAGCACTGTTAGTTTATACTAGAAGAGTTTATTTTACGATCAGAAAGGCTAAAGATTCTGGTCTAGATGTTTGCTGAATTCATTTTTGTTGCATTGGCTACAGCTAACTATAGAAGAGAAAAGCTGTTCTTAGTAACTACTGCCCTGACAGACCATGTCTGTATTTCAACCTTGTTATTTTCAAATAATTTACTCATGTAATTTTGGAGTTGAACAGTTTTTAGAATTTACACCAAATCAAATTTCTGAAAGGTATACATGAAAGCAGATCAAATATGGATTAACTGAATAATGAGCAGATAAACAAAATTTTCAATATACATACAATGGAATATTATTTGGCTTTAAAAAGAAAGGAAATTCAATCAAATGCTACAATGTGGGTGAAATTTGAGGTGTTCTAACAGGGTGGTCCCCAGGAAAAGGGGAAGTTCCAGGTTCCCAACCCACCCAGAAGGAGGGTGGAGCTGAGGAGAGACTTGACTGACTCAACACTGTTTAACTTATTACAAAAACAGAAATAAACTGCTATAATGAAAATAAGACTCAAATACCAAATTAAATTCCATAAATTAACTATTTTGCTTATTGTTAAATATAACTATTTCTGAAAATACAGAACATAGACAATTTTAGAAAATATACTCCCACTACCACCCCTTTTTAAGGATTACTTTTAAGAAAGGTTTCAAAGGTAAGATTTCAAAGTATGACAAACCTTATATCTACACCACATTTACATGTTGGGCATAGATGCCTAGCTACTGCAGCCACGGCTGCTCAGGACCAAGAGGCACGTGGACTGAATAAGCAGTATTAAGGCAGAAGGAGGGAACACTTTAGTAAAGAGAGATTCCGAGCAAAGTGTCAAGGCTATAATTACCTATTTTGAAAATGAAACTGCAAAGTAAACAAACATGATAAAATGTTTAGAGGTTGATGTAAAGAAGTCTTCTCAAATAAAAGCACTTTAATTCTTATAGCTCTTGAAGCTACATACCTCAGCTCAGCTATAGTTCACCAAGGAAAAAGAACAACTTTAATGCATGTGCAAAATTTCCATAACCCCATGCATCAAAGTGTCAAAAAACCACCAAGAAAGAAAAGCTGACCTATATTTATGAACCTCAAAGGTCTATGTGAAATCAACTTTACACTAGGCTCAGGAGGTGTAAAAATTTAATTTTCACTCAATTCTGACTACTGTAGAGCATGAATCAGCTGCAAATCCTGTACATTTAACAGAATCCTGATAATGTTTAAAATGACAAGAGGATCTTTGCAAAAAATGAAGATCCTCTACCATATGTAGAAACATTTCATTAGATTTACATTTTCTGTGAAAAATTTATCATCATTTATATTTGTTTATCTATACAAAAGTGAACTTTCATAATTAAATGAATTAAGTTCTAATTGCTGTTATATACTCAGCATTCTCCCAGAAGAACTGTATGTGTCTAAGTACTTAACTTCTTCTGAAATAAAAATAAAAAGGACAGATTGTGATAGCTAAAGCAAGATTTTTCCAAGCAAGAACATGCTATTCTATTTGTTTTTAAAAGGAGAAGGTTAAAGCAATTTTTGAAGTCGTCAATAGTTACAATTTCTGTAGAAGATATCAGAATTACTTTAGGAACCAGAGAGATAAAATTACCATATAAAGTCCAAAATTCTTAGACGCCATCTCTTTTAAAGTTAGAGACTTTCAGGGGTCATTTGCTTGTGAGCTACAATCTTGGGAGACTTGCACAATTTTAAATGGTGCTCATGTTTTAAGTTATACAGGGGTAAACTAAAAAAAGGATTTATCACCCTAAAAGGCTCCTTAAGGTCAGCAGAAGGATCTATGTGTTTTAGTTAAAATGGTGCTGTCTCCACACAAATGGATTTTCATTTAACACTTCTTGATCATTTCTTAAAACACATGAGGAACTCCCGAGAAAATGAATTATTTCCTACTCTTCTTTATTCAGCCTAACTCTAGTGCTTGAAAAATTTTATTTAGGGTTAAATTTGACTTTGTTAAATTAATCCATGTACAGTAGCTAGTAAACAGTAAATCCAATAAATGGGAACTGCTATCTTCATCCTTTTCTGAAGATAACCTCAACACAAAAGTCACCAAGGACCTTCCCCTCAAGTACTTTGACCTCCAAGTACTTCAGCTAACCATCTTTAAAGCTGACCTTCGGATACGCAAAATAGTCTATGTCAGGAATTCTTAAACTTACTATCACTTACTCTGATTACAAACAGTAGTATTTTCTATTCACAATCCTTATTTCTTTTATTTCCACTATTCTTGCTTTTCTTCACTTGTTTCTTTTGAGTGACTGGCATTTACTGGTCTTTGTGAGGTTATCCAACCCAGATTAAATTCCTATGGTTCAGTAGCTGGTCATCAATTCCTAAGTCCCATGCAACCTGGTCTTCTGTTCCACCAAGTCTTACAAACTCACTCCCAACTCTGGGTCAGTCCTACATTCTGCTCCTAAATCTAGACTGCCAAATTCTGTTAGAAAGATTTATTTAACAGGATGCCAAGGTTGGCATAAAGGCAAGCAGTCCCGTCAACTCTCCCTCCATGCTAGTTTCTTATAGTCTACACGTAAACATACAAAAATCTGTTCCCATAACGCATGCTGAAAAACAAAACAAAAAAGAGCTCTCTTTTGATTCTTGATCCCACAGTTATCACCCTCTCTCAAGATAAAAAAAACTCTAAATGGACCTTAGTTTTGGTGACAATTTTTACATATAATAGCAAAAGTACCACCCATGAGAAAAACATTGGTAAACTGGGCTTAACTAAAATTAAAAATTGCTGCTATGTTAAAGTCATTATCAAGAGAAGAAAACTCACAACCAGCAAAAATATTTCCAAAAGATATATCTGATAAAAGATTATCCAAAATATGAAAAAATCTTTTATTCATATGTATATGCACACGTATTTTGCATCACTGTTCATTTTTGTACAATGTTTGATTTCTCTTCTCAGATATAGTCCTCATAAAATTCAAACCACCAAGTCACCTATGAACTATCACCATAGTTTCTAATGCTCTTCTCACCCCCATTTTAATTCCTCTCCATCCCACTTCCCTGACAAATGTCTATGATTTATTGTTTGCCTGCTAGCTTTGTCTTCTTTTTCCTTCCTGGATCCCTTGTTAGGTTTTCCCTATATTTTTTCTGTAATGAAACCATCGATATTATTCTTTTTCCTTCTGACTTACTTTACTGAGAACAATCCCTTCTAGCTCCATCCATGTTGTTGCAAATGGCATGAGTTTTTCCTTTTTTTGAAGATTTATTTTTTTATGCATACAGAACTGGGGTACAGGCCAGAGGTGGGGGTGTGTGTGTGAGAAGAGTCACCAGAGAGAGAGTGGGGAGCAGAAAAGGCAGATGTACTGAACTATACTGCTGGGGGAGCAACAGGCAGGTCAGGAGGAGAGATCTGTCATGCCATGTGGGTTAGCTACCTGGCTGGGGATCGAAATAGTGCTGCAATGGCTGCCATAGCTTCATAGTACAGTGCTTTAACCCACTGTGCCACTAGGAAGGGATCGTTTTTCTCTTTTTGATTGCTGAAGAGTATGCCACTGTGAAAATACACAAAGAATTCTTAAAACTCAACAAGAACACAAACAATCCAATTTAATAATGAGTGAAAACTTGAATAGACACCTCAGCAAAGAAAATATGCAAATAGCAAATATGATACACAGATAGAAAATAAGCATATGCAAAGATATTCTGCTCTATAAGTCATTAGGAAAATGAACATTAAAACAATTTACCACTACACATTTATCTGAATACTTAAAATCCAGAACATCAAAATCACCAAGTGTTGGTAAAGAACCAGAGCAAATGGAACACTCATTCATTACTGGTGGGAACACAAAATGGTATAGCCACTTCAGAAGACAGTTTGTTGGTTTCTTTAAAAAACTTAAAAGTTAAGCAATCATGTTTCTTGGTATTTCTCCAGAGGTGTTAAAAAAGCATGTCTACACAAAAACTTGTACATAGATGTACACAACTTAGAGCAATAGCTTTATTCACAACAGGCAAAGCATGGAAGCAAAAAAGGTGTTCTTCAATAGGTGAATGGATTAACTGCGAAACATTTTAACAGTGGAATATACTAATCAGTTTAAAAAAGCAATGAGCTATCAAGACATAAAAAGACATAGAAGAAACTGAAGTGAATTATTACAATAGGGAAAAAGTCAATTTGAAAAAGCTACACACTGTATGTTTCCAATTGTAATACATTCTGGAAAAGGCAAAACTATAGCAAAAATAAGATCAGTGGCTACCAGAGGTACAGGTGGGAAGAATGAACTGATCACAGAACACTGAAACTACTTTATGTTATATATAACAGTGGATCTATGTCATCATACGTTTGTCCAAACAGTAGTACATAATACCCAGAGTAAATCCTATGAACTCTAGTTGACAATATATTTATTGCAGGTTCATCAATAAAAACAAATATACCAACCAGGTAATGTATGTTGGTAATGGGGAAGGCTGTTTATTTGTGAGGGAAGGGGGGATATCTCTGTACTTTCTCCACAATTTTGCTGTGAACCTAACATTTCTCTAAAAATAAAGTGTAGGGTCTCCCTGGTGGTGGCAAGGGATTAAGTCTCAGAATTATAAAGTTATCAACAGTATTGCAACATGAGTTAGATCCAGGGCAGGGAACTAACCAATTTAATGCAGCAGACCTCTCCTTAATGCAGCAGACCTCTCCTGTCTTACCTCACTGTTCCCCTCAACAGTGTATTTCAGTCACCACTCTGTCTCTGGTAAATCCTCTCACCACCCCACCACCCACCCTTGCACCTCTGGCCTATACCCCTGTTCTTATATGCATAAAGAAATAAAGTATATAGAAAAGCAGTTAACAACAGAAGTAATGCCTACAGTGAAGATTAACAACTCAAAATAACCCACACCACCTGTTCACTTTGTAATTGATTACGGTGGGTTTATCATATATTGAGGAAGGGCTCACAGACAAAATGATACAGACTAAAATCGTTAAATAATCTGCCTTAAGTATACAGCTAACAAGAAGCAAGAAACAAATAGGATATGCCTCCAAAAGCTAATGTGGATTGAAAGAAATGAAAATAGTGAAAAGTGGTTTCCATAAAGCATTCATAACAGTCCCCACAGAGGCAAAATTTCTCAGTGCAAGAAACTGGTTTGGTAGCACTAAAAAGGAGAGGAAAACCTTCTATCAGTGTCTTGCTCAACTTTTAATACTTGATTTTAAGTCAATCTAGCAGTAAATATACAATTCACTACTGCAGTTATTCTTGTTGAAGAATCCAAGTTTATAAATTTGTCTTGTTAATTGTCTTTACAATATGATAAAGTCTAAAGAGTAAATCTGAGTTCAAAATAGTTCATTACTGCAATACCTTTTTTATTATTAAACAACTATGATTATCAAATAAATGCTCTATCTATAAAATAATTCCATTCAGTAATCAAGTGGTAATTATCATTGAGTTTTCCCTAATTCTAGAAACACCTACCAACACCACTGATATTTGGAGAACCATTCTTTACAAAGGATAGTTTTCCATGTGCCTGCAGTCTCTATTTGGGGCTGGGGGAGATCCATTATCAGCTTTTGACAGAAAGTGTTCTTCCCTTTCAGTTTTATTTAATATCAATTTTGAAACCACACTGGAAAAATAATCTTGTTTATTTTCAGTTACTTTGGTCCAGAGTCTTTAAAAAGACACTGCGTTTTTCAAGACAACTCAGCAGACAAGAGATATACTCCCTCTACTGGCTTTGCAGTCATTCTTTTTAGATGTTTCTCACATGTTGAAGTAGAAAGGAAAAACAATGTTTTTTAGTAATAACATAAATAGAGATGGGAGACACAAGCATTAGGTGGGCATTAGAAAAGGATATCTAGCAAAGTTTTATTAGATTAATCTCAGTGGGCCTTCCTAAATCACCTTCTGGGTTATTTTCTTGTAGTTTAATGTCTCCATGTCTTACTATAGGCTGGGGTGAAGATAGAGCAGAATGAAAACTTCATACAAAGAGAAAGGGAAAACTAGTTTATTTCACTAAATAAAAACGCCAACATCTCATGTGATCAAAAGCTGAAACTGAATGCAAATTTAAACTTATTTTTAAAAGCTGAAGAAACCACTGGTTCCATAAAGGTCACCTGTGTACTAATGCTTTCTCATGTCCCAAAGGGAATTAAAACTTTAGCAAGCATGCTAGAAAATATTCTTTCTTTTAAGCTAAATGTTTTAAATTCTAAAATTTAAATCCATTTAAGAAATAAAATTTTTGAAATAGTATTTAAAGGAAAAGTATTTAAACAAAAGCTTTAACTCTGCTTGTTTAAATATCTAAAGCTATTAATTTGAATCATTTTGTCAAGTGCAATTAAATGTCATAAGAGTTGTTATAGAGACGTACTAAGATGGACTGACTGAGCGATCCCCAAAAGGTTTCTAGGAAAAAGATGAAAATCTACCTGCTTCTTGATGAAAGAGTTTTGAATTCAAGGCACAGCTGCTAATTGTATAATGAGTACCATACATTACCACAGAAATCTAACTGGATTGGCAAGTAAAGTTCAGTACAAATAGAGATGTTTGAGTAAATGGAGGGGTAAATAATCCTTCCAGACAGAGCTGAATTACTGCTTAAACTACTGACTGTCACACACATGCTGTTCTAATTAGCTGGTTAAAGCAGGCTGCATACCATTCCTGATAGTCGTCTATAAACAAGCTTGTTCTCACAATGAGGTAAGGAGGGGAATATTGGAATAAATACATGTTTCATTACCTCGATCAAATGACTGGTGCAATGACATAACTCTAGCTAGAAAAACAGTGCAATTGATCTGCATGCAGAAAAGCAAAATTGTTAACAGTACTTTTTGTTTAAAAGCAAAGTAAATTAGCAAAAGTGGATCAGTATATTTTCTTACCTACCCCTGGATTCTAGTCCTTTCTCATTATGCAATCTGTATTATATAAAGTTTAGTTTCTATAAAGAGTAACTAAGGCAAGTTAAGTTCTTTTCTATACTTTCATATTTGACCTAAATAAGTCATTTCAAACTTCGATCTCAAGAATCTACTTGGATACGGGTTTACTTATAGCCATTTTGGCTGAAGTGTTTAAATTTTTCAGCTAGCAGGTATCCCTAACTTTAGATGAAGCTGCTCATTAGCTTTATACCAACAGGACACTTGTCTTTTTTTTTTTTTTTTCCGCCAACAAAGTACCTATATAACATGATAGTCTGTACCAACATTTTGGGCAAGAAGGGTTTAGTTCTACAGAGTAGCAATAAGAACTCTGCGTAAATCAATTCAGTCACAAAATCTATTCTAAACTTTATGCCCTAGTTCCTGAATCTGAATAGATAATAATGTGCCAATTCAGAAACACCTTTCAAAGCAAATGTTGATCATAAGCAAAGAAGTTTGCTTGGTAGTAGGTAAGACATGGTTCCTACTTTACCAGTATACCTGACATGAACAAAGTCCAGGGATTCCTTTGGCCTTTGCCTTGCCCGATTTCTTCAGTTATCAGGTAAGTAACTTCTTTCATTAGCCCTTAACTGTTAGCTCTTAAAAGAGATGCAGGGGGGCCCCCCCTCCCCGGTGGCGCAGCAAGTTAAAGCACAGCACTAAGAAACTAAAGCTACTTCTGCATGAGTTCTATCCCTGCGTACACTGGAGGTGCTCCATATGGCACAGCAGACCTCTCCTGACCCGCCGGCTGCTCCCCCAGCAGTATATTTCGACTATCTGCCTGTTCTGCTCCCCAATGTCTCTGGTGAATCCTCTCGCCACCCCTGTGCCCCAGTTCTGTATGCATAAATTAATAAATCATTTTAAAAAAGAGATGAGGATATTTATGAAAACAATTCAGATTTCTGCCTTTCTCCAGAAGTTCCTCAATACATTTAAAAAAGTCAATACTCAAAGTTTTATTCTCTTTTGGGTAATGAGATCTATGTCTTCCTTCTAACTTGCACTACAGTTATGGCCTCTTCTGTCACACCTCCATGACCAACTCTGAACAGAGAGCCCAAATGACATTTCTGATACAACTTAACTGTCAGACTTGACAAAGATTTCACAGGGCTACATCTGTCCATGAAATTTTCATACAATTCATATGCTCAATAAAAAATTGATTCATGCATATAGCATGTCCCTATAGCCTGGATATTACACCATTTAAAAAATCCAGTTATTTGTTTCCTCTACCAACATTTTTGTCTTGCATCTGCCCCTTCCTGCTTGAAGGTTTTTCTTTTTCATTATTTTTTTAAGTAGATCTGCAGACTGACAGACTCCATTGAGTTTGGTTTTAATGAAAATGCCTTCTCAACTTTATTTCTGAAGGGTATTCCCCCATGTTTGATTATAATGTGACCATTATTTTCTTTTTGCTTTTTAAATATCATTTCCTGCCTTCAATTTCATTGTTACTGTTAAATACCCAACTATGTCTTAGAATTACTTCTTTCAATTAAACTTCATTGTTTTCTCTGAATAATTTGCAATATAGATTTACTATGGTTGTAACCCAATTTTCTGAGCTCCCAAAGTCAATTTTACTATAATAAGTTGCTGTGGATTTTCTGTATTTAATGTTTTGATGATAGAGGTAAATATAAATTACCCAAATTAGTTCACAATGAGAAAAAAAAGCATGACAAAAAAGCCAAAGCAAACGAGTCTTATGTAAGTGTAATGTTAGTACTTGAAGAAAAAAGAAAATATGACAAAACTAATATTTAAAGAAGTCATGGCTGAGAAACCTCCAAAACTAAAGCAAGCCCCAGTCCAAGAAACTAAAAAAGCAGAAGGCAAGATCAATAGCAAACATACGTACAAGTATATTACACTGTTTTGAAAACTTGAAAAATCTTGAAACAAACAAGGAAAATAGACATATTGAGGAGCAAGATAATCATTACAGCAGACCTTCAAATATGAGACTACAACCAGAAGAAAGTTGAGCAGTATATTGAAGATACTAAAAAAAAAAGGGGGGGGGGGAAATACTGTCAACCCACAACTCTATACCCAGAGAAAACATATTTTTAAAATTAAGGATGAATAAAGACAATCTCAGACCAAAAAAGTTAAAAAAATTGACTTCCAACACAGCTATAACAAGAAATGTTAAGGCAAATTCTGCAGGCACTAGGAATTTGGATCTACACACAGAACACTAAATATGAATTCTAAATTTAAAGTCTTCCTTATTTGTATTTGTTCCAGTAGTTGAATGCTTAATGCAAAATTGTAACAATGTATTTATATATTTATAGCATTAAGTAATGTGAGATGATTTACCTGCATGAGGATTCCTGCTATTCTACAGCCTTACCAATGCTTCATTGCTTCTTTTTATTTCCCTACTGATTAACTATATTGTTCGTATGATTATTGGGTGTCCTCTTTTGAATAGTACACACCATTGCATATTTACCTACAGGGTGGTTTTTGCTTTTGTTTTTTCTTATGTTTGGGGTATCTTCTTTTCTCAATTAGTATTTATCTGTTCTAGAGATTAGTATTTACATTTCAGTCATTGCCTAAGAGATTACAACATTGAAAAAGGTCCAAATGAATATTTTAAGAGTAAGATAAGAAATCACACAGAAGACATTTTGTTATCACCCTACTGTCAACTCATGATATTTATGCTTGTTGATATTTAGTAACAAAGAAATTAATAAAATAGAACTTAAGGCAAAAAGTAAAATCAGAATCTACACGCCTGAGATCCAGAAGCTGATAACCCATACAATCAGTATACAGGATGATTATTGTATTGGGTAACCTTAGATCAGCAGTTAGAAAGAGGGCCACCCATCTACAACAGTTTGTGGATATACCTTATTGAGTCATTACAAAACATAGTTTCAAAAACTACACCAAAGAATGAAGCCTGAAAGAAGCTTAATGCCTTCTTTGATAAATCCTCATTTTCTCAAGGTTCGTATAAAACTAGAATTACTAGTCAGGTCAAAACTGAACATTTGGATCTAGCCAACTACCTAATTTTTCCATTATCTACCAAGTATAGTCAAGAAAAAGAGGTATGCAATACTTGAAACTAGAACACAATCAAAACATATCTAATGTTATAGAAAACAGCTTGATTTAGAATGGGCAATACCACTCCAATCTTCATAAAGAAAGGGAAAAGTCAAGTCACTCAGATATACTCTATTATGGAATTCTGCATGGACTATATGAAATTTATGATACTGTTTATCAAGATAAACCAGAAATGAAGCCAAGATTGAAGCAAGCTGAAAGCAAGAACTTGGAATGTGTTCTCTGGCATATCAACCTCACCTTTATTTTGTTACCATACTGTTAAGAGGAGGTTGGTAAAATAGATTCTAACTAACACAGTACCTTAGGTTATATAAACTGTATTTGCAATAAGATGTCATCACTTTTTGAACCTAATCAAGCAGATCTGTAGCTATCTGAGGAAATTAATACATATTGATGACAGGCATGAAAAAAAACACTGTACATCTGAACTGTAGCTTATTAAGGCTACCGGAAGAGATGACTTAAAAAAAAAAAAAGAGGAGGGCGCTCCCTGGTGGCGGCGGGTTAAAGCACAGCACTGAGAAGCTAAAGCCACTTCCGCATGAGTTCGATTCCCGCCTGCCCCGGAGTGGACCACATGGCGTGGCAGACCTCTCCTGACCCGCCCGCTGCTCCCCTCAGCAGTGTACTTCATGGATCTGCCTGTTCTGCTCCCTACTCTGTCCCTGTGAATCCTCTCACCTTCCGCATCTCTGGTCTGTACGCCAGTTCTGTATGTACAAATAAATAAATCTTTAAAAAAAAAAAAAAAAGGGGATTTTTTTTTCTATTATAATAGAAAACAAAAATTTGGTGTAATATTTACTTAAAGTTTCCTTAGTAACATACCACACATATACTTGGGCCATAACAAATCTTACCCAAAACATATAATGGAGGGTAGAAACTCCACCATATGTCTCTAATTTATATACACTGTGATCTTATAAAAGTATGTCATATATACTGTGAGCTCTTAAGTCTAAATTTCAGTACAAACCAAAGGCAGAAAAGGAAAACTGTCTGCTCTCTTGGTCATTTCATTGATGGTATTTCTAAGATAATGGTAATCCCTATGAACGGATCAAGATACACTCCTCTAAATGAAGTAAAAGCTATGAAAGTACAAACATGCACTGGGGAATGTTAATCACCTTTAAGACAAGACTTGGAAAAAGAGGTGGTCTTCCCAGTTCCTGCAGTAAGAGGTCTAAATGAATTACAAAGAAAAAGAAAAGTACAACACCACAGCAGGGTCGATTCAGTTGAAATAATTTGTGCTTCTACCCTGGTTAATGGTTGGGGGTTGAAGCGGGGGTGGGGGGGTGGGCCTCAAAAGTTATGTTGAGTCAGTCTTCTACGCATCCTACCACACTTCCCACCCTCTTAAGATATCCTTATTGCTTTCAAAGTCTCTGCTGAGAAAAATCAGGCTTTTCTACAAATATTAATATTTTATACCTACCAAGGTAGTCAGCCATGAAGAACAGTTTTTCTTCAGAATTTTGCTTTGATTCCTTGCTACTCTCTCTGAGCTACTGAAAGGTAGATAAGTTACACACATACATTGCTGGGTTTTTAAGCCTTAGTACATTCATTAATATTTTATAGCCTTAATTTCAAGGCAGCAAAAACAATATATTCTATTTAAAATGCTTTATTAAAAAAGGAGTTACCTTTAGAAGGGCAAGATGCTGCCTAAAATAAATTTACAAATGAAAAAATTAACCTTGAGAAAAAGCTACCTCCACACACTATTCAAGGTTTATTTGCAGTTTATGAAAAGGGACTGAATGAGAATGGACGCTTGTAACCAAGCTTTCCAAAGGTTTGCTGAATTTATATTCAGGAAAAATATTTTAAAAACAAAGGCAGAAAGAGATGGAAGTAAATCACTATAATCTACTCTCTTAACTATCCCTGATCTTGAGGGTTAACAAATGTTTATAACCACACCACAACACTGTATCACTTGTGTTCAGTGTTGATTATCCAACTCTACAACTCGTTTCTAGAATCCTGTAGGCTCTTGAAAGTCCCTCTTTCTGGAATGGAGACTAAGAAAAGAACTGTGAATGGGATAGAAACATATATTTCCAAAAGAAAAGTCAGAAAATTATCTCTTAACAAACATCAATCAATTCAAAAACTGGAAGCTGGAATTCATCTATAGGAAAGAAAAGTAGCTGATGTGAGACAGGAACTAAAATTGAATTTCCTTTCCAAATAGAATAGCCATACCTTGTGACAATTACCTGGTTTTACAGTATTAAGATCCCATTAAAACACATATAGGAGAGACGTATATGTTTTATATATAATTAAAGTGTTTCATCAAAATATAAGAGCCATAATACATATCACACATGGGAAATGGGAGATGCAACTGTCAAAATTATAAGACTTAGAGAAACACTAAAGTAATACAAATAATAAATGTTTACATAATCCATAACATGAACCAGAACTTCAAGGCTGAGTAAGTCAATTCTGGGTTTTTAAACTATTATCAAGCATTCCTGGTGCCTTCTGTGGTAAATAGTCCCTGGCTTCAGAGCTAAAATAGGTTGCAAAAGGAACTGTTCTGGGATTTGGGAATAGAGACGTAGGATTCATAAGAGAAAACTGTAAGAACACTGCATCAAGTATAAAATGATCCTTTATGGATTGGGTATATGATTGTTTAGGAGACAAACATTTAAGAGCTTTCCTTGAAGAACTGGATTTCATAGTGAACCAGGAAATGGATGCCAATAAATTTTAATTGAAATAACAGGTTTTGTCCTTTGGTAGTAGTTTTCTTGAGATGTAATTCACAAACTACACAGTCCATTCATTTAAAGTATGCAACACAGTTGTTGAAAGTAAATTCAGTTGTGTGACCACTATCACACCTACTTCTGAACTTTTATCACTCAAAAAAAACTTGTATCTTTTAGCAGTGACCACCCCCCTCCACAAAGAGCTTTGAAATCCCCACTGCCCAGGCAACCATGAATAGTACTTTCTGTAAATTTGATGTTCTAATTTCATATTAGTGAAATCATACAATGTAGGTCAACTGTAACTGAATTATTTAATGTCACATAGTGTTTTTCAAGGTCACACATGTTGGGGCTCTCTCTGATGGTGCAACGAATTAGGATGCAGTAATGCAAGCTAGCTGTATCCTCTTCAGTGCCAGTTGGATCCTTTGCGGGGGAGATGCACATGGCACAGCAGACCTCTACTGTCTCGCCTGCTGCTCCCCTTACCAGTGTACTTCGATGATCTGCCTACTCTGCTTCTCCACTCTGGTCTCTGGTGAATCCTCTCACTGCCTCTGCACCTCTGGCCTGTACCCCAGCTCTGCATGCATAAATAAATAAATTAGCTTTTAACTCTTCATTTAATTACAATGTCCACATTATTAAAATGAAAATATGTGCCAACAATCACATCAACTAGTGTTCAATGGAAAGAATATCTACCTGAAAATGTAACATACACACATGCATCGTAGCTCCTTCTACAAATATTTCCCAAATAAAAACTCAGAAAGGTTAAAAATATTAAGATCTTTTTTTAAGGATTCCAAGTATTTGGCTCGCTTATCTCTAAAAGTCCCTCCCTGATGGCACAGTGGTTTAAATCTTATGCTATCAAGCTATTGCCACTGTGACATCAGTTCAATCCTGGCTAAGGAGCTAACCCATATAGCTCAGCAGACCTCTCCTGTCTCTTCAGCTGCTCCCCTCAGCAGTGTATTTCAATAGATGTGCCTGTTCTGCTGCCCACTCTACCTCTGTTGAACTATATGACCCCCCCATACCTCTAGCATGCACACAGATCTTATATGCATGAATAAAATAAAAATAAATATTAAAAAAATAAAAGTCCCTCCTAATCTTACAGGCTTGTTTGAAAGGTGTTACTACCTACCATTTTCCCTAGCAAACTACATATTAAGAAATTCAAAAAGGATAATACAGCCTTGTAAATACTTATTTGCAAAATATATATTATTTATCTTTAAAGCTATCCCACCAACAAATAAATATACCTGCCTCCCTAAATTTAGAAGGTGAAAAAAAAACAAGGTCAACAAAAGAAAAGAATCATGGAGTAAGTTAGCAGCAGAATTTATGCTGAATTCCCATTTAGCACTGTTTCCACCATATTGTGTTGTTCCCTTATAAAATCAAAAGAAAAATCCTGAAATCAGATGTTCTGAATTAGTAAAAATTTTACACCCATCCTTTTACTCTTAGATAAATCCTGGCCAAATGACAGAAGGGCAGAAAAGTAAACCAACTGAAGTGCTTTGGGTTAAGACAAACTTAGGTCTGAATGTTAGCCATAATACTCAGATTTGTGGCCTCACCAAATTACATTAGAATTCTCTGAACCTATTTGTTCCTTGGGGAGTGGGAGGTATGTCTGTGTGTGGGAGGGGGAGAGACAGTGGGGGGGGAGTGGCTGGAGGGAGATGTGGCCGATATTATAAGGATTTAAATCACATAACTTCTGTCAATTTAGTACTGTGCATGGAACACAGCAAACCTAATAAACAGGAGCTGTTGTTAACGGGAAAACAAAGAGCTGACTTATCTCTGTCTCAGAAATTAGAAGAAACAACTGCATTTCTAAATATTAGCTCCAGGAAGATGCCCAAACAGCACCAAACATCATGGCATGGCAATTACACTAAAATCATGATTAGAGTTCACATTGGTGAAATTAAAGAGCACTTTCTTCCTTTTACAAAACTTTCCTGCCTGCTTTCAACAAAAGAGAAATTTAGCTGCTGACTTTATTAAAGCAGACTATGATTTGCAGCAGAGCTTCTTAAATTTTAATGTACATTCATATAAGTTAGGGGTCTTGTTAAAATGCAGGTTCTGATTTAATATTTGGAAGTTTAGGTCGTGACTAAGATTTTGCTTTTCTAGCAAACTGCCAGATGATGAGGATGAGGTCAAAGGAGGAGCTCATCCTCTGAACAAAATAATTTACAGGATAAAACATTAAAGAAACAACAGTAACTATGATCCTGATACTAGGTCCTTGATTTCCAAATCACAGGGTCAAAATGGCTTTGATACCATCATAAATCTGTTGTGATACATAGATCTATGTTTTGGAATTGATAGTTTCTTCTAAGCCAATCTCTGTCAAGGCATACACTACTTCAAAATGGTGCTGATGCCACTCTTTTTGCCTCACACTAAAGGTCTCAAAAAACAAAAGCACTTGTGACTGAATAGGAAGTAGAGACTGAAAAGTGAAGTAGAGCCCTTCTGGATCAGGGAACCTAAGCCCAACTCAATTTTAAATTCAATGGTGTATGCGATGGGTAAAGAGGAAAGGTATTACCTTTTCACCACTAATTTTTTACTCATTCACCTTTAAACATCTGCCTTAGAGAGAGAGAGAGATCATGATAAAACAATCTCAGGGAAAGGTAAGAGGAAAACCACATCCCCCAAAGTAAGACTTCCTTATATAAGTAAGGTGTGTGTTTTGTATTTTGTTTTTCCCTAAACTTTCCTCCTTCCAGGTTCTGCCTGACTACTTATGTAGTCAATAAAAAATTTTAGCCTTTAGGTTAAAACCCAAATTTAGTTTCCTGGGTTTCATCGAGGGGGAAAGAGCTAAGGAATCACTAATTCATATAAAGATAAATTGTAACTATGAAAATCATGATCTGTCCTTCCTCCCTGCCAGCTTACTCACCTTCACCTTTTGAAAAAGGGCACAGTAGCAGCATTAATGTTCACTGGCTTTCACAGACAAATCATTAATCTCCACATTACTTACCACCACAGCTAGGATAATGTTTGCTCTAATCTAACAGATTTTCATTTCAAAACCAATTGTAAAGCTCAGCAGGGTGCTATATACAACTTTAATGAGAGCATCTTACTCAAGAATCCTCCAAGATGTGCTTGTTCTGAATTGTTGAATTTTACTGGTGGAGGAAGCAAGGGAAAGGTTAACCAAGAAACAGAATTTACAAACTCTAACTCACTTTCTCCTGTGTCTTTTCTTTTCATGCAAGTATAAAACACTACCAAATTGTACCCAACTGATGACAGGATTTATTCTTATCTTCTGTGATAGCTAAGTCAGTTCTATGAAACTCCTTTATGTATACTTTTCCACTGAATCCTATTGCTCCCTACAATTAATACAAAGCAGGGGATTAGCTCTGTAAACCTGCTGACAGTTGTTAATTGGGAGAGGTGGAAAGCAGAAGACATATCCTGGCAGTGTGCTTAATGGATACACAAACACCACAGTCATCAGCCTGAAGTGATTTTGGCAGAAAATTAACTTAGAGACACAAAACTCATTTGGTGAGAAGACCCACAGCAATCTGGACAACACTAGACTCTGTAATGGGAAAGGGATAAAATAAAAGGTGTTTTCTAAATTCTTCTTTAAGGGAGAATTATTACTGTTGTTGTTATTATTATTACTGTTATTGTTATTATTTTGGCATGCACTGAGTATAGCTTTTGCTTTAAGATAATCTTTTCTCCAGTAAAGCTACTCTTTAATTACAAACTATGCAATGGACAGAGTATGTGAGAGATCTGGATGTTAATATCAAAGCATACTATTTTATGTGATAATAAAAAATAGTTTCATCAACAATGGATTGTGTCCTTTAATCCCACATCACTGGCATTCTGATCAGAGGATGGAAAAAATCTTGTATATGATGCATTACAAATTTTATCACCCATACAAATTTTATCACCCAGCTATAAGTGTATAACCAATATATACATTACCTTCCAATATTCTTAACTAGTCTGGAGTTAAGTATAATTAGCCTTGTTTTACATATGAAAAACCAAGAGACAGATACATTAATCTGCCAATATCATGTATAAGTAAAAGAGTCATAATTTGACTATTAGTATGCTGGAGTCTATAGAAAAGCAACACCCAAAAAAATATATTAAAAGAAAACAGGGATTTTTCTTTCTAATTTCATAAAGGGGCATTTTAGTCTTACATAAGACCAGATGTTGTAAAAGTAAAACCTCCTAAACTTGACTACATTAAAATGAACTTTCTGCATTTCAACAAGTGTCATAAATGGTTAACAACAACTGGGGGAAATATCTGGAAAACATAATACAGAAAAAGTACTCAGTTATTATGGAAGGGTTCCCACAAATAAAAAAGAAAATGACTAGAAACCTGGTAAAAAGATGAACAAAGGACATAAATATACAATAAACCTACAGTGAAAAGAAATGCAAATCACTTTAAGTGTAGGGAAGAATTCCTACATCAGGGTACACAAAATGAAGTTTTATTTTAAAAAATCTACCAGAATGGCAAAGATCAAAAAAGTTTGTTCTCTGCTACCTAAAGTAGACTAAAAACATTATTTTCAAGCAGTACTAGTGGGAGTATCACATGTTATCATCTCTATGGAGAATCGTGTCAATTTCAAAATTAAAAACACATATATACCCTTTGACCCATTAATCTAAGAGTTCATTTAACAGATATAATCTGGCACATACGTACAAACTGCCCAAAACATAAGGTAATAACTGCAGTGTCATCAGTGAAAGTCTAAAGGAAGGAAATGTAAACTCCAGCAGCAGAGAAAAGTTAAATGAACAGGATAAACGGTGAAACTATCCAGTTATTTAAAAATAAAAAAAAAAGACTGCATCAACTGCAAGTCTATTTGTATTCATAGAAAATGACTTCTAGAGCCTGTTTTGCTCCCTACTCTGTCTCTGGTGAATCTTCCAACCCACCACTCCCCTGGCCTGTACCCCACTTCTGCACACATAAATAAATAAATCTTTAAAATATATATCGGAACAAAAAAATGTAAGAACAAGGCATAGTAAAATGTGTAAGTAATGAAAATCAAGATGAGTAAATACACATAAAGAAAGGCAACAAGAGCATGAGACTTAAAAGATTTTGTGTTGTGCCCTTTAGAATTGTTTTTTATAGAATATGTGTGTGTGTGTACTCATACAAAATATTTACAACCAAAAAATACAAAATGTATGCCTTGAAAAGATCATTAAAAAGGGTAAATTTTGCTAACTTTAACCAGTTGTGATGTTGCTACAAGCTGTAACTTTATTTCCAACTTTACTGCTATATAACTGACATGTAACGTTGTGTAAGTTGAAGGCATACAGTGTGTTGACTTGAAATATTAATATATTCCAAATGATTACTACCATACAGCACTAGCATTGGCTAAGAACCACCTCATAGGCTAGTATGTTTTGCTTATTTACAAGACAAGTGGCATTATCTAACCTATCTTCTGTAATCTACATATAACCATACTAAATTTGTATTTTGAAGTAACTGGATCTTTAATTGTCATAGTCCACTATAGACTACAAAAGGAAGCTGACCTTAAACATCTACACAAGTAGAGAAGGGGGTGGGGAGAGAACCAAATAATAATTGGTTTTTAAGGAACCGAGGGAAAGCACACATCTGGAAAAAAGAGACTTGTGGGCAAAGGACAAAACCAGAGATCCAAAAAGCTAACATAAATGTTATTTTCTGTTGTTTGAGAAATATACTCAGTTAACCCCTACTTCTATAATAGAAACAGCACAGAAGGAAAAAAAATTAAAGCAACATAATAGGTTGTGAAAGTAAAGGATGAAGGAAATTCCTCAGGAGAGAGACAGCAAGGTATGGTTCTTTTATTTTTATGAGAGGAGAGGTATCCCTCTCCACGGAGATACAAATACCATGTCTTCCTCCCTTCAACTTTGTAAGTATCAAATACAGAGATTCGAAAGTGCATTTGGCTTTTAGAGCACCGTTTACTTGGTGGTTTAATATTCACAAAAAGAAAAGGCTCTGCTAAAATGCCTTCAGAAAAAAAAAAAAAAACAGAGGTTTAGTGGAACTAAGCAGATGAAGCTTTCAGACTTTATTTTAAAAACACTGAGCTTCCTCAGGAGTGCATGGCTCACTGGGTGCACTAATAACTAGCTTCAAAAACCAGTTGATGTCACTGTGGAATGCAAAGGCAGTGCTTCTAACTGAATGCCAAGTAGTCCCTGCCCAGATCTCCCCATAGTGGTTCTTCCTGCACTTTGTCCCAAGCTTCCTACCTCTCTACAAAGTGTGAGTTAACTTTTGGAGTGGTGTTTCTACAAGTAATCAACCCACAGGGAATAAATGGATGAGAGAGTAGGACCATTTCCACTATATTGTTAGACACAAGAACCACTCTAGAGCCTTGGCTCTGGGTAAATGCCACAATCTCACAACTCAAAAAAGTCTACAATCCTTTGTGTATGTATTTGGGGGGGGTATTGGGGGGGGGGAGTGAAGGGATATCCTTTTGAAAGGAAATCTCCCAGACTATCAACATATTCCCATCCACATCTCAATTTGAAGAATTTGACTAGAAGGCAAACAAAGCCAAGTTATGGAAGCACTAGACAATTTTTGTACACAATAAGGCTTTGAGAGCAAATGGCTAAATGAGTTTAGGTTACTAGTAAATGTTTCTACAGATTTCAAAAGTCAGTTCACAAAAGAGAGTTGTTCACACACACACACACAACTGGAATTCTAAATGGAAAATCAAGAAAATAAGACCACCAAGAAATATCTTCACAAAAAGAACTTGTTTCAGTCATGGAATGCCATTTTGCCTATATGTTTTGATATATCGATATTTGTTTTCATAATTTTCCCTGAACAAATCCATTTAAGATAGAGATTTTGAGGGGTTGAAAATTACAAGCAACTGACTTTTTTTTTTTTAAGATTTATTTATTTATGCATGGGTACAGGCCAGAATTCTAAGAGGTGAGAGGATTCACCAGAGACAGAGTGGAGAGCAGAACAAGAGCACTGACAGAATTATTATGCTGGGGGGAGCAGCAGGCAAAGCAGGAGAGCTCTGCTGGGTCATGTGTGGTAGTTCCTTAGCCAGGAATGGTACTCATGCTGCAGTGGCTGGCAACAGCTTCATAGTGTTGAGATTTAACCCATTGCACCACCAGGGAGACCTGTAACTGACCTCCTTAAGCTTTCTTTAAAAAAAAAAAAAAAAGGCAAGATTACCAAAAAAAGTGCAGTAACAGAGTTAGCCTGAGTGATCACTTATAATTAATTTTGTAGGCAGAAACTCAGCACAGAAATATTACCCTAGTATGGTCTCTAGCTTTTGGCAGGGATTTTATATTTTAGACATTTTGAATTATACCATTCATGCATAAAACAAGCAATACTGTGTATGTGACCAAAGATTCCCCTATCACCGTGACTGTATACTGAAAGATGGCTCCTTAAAACTAGATTTAATCTAGGTAGTTAAAAGCTAAATGTAACAGTCATACAGTGAGTGCTTACTGCCTGTTACATACAACTATTTTTTTAAATCTCACAACCTATTCCTATCTAATAAGTGAATTTGACTACTACTTCCCGAGATGAGCATACAAATGCCCAAGTGAATAGCTAACCAGATAAAAATGGGATTCTAATCCAAATATATCTTATTCTAGAATCTACTTATCAACAACTGCCTTTAGTCTCAATGTTACATGCAAAGGATTGTTTCTCTACCTTACTACTGATAACTAAATGTAGCACCTTCTAAATATACTACCGTCAAAGTATCTAATAATGTTTTATAAATATATGGAAAGTTAAAATAACATGAACTGATATCTACATTTGTCTAATCCAAACATTTTAATTTATTCTCTTTACAAAGAGTAAGTTTTGCAAAGAAATAAACCATGGTAGTCAAACTGCAAGTCAAAGTCTTTCCCAGAGGTAACCACAGTCAGCATCCTCTATTTGGTTCATGGCTTGCTAGCAAAACACATTTTACACTATTTCTACAAAAAAGCATCTACAAGAAGCATTATTTTGGCAAATTTGCAAATTTTATATAGTGATATCATGTACATAATTCAAAAACTTTTACTCAGTTATGTTTCTGACATCTACTAATGCTGACATCTTAAGTGTTCTAGTATATGAACAAATCACAACTATTCTATCCATACATGATGCTGATTAGTTTCTAATTTTTCATTGATAAAAATACTTCCTGTACCTATATCCTTTGTGAAAGTATTATAGTATTTCTAGAATATAGACTTAGAAGTATAATTAGAGATCCAAGTTAACAAAGTATCATTTATTAGAGAACTTTTAAAAAGTTTTATAAACTTTTAGAGGAATACTACAAGACTAAAAAAAGGAAATTACAAGATTCACCATCTGTTCAGTTTGCACAATATGCTTGTTCCTCTAATCTTTCTGAAATTTTCTGGACCCTCCTGAGAGTAAATTGTACAAAAACCTCCATTGACATCAATTACCTGGATGTTAAGTTTTTTGGGTATTCTAAGTCTTAAGCCATCAAAACACCCCCTGTACCTAACTTGGAAAGGTGTTTTTCCCCTGAAAAAGCAGCTTTAAACTTTAAAGTTATCTTCAGGATCTATATATTATAGTTTAAATATGGCAGTGACTCATAAACTGTTTTAGACTAGAATCATGCAAGGGACTGGGAAGAAAGAGAGGGAGGGAGAGAGAAGTAATAATTATGGGGAGAGGGGGAGGAAGGGGACTGTTACCTGGCTCTAATCCAAAATGCATGTATATAATTGGTATGGGGTATACTCTAAGCCCTGCAATTTTCAAAACAATTCAGTTTTAAAATACGTACTAAAGTTCTGAAAATCAGTTTAGGGACTAGGTTTAGATGCCCAGTTTAGGGTTCTAAGAAAATGTATTAGTTTCAAGCAACTGATCAAGATCAGTAATTACAGTAGAATATAGTAAGAAATATATTAAAAATATTTTAAAGTTAATAGTAGTAGAGAGCATACTTAGTTTGATAGGTCACAAACTCAGCCAGAGAGACCCAGAAAGAAAATGACACTGGAAATAGTGATTAAAAGATGACAAGGACTTAAAGATTCTAGTAGAGTGAAAGAAGACTCTGGTAAAACAACATAAGCAAGAACTGTGTGATACAGAAATGTTAAGAGATGATCAGCATTCTATTAAATTCCTTAAGAAGGTGAAGTAAAAAACAGGCTATGGTATATAAACCTTATATACAGGAATCAATATAACTCAAAACTCTATTTTGAGGCTAAGAAGTGATGTACTTAAAAGAGCCTGACACCAACAGGTAATCAGTAAGGGGGGTATTTTCATGCTTCTAAATAGTTCTTTTTATTTCTTTAATTAAAAAAAAAAAAAAGTCCAAAAAGTACAGAAAGGTATAAGTATGAAAATTAAGTCACCGTAATCATACTCCACAGATAGCCAATGTTAACTGAAGTTATTTATCACTCCAGACGTTTTATTGGGCCAGATTTGTACACACAAAGAAACGATTCTACAGAAACAAGTTCATCAGTCACAACCTCTACTGAAGTACACTAAACGGGCCAGTTAAAGTTGCAATATGGTTAGAGCAGCCACTAGAGGGTAGCCAAGTCTGATATATTTAATCACCTTTCCTACTTTCTCAAAGGCCCCTAATTGACATTCAAGTTAAGGCTTATGGACCCCAAAACCCCATTATATAACGATTAAAAAATAGTTTCAAACAGAAAGGAAAGATTCCCTCAGGGCAACGATGTATTAAGAGTTAGGATGTTAAAGATCAAATTTAGTCGCTCAGATATTTTACCAAGTATCTCTTGGGGATGTAGTTTTTCCAGTAAGGATGGGGATGATTACAATACTGAGCATACAGCAGCATTCCAATACTGCCTGCAGACCCAATGTCTACCCCTCATTTTATGTATTGAAGCAATTATGCTACAAAGTCAACTCTAAATAATATATTAAAAAATTATCCCTCAAAGTACTATACATATCCCAATGATCAAATTATCAAATGTCAAAATTTAAGTATGCCTTCTTTTACATTTTAAACTTTCATATTACTGTCTCACCTAAAAACAGAGTATCTTATGAAATAAAGCTGTATAACCCTCAATTAAATGAATGAAAGCTTTATATAAGTTATTACTTCCCAAAATTGGTAAGGTACAATCACAAAGAATTATTCTAATGATAAAATTATTTACATGTGACCATATTAAGTATAACAGTTCTAGACAACCAGAACCCATCTGAAATAATTGTGCTGATGACTGCTAAAAATCAAATATGCTTTGAGAACACAAAAGTCAAAAAGCAAAGGGTAGCAGAATCTGACGGGGAAAAAGAACCACAAAATTTTGTTTCTTATCAGTGCTTTTACCACAGTGCCACAGAGCATATATTCACAAATGCTGAACATATACCTTAAAGAAATGCGAATTTCAGTCACAATGAGGTATTATCACACATTCAATTATATGGCAAAATTTCAAAATGACTGACAGTACCAACTGTTGACAAGGATGTGGAGCAACTGGAACTCTCAAGCATTACTGCTTGAAATGCAAAAGGAATAGTAAGTTTGGAAAACAGTTGGGCAGTTTCTCAGGTAGTTAAGCATTCATTTGTTATACTTTACCATACATATAACCCAGATATTCCACTCATATATATTTATGCAGGAAATATAAATTATGTCAAATTAAAGACCTACAGCCAAATATTCACAGCACCTTAACTCCACATAGTCCCAAATCATAAGCAAACCAAATGTCCATCAACTCAACAAACTGTGGTAAATCCATACAATGTAAAACAATGATACAATCTTGCCATTTGTGACAATATAAATGGAAAATGGAAGGGAACATATTGAGAGAAATAAGTCAGAAGGAGAAAGACAAATATGGAATGATTTTACTCATGTGGAATATATAAAGACAAAGCACAAATAGACAAAAATAAATCCTTGAAATATGACTGCAGGAATGAGGCTAGCAGAATGTGGAGGGACTGGGAGTAAAGGGTGGGGAGTGATAGATTATAGTGAAGAATTATTAGAGACTTGATAGGAGGGGCATGGTGTGATTACATATATTTGTGTAAGTGTGAACCTACACCCCTATACAGCAGTGTAAACTAATGTTACTTCACTAAGCATAATAAAGTTGTTATTCTTGAAAACAAAAAGACAATGAAAAAGAACTGAAAAATCATGAAGCACAACAAATGAATTTTCTAAGTGTTAAGTGACAGAAGCTTAGCACAAAAAACTATGAACTATACACTTCCATTGACTGATATCAGACCTTCAGAAAAGGCAAAATGACAATGACAGAAAACAGATCCACAGTTAATGGGAATCAGACATGAAAGAAAATGATGACTACAAAGAGATATTGAGGAAATTTTTAGCAGAGTGATAGAAATGTTATTTAGATCATAATCATGCTAGAGGTTTAACAACTATATGGCAAAAATAACTATATAATACTTAAAATTAATAATTTTTATTTTATATAAACTCTACTTTTAAGATACTGATTTAAAATTTTATTAACATGGAGAAAGTTTAACTGATGTAAGACACACTGAAAACTAAACGACACTGATGAAAAAAGTATGCAACCAAAAAGAGATCTCAAATAACCTAAACAATCCTAAGAAAAAATAACAAAAATGGAGTTATCATGCTCCCTAACTTCAAACTATACTATAAAAGTCACAGCTACTATCCAAAATATATTAACATTTCAACACCGAAAAGTAAATAAACAACCTGATCAAAAAATGGGCAGAGGATCCCCAAGAGTATTTAACTAAAGAAGACATACAGATTAACTGACATGAAAACATATTCATCATCACTGATTAGGGAAATACAAATCAAAACCACACTGAGATCAGAATGATTACTATCAAAAAGATAAGAAACACTAAGTACTGATAAAGATATTGGGGAAAAGGAACACCAGTACATGTAAGTTAGGTAAATATTACCACAGTATGAAATTTCTCCTCAAAAAAATTAACAAATATTATATAACCCGCCTTTTACTTTGATTTTATTCAAAGAATATGAAACCACTGACACACACAAATATATGTGCATCCCTATATTCACTGCAGTATTATTAGTATTATTACAATAGCCAGATCTAGAACCAGTTTAAAACTCCAACAACAGATTAGTAGACAGGGATGAGAGATGTTGTATACAGACAAAAGAATTAAATATTCAGAAAAATCCTAAAGGGTGAAATCTTGCTATTTTGGCAACATGGATGGGTCTCAGACGAAGTATGCTGAATGAAAATAAATCAGAAAAGACAAATACACTATGATTTTACTCAGATATGGAAGATTTCAAAAAACAAGGAAAAACAAAACCAAAAAAAAAAACCCTTACACTGACAAAAGAATGGTGGTTACAAGGGGAAGGCAGGGCTAAAAAGACAGGTAAATAGGCTAAAACTGAATGCTGATGAATGGGAACTAGACTTTTGGCAGTGATCGTGATGTAATATCAAAATATAAAACTGTACACCTGAATAAAATTCATTAAAAACATACAAAACAAACTGATTCTACTGGCCAGACAATGAAGTAATCAGATAAACAATGAAAAGAGAAAGTCAAAATTAAGATAATGCATGTAGAGAAATAACTTTTCTCCTTGGGATCTTTACACCCAAGATAAATGTCTACACACTCTACATACAAAGATCTACATAAGGCCTGTATGTATAAGGTGGAAATTGTCTTATTCTCCCAAACCCCAATAAGAGTTCCATAGCTTTACTGAGATGATAAAATGTACAAAATGTTGTAAAAATAAACTTATGTTATTAATATATATATATATATATATATATATATATAGTTCCAGAGTTTTAGCAGGTGCTTACAAGATGCTTGAGAAAAATCTGTCGCTTACTGTATCAAGTCTGAAACATGTCTCCTGTCACTGTACTCACATGGTCATCACTGCTGGTCAATTTTATTGGGAAATAATTGACATATATCATTCTAATAATTTAAGGCACACAATATGATTGATTTGTACTCTAAAATGATTACCACAATAGGTAAAAAGGCAACAAAAGGTTAAAAGGGAAAAAAAATTTTCTTGATTCTTGTAGAATTCTCTTAACATTTATTTTCTTAACTTTCCAACATATCACACATCAATGTTAACTATAATTATCAAGTTGCATATTTTACCCCTAGTATTTATTTTATCTTATAACTAGAAGTTGCACCTTTTGACCACCATCCTCCAATGGCCAACCACTGAACACTCAGAAACAACCCCCATGTTCCTGCAAACTTTTCCTAACCCTTAATAAGAATGCTGTAATCCATTCAGCTACCTCCAGGTTGCCCTAATTACCAGCCAGAACCACACAGCATGGGAAGCACAAAAATGACCTGTTTCCTAAATCTTCATTAAAGGTCACTCTTGTGAGCTATAAAATATTTTTGAGACATCATCACCTATTATATAAAACATGTGATTAAAATGCCACCTTAAATATGACCATGTTAATGTGTTTTATGGGTATGAAATCTTGGGGAGAGAAGAAAATGTTCAAAAATTAAATTGTGATGATGGCTGCATGGATCTACTAAAAACTTACTGAACTGTAAACTTAAAAATAGATGAACCTTATATGGAATTCAAATTTTCATCTCAATAAAGCTTTTCATTTAAATCAACAGTTTACTAGATTCGTTTTAAAGTTTATACTAAACCAGAATATTTTTGATGCAGCATAACTGCACAGGAAAAATGGATATAAAGTAGTAACTGTGGGAAAAGAAGTATCAGAGCGAGCCTTAATGAAACTGGGAGACCACAATGGAAGAGTTGAAAGAGCAGCACATACATTGGGTCAGGGTTGGGAGAGTGAACCTGGGGAAGGAATGCTGAAAAGGATGCTGGCATGGAATGTCTACTGTCCTCAGTATTAAGTAGTTGCTTTTTTACAATCTAATATTAACATTAATACTGTTCTTTACTCCCCAACGTCATGATTATTAAGTCTAATTTTTTCCCAATCTTAGTTCATTTACTTCATCTATGAAACCGCTCTGAACTATATAAAATTAGGTTTTTAAAAAAAAAATCACATAATACTAAAAGATCTAAAATAACACATTGCCTACTTCCCCATTTTTACAGAAGAGGAAATTAATGCACAGGAAAAGTGACTTGCCCAAGGTTTATCAGATAAAAGCTGAGTAAAGAATTGAGCATATTTCTGATCCACAGGCAATTATATGTATCAGCTTATATCATCTATTTTAGAAGCTCACAAAGGGGGTTGTTCTTTCTTAAAACCATGCACAGTAAGTTTAAAATTCTTTATTCTTATAGAAACTGATTTCTGATCTACCCCAAAAGAACTACAGAATGGCCCAATACAACCATGAGCATATCCAATATACTAAATGGTATCACTCACAGTCAATTCAATGGTGAAGGGCAATTTCACTACCAAGATGTAGACTGTACAAAGTGTACAAAGCAATAAATTTTAAGTTCATATTCTTTTTGAGATTCTGAGACTATCATAAACTATTACATATGTAAAGCATACCCTTATGGGAACATCTATCTTCAAATGTGACCTTGCAAATAAGTTTTGCTAGTGATCTCTCATATTCTGCATACAAAGTATTTAGAGAAAAGTTCAGCTAAATTAAACTAAAACAGAAAAGTTAGAGCTTTTCACTATCTGTCATTACTACAGTCCCACTGATGCCTTACCAAAGCCATGAAAAGGTTTAACAGCTGCAGATGAAAGTAAAAGACATACCACTGAACCTGAACTAATCTAATCAAAATGATGCTATTATAATATAAACTTTCAAAATCTAGTTAAAGTTCTGTACCCAGGTTTGGATCCAATACAGCCTTGTACCTTTTAGCCAGTTATCTGACCAAAATGAAACAAAGTAAACACTTTTTCTCCATAACATACCCTCCCTCCTAAAAGTTCTCATTTATTAAGGAAGACCAAAACAAATGAATAATATAAAAACTAAAAATTTCAGAGAAGTAATATAACTGTAATCTATTATTTTGGCAGTCTATTACACAGTACAACTTAAAAAGGAATGAAAACTACCTGTCATAACATCTGCTTTCTTAAAATAGTCCCAGATCATTAGAAAGATGTGGTACATATATACAATGGAATATTACTCAGCAACCAAAAAAGAGAAACACATGTCTTTTGCAGCAACTTGGATGGAGCTGGAAAAGATCATGCTTAGTGAGATAAGCCAGAAAGAGAAAGAAAAATACCGGATGGTTTCACTCATAGCAGGAGTATAATGGACCAGGCGAGAAAATAACAAAAATAATGAACAACCATGGACCAGAGACATTCTGTGGGGGTGGAGTGGGGAATGGGACCAAAAACGGGGGGGGGGGGAGAAGGGAGGGAAATGCACGGGACTATGGTGGTGGCACAGGGGTGATTTGGTGATGGGAAACCCGTGGGGATTACAATTGAGATGAAAAAAAAAATGTGCAAAATGATGTAAAAATAAACTTTTTAATAAAAAAAAATAGTCCCAGATCAGAGAAATTAGAGCTGTACCCAGAGTTTAATACAAATGGAAGTAGGAGACATAATCTAGGCCCAGGAATTTGCTGGCAAACTCCCTCCAAAAGTAGTAGACTAAGCCCATCTCTCTATCATAGGTAGTGGTAGGGTCTTAGTACAAGTTGAAAGTACAGTTTTATTTAGCCTGTTTCCAGCCTAGTAGATATATAAGAGAAATCTAGAAAACTACTTTGTCTCCCCAGTAGAAACATTTTTGGATATTTACACTCAGGACCACAAGGTAGGAGATAAAATAATGGTTCTTTTATAACCTGGTCTCCAAAAATATTTTGAGACTTACTTGATGCTGACAGAGAAAGAAATACCACTGAAAGTGTGGGATATTAGTAGCAAATGAGGCTAGAAATAGTAACCCCTTGTCAAGATGACATCTAAATCTCTTTTCTTCCCTTCCATAGGCAGGTCTGGCATCAGAAGTCACACACTCTTAGTTAAGAAATTAAGGAACTTTTTCTTTAGATTTCAATCTGATTTAACTATTTGATTAGTATAGAAACAGGATTCAATATCAAATGGCACAAAGATATAACACAACGAAGACTCCCTGTGCTCAGATCCTCAAATAATTCATTTTCACAGAAGGCAATGCAGCCATTACCTGCTGATAACCAATGCTAGTAAAAGAGCCAATCTTTGAACTGTTCAACTTGTAGGTGAACATTCTCAAGCAAATTCTTAATTCCAGGGGACTAAAAAGTCTGAACCTTACATTCAATTTCTATTAGAATTTCTGCTGCAATTCCTACAGATCCTATCTCACTCAAAACCTGTGTCTTTCAACTGGCCTTTAAACCTAAGTGCTACCAAGTCCTCAAGATGCTTAGATGGTCTCGAGAACCTAAATTTACATTAAGAGTGACTCTAGAGGTGAATGATGTGGAGGAGAGGAAGAAAAAAGATGGGATAAGAGATGGGGCAAGGAGGATCTCCCAATTGGTACACTGTCCAAACAAAACAGAGTTCTCATTGTACAAAATGTTCACTGTAAACAGGGCCCTGAAACTGACGTTCAGCTGGAGGGTCAAGGGTGGAGACAATAACTTCTAAATTGTTTCCAAATGTGTTTTCATTTTTATTTCAAACTCTATTATTTATTTTACTGTTTATTACAAAAACTGATATAAATTTATTCCTATTTAAAATGTTCCTCTATTTGTAATCCCTTTAGATATACCAATTTATGTAAATTGACAGGCTTTAACTTTGTCATATTATCATTAAGATAGGTTTCAAGACCCACATTTAAAAACTAGTCTTAGAAGTCATTTTAAATAACCTATTCATTCTAATAACCCTTATTTTGGAGCATGCTTATTAGTTAGAGAATATAATAACTATGTGAAAATTATCCAGTTGAAACTCTTGCTTTAAGAAATGCCCCCTATATCAGTTTATTTCAAATACTCGTTACACATGTAAATCACCCAGGGAACTTGTTAAGCTGCATCCAGACTAGTGTGGGGTCTGAGATTCTGCATTTCTAGCAGGGCTCAGGTTTGTTAAATGTAGCTAGTTACTGGATTATATTCTGGGGTAGAAAGAGCCCAAATTATCTGTCAAGATTTCAAAGTATCCATTCCACAATCTCTTGTACTTTATATAACAATGTACACCACACCTTGTGTTGATTTGGGTTTCCTCTCGGTTGTATTCAATTTTTCTAAGCCTCTCTAATTGCTGGACCTAAAATTAATCTAAAATACTATTCTGGGCCCTCACTGGTGGCACAGCGAGTTAAAGCACTGCACTAAGAAGCTTAAGCCAGTTCCGAATGAGTTCGATATCCGAATGAGTTCGATATCCGAATGAGTTCGATTCCTGCCTGCCCCACAGGAGATCTACATGGTGTGGCAGACCTCTCCTGACCCACCCGCTGTTCCCCTCAGCAGTGTACTTGGTAGATCTGCCTGCTCTGCTCCCTGCTCTGTCTCTGGTGAATTCTCTCACCCTCCGCATCTCTGGCCTGTACCCCAGTTCTGTATGAATAAATAAAAATCTTAAAAAATAAAATAAAATAAAATACTATTCTGTAGCAGTGCTTACCATCAGGTAAGAATTAACTCAGAACTAATTTCACGGTTTTGTTTTGTTTTTTTTTAACTTTTACATTACTGTTCAATTAATGATTCCTAAATTCTACGTCCATGAAACCAGTGATTTTTTCATACTTAATGAAGAAGAATAAGGGCAACATCAGTTTTCTGTGAAGCTAAATATATTCTACACAGTTACATGGTATGCTTGTCATAATTTATTGAGAACTAGAGTTTCCAGACTCTAGTAGTGTAGTTTGTGTGTGTGACTGCTGGAGCAATGACAATTACTTGTGGCATTTTTAATCCTTCCTCTAATCCCCAAATTTTGACTAAAGAAACTATGCTGACTCAGGTGAGTCTGAATATGAGGCAATGGACAGGGTATTAAAATATTTAAACACACTAAATAAGATAACATAAATATTTTCTTTCTAAAACATGAGACAATTCCTAAGGTTTTTGATATTGGGAGCCTACGACTTCACCTTTTGTTCTTCCCTCCTCTCTGAACAATCCAGAAATGACAAGAATCACTGGTCCAAAAAAAAAAAAAAATCTCATCTTCTGCTCTGTAGGCACATGTTAGAATTATGAAGTTTTATTTTCTCCTGTGTCAGCTATAACAGTAAGAAGTTTTTAACTGGTTACAAACAGGATGGGGGCAAAGCACTCAGAACAGCAGAGTTCCTGAAGAAAGTCAAATTTACATTTAGCCTCTATGAAACTGGGCCAATTTCACATGATCTGTATAAAAATAAAACAATCAGAAATATTTAGTGTGAGATAAAAATTGTGTGAAATATATCACCATCCCACATTATATTAAATGTAGAGATAAAAACAGCCAGCCAGTCAGTTTGACATACATTTTCTGTTATTAAACATTACCTCAGGTCCATTAAACTCTTTCTCAATTCATTTCCCTACAAAAGACTACATTTATACATTAAGTATACTGTGAGTTATACTGGTAAGATGATGACCACTCTCATGATGCATGTCAAAGGTGACACTAGAGGCAACTTAAGGCATTTCAAATGACCAGAATTATCGACTTAATATGCAAAATATCCATGGAAATGTGTATGTCCCTTTAACTGTCTATACAGTTCAGTGTCATGCAGCACCTTTGTACTTACTGTACTTCATGCACAGTAATAAACTGTAAAGCCACATTAATATTTTCATTTCTATTTTTTAATATTCTAGAAATGTGATCACATTAAGATTTTTCAGTTATAATATTCTCCTTTTGGCAATTAGCACATTATTAACTATGCAGAATGTAATAAATGCATAATAATTAAAATCCATCATTATGAAAAAAGTGATTATTTGATTTAATGTGTTCGGATTCCTGTATAACATGTATAAATGCAAAACTATTAGCTATATCTGCAAAGATACCAAAATTACTTATTTCAATGGTGTTCTGAGAGAGGAAGTTCTGACAACTGTTTTCTACTCCTTACTATTATTTTACTACATGTTAAAATATGTATGATAATGGCTTTAATTACAATTAAGTTTCAAAAGTGCAGTTTTTAGCAACAACAAAAGTTGGCAAGGATGTGGAGAAAAAGGAACTCTCCTGCACTGCTGGTGGGAATGCAAACTAGTACAACCACTATGGAAAGCTGTTTGCAGGTGCCTCAAACTGCTAACCATGGCACTCCCATACGACCCAGCAATTCTACTCCTAGGTATCTACTCAAAAGACACAAAAACACTGATTCAAAAAGATACCTGCACCCCCATGTTTATTGCTGCTTTATTTACAATTGGAAAAACATGAAGCCCAAATGCCCAAAAGTGGATGACTGGGTTAAAAAGATGTGGTACATATACACAATGGAATATTACTCACAACCAAAAAAAAAAGAAAAAGAAAAAGAGACATATGCCTTTTGCAGCAACATGGATGGAGCTGGAAAAGATCATGCTTAGTGAAATAAGCCAGAAAGAAAAGGAAAAATACCAGATGGTTTCTCTCATAAGCAAGAATATAATGGACGAGGCAAGAAAATAATGATAATGATGAACAACTATGTATCAGAGACATTTTGTGGGGGTAGAGTGGTGGATGGGATCTAAAACAGTGGGGGGAGGGAAATGCACGGGACTACGGTGATGGCACACGGGTGATTTGGTGATGGGAAACCCAAGGGGATTGCAACTGAGATGGAAAAATGCACAAAATGATATAAAAATAAACTATTATTTTAAAATAAAAAGTAGTTTTTACTGAATTATACGGATTACCCTAAAATATTCCCACTTTTGGGTGGGTAAAAAAGAAACCTTTACCACAGAAAGCAGATCAAACTGGTACCTGATTCTTAAAATTTAGAATACACCTTTAATTTCAGTAATATGGTTATAATTACCTTCCAGAAATCTATCTTCACTGCTTTTGTCTAAAAAGATTATGTGCAAAACCATTTTTTAACCCTTACTTTCCTTCCTTTTCTATTGCTTCTTCTCTCTTCTCTTTGAACTCTTCTCAAGAGTTCAAAACTGAAAAAATACAGACTTGAAGATTAAACGGAAAAAAAAAAAAAGCCAACTACTATACCACATGATTCTTATCCAGAAAAGTTGGGAGCTATTAAAAGTATATTTCTGGCAATCAACTGTTAGCTTTTATTGGTAATGTAATAATACATGCCTCCACTCATTTTGTACACTGGCACTATAAAGAAATTAAGGTTTGACTGCAAGGAATTATTCTTAGAAATCATCTGTCAATGTCTGCCAACATTTGGTAATGACATTAAACCCCAGTTTTGAGACTTCGGTACTCTTTCTCAAAAAATGTTTAGACAGATATGTCCACTGAAAGTAGATATACAGAATATGCCCATAATAGAGTCTAAAATAAAACTATTCTACGTGAATCTTCTGGGGTTTGAAATGGCACTAAAGAAATTTATCAGAAATTCTCTGCAAATCTGCTGAGTAGACTCTCATTTCGATCTTGCTCATATAAAAAGCCTCAAAATCACTTTTTCAGAAGCTAATTATCTTGCTGAAGATTGTCCATCTTATCTTGTTACAGGTGTAATATTTCACTATTCATGTGTACTTTCATTTGTGATGTCAAGAAAATTACCAAATTTCAGTTAGAAGGATCATAATGGTTTTCTTGTTCAAGAACTGTATTATATAGTTTAAGTCCTAGCTGAATATGGATTGAGTTCCCCAAAAGAACTGTCAATATTATTTCCCAATCTGGCTTGTCTTTACATGATGCCGATCTGTTTTACAGTAAATGACATATTTAAAGGGAAAAACAAAAGTTTCACCTTTAAATGATTAAAAATAAAGTTTTAGAATTATCTTTGGGTCTCATTTTTATATATCATTCCTGTTCTATAACAATGTTGTATATTTAAAAAGTCCTTTGTATGTTGGAAATTTTATGTTGTACATTTTAAATTTTCAAAATTATGGGACCAAAAGTATAAAGGAGAATTTTGGTATAATTAATACTGGTCACTTCCATTTGAGTAAACAGCTATTCTTATTTAAAAAAATAACTTTTTAAACATTTTATTCACTGACAATTACACCTTGCTTTTATCAGGGCAATGCCATCCTAACATAACTCTAACAAGTACAAAATTAAAAGGGAAAGAAAGGAAACCTCACAAAAGAACTGTACCCCATTACATATTCAAGAAGATGATGCTGAAAGATAATGTGCTTGAAATCAGAGTCCTCCTTTGCTAAGATTTATCAACTATCAACTTCATAAAACATAAAAGTTTGCTTTAACCACAAGATCTGAAACTGAATAGATCCAAGTTCTAGAATATTAATTTGACACTGCTGCCATAGCCTCCCTCTAACTTCTACATCCAGCTCCGTGTTACAAATTTTAAATATACAGTACTAAACTCCTCCAAAGGACCACTGTAAAATTTAGAAAACTGACCTGGTCTGATGTGCAATATAACAATAGTAATAAGAAAAGCTGAGAGGAAGAAAAATTAAATTACCACTCAATCTTACAATCCTAAAGGAAAAGTAAATTAGTATTTTAATTCAGAATACAAAAAATGACGATGACTTGAATTTTAAAGAACCAAAGTAATGAACAGTGACTAAGTGGTACCCTGAGGGAGAAGGAAAAAACATACAATAAGAAAGCTTAATATTCTTCAAGGCACACACTCAAAGTTCATTTACACAAATTTCACTAATTCATGTTTACAAACAAGCATGGAGATATTTTAATAATTATAAATTAAGTTAGAATAGTAGTATAATTCAGAACTAGACTATTTCCTAAAGGTCTATTTTTATACATAATGTCTCCTTAGAGTTTGTCCATTGTTTATTGTTGAACCAAGACTAACGTGGTTATATAAGTCTATATAACATATGAATGTATATAACATATGAATGTATATTATTTTAAAGAAAATCAGATCTGAGTATTCTATAATCCAGGCTCTTAACTGAAATGGACAAAACTGGGTATTTCTTTGTTTAAAATGTTAAATTTGAGGGCCCTCCCTGGTGGTGCAGCAGGTTAAAGCACAGCACTAATAAACTAAAGCCTCTGCTGCATGAGTTTGATCCTTGCCCCAGAGGTGATCCCATATGGCGTGGCAGACCTTTCCTAACCCACCTGCTGCTCTCCTCAGCAGGATACTTTGTCAGTTGGCCTGTTCTGCTCCCCACAATGTCTCTAGTGAATCCTCTCACTGCCCCTGCACCTCTGGCCTATACCTCAGTTCTGTATGCATAAATAAATCTTTTAAAAATGTTAAATTTGAATGTATTTTTACTGTAAAAACTCAAATCCTTATGATAGTACAATTAATTTTTCCTTGAATGAGGAAAGATATAGAGACCAAAGATCTTGGTCATAAAAGAATATAGATGTCCTTTTGTTTTTTTGAAAAACAATTATGTATTGCCTGTTAGGCACTAGATTCCAGTATCTAAAATTTAATATTAAAGTCTAGTTCAGTCACAAACACCCTAGGCAATATCCTAATCACTGAATGATTTGACCTTTGAATTAGTCTTGGTTTCACTTTAATAAGTCAATGATTTCAATGAACAAGTCTAGAAGAATTACATAAAGTCACATTAAACCAAAGAGTCAAAGCTGACAGATATTCTAAAATTTTAGTGAGTTTGGAAACTAATTATATGCCGCCACCATTCCTTAGATTCCCTTGTTCTTGTCCCTCTTTATCTTCTTAAACTCAGATCTCTAAGGATGATGATGATGATTTCCACTATTCTTTGAAAATGTTTTCTTTTACATTGATGAATTGTACACAATGTGAAAATACACTATTTTTATCTTTCTAACCTATTCTGCTGCGCCAAATTTTCTCAAATTCCATCCATCTTGTTGAAAATGGCTGCCATTCATCCTTTCTTATGGCAAATTAACACTCGAAGGTATGTATGCACATGTTATTGTTCCATTCATTCACTGAAGGAGATTTAGGCTGTTTCCATGTCCTAACTATTGTAAACAATGCTGTTGTTAACACTGTAGACAAAAGAGCTTTCCACTGTAGACAAAAGAGCTTTCCTGTTGTTGATGGTTTCATATTCTATGGATATATGCCCAAGAGTGAAACTGCCAGGGTATATGGTATTTCCATTTTTTACTTTTTTTTAGAGCTTTACTTATTTAGTTATTTTTTCTGCATAGAACTAGGGGATAGGTCAGAGGTGTGGAGGTCAAGGGGGTAAGGTGGGAGTCACCAGATATACAGTAGGAAATAGAACAGATATGCTTACTGAAATAACACTGCTAAGAGGAGCAGCAGGCAAGACAAGTCTGTTGCCCTATATGGGAGTTAGCTCCTTGGCTAGGAGTAAAACTCAGGTCACAGGGGTGATAGCACAGAGACTTAATCCCTAGGCCACCAGGGAGACCCTACATTGTCCTAGTCTTGTGTTTTCCAATATTGTGTTTCAGAGTTCATTAATTCTCTACATTACTTGTATTTGCCTGCTACTGGGTCCTCCATTATATTTTAAAAATTGGGTATAGTATTTCTTAACTCCATTATTTCTGAATGGGACTGTGTCATATTTTCATCATTTTTATTCTGTTGTTTTGTATCCTTTTTTTCCCCCCGCTAAAGTTCTAGCAACAGTGCCAGAATTGTTGCCCTGGAATTCCCCTTCTGTCATGCTCTACAGCTCTACAATTCCACTGATTTAGGGCTCCTTTCAAGGTTTCTTACTCTACAATTTGTGCCATTCTTCTGTTTTCTAATTTGGTATTTTGTAAAGGCCCAAACATAAACAGATTTTCAACTGGTCTTTTTGCACCTATTAGAGCAGTCATCATATTGGTACCAGCAAGTATAAAAGAGAACCAGAGCAAAAGCCATCAAAAGATCATCTCTAGTAGACTCAGAAATTAAAAATTCCTGTTATAAAGTGTTTACTTGTAGAAGTTGTCAAGTTTTTTTGATATCTCAGTCTGGGATACTGGGTGGCAAGAGTTTTGGATGTCTTACCCTTGGGTGGGGTTTGGCTGGTGTTCAAACTATCTCAGCTGGGCTTCAGAGGTAGCTTTTCCCATAGGGAAGGTCAGATCTGTGACCGTATTCAGACTAGGGGTATTTTATGTTATAAGCCTCAGATTCGCACCAATAGTCTTTGCTCTGTGGCCCCAACTCTGAAAGAACTCCATTGTTTCAAAAAAAAATGTTTAATTCTAATAATTTATGTCCAGTATCTGTAAGAAAAAAATTACTGACTTTTAGATAGTTCAAACATATTTTACTTGTTAGTTTTATTTTTACTTTTTGTACTCACTAAAATACTTTAATGAAATTTCATTCAAGAAGTAGGCTTTGCTTGACTCATCTTTGTATTTCCCTAGCCCGACACCATCTATAACATATGATTAACAGTAGATACTTACCAACTGAGTACTTTAACCACTTTCATTCCAATTGCAAAGGTTTCTCATTCAACAAGCTAGCTAAATAATAGCAATAACTCACATGCACAATGCAACCTTCCAAAAGGCAATTTGTATTTTATTCTAGAATCTTTTTCCGGTAGAAATACACAAAAAGGATGGGGTTATCTAGAATTCACTACATAAGTACATACCTTGGGTTGCTAAAGGTAACAACCTAGGTTGAGAAAATAGTATCTGAAGACAGTAAATTCTCCTAAATCGTGTACTGACAATTGCAAAGGAGATTGGCAAAGGGGGAAAAGGGGATTTTTTTAAACTTAAAAGAAAGTTGAAAAATAAGTTTATCCCCTAAGTAAATCACCTAAAAAGGAGAGAGGAAATATGATTAATAGGATCTGCTGCTTTTCTAACACTGACACAACACAACACAGCACAGCATCCAGTATATTCTCACACAGGTGTCTATGAATTTATAATGCTGTCACCTTTCTATTTCTACCCTTAATTCTTACTCTCATTCATTCATTGTCACACTCAAAGGAGATGTTCAACTACTACAACACTACCTGCAACAAAGGCTAAAATTAGAACCACTGGATTAGTGGATTAGTTAGAGACAACATTCTAGAACATGATTTTAAGATTATCCCTCCTCCCTGAGATAGGAACTCCGGGGTTAGGAACCTGCATATGTGGCTAGGAATCTGCCTAGAGTCTCGTCTAAAGAGGAATACTAACAAGGCACAGACCAGCACCTGCAAAATTCTACCCTTCCACTCAGTAAATTTTCATTGTTTCAAATTCCTCTAGTGAGCCACAAATGTAACAAACTACTTAATCCAGTCTGATTTGTAACTATGCAGGTATGCTTTATTGATGGAAATTGGAGGGTAAGAGTTACAAATCACATATTTAATATTATAAAGGCATCTACACTGTATTTGATAAATATAGACACTGAAGAAATAAAGACGTACCCTACATCCTATGTAGCCCACAATGTCAAAACAATGAAAAATGTTAAGACTCCAGCTCATAATTAGTCATTCCACTGCTAGGGAGGCAATGGCAGGCAATTTCTGAGAGAAAAGTAATGTCTGGGCTTGGAATAAGTCATCTCTCTCCACTGAAGAAGTGGACACTTAAGAACTGCTTTAGCCTGCTCATAAATATCCCCATTCACTTAGAGACAGACATGAGGTGGCTGGCCTAATCTTAAGTGATTCTGAGTAGAGGGAATGTTAGAAAAATAAAAGAAATAATTAGAAAAATGAAATACTGAGAAATAATCTCATTTTCAGTATGGGAAGTTAGCTGCCTGACCTCTGAAGATACTTTAGGATTGTTAGTCCAGTGACTTGAACTGAACAATGGCTCTTTGTTCCTATAATACATTATAATCATTATATAATTATCCTCCTCCCCCAACACACACCATATACTTCTATGAACCACAAATACGTAATTTATGTAGGTCTAAAGAAACAAAACTTAGGAATAAAATTATCACTAGTTCAAATTAATTATTTCTTTACTCATGACAGTCATTCACCAGTAAGAGGAATTCCATACTTTTCAAAAAATAATAATCAAGATCCCAAAGAGATCAGAATCATAGGCAAAATAACTCTACTATATTGAGCTTTGCCATGTAAATATGCTTTGACCAGGCACTAATATATGACAATTTCAACTTGGTTAGGTGGAAGACCAGCAATATTCAGGGGAAAAAATTACTTTAAAGTCCTAAGCTTTGCAAGAAAATTGATAGACCTGTACCAGCACTTTGTTAATGATAACAACAAGCAGTTTATGTTACTAGTAATTTAAGGGAAATCATTAATTTTTTATAAAATTATTCAAAAGCTAGCAGATTAGATTTTCTAACTATGGTTTCATTATGCTTAGGGTCACATAGGAGAGACCAAAAAAAAAAAAAAAAAAAGTCTTATGCTATTAAATATACAACTTTTCCCCTGGATTGAAAAGGTACTTTCTGACCATTCAAATAAATACAAAAATGAGCTTGGATTTTCAGATTATCTAGTAATTGCAAAGAGTAAACTATATCTGTAGAATGAAGCAAGCTAGTGGGCACCAATTTAAGCAAGTTATCAAATTTAGTTATTAGTACACCAAAAGTAGCATGAATTGACTTTATGAATCACCTGACATAATGCGTGCCGTCTTTAAAACATCCTTGGGAAAAAAAAAAAAAAACAGATTAAACTGAGCTTAGTCACGAGGGAACATTATATGTAAATCCAAAATTATGCCACTGTATGTGTGTGTGTGTGTGTATACACATATAACTTAAAGTTATATAACTTGTTTTATATATATATATATATATATATATATAACTTAAAACTTTAAACAAGGTTTAATTCCTTTTAAAAACAGAAACAAACAAACAAAAAAAAAAACCTGTATGTTAAAGAGAATCAAACACTTGAACCTCAATTAGATCCTGGGTTTAAAACAAAAATTTTAAAGCTGCTATAAAGCATTTTGTGAGTAGGGATTGTGTACTAACAAAGTGCTGAAAGGATCTCTGAAAGTATAGTCTTGGGACTGTGCCTTAAATAACATGGTATTGTTGGTGTTTTTCTCAGAAATGATAATGGCATTGTAGTAATATAAAAGAATATTCTCAGAAAATGTATATTGAAGATTAAGGGGTAAAGGTGTCAGGATAATTTGCAGCTGCATGCAGCCAACCGCCCTCCCACAAAAAAAAATAGAGGAAGGGGAAGAAAGTATCACAAGTACTAATAATTGATTTAAGTATAGCACATACTTAGATAACTATGAAAGATAGTCACTACGTTAACTTTTCTGTAGACTTGGACACTTTTAAGCTATAAAGTTGGGGAAAGGTAATGGATGTGGGGGCACCACTATTTCCATCCACATGTAGCACCATGCTTGTTTGTGTCTCCAACACCACCCTCATCACCTTTCCTTTTCTCTCAGTAGCAACAGAGGATAAAGTAAATGCTGGTACATGATGGGCAGAAGAGATATAAAATTCTTCTTCTAAGCAAAAGAAATGCAGTCCAGAAAAACAAGTTCAGAAGAGAGCCCTTCAAGGGTGAGTGAATTTAAAAACCTAGTCTAAGAAACAACACAGTCCCCAAACCTTATTACATATGTTTTTTTAAAAGGCCCCAATCAATTTACAAAAAAAGCCAGTCAGCAGAGTAGGAAAAGCTTTTAAAAATGTAAATCATATTACCCATTTGTAAGCTTAAATGCTTTATAAAACATGATTTATCATCATGAGCAAGAAAATATTAACATTTCCTTTGTTTATCTTCAAATAGGTTAAGTGTGAAAAGAATAGTGAATGAATATGAAAGTTTAATAACCAGAAACTTTTTTCTAATAAGATTTCATTATGTCACTTATAATATGTAAATGCTAAAAGACTGAGAATAATCTCTGAAAAAATATGAGCCTCAAAAAACAGTCTGAAAAGAGTTAAGAAAACTGTTCCACGTATTTGCTACATGAATACTTCAGGAGAAAAAAAAATGTACACCTTATGTCTTTAAAATATGCCCATGACCAGCAAAACAGGGGCAATATGAAAAATTTTTCTCCAATTAAGATTGCTATATTGCAGTGATCAAACACAGTATACCCAAGCAAAATACTAGTCCAAAAAAAAAGGTACAGTAGCTCTTTGTACAAGCATATTTACACTACCAAAAACATTAAGTCCTAGGAGTCTTTCTTGGGAAGAAATACCTTCACAAACACAAAAAGGGAACTAACTGCTTCTTCCCATGATTCAAGTAGCTGAGTTCCAGAAACCAGTAACAACACAAGCTTTTAAGAATCAGGGCTATCTCTTACACCTCTGCAGGTTTCCAAAGTCCCCTCTCCAGTCAGAAACACTCAAACCTGCAGAACTTTGAAGATACCTTTCAAAGGACATGGTTCAAAAGTTTTCTTTGCTGGAAACTAGCTCTCAGGAATATAAACTCTTGTCCCTGATGATCTCTTAAGGGAGGTAGATATGCTAACAGAATGTCTGCACCAAGCTCTTCCTTTACACAGGAATATGAAACAGAAAACAGTAACCACAGAACTGGACCTGTAATCAGTGGCTGAAGCCATAAACTGTTACAGGCAGCACCCCTTGGAGGGGGTTGCTGGTGAGAATAGACAGCCCCAGGAAAAATGCTAAAAACTAACACATTTTTGGCTGGAGCAATGGATAAGAAATATAAGGGACTGAATTCATTCAGTCTTCAGAATTCAACGTTTTCGGATCATTAACATTTGGGGGTCAGTGGATTTTGGCCCCCGCCACACCCATCTTCCAGAAGGCTACTGGGGGTCTCTAAAGGTAGAGGCCTCCTGCAGCCAGCCTCAGAAAGGAAAAGTTAGGAGGCTTTGCAATTAGCCAAGCGACTTAAATGTTCCTGGTTTTACTGCGGTCACTACATGGCAGGGGAGACAAAGGCCCTGAGCCAAGCACCTCACTGAGCTGCGTGAGTGTGGCCATTTGTCAAGTCATTTAGCAGGTGTAGCTGCTGTCTTGAGTGTCACTTGTCTGGTGCTGCACTGAGGCATTTCCGCAGATCCGGGAGTGTCTCCTGTTGTCTTCTTGGAACCTGACCTAGAGTCTGACTGCTGCATATTCCAGGTCAGCAGAGGCAGGAAGACACCAACTTGGACACATGACCAACTTGGAGGAGGAGTTCTGCATCCTCAGTGGCAAGAAGATGCTATATTAGCTACTTTTTGTTTAGGACTAAAAAACAATGGACACTGCTTCAGTTTTGGCCTCAGTCACTCTTTGTTTTTCCGTTTTGTTAAATAAATCCCACTGTTGCTCCCTGAGCCTGAGTAGTCTTGCAACTGCATCCCAGTGAAGAACTCACAGTGACAGGTAAACCACTTAGACAGTGTCCTTTGCTGGTTTTAGTGCATGTATCAGACCCAACCAGTTATTCCCAAGATGGAAACTGGGGCAAAAAGGGACAAGATTTGTATAAGAGTGTCAGGTGCAAAAGGAGACCCTTTCCACATGCCTGTAGAAACACTACCCTGAAATCCCTTAAGCTCCAGTATTCCAAATAAAAAAACCTCTAAAAGAAGTATGGGGGTAAGTTTTCCGTTCTTCTTTGCTTGTCAGGCAATGAATTTCTTGATCTGTTAACACTAAACCCAGTTTTGGAACTTTTTGGCTTTTGAACATCAGAAAAAATTATAACAGGGTGAATCCTAAGAAAAGGGGATGTGCCAAAGTTCACCTGCCCCACCCAAGGGAGAGTGGAGCAGAGCAGGGAAGAGAAAAAGCTGGAAAGGAAACTGGAGAAGAAAGAAGGACGGTGAGAGCAAGAAGACCTGGAGGAGGCACATGGAGTTGAGAGACCTAGGAAGAAGCTGTGCTTGCTTCCTGCTCTTAGACTAGTGAAACAGATGGAGCTGAGAAACCCTTGAGGAGGTTAACAATGGCAGCTTTTATATTAATTTTGATTTTGCAGTTTTTCTTCTTGCCTGGCTGTTTCTGATCCTTTTTATGGTTCCCAACCAGAAGGCATTTTAGACTTATGGCAGACTTTCGGGCCTCAGTAGCCCTGCTTTAGGCCACCCTGTTTTAGGCCACCCTGTTTGGCTGCATAACTTGAAGTGCTTGGAAACTATAGTCTTTGTCTTTATTGCACACTGATCAAATTAAAATTTCTTTCTTTCCAGGCCCTCCCTGGTGGC
>NW_004567102.1:5351197-5360137 GCF_000260355.1 Condylura cristata | reverse complement strand
AAAAAAACTAACGGTTATGTCAAGAAATGTTTACTTTTCATCTTTTAACCAATCATTAACTCCAAAGAAACAGGAAAAAACATAGATACCTTTATCCAATTAATAATATCACAACATGTCCAAGATCCAACTCTTCATTCTCTCACCAAAACTTACCCTTACAATCTTTCTCATCTCAGTAAAAGGTGATTCTATTCTTTCAGTGGCTGAGGCAAAATATCTTGGCATCATCTTTGACTCTACCAAATCATCTTATCAGATCTACCTTCAAAGTAAATTCAAAATCCTAATAATTCTCTAACTGGGGAATGAAGCCAGAGGCTGTTAAAGGTGGCATCCCCTGGAAAAGGGCACAGGTAAGGGTGATTAGCTCCAGTTGCCCTGGTGGGGGAGGGTGAAGAACTGGTAGGGATGGGTACTCTGATAGCAAAAATAAGGAACTTCAGAAGCAGCCTACACGGCTGCCATTTCAGGGTCAGCCATTCCCACTCCAACCATGCTGATCTTCCAGAAGGCTATTGCAGGATTCCAAAAAGGGAGCTTCCAGCAGTCCAGCTTAGTAAAGTTAAGCAGCTTTGCAACTGTTCCCAGTTTTTCTACTGTGATAGCCCAGAGGGTAAGGCCAGGACCTAGAGCTGGGCACCTCCCTGAGCTGTGTGAGTGAGGGATGGCTGTCAGTTCCTTTGGCTGCTGCAGTTGCTGTTTCCAGTGTTGCCTGTCTAACACTGTGCTGGCACACTTAGGCAAATCCAGTGAACATCTCCTGCTGCATCTTGTGCTGTAGTTGAGAAAGTTTTATCCCAACCTGTTGTCTGGCTGCCACATGCTACAGGACCTCAGTGGTAGAAAGATGCAATGTTAGGAGTATGGCCTTTTGTTGGGAATGTGTTCTAGTTCCTTGGTGGCAGGAAGATGCCACCTTGGATGCCTTTTGTTTATGACTCCAAAACACTGGACATTACTTGGGGTGGGATAACCAGCCACCTGTGACTCTTTCTTTCCCTCTTTGTTAAATAAATGCATTACTGTTCCCTGAACCTGAGTGATCTTCTAATTGTACATGAGGTAAAGAACTCAACTCATACAGTGACCACTAAACTATATAGAACTATTATTATTATTAGTGCCTCTTATTGTCCAACTTCATAGGCCTGGTACATTCTATCATTATCTCAAACTTGAATGATTGCAAGAATCTTCTAAATGGTCTGTCTATATCCTCCTTTGTGGTCATTTAGCTGCCCAAATAACCCTTTCAAAAGTAAGTCTGATTGCATCATTCCTTCCAAGTGAACTCTACCCTATACTGACTATCCTATATCTAAAGCAAAAGTTAAAAGTTCTTCCTAATAAAGCCTATAGGCACAATTCAACAACTCAAGCAAATCTCTCCATCTTTTACCAGTCTTAGCTTTCATTCTGCTACACCCAACATGGCATCTTTGCTTTTCCTGAAACACATATTAAATACTCTTCCAGCCCTGTGCCCTCTGTGTTTACTGTCACCTGTACCTGGATTCTCTCCTCTCCTTCTCTAGATAACTACATGGCTTGGTCCTCACCCATGCGCTCCCTTCAATAACATTAGAAAGCTACACAATCATACACACCCCTCAATATTCTCCTTCCTTTATTCTTTTTCTCCACAGTATTTCATCACTATCTGATGTTTATAAACATACATATTTCTGAAGCTAGAGACATTGTCAGTCTTACTTTTCCTCTATTCTCCGTGCTTAAGATAGTATCAAGTATACATTAAGTGTTCAGAGAAGTATCTGTGGAATGAATGATGCTTCTTAAAAACATGCAAGTCTCTCACTGCTCTATTTCTAGAGCCTAAAATAGCCACTGACATGGAACATTACTCAGTAAATTTTGGAGGGAAAGAAAGAGGTAACAGCTAACAATTTAAGACAGGTCCACAAACTTAAACACAAAAGAGAAAATATGAAAACTTGTTAGGAAAAAATTCAAAAAATTCAATGTTAAGTATTTTATATCAGAATGAGGACTAGCTTCAAAAATGACAGAGAGCTACCCCACCCCCCAAAAAAAAGAAAGAAAAATTAGGACACCATATATTTTAATTCTCCAAAAGAAAACCAGTAAGTTTAGAAAGTGTACTGAGAGAATGAACAGCTTGAGTTACATAGGGGAAAATAATGTAAAATGTCAGGAATGGAGAAACAAAAATGACAAAATAAACAAATTTAGAGCAGTGACATTTCTGGCAGGGGAAAAGGGTGGAAAGAGTCTGCAACAGATGTAGCAAGATACCATAGCAAGGACAAAGTTTGGCAGGAATAGAAAGTATAAAGGTCAAACTGGAGATACATATTGAGATCACATATTTACACAGCTTATTGAGAAAGCAACATTAAAGTTCATATCCAGTAGCACAGAAAGAATCCTATGTGCTTCTGTGGTTATCAGGAAAAAGCCCTAATCACACAGTCCAATGGGGTAATAATGCAGCTGTGTGAGGGCAAAGATAAAATACAACTATGGGAAATTTTCATCATTTTTCCAACTTACTAGTAAATGAATATTTTACATCTAATACAGCATTAAAAAGTTTTACCAAGGCCCTCCCTGGTGGCGAAGTGGGTTAAAGCACAGCACAAAGAAGCTAAAGCCTCTTCAGCATGAGTTCAATCCCCACCCAGGAAGTGATCCACATGGCACAGCAGACCTCTCCTGTCTTGCCCGCTGCTCCCCACATCCGTGCACTTTGTCAACCTGCCTATTCTGTTCCCGCTCTTTCTCTGTTGAATCCTCTCACCACCCCTGCAGCTCTGGCCTGTACCCCAGTTCTGTATGCATAAATAAATCTTTTTAAAAAAATAAAAGTTTTACCAGAAATCTAACATATGCAGCATTTTCTCCCAAGTCCAATATTCTTAACAAACAGTATACATTAACAACTAGTTTACAAAACATGCTACAGAAAGGTAAAAATATACAAATTCTACACTAGACCAAGAAACCCAGAATCCACTCCATGCCCAAAATACACTAAATCTATCAAGACAGTATTTAAAAGATGTTTCATTTTAAAAGGATGTACAATAGTGAAAATACCTCCTTTCAAAGAAAAAACAACTGACCCTTAACAAATCATACCCTGGGGTATGTCAGTATAAAGAAAGAATCAGAGTATCACCTAACCCCTTTCCTTTTCTCTTAATCCTGACTAAACAAAGTGCAAGCAATTAGTTTTAGAAGGTCTGATCTGGACAGTCTAATGTTTACACAGAAGTTAAAATTTAGATTGTCTGAAGTACTTTACAAGGGTTTTTAATTTTCAAAAATTCCATGACTCTCAACTACCTTTTATTTGAAAGTAAACAATTACTACCCTAAGAATTTTTTTTTTAAGTCTTCTATGGTTAGATATGGCACACATGAATACAGGTTTCTCAGAAGCAAAACATGAAGATGTTTTAAATTCTGTTTTTCCTACTAACTTCTCATTTATGAAGTTTTTAGCAATAAACCTATCAATTAGAAAGAATGCTATGTATCATTTACTGGGAGGGCTTTTAGAGGAAATACAGAACTCTGATGTACTTCAAACTTTAGAAACTATCTTTGAACACTGTGACCTGTAATCTCTGACTCCTCATATTACAGATAAGAAGCTCTTATTCTTGGAGATCTGCTGGCCACTCACTTTGATTCCTCTCCCTTGTTCTGAGTATTTACAACAGTATTCGGAACTGGGTTTAAATTTCAAACTTAGCCAAAAGATACCAAAATCTAATTCAAAGTAAAATTCCATTCCAATCTATCTATTTCTAAATTTATTCAAGGCCACTTGTTCTCTGAGAAAATGACTGCCCTACATTCAAGATAAGTTTTAAAGCTGATAGTTTGTCTGAATAAGCCTGTATATTGATTATCTTTGTACTCCCCATTTTTAGAACATTTTAGCACATTCTGTATTTTCACAGATATATGTCCTGAATGAACTCTAGAGGTACAGGTTTTGTGGACACCACCCCCAACCCAGACACTGGAACTACAAAATCCCAGTATCACCAAAGGGGCATGTATTGGGTCCTGAGGGTAGAGTTAAGCAGCCATGTTTATTATAAAACCACACATGGGGGCTTTGGGGACCTCTTGGTCTCATGGCTCACAGCTAGTCTCTTGGCTTTTTGCGGCTTTCAGCATGCTATGATAGGGGTTCCAGGTCAGCAGAACTGATAGGATGCATTAACCAACTTCTTTCTTGCCCTTTCCCTGAATTATCCATTTCCCTTTCTCTTGTAAATAAACCCATTATATTAACCTTATTGTGTGTGCCTGCAGTTGACTCTCATAAGTACCTTTAAGCACACAGGTGAGGACCCACAGTCAGGCAACCCAATTCACATTGGGTTGCAATGTTAGTTACATGTTGGATATAAAGGCACATAAAGGAAAATGTGTCCTTTTACTATATGGTTATTTATCTTGTGGTTTTTTATGTGAGAATAAAAAGTATGGGGTGGAAATCATCCTTTTTGGTTAAGAATGGATGGTTCAATATTAAAACATTCCTGACTTCTTCAGAAATTCACCTTTGCTGAGAATGATTAAACCTACTCAGCTAGAGACATCAAAGCAAATGACTTAAAGAAGAAAAGGTCAATGTTAAGGCTGGACAGAGGGAATCAAGAGGTTTTATTTAAAAAACTTATTTTTTTTTAAGATTTATTTATTCATACAGAACTGGGGTACAAGTCAGAGGTGCAGGGGTGGTGAGAGGCTTCACCAGAGACAGAGTAGGGAGCAGAACAGGCAGATCGACAAAGCACACTGCTGAGGGGAGCAGCAGGTGGGCCAGCAGCAGGGTCTGCCACGCCATGTGTATCACCTCCTGGGTGGGGAATCAAACTCACACTGAAGCGGCTGCAGCTAGCTTGCAGTGCTGCATCCTACCCCATTGTACCACTAGCGAGGGCCCTAAAACACTTATTTTTAACTCACTAATGATAACAAACCTACAACTGAGGGCAAGTCTGTATATGTCATCAAGGAAACTAATGAAGTTATTTCTTTGCTTCCAAAGTGACAAGAGATTTTTTTTATGAATAGTTAATGATAACAGCTTACTATTTTATTGATTCCTAAAATAACATTCAACCACTGCCACTAAATCTGTTTAAAACCTCTCTTATTTCCTAGAAGGAGTTTTCTATCTCAACTCAGTTACTTAAGGCACAGATTATAAACACAAATTTCTACAGCAACTGGAACGGTAACCTAAGTGAGTAAAATGAGGCAGGCTCAGAACAGGGTATAGTGAGTCTGTGGTTAATTCAAAAATGGCTGCATGTTTAAACAAAGGCAACACCCACTCAACTACAGCCAAAAAGAACCATGTGGAAATGAAAAAGTACTAGGATTTTTAAAAAAGAAGCCAAATATTCAAAATTTATGTGAAATCTCCTAGTTTTAAAACACTATAGGCATAACAACACACCTGACATTTTTTACTTTGTGTTTTCCTGTTAAAAACTTAATGCACAAGGAACTACAGTGATGGTGCAAGGGTGAACTGGTGACGGAAATGCTATGGGAACTATACCTGAGAAAAGAAAGCAAACATTGTTATAAAAAAGAGAACAATGATGTAAAATATATATAAAATCTTAAAAATAAAATAAAAAGCAAATACCCCTAGAAAAACATTGTCAATTCAGACTAGAACTATCACCAGCACAAGGCAGTTAAAAAACACAACAGGTATGCAATAAAGAAAGACTTGTTAGACAGATCTGAGGTTACAAAACAATCCAGGGGTTGAGACTAGAATAATAAAAAGTAAATTTTACACAGACAATTTCAAAGAGATTTGTCTCTTCAGTTCTATTTGCCTTTACATCTTCTTTATCTTTTCTTTTTAATTGAGATAACACTGGTGTACAACACTGTACAATTCAGTGGTATAGGATCATCTCTCTTCAGATGTTACATCATACCCACCACCAAGGCACCCACAGTCCTTCACCGTACCTTGTTCTCCATTCTCCTGCCTTCAGATAGCCACAAGTATAAAATTAGACTTCTAGGGTTTGTTACTGGTTTGGTTTTCTGTCTCTATATTTGGCTTCTCAGTGAAATTTTATGTTTCTCCTTATTTCTTAATTTTGCTTTTAGTATTATCCCCTCAAATGCATCTGTAACTGGTGGCTGAAGCCATAGCCTGTTTACTGGTGGAGCCCCAGGAGAGGGTTGGTGGTAAAGATAGATAGCCCCAGGGAAACTGCTAAAAGGGGGTGGAGCAACAAATAAGTGATGTAAGTGAGTGCAGAAGGAGAGCCAAGAACAGTCTTTGAAATTCAGCATCTGAAATTAGCAGATTTGGGACCCCCACCTAGCAGCTTTTTCAGAAGGCTCTTGTGGACTGGCAAAGGAGGCAGAACCAGAGCCAGGCAAAGAAGACAAAGACAGGATACCTGGGAGCCAGGCATCTTGCCTCTATTGTTTTGAGTGTCTCTTACCCGGGGTGTGCTGGGACATCCAGAACAGCTCATGTAGCATGTCCTAGTGTGTTTCTTTCTGTCTTTGTGAGTCGGAACCTGGCCGGTAGTCTGGCTACTGCATGTCCACAATGGCAGACAGATGCCATCTTAGACATGTGGTCTATTGTTCACAAGAGCAGCTCTGCATCCTCAGTGGCAGGAAGATACCATTTTAACTGCCTTTGTTCAGGAATGAATAAAACTGGACAGGTTTTGGGTAAAATAAAGGCCATTTTTGGCCTCGGTAACTGTTTTTTCCCTGGTTGTAAAGAAGTCCCTTTGTTGTTATTCCCTGAGTCTGAGTAGTCTTGCAATTGTATGCACTGGTGAAGGGCTCAGTGACCAGTAAACTATTTGGCAATGTCCTTGGCCAGGTTTAGTGCCCTTGGCTGCCCTGTATCACATCCATGTTGTCACAAATGATGAGAGTTTACCTTTTCTTTAAGCTAAGTAGTATTCACTGTGTATCTCACACATTTGCCCAGATCTGTCATTAGGTACTTAGCTATATTTTTAACTTGACTACCCTGTTCCTATTCCCCCCCCCCCCCAAAACTGCTAACTTATGCTTTGCTCTATTGGTGGCACTAATGACTTAACATGGTAACACCAATCTAAACTGATGATCTGTGTTACCTTGAAAATTTAAGTACTAGAGTAAGAATTTCAAATAAATTCTGTTTGTCTGGGCCATGACTATTAAACTCATATATCCTACTATTACCACTTCCTTATTCCTAGCTTTATCTAAACACTTACTATTTGTGAAACTGAGGATCATTACAAAGAAATTAAAAGGCTTTTTTTAAAAAACAAAAGAATTCCCTTGAGTATTACATTCTTCCTGTGTCTCACATGTTCCTAATGCTCAATAAATACTGGTTAGAACCTAGCTAGTAGATCTCTTTACAAAGAAACTTCAAAGGAAATAAAAGTAAATTACTAGAAGTATCACACAATTGAACAATTACAAAAGATTTTTCAGGTAATTTTCATATTCAATGTGTTGAGAATTAGAAAGTGCAACTGCTACAGTAGACACATGAACACATACAGCAATGCCTTCTGAAAATTAACCAACCAAGTCCTAGGATTTTCAATGTTCTCAAAAGGAAAATAAGCTGACAGCAATTACAATTAGTTCACTGTCTAAGATGGGGTTTAGCTGGACCCTGCTTTGGAGAATAGCTCACTCGCATAGATTGTTAACTATGCTGGACACCTGGCTGCTAGAATGTAAAACAAATTTTAAATAAAAAATACGTAAGTCACAGTTTCTGCCAACATCACTATGTCAATAGTGACACTGCTTTGTTCAAATTATGAAATCAAATAAATTTAAAAGTTGCCAGAAAGTCTCTGCACACTATCAACTAAAGATGAGCCTATTGTACGATTGTGATGGGTGTTCAAATTTTTAGTTTGCTCTCTGATACCAAGTAGGTAAGCATGGAAGCTTAATGAAGTTCAATTTATTTACTTTTGTTTATGGTTATTCTGCTGCAGTCAAATGTCCAGAAGTTTACAACCTATGTTTTTCTTCTATGTGTTTTATGAATTCAGGTGCCATAACCAAGTTTTTAATCCATTTTGAGTTAATTTTTATACACAGTGTTAAATAATGACCTGGTTTCATTTCCTGATTGTGGCTACCCAGGCTTTTCAGCACCATTTATTAAAAAGACTCCTTTTCTATGATATGGACTTGGCTCCTTTGTGGTAAATTAACTATTTATATATAGATAGCCACAGTTCTTGGCTCTCAGTTCTATTCCATTGGTATACATGTGTCTGATCTGTTCTAATACTGTATTGTTTTGATCATTATTGTCTTATAGCATAAAGTCAGGGAAGAAAAACCTTTATTCTGAAGATTACCAAGGGTCTTTTGTAGTTCCTAAAAATTTCCAAACTGTTTTTCTATTTCCTTGAAAAATGTCATGTGATTTTGACAAGAGATTACACTGAATATGTATATTATTTTAAGTAATGACCATTTAAACAATTTTTATTCTTCCAATCAATGAACATAGAATTGCTTTTCATTTCTTGATGTCTTCACTTACTTTTAACATGTATTGATCTTTGTCATCTTTTATATTTTCTCCCAGATATATTATTCTTTATCATGAAATTGTTTTCTTAACTTTCTACTATTTACATACATAAATGCAGCACAACTTTGTATACTGATTTTGTAGCCTGCCATTTTACTGTACCCATTTGTTATTTCTGGTACTTTTCCAGCAGTGTCTTCAGGGTTTTCTTTGCATATTCCTCATGTTGAAAAACAGACAAAATGCATCACGACTTTTCCAACAACCCAATAGATGTTGATAGTAATTTCTTGTGACCCTTTGACTTTCTGCATTGTCTACTGTAATTGCACTACTTCCATTAATTGCTTTTTTAACTTTTTTTTTTT
>NW_004567102.1:5331203-5351062 GCF_000260355.1 Condylura cristata | reverse complement strand
GGGTCAGGAGAGGTCTGCCACACCATGTGGTCACCTCCCAGGCAGGCGGGAATCGAACTCATGCGGAAGTGGTTTCAGCTTCTTAGTGCAGTGCTTTAACCCACTGCGCCACCAGGGAGGGCCGAATTGCTTTTTTAATTAAGTGATTTCTTTCTCTGTTGTCACAATTTTATCTTTTCCAATACCCAGTTTTATTTTATTAATGTTTTATACTGCCCATCTGGTTTCTGCTTATTTCCACCCTAGTTTTTTTTTTATTTCCCTTTCTTCTGACATGCAACTTGATTTGTTCTATTTCTAGTTTCTTTAGATGTAAGGTTAGATTATTTATGTTTATTGATGTGGTCTGTAATTGCTCATGAACTTCTTAGCATTGCTTTTGTTTCATTCCATTTTAACTGGTCTCCATCTAATATTTTACTTCAACTTTGATTCTTTTTTTAAATTGTTGTTTATTTTTGTACAATATTTGATTTCTCTGCTCAGGTGTAATCACCATAGCTACCCCAACACCACATCACCCATGAACCAGCATCATAGTTCCTTGTGCTCTTCTCCCCACCCCATTTGAACTCATCTCCATCCCCGCCCTGTTGTATGTCTCAGATCTATAATATGCCTGTAAGTTTGTTGTTGGTTTTTTTTTTTTTAACTTTGTTTGGTTTCCCTATATTCATCCTATAAGTACAACCACACCATGTTTTTCTTTTTCCCTGACTTACTTACTTTGAAGCATAATCCCTTCAAACTCCACATTGCTGTGAATAGCATGAGTTCATCTTATTTGATTGCTGAATAATATTCCATTGTGTATATATACCACATCTTCTTGATCCATTCATCTGTTGCTGGGCATTTAGGCCATTTCCATATCTTAGCTAATGTAAGTAGTGTTACAATAAACATAAGAATGCAAGTTTCCTTTCAAATTAATGTGTTTGTGTCCTCTGGATAGATTCCTAAAACTGGAATCACTGGATCATATGGTAGATCTATTTTAGAAGTTTGAGGAACAGCCACTTCCTTCCACAGTAATTGGATCAGTTTGCATTCCCACCAACAGTTTAACAGGGCTCCTTTTTCTCCACATCCTCACACAGCATTTGTTGCTGCTGTTTTAATATGGGCCATTCTCACTGGTATAAAGTAGTATTTCATTGTGGTTTTGATTTGCATTTCCCTGGTAATAAGTAATGCTGAACATTTTGCTTGTACCTGTTGGCCAGATGCATTTCCTCTTTGGAGAAGTGTCTTTTCAGTGCTTGTGCTCATTTTTCTCACTAGGTTGTCTGCTTTGTTTCTGTTGAGCTTTGTAAGCTCGATGTAGATTTTTTATATCATTCCCTTATCAATTATATGGAGTGCAAATATTTTCTCCCAATCTGTAGACTGTCTCTTCATTTTGGATCCTGTCTCTTTTGTGGTACAAAAACTTTTTAGCTTGATATAGTTCCAGCTGTTTGTCTTTACTTCATTTTTACTTCTGGGAATAAGTCCTCAAAGATGTTTCTGAGATATATGTAATGGAGTGTTGTGTATATGCTTTCTTCTGTGTGTTTAATGGTTTCAGGTCTTAGGTTCAAATCTTTTATCCATTATGAGTTGGTTTTTGTATATGATGTGAGATAGTAACCTAATTCCATTCTTCTGGATCAAGTGGTCCAGTTTCCCCAGAAATAAAAACCATTTATTAAAGAGAATGTCCTTGTTCCAGTACATACTCTATGCTCCTTTGTCATGATCAGCTGTAGTTAGTTAATCACATACATCATCAACTTTATTGACTTTATTTCTTGGTTTTCAATTAGATTCCACTGGTCTGTGTAGCCTGTTTTTGTTCTAGTACTATGCTTTTTTTAAATTATTGTGGTTTTGTAGTATCATCTGAAGTCAAGAGAGTATAATGCCTCCATTCTTCTTTTAAGTGAGGAGAACTTAGGCTAGTGGAAGATATTTTTGTAATTGTATGGTGAATTTCATCAATATTTGTTTTGTTTTTGAAGAATGCTATTGAGATTTTTATTGGAGTTGCATTGAATCTGTAAATTGCTTTTGGTAGGATGGCTATTTTGATGTTAATTCTTCCCATTGATGAGTAGGTAATGACTTTCCATTTCTTCCTGTCTTCTGTATCTTTTAATAATGTTTTGTAATTTTCTTTGTATATGTCTTTCACCTCCTTTGTTAGATTCTCAGATATTTATTTATTGGTACAACTGTAAATGGGATGGCTTCATTTCTTCTTTAGACTGATTGTTTGCATATTAAGAAGCCTATACTGTTTTCTGTATGTTGACTATTATTTACCAAACTGTTTTATGGCTTTAATTAGTATTTTATGCATCTTTTAGGGTTTCATATTTATTACCATATCACCTTTAAATAGTGCTAGCTTGTTTTCTTCTTTCCCTATTCGGATTCTCTATATATCTTTTTCTTATTTAATTACTCTAGCTAGGATTTCCAGTATTATATCAAAAAGCAATGGTGAAAGAACATCTTTGCCTTGTTTCAAATCTTAAAGGAAAGGCTTTCAGTTTTTCAACATTAAGAATAATGTTAAGGCCCTCCCTGGTGGCGCAGCGGGTTAAAGCACAGCACTAAGAAGCTAAAGCCACTGCAGCATGAGTTCAATCCCCGCCTGCCCCGGAGGAGATCCACATGGCATGGCAGACCTCTCCTGACCCGCCCGCTGCTCCCCTCAGCAATGTACTTCGTCGATCTGCCTGTTCTGCTCCCCACTCTGTCTCTGGTGAACCCTCTTACCACCCCTGCACCTCTAGCCTCTGTACCCCAGTTCTGTATGCATAAATAAATCTTTAAAAAACAAAAAGAATAATGTTAATTGTGTATTTTTCAAATATGACTTTTAATATATTAAGATATGTCCTTTCTATCCCAAGAATTTTGAGGGTCAATAACCATAAATGGATATTGAACTTTATCAAATGCAGACTCAGCATCTATTGATATGGTCATATCGTTTTTATTTTTCTTTTTGTTGATGTAGTAAATTACACTGATTGATTTTTGGATGGTGAACCATCTTTGTGTCCCTGGAATAAATGCCACTTGGCATGTGCTTTTGACACATTCTTGGATTGGTTTGCAAGAATTTTATTGTGGATTTCTGTATGTGTTCACTAGGAAGATTGGTCTCTATTTTGTGTGTACTGTTTTTGGTTGGGTTTGATATTAATGTAATGTTGGCTTGATAAAATATATTTGGTAGTTTTCCATCTTTCTTGATTTTTTTGTAAAGTATTTTTGTAGGACAGGCACCAGTTCATCTTTAAATGTTTGGATGAATTTGTAAAATCATGTGGACTTTGTTTTGGGAAAGGATTTTGCTTCTTGGTTGACCTAAACATTCATCATGTTAAGTCTTCACATGCTTGATGATCTATACTCACTGATGTAAGTGGTGTGTTGAGCTCCTGTATTATTATTGTGCTGCAATCAATGTCTCCCACTAGATCCAATAATAATTGTTTTATAATTTAGGTACACAATTTGGGTGTCCATAGAAGTTTTATCTTCCTGGCAGATCATCATTTAGTGACTTTGTTGCCTATTATGATTTCTTGGCTAAAAGTCTATTTTATCATTATAAAAATAGCTGTTGCTGCCTTTTTTCTGTGTTACTGGCATAGAATATCTTACTTCAACCTTTGACCATGAGCTATGTTGGTCTTTTTTGTGATAAGATAGATTAATCCTGCTTTTAATGATCGGGTCACTATGTTTTTTGACTGGTGAGTTTGAATCTTTCACATCTGATTGTTGAGAATGGTGCTTAATTACTACATTCCTTTTATTTTTCCTATTTCTGTTTTTGGTTTTGTTTTGTTTTAATGTGCTGTTTCTTATTCCACATCTTTCTTTTAACTCAGATGATTTTCCCTGATGATTCTCTTGAGATTTTTTAATTTCCTGTTTTTCATTTTTCTTTTCTATGCCTCTAGCCCATATCACTATTTTGTAATTACCATGAGGACTGTATCAGCATTTTTGTATTTCAAATACTTTTGGGGGGAAGGAGCATCATTTAGTCTTAATTTTGAAGCAATGTTTATAGCTCTCTTTTTATCCTTGAGTCCTAATCACCAGCAGTGCTACCCTGATCTGAAAGCACTGTGGTTGCAGTTTCATAATGTTTTGTTTTGTTTTGTTTTTAAGATTTATTTATTTATTTGTACATACAGAACTGGGGTACATGCCAGAGGTGCAAGGGTGGGAGAGGATTCACCAGAGACAGAATGGGGAGCAGAACAGGCAGACCTATGAAGTACACTGCTGAGGGGAGCAGTGGACGGGTCAGGAGAGGTCTGCTGCGCCATGTGGATCACCTCTGGGGCAGGTGGGAATCGAACTCATGCGGAAGTAGCTTTCTATTCTTAATGCTGTGCTTTAACCCACTGTGCCACCAGGGAGGGCCCATGTTTTGGTTTTTAAAGTCTCCCTACTTACTCAGAAAAGAAGAAACAATGTTAATACTATAAACACAATAGCACTACAAGTAAATCCATATCTACTACCAATAGCAAGGCTGGAAACACTACATGTGGTCCCCTCTGACTCAAGCCCTTAATTTATCTATTTCTCTTTTAGGAAAATCTTTTATACTTTAAAATTTACCTCCTTTCCTTGGTATGCTCTCCCTGTACCCTATAAAGTATGTTCCAAATGTGCTTTTTGTTTTTCTGTGTACACACAAGTAAATAGAAAGCAGAGGACTAAATTCATGTTATAATTTTTCTAGGCGTCTACTTCACCAAGCCAAGGTACTGCTTACCCAACAATTAATTTTAATATTGTAGAGGGGAAGGAAAGATATTGTCCTTTATGTTTTAATCTGGGACAAGAACAAATCCAGTAATAGAACGTCAACATTAATTTGAGAGGAGATGAAAAATGACTTAATAACACTGCAGCAAAGATTAACATTGTACGATAGATCATGAAGCCATAAAACTCTTGACAAATTCATTTTTGTATCACTGTATATATTCTTGCTAATAGGGCAGGGCATATCTGGAAGACTGTTAATACCTTGCTGCACAAATGCTGGCCAAGTTGCACTGCATGGAGATGTATTTTGCAAAAGGTGAGAGGAAAAAAGAGAATTGTCCTCAACCATCTGCAGTTTGCACTGAAATGCAACATGGGGGTGAATAAGGGCAGAGTGATTTCAAGGAGGGACCTGACAACACTCGCTTGAAATCAAGTGGTACAATTCAGAAAATGAGTTGATGGTTACCAGGAAATTTGCTTCCACTTCAAGACCCTCTAGCTGAGGAATTAAGAGTGGAAAGATGATCAGCAAATGAAACAAGACAGATTTTTACCCCCAAACAACTATTTAAACATGATGCCAAGCCAATAGACCAAGAGGGGAATCCCAGTTTGACACAGCAGGAACTATAGAGTTCTTAAGTCAAAAAGTAAAAGTAATCATATCTCTTTAGACTAAAAATAGCTTCTGCTTCTAGCTAACTTGGACTATCAGGAAATGAATTTATCCTCCTGTTTGGAACAATACAAAAATCCAGACAAAAAATTCATGAACCAACAGTGTAGTGTTTTGGGACATCTGACAGAAAAAAAAGACACTGATGCTAAAATATGGAAAAATAAGAGAGACAAGTTCTATGACTGTCTCAGGGTATTATCTGAAGGAGTTTCCAAGCCACAGAATTAGGAAGACAAATTGAAGTAGAACCCAGCAGAAGCACTGGATTCAGGGACCTGCAAACTGTGCAGCTGCAGCTTAAAAATATTCTGTGCTTGGTTTAATGCTCTCATTTGGACCTGAAAATTATGTAGTACTTCCTGTCTGGCAGTTAGAATACTAGGACAGAATAACAGATCAGCACATACATTTAAAATATGAGGCAAAAAAACATTAAACAGATTAGAGGGAACAGCTACTTTCATGCACATAAGGTTGGCACTAGTGCCTAATCACAAAGGTCAGACAGAGGAAAGTCATAATTAAGAGGAATGGGGAATATTACCTCAGATGTGGATAACAATTAACCTAGACTGAGTGCTACTCTGGACGCTCTTAAAAAGTCATAAAAGCACAACTCTAAAAAGTCAAATTGTCTTCAAGTAAGATTATTACTATCTCCTAGAACAAAGTTCAAGAAATTCTGTAGGTAGACAAAAAGTATCTACCACTTGGGAATCTCCCTGGTGGCATAGGAATTAAGTCTCAGGGCTATCATGTTATCATGGCTGCAGGCTGAGTTCGATCCCCAGCCAAGGAGCTAACTCACCAAGGGCACAGCTGGCCACTCTTGTCTCACCCACTGTTCTCACCCACTCTTGTCTCACCCACTGAAACACAGTGCTAAGGGATCTGTCGGTTCAGCTCCCTGTTCTGTCTCTGTCCTCTCACCCCTCACACCTCTGACTAACAAGGTAAAATTTAACCATATCTGGCATCCACACAAACATTATCAGGCACAAAAAGAAGTAGAAAAACATAACTCATAATGAATAACATATCATTAGCAACAGCCATGGTCTGAATGTAGTGTACTAGCCCAAATTCTTCAACTGAAATCGTAACCACCAAAGGTAGTGAAGTATTTTTGGAGGTGATGAGATTGGTGAGGATGCAGCCCTCAACAATGGTATTAATGCCCTTATGAAAGAAATTCCACCTACCTGGTCACTTCCATCATGTGATGATACAATGAGAAATCTGGTCCTGTACAGCATTATCTTTAAGCATTCCAACACCTTTATTTAGGACTTCCAGTCTCCAGAATTTGAGAAATAAATTTCTGTTGTAGCTAAGCCACCTAGTCTGTGGTAATTTTTTAATAACAGCCCGAATGGACTAAGCTAGATCAACCCAGAACTAACACAGATGTTATAATTCACAGGTAAAGGTTAAAACAACAATCACAAGATCTATCAATCGCTGCTAACATAGTTAAGTACACAGATAAACAATGATAGCATTAAACATCCATGTTAGAAATGAAAATCTACGTCACTGAACTCAACTTCCACCATAAAAAACTAGGAAGTATAAAAAAATAAACTCTGGGATATATAAAAGAAAGGGAAAAATAAAAATTAGAGAAAATAAAAAAATATATAAAAGAAAATGAGATAAAAGAAACAGAAAACCAATTCTTTGAGATAATCAATAAAATATTAAACCTCTATCAGGCTGACCAGAAAAACAGGAGAAACTACTGGCTACTGATATCAGAAATAAGAGGTAACATCACTATACTTTTGTAAGTATTAATGGAATTTCATAAACAACTTTATGCCATAAGAAAAGTTGCATGAAGGTGACAACATCAGACAATATACTAGGGTTTAAAAAAAAAAAAAAGCCAGTAAAACTCACTCAAGAAGAAATAGTTGATTTTTTAAATAGTCCCAGTATCTTTATTAAAAACAATTGTATTTGTAGTTAAAATCTTCTCATGAAAAAATACTGTAGTGGTTTCACTGGTGAATTCTACCATACACTTAAGGAAGAAATAATGGTAATTTAAACAAACTTTTACACAGTAATTGAAGTGCAGGAGATACTTCCTAACTCACTCCATACAGTTAAAATTTATTCTGATAACAGAACCAGACAAAGACATTTTTACAAGATAAGAAAACTACAAGTTACTAATATCCCAAATGTACATAAGTGAAAAGTTTTAAACAAAATTAATCAAACTGAATACACATTACCCATGAAAAGGACACTATCCCAAAATGTAGGACTAGTTTAACTTTGAAAACCAAGTTAACATAATTAACTGTATTAACAAACTCAAAGAGGGAAAGCATCAGATCTACTTAATAGATACAGAAAGATTTTACAAAACATAACTTTCATTCTTCATAAAACCTCTTATCATAGTAGAAATAAAAGGAAACTTCTTAAGCCTAACCAAGTGCCAGCTAACTTCATATTAATGTGTTCTCACTACTTTCATTTAATATTGTGCTGAAGGAGCTAGCCAGGACAACCAAAAAGAGGTGTGAGGGGAGTTGAGATTGTAGAGAAAGAAGTAAAATTCATTAGCTTCACAGAAAACATGTTTTTTTTTAAATGTAAAAGAATCCCAACAGAGCAATAATGAAGTTACTAGAACTAATACCAATATGTAGCTTAGCAAGGTTAGAGGATACAATACAAAATTAATATACAATAACTGGAAACAGAAAGAATTTAAATGTCATTTTCAATAACATTAAAAATAGTAAATTTCCCAAAAAGTAAATTTTTAGGGAAGATGTGAGGTATACAATAAGATATATAAGTAACATTAAGAGACATTAAAGACAAATGAGATAAATCTTGATCACTGATCAAGAGACTTAACATTAAAATGTCAATTCTCCTTAAATTACCTGTAGATTCTCAGAAATCCCAATCACAAATTTATGAGGTATTTTTGTAGAAATCAACAAAACTTATACTGAAATGCAAAGAACCTACAGCAAAAACAATTTTGAGTACAAATGAAGTTGAAAGGTTAACAGCTGGTTTCAAGAATTATCATTATGCTTCAGTAATCCAGAATGCGGTACTGCCATAAAGATGAGAATACAATACAACAGAAAATGGTCCAAAAAGAAAACATATAAATAGACAACAGGCCACACAATGGATTAAAGACAGCTTTTTTTCAACTATTAATGCTGAAATAAAGTTGGATTCACAGTTCATAGCACATATAAGAATTATCATAAAATATTCATAGATCTAAAACTTCTTGAAAAAATTTTTTAAATCTTTAAAAGCTTAACAGAACAAATTAATAAATTAAATTTACCAAAGTCAAAAACTTCTGCTCTTCAAAGCTCAGTTAATTAATATAAGTTAATGTAAGTATAAGATACGAAGGACATCTTCACAAGGCATATTTTTGAGAACTACTTTATGCAGAATATGTAAGAATTCTCCAAATGTTAGCAATAATTAAAAAACCAATGTAAAAAAAAATTTCAAAAGTTTTACCACAAGATTACATGAATGATAAATAAGCATATGAAAAGATGTTCTATGTCATTACAGAAATGTAAATTAGAACCACCATGATGTACCAGTATATACCTATTACATTAAAAAGAGCCTACTATGGGCCCTCCCTGATGGCACAACCGGTTAAAGCACAGCAGTAAGAAGCTAAAGCCACTTCGGCATGAGTTTGATCCCCAGAAAAGTGACCCACATGGCGCCACAGACCTCCCCTGACCCGCCCGCTGCTTGCCTCAGCAATGTTCTTCATCAGTTCTGCCTTTTCTGCTCCCACTCTGTCTCTGGTGAATCCTCTCATCTCACCTGTGCCTCTGGCCCATACCACATTTCTGTATGCATAGATAAATAAATCTTAAAAAAAAAAAAAAAAAGAGCTACCATACCAAAAATGGAGGAAAAAGAACTCCTACACATTGCTGGTCAGAGTATTAAATGGTATGACCACTTGGAATACTTTAGCTGTTTTGTAAGTTAAACATGATCTAGCAAGTGATCCAGACATCTATTCCTAGGAATATGCCCAAGAGAAAGCAGTATAAGAAATGCATGTCCATGTAAAGAATTGTATGTGAATGTTTATAGCAACTTTATTTCTAATGGTTAGGTCCTATAAACAACTGGAGTAGCCATCAGTGTATAAATAATAAATTTATAATATAACCACAAATTAACATACTACTAGCAACCCAAAAAATCAAATTATTGATGAAAGTAACAATATGGATGAACCTCAAAATTATGCTAAAAAAAGACAGGAAAAAGGACTATATGCTGTAAGATTCCATTTATAGAGATGTCTACAAAGGGCAAACTAGTCTAAGCATCAGGTTGCCTAACTAGTCTAACCAGGTCAGCTGGTTGCCTAAGATGACTAAAGCAAGGGAAAGAGAGATTTTATTAGGGGCAAGAGAAACTGCTGCAGATAACAAATAGGTTTACTACCTCAATGATAGTGATGATGTTTTCTTTCAGAAGAATATGTCTATACACATGTCAAATATATCTAAATGTGCTTTATAAAAATGTACATAAGCATATTTCAAATATAAGCCGTGTAAGTATTTCAGATCATTATGCTATGTTCATCAATAATCCTTTTCCCTTTTTCAGCATTTAAAATTCTACTTGAAAAAGCATTTCTCAAACTAGAATGTACTTCAATTTATTCTTCAGGTTTCTGCATTACAACCAGGAGTGCGTTTATATTTAATGAAATGTTTTAGTGAGTCTTAGTCTTTAGTGTTTTAGTGATCGTCTTACAGCCTAATCATCATCAGCTATAGATTAATTTGGGTAATGCAAGAGTAAAGTTGCTTTGGGTGAGAAATTTATGAAAAGCAAAATTAGTCTCATCTTTCAACTTTTCACAGTATTTGCTAACAACCAATTTGCTAACTCAGAGAATGAACTTGAGTGAAAAGTTGTTTCTTTTCATTACTTAATCTTAACTCATGAAAATAGATCTCCTGTTGCTACAACACAAACAAGGAAACTGAGGTAACTTATAATGAAGCAGATGGAATTATAAGGAAACAGCTTATCAGTTCAGATAATTGGCCAGTTTCTTGGGACAGGATGTCTTCAACTTAATCCAATGTATGACAGAAAATTATTTTTTGCTATACAATGAAGCTACCCTACTTAATCTATTAATGAACATAGTTTCATTTCAATTGACCTTTAACTGATAACCTGAATAACACAGGGTTAATGACAAACTTTAGAGATGCTAGCTCAAGGAACCTATAAAGATTCCCATGAAAAGTAAGAATAGCTTTGTAACATGAACGATCACAAATTTATCTGCATATAAAATACTTTAAAATAATGAATATTTGTAAGAAGAAAAGTGACAAATATAGGAAGTAGGCAAAGAAGCATTGTTATGAAAAGACAAAAAACTACTGCTATTTCTACTTCTTAGTCAACCAACTTTAAGTAAAGCAAAAGTTGATTGTTTTCCTAAAGATACACAATAAATTATCAGGTCACTAAAACAGTTTATCTAAAATGGTGACCCAAACTAACCTACAATATACAATTACTAAAGGTATTGCTCATCTAGGTTACCATGAGTGCTTCACAATGCTAAAATTTTCCCAATATAAAAACTGAAAATAGTGAAAACAGTGCTTCATTTACTTCACGAAAAAATCAACATGATTTCTGGTAGTATTAAGGTCTTCGGTTTAAAGAAAATCACAATGGCATGCTTTCTTTCAAATCCTCTACTTAACATGTTCAATACAATACTCCAGAATTGTGATACAAAGTACATATGCACAAACAGCACTGTTACATGTGACTACTGAAATTAGACAATTGGAAAATTCAGGTCCTCAATCACATCATTCACACTTCAAGTTCTCATTCACCACATGTGACTACTAGATAACCTTGCTAAACAAGTAGCACAGATAGATACACAACATGTCTATCATCACAAAAAACACTTTTTTTTTAAAGCAGCACATCTCTGGGTTGAGGTGGTTCTCATTCACAAACTCTTTTTAGTCTTTCATGTGAATTAGTCCTTTCTAAAATCCACATTCTGAAGGCACCCATGGAAAAATTTAATTTTAGATACCATCAACCTAGAAAGCAGCACAAAATGTTTTCATCCTATAAAGTGTTCTTTACACCTAGGTTGTATTAAACAGTTGCAAAGTGTCATTAATAGTTTGTTACTCAAAATTGTTCTGTCCCCTTTGAAATATTTGAGAGTTGACAAAAAAGAAAATCCTAACAATCTTACCAAAGCAGCAACTTAGAAACTGAGAAAAAGCAGTCAAAAATTAAAAGTTATGGATAGTGACAGAAAATCTAATGGCTTAGACAAATGAACACACGGGAAAAAAGTATCAGCAAAACTTAGTAACTGTTAAGTTTTTTCAGAATAATCTATCATTTTACTAATGGATATAAATGTTGGCAGATTGCATGAATAATTCAGGTCCATTTCCATTAAGTGGAATCTGTATTAAATCCATACATCACTGAATTCATAGCACGTTTTTCCGGTTTACTAACAAAACTACACTAATCCTGGTTTATATCCAAAAATAAAGATAAATATTATCTAGCTCTCACCTACCTCTACCTCTCTGACTTAAGACCTTTGGCCAAACGAAAATCTTGCCCAATGTTATATTTAACTTAGAAAAACTAAAAACAGTGTTAGTACCTGGTCCCAAACATCGATCCACAATAACAAACTCACATACAGGTAATGGCTATTGTGATAGTAAGAATTATTCTTTGACATTTCAAAACAAAAATAAATCCTAACCCTTTTATAGTTTTTAAAATGAACATCTTCAGGTCACTAAGCCCATAATAGATGCAAAAAAAGGCTAGGCTGCTGCATCTCTTACTCTCACAAAATATTTATTGTGTGTCAGACAACTAGGAGTGTATTTTCGTTAGTAAAAAAATTATTCCTGAAGCTTTACAAAGTCAAGCACAATCTTTGAATGGATGACAATTAAAAGCCTGGTATGATGAATTGATGCTTAAGAGTGAGGTTTATGTGCTGAACCTGGTGCTATGTGGTTCCTCTGTATGCAGCTGGAAGAGCAGCTGGTGCCTAAGTCACTGCAAAAAAAATGCTACTGCACTGAATGAGGAGTAACAGCTGGGTCCTATCATGCCTAGTAAATTGCCAGCAGGTTAAGAAATAAAAGAGAGGTTATTTAACCTAGAGGAACGAAGGAGAAAAATTCAATACACGAAAACTGTAGCCTTCTATTTTCTCTTCCTCCCACCACCATGGGCCCAAAAATCATTCGGGGAAGCCACTACTTAGTAAGTACAAGAAATATCACAAGAATTTAATACAAAAGCAATATGAAAAACCTCATGTATGTTACCAAGCCAAAAGTAAAATAACATAAATATGGAAAACAAACATGGTTGACGCAAGAAAAAAATAACTTGTGTAAATTGGAGACGTGTGAGGTTACTTATTACAATGAACCAAAGAGATTTAGTCAACTTTAAAACTTGGCAACATGAGGAAGTATGGCCTAAAACTTCATGTAGCTATCAGCAACAAATTTAGCATGTGGTCATGCTACCCAGAGAAGCAGTCAAATGAAGTATAAAAAGCAAAAAAAAAAATCTCAACTAGTAAATACCCTTTGCCAACTATTAATTCATTTCTTCAAGCAGATGCAAGAATAGCACCTCTTTCATTTACAAAATGTGTTAGTGTGTATAAACAAGACTGTGAGTTAGCTATAGTAATTAAGGAATGATCAAAGCCTAGATTATGGGTTCAACAATAACAACTCTAGAAGTACTCTACACCAGTGTAAAATAGTAACAGCAGAGACTGAACTATGTAAGAGACTTAAAATCTATACTCAAAAGAAGTTATTAAGTTATTCCTGATCAGGTTGGAGATCATCATTCAGGTCTGTATAAGTAAACAAACAACTTTATTGAAATCACAAACCACAATGTAAATCACAATCTATATTTCCTATATACCAAAGGAATAAATGAATGAGTCCTAGACTTAGACATATTTAGTTGTTTGTGTGTGTGTGTGTGTGTTTTTTTAAAGATTTATTTTATTTATGCATCTAAGACCTGGGGTGTAGGCCAGAGGTGTGAAGGGGCAGGGGTGAAAGGATTCACCAGAGAGAGTGGGGAGCAGACCAGGCAGATGGAGCCCTCCTTGGTGGCACAGTCGGTTGGAGGGCAGCACTGTGAAGCTGGCCTCAGCTGCTTCAGTGTGAGTTCCAGTAATCCACATGGCACTGCAGACATCTCCACTGTTCCCTTCAACTGTGTAACTTTGCCGATCTGCCTGTTCTGCTCCCCCACTCTGTCTGGTGAATCCTCTCACCACCCCTGAACCTCTGGCCTGTAACCCAGTTCTGTATGCATTTAAAAAAAAAAAAAAAAAAAGACAGCTAGACTAAAACACACTGCTGAAAGGATCAGCAGGGGAGACAGGAGAGATCTACTGTGTCATGTGGGTCATCATCTCCTTGGCTAGTGATCAAACTCGTACTGCAGTGGCTGCCAATTGCTTCATTATGTTGACTTACTCCTTTGTGCCACCAGGGAGATCCTATTTGTTTGGTTCTTTTTTAATCACTGGGAGTTTCCTTTCCACCTATCCTGACAGAGTCAAGATCAAAAACCCACTGAGTCTTGGCCCTGAGAGTTAGGTGCTAAAATTCTCACCACAGAATCAAGTTCTGTCAATGTGGCTAACTCAACAGGACCTGAAGTGCACCTGTCTACCCTGGCTAATGTTGTGCATGGGTGAGCACACTCCCCAATAAGGCCAACAAATCAGCAGAGCACAGTGCACTGTCCTGCAAACAGCTGCAGCCCACTGCTTTGTTTCAAGTAGAAACTGCAAGAAGCCTCAGCCCCAGGTCCTGTACAAACATGCACACACTCCCTATATCAGGCACATTTCCTGTTCTTCCCTGCACTTCAGACTCTATAATATACCCATGGGCAGTCCAAATAAACAGACTCCAGACTCCAGACCCCAGGCTCCTGCTTTATTCTCTCACGGCTCCGAGTCTCCTACATTCGGCGAACATAGCCGTCAGCGCACCCCTCGGTGGGTCAATGTTCAACATGTCAATATTCACTGGAATGGGGTCCTCTGGCTGGAACGTCAGCATAAAATTTTTTTGTCTTTTAATTTTTGCATTTTAAACTTTCAAAAACTACAGAAATAATATAAGGAACTGCCATATAACTTTTACCCAGATTTACCAATTGCTCATGTTTTTCTTAGACTAGAAAATGGAAAACCTTTTTACCTCTGACCTACATAAATATATTTCCTTCTGGAAATGACTTCACATTCTATTAACATTTCTAACTTCTTTCACTTTAATGATACTCAATCAATTCAATAACCACAAGAGGATTTGGTCATTTGTTAAAGTCTAAACAAAAACTTACTAAGCAGAGCTCTCCCTGGTAGCACAATAGGTTAAAGCACCGCATTGTGAAATTCTCTGAAGCCACTGCAGCATGAGTTCAATCCCGGACAGGGAGCTGACCCACATGACATGACAGACCTCTCTTGACCCACCCACTGCTCCCCTCAGCTTTGTATTTCAGTCGGTCTGCCAGTTCTGCTCTCCATTCTGTCTCCAATGAATCCTCTTACCACCCCTGTACTTGTTCTGTATGAATAAATAAATCTTAAAAAAAAAAAAACTTACTAAGCAAGGTTCCCATCAAAGAAACAGTTTCCCTTAGATATTCAGGGATAATAAACTGCCAAATTACTGAATTCAAGTAGGCAGGGGCAGGAAAAATTACGAATTACACAAATTTCAGTAACTACTAGTCCTGTTTCTCCCCGTTACTTTGATCTCTGTTGCACATGTGATTCTCTTAAAAAAAAAAAAAAACTCCAAATAGAATCTAGTTTAGTTATTCTAAAGCACATCTTTAAGAATTTTAAAGGTAGGATTTCATGATACCCCCAAATTACTGCATATATTCTGAGTATGTCAGAAATTCTTCCTATCAGCTTTATTTGATGAGAAAATATGTAAACGTGTATGATCTTGGGAATGAATCTACTCCATGTGCCACTATTGGAAGAAAAAGACAGACCTCCACAGGCCTCGCGAGAGACTCTGAGGAGCACTCAAATCTCCTGAGTCCTCAATCCTTGGGCATCGGGGCACCACAGCTGCCACCATCATCTGGGCTGACTCAGGTCTGGGCACTGCAAAGCTAATCTCCCCAGCTGTCATCCCTGCTGGTCCTCATTTCTCTACTGGGTTTGGCCATCCCTTCCAACTGCAGTGTCAGCACCTCAGAGTGCACAGAGCTGCACTGAAGTTGCTGCTGGCCTGTAGCAGACACAGTAGTGTCAGATGTGTTGTACATGCTGGTGAAGTGTACTGAGGTCGCCTGTGCTCTCACACTACACCATATCAGTGTACCTGGTGAACTCCTTGGATATCCTGGCCTTACCTAGTGACACCTCAATAAGTGGGACTAACGATCTGCAAGACTACTCAAAGTGGAGCTTTCCAAACTCCAAATCGCCTGACTGAAGGGGTGCCAGTGGGAAAAGGGGGAGGAACAGGGTGGCCATGATGATTTTTAAAAGGACTCTCTCCTCTTGGTAGATAGCATCTTGACCTTTAGCCCCTGCTTTTTGAACTGCCTCTCTTCCCTTTTTGCCATGTGTCCACTCCCTAGACTTGCAGTTTCCGATCAGCCCCTTTTCCCTCCACATGTGCAGCTCACTAAGAATTCCAGCTGTCATCTATGAGCATGAGCAGCTGGGCTCTCACTTGCCCTCCCAGACTCTGCTGAGCAGACAGCCACCAACTTCCACTGGTGGTTTTTGGCTTCAACTCTGCAACAAGTACACTAAGAAAGAAAGCATATGGCAACATACTAACATAATTTCCCTTTCTCATTCTTCCCCCCCATCCTAACTCTCCCTTTCCTCACCTCCTGTAAATAATTTGTTTCTATTTCTCCCCTTTATCTGTGTTTGAGTTATGTCCTTCTATCATAAGCCCATGGGTTAGGACCCACTATATGGGTCATCCCCAACACATGCACCCCTATCTGCTTGGTTTGACTACCTGCTAGGGCACTGTTCTCAATTATCACTATTAAGGAAATGGACTTGTTTTCTCTCAGACTGTCTTCTCCTTCATCTTTCTAAGCAAGAGTTTCTGTGTCTATTTTGCCCAACCCACATTTCTCTCTTACTTGGCTTTTGAATATGGCATAGTTTGTCAATAGACATAACCCAATTAGTCACTTGAGGTCATATTCTTTTTTTTTTTTCCCCAGCCAAAGACTTCTTTCCTACTCAGGTAACTACCTCACTCTACATCTTCCACATAAAAATAAAAATTTGTTTTTTTTTTAAACCTGTAACGAGACTTCTAGAGACAACCACTAATCCCAAATATCTTGTCAAAAGAACAATTCAAATTTATGTGATAATATGCAGAATACAAACTATTGGCACAGATTGATCCCAGGAAACGTTGTTTATTTTCTGCTGGTAAGTTCAATTCTTCCCACTTAAGATATTCTAGCTGGTGTTCTACCAGCAGGACAACTATTTCAAAGAACAATTAATGTGACAGTTTATATATAGCAGCAAAAATGCCAAAATAAGAGAACTAAAATAGTATAATACAGTCATTAAGCAAATTCACATGGGAGTCCAAGTTGAGAAAAGATGGTATCCTACATTAAGGGAAGGAAGTGGAGAGTGTATGAAATGAGGCTCAGAACCGAGAAGGAAAATCAGGGCATCCATGCAGGGGACAAGGTAGGAAGATTGTCAGGTGCGAGTAGAAATGCAGGCCCTACTTGGTCTTTGCAGATATGGGAAAGAGACTGCAGTTTTTTTTATGTGATAATTTATTAGATCAATTATTGCTTAAAAATTAAGAAAAGTATTCCAGAGGTTTCAGATTTCTTTCAGGTAAAGAAATGGATGTAAGCTGCTAGTAACCAAGTGTCTTAAGAATTGTCGAGTTTCAATCTCATTAATGACATGAACTTGACTTTGGTTGATCCATAGCTTTCACCTGATTAGTATACACATATACATTAGTATACACATATTCTGCTTTCTATGAGACTGTCCATCTGTAACCAGATACCCATAGCACCCAGAAGCTGCTTTTACCCTACTCTCTGCTACCTTCTAGTCTGAACAAGACCAGCTCCAGGCATGGCACCCCAGAACCCAGAAGCCGACAACTTGCTGTTACCTGAGTGCAGGTGGGGCTGGACTATCCCCCCTTTTATATTCAGCTTTAGGATTTAAATGGACCAATCAGGTGAAAGCTATGGACCAAAGTCAAGTTCATGTCATTAATGAGACTGAAAGTAGAAAATAAGTTGATTAGTACTAAATGGTTTAATCAAATGCTTAGGACTGAGAACAATCCAATCAGCCTTCTATGCAGGGAATCCTGAAGAGAATATAAAGCAGGGCAAGAGCCAGCTTGATTCATTCTGCTTCTGGCCTCAAGAGAAAAGAGGAGGATTCTGCTTTCAGCCTCCTAAGAAAAGAGGTCAGTCCACAGCAGCTCTCAAAAAAGAGAAAAGGGAATCAGCAGCCAGCCTTTAAGGAGGAAGCATCATGCATCACTTTCCAAGAAGGATCCTGTTCTCAGTCTCCAAAGAAAGGTTTACATTCCTGGTCTCTGTAGAAAAAAGCATTCCGCAAACAGCCTCCAAAGTAGCAGCAGTCAGCAGCCAGACTCTAAACAGAGAAGCATTGAGCTTCCACACTACTTCCAGGCCTTCAGACTTCCACAAACAGCAGAGACTTGGCCAGTGCATCTGCTCAAACCCTGCCTTTGAAACTACCAGCAAGGATGTTGTCCAGTGTCTCAAAGAGCTCACCACAACCTCTTGTTCTCTAGAGCCAGGCACCTCCTGGTGCTGTTGAGTCTGTCACTGTCCATTTCCAGATCCAGTCCAGGCTTCAGACTGCTATATGGGCTATCTCAGTACCAACTCATGGTCCATGAGTAGCCCTTTTGGGGGGACTTCTGGGCCCTGCAGCTATTATCTGGGGTGAGATAGCTGGCCACTTATGACCTTACAAACTCCTTTCTTCCAATCTCCTGTTTGTTAAATAAATCCTGTTTTTGTTGGATCCTGAGTGGTCTTGAAATTGTGTATGAGAACCTACTGGTAGTGACCTGTCCTCTATGACAGGCACTGTCCCTTAGCACTTCTGAGTAAGCTTCTAAGAATCTTTTGTGGCCCTCCCTGGTGGCGCAGTGGGTTAAAACACAGCACTAAGAAGCTAAAGCCACTTCAGCATGAGTTTGATCCCTGCCTGCCCTGGAGGTGACCACATGGCGCAGCAGACCTCTCCTGACCCGCCCGCTGTTCCCCTCAGCAGTGTACTTCGTCAATTTGCCTGTTCTGCTCCCCACTCTGTCTCTGGTGAATCCTCTCACCACTCCTACATCTCTGGCCTGTACCCCAGTTCTGTAAGCACAAATAAATAAATCTTTAAAAAAAAAAAACAAAAAAGAAACACAGCACTAAGAAGCTAAAGCCACTTCAGCATGAGTTTGATCCCTGCCTGCCCTGGAGGTGACCACATGGCGCAGCAGACCTCTCCTGACCCGCCCGCTGTTCCCCTCAGCAGTGTACTTCGTCAATTTGCCTGTTCTGCTCCCCACTCTGTCTCTGGTGAATCCTCTCACCACTCCTACATCTCTGGCCTGTACCCCAGTTCTGTAAGCACAAATAAATAAATCTTTAAAAAAAAAAAAAAGAATCTTTTGTACTGTCTCAGTATTGTTTCAATATATTAAAATGCAGCACAGGTCATAAGGTTTATATAATGTAAATGCTGAATAAATGTTTAGGCAAACTCTGTACTGTAAGTACAGTACAGAGAATGAAGAGAATGAAAGGAGAAGATGGCAAAGGAAAACAAAATGTTTTATATATAACAAAAAAATTAAATGTCTGAGACTGATAGTTAAAAACTAGCAATATGTAAAGTAATCACAAATATAGAGTATAACAGAAACTGAAAGGTAGCTGCTTCTGGGGAAAACTACAAGACCTCAGAAGGGATGATGTATTGTATAATAATGTTTTGATTATTAAACTATGTGCATGTAATACTTTAACAAAACAAAACTTTTTTTTTTTTTTTAAGATTTATTTATTTGTGCATACAGAACGGGGTACAGGCCAGAGGTTCAGGGGCGGTGAAAGGCTTCACCAGATACAAAGTGGGGAACAGAACAGGCAGATCGACGAAGTACACTGCAGAGGGGAGCAGCGGGCGGGTCAGGAGAGGTCTGCCACGCCATGTGGTCACCTCCGGGGCAGG
>NW_004567102.1:5301171-5331103 GCF_000260355.1 Condylura cristata | reverse complement strand
CCATGTGGTCACCTCCGGGGCAGGCGGGAATCGAACTCATGAGGAAGTGGCTTTAGATTTTCAGTGCTGTGCTTTAACCCGCTGCGCCACCAGGGAGGGCCCCAAAACAAAACTTTTTAAAGCATGTAGTACTTTAACAAAACAAACACTTTATTTCACAGACATAGTTTAGCTTGATTCCTAGTGAGAGGGATATAATAGCTGATAAGCTGATATTTGACAAGTAAGTTAAGCAGATAGTCCAGGTTAAACAGCTTGCCTATTATCAATGCCACTACACTTTCTTTGATAATTATTCACACAAAACTTAACCACAACATCATTTACATAGATAATAAAAGGAGAGAAAAAATAAATTGTTTTCAGTTCCAATTTTTTATCTATTTCTGTAAGTAGTTTTTAACTTTTTTCCCCTTCTACTGAAGACTATTTACTGGTTCCTTTGAACAAGAAGAAATACTCACATTTTAACCTTCTGTTAATAATGGATTTGTAAAAGAAATCTGAACAAAACTGACTCTTGGCAAATTTGGAGAACAAAATTACACTGAATTCAAAATTAAACACTTCTGTTAATGGAAAACCACCACAAATTTACTATCACAACCATTTCTAAGCTATCCTTCAGTAGCATCATGTACATTCACACAGCTATGTAACTAGCTGTGTAACTATCACCACATTCATCTGCAGAACTTCCCATCCTCCCCTCCAGCTCCTGGCAACTCCATTCTACTCTTAAGTCTCTATAGAATTTGACCACAGTAGGTTCCACATATAAGTGGAATCACAGTTATTTGTACCTTTGTGACTGGCTTATTTCACCTAGCATAAAGTACTCAAGATTGCTGCATGTAGTGAATAAAATTTCAAAACTAGTTTCAAAGCAGTAAAAAAACCAATTAATTCCCTGACAATGATGTGAAATATTAAATCAGCATGAACTTAACATGTAAGTTAAGAAAAATTAGTATTTTCCTCAACCATGATAAGAATAAAAAGTTAATAAATCTCAGTTTTAAACTATGGTGAAAGTTTATCTTACACAAAGTAGGTGGAGAAATGGGAGCCCTACCCTTTGTTTTTGAAGAATCCAAACAATTACTTTTCCTTTCAGATTGGTGCTCCTTTGTGTTGTGCAGCAATGTGCTATAAGGAAGAGCTCTGTAAATGCAGACTGGATCTTTGTTTTATATGTTAAGGATTGGGCCACACAAAATACAAGTGCTGACAATGTTAGGTGTTTACAAAATACTAAGTCACAGTAAATAAATCAGAATTGAAATAGCCTCCATTTTGGCACACAGGGCTCAACTAGGAAATACATGTAACCTGACCTTTTCAATTTACTTTGAAAAGGTTGTGGTTGCAGTTTAAAAACAAACAAACAGGCTCAGGCCCTCCCTGGTGGCACAGCGAGTTAAAGCACAGCACAAAGAAGCTTAAACCACTTCCACATGAGTTCGATCCCCGCCTGCCCAGGAGGAGATCCACATGGAGAGGCAGACCTCTCCTGACCCGCCTGCTGCTCCCCTCAGCAGTGTACTTCGTCGATCTGCCTGTTCTGCATCCCATTCTGTCCCTGGTGAATCCTCTCAACCTCCGCATCTCTGGCCTGTACCCCAGTTCTGTATGAATAAATAAATAAATCTTTAAAAAAAAAAACAACAAGAAAACCACTCTTGGGTGCCTTTATGTTCCCCTCCATCCTCTCACTGTGAAGTTCTTCAGGTCTTCTTTTTCCATCTAGTCCTAGGAAGCTTCTCTAAACAGACAAATCATACCAGTCTTCTGAGATATTGAAAAATATATACTACTTTGTTATTTGGGTGTGGTTAGCTCTCAATTTTGGCTTACTGTGCAACTAGAGTCACTCTCAGAATTTTAATGAGGACTGATAACTAGTGTGTCAAGTGTCCAGGTGTCCAACAAGCACTTAACCAAGAGCTGTTATTTCTAAAGACTCAGAGACTAACATAACAAAAGAAAAAAGCATGCTTAAAGCAAAATCAGATGTTTTACACGACAGCTCTATTAGGCAGGATATTTTGTTTTATGGAGATTATATATACCATTTGGCATGTCCCAAAATAAGTGATGATCATTGTTAACTAAAATAAGAATAAGCCAATGCTTTAATGCAAAATTTTGCAATCTTCAAATTATTTGCTTCACGTGAAATTTTTGTCGATGATAGACTTCCTTCCACCAACTGTTGAGTATACAGACTGTGGGGGTCCTGGGGATCTCTTCCCCCAAAGTACATGCTCTAGCATAATAGTTTCACAGTAAAGTACCCAAAGTTATCCATCCTCCCTGTGAGTAAAAGTCCAGTCAACCAGAGCTGGCCTGAAGAGGGGGCCACTGAGACCCAAAAAATGCCTCAAGTCTAAGGAACCTTCTGGAGCAGAAACCACAAGAAAGGGGCAAAATGTAACAGGGTGGTCCCCAGGAAAAGGGGAGGTTCCAGGCTTCCTGCGTCACCAAAAAAGGGTGTAGCTTAGCAGGGAGAAGAATAATCTGGAGAGGAAACTGAAGAAGAAAGCAGGATGGACAGCCAGAGGGTGACCTGAGGGAGCCATACGGAGCAGAGATACATGTGAAGAGGCAGCTCTTTTTTCTTGGTCCTAGATTAGTTGAAACAGATGTGGGTGAGAGACCCTGGGGAGATTAACAATGGCAGTTTTTATGTTGATTTAGATTTTGTTCTTTTCCTCTCAGACTTGTGGGGTCATTTCTGATCCTTTAATATGGGTCCCTGCAGGAAGGTGCTTTAGACTTGTGGTAGGCTTTCAGGCCTTACTTTAGGCCAACCCCTTTTGGATGCACTTTTACCCATGAATGGGTAACTCCAGGTTTTTGATTTAGAAACTATACACTGTGTATTTTCTGTATTGCATAGTAATGGTATTAAAGTTTCTTTTCTATTAAAGATCCTGCATGTTTTAACTTGATGTGGCAAATGGAAGAATTTATTTAGAGAAGGCAGGTTTGGGGGCTTTGGGGTGCCTCTCTCTGATAATAGCTCCTCAGTAAAGTACACAAAGTTACCCATTCCCCCAGTGGGTAAAAGCCCAGCCAAAACAGGGCTGGCCTGAAGGGTGGCCACTGAGACTCAAAAAGATGCCTCAAGTCTAAGGGACCTTTGGAGAGGAACCACAGGAAAAGAGCAAAAGGGGCCAGGCAAGTATGGATGAAAGGAGCAAACTCAAAGTATAAATCAATGTAACAACTACCACTGTCAACCTTCTCACCTGTCTCAGAAAGTGTCTATAGTCATTTACCATGAGTCTCCTTCAAAGTTCCCTGAGGCCCTGATACAAGTCCAAAGCTGAGAAGCAAAAATGTCCTTTTCCATGTGTGTTCCTCTGGATTCCCCCTTCTTTCACCCTGAGCACACCTGCCTTCAATGTTATTCAGCTTCACATATTAACTCACCTCAATCCCTTGTTATATGGGGCAGAGAACATGGTACCTCGCCCTTTTATAGAAATGTCTGTTACACAACCACTCAGAGGCTAAATAGTATATAGTTACCACTGGTGTTACTAATTTAGCAGACTAAATTAGTAAATCTAGTTAGCACTAAATTCTAAAATTGCTACACAAGCTGTAAGTACCATCATCTCTCATGTAACACCCACTGTGGCTCAAAACACAAGACCTCAGTCATCACCCTTCAATGAAAACAACTTGGGAGTTTAGGAAATGCCACAAAGTTTTATGTTATTGTTTTATCCCCTTCTCTTTTTAAGATTCTCCCACAGGAACTTGAAAGAATCTTGAGAGAGGAGAATTTTGTCTGGTTTGTGATACTGTAATACTGTAGTACCTGTAGTCTTATAAAAGGACATCATTAAAAAGATCTCTTCCCAGAGATTATGTATTTTAGAACATGAAACATTATCTTGAGTTGGGGAAGGGAGGTATTGCTATAATAAAGACATGTCAAAATTAGGGAGATTCCTTTAAGACATTCATGATGTAGAAACTTTGGACAATTTAGAGATTCTTTCATTGCTATGGGAGATTAAAAAAAAACCCTCATACTAATCAAGTCGCATGTCTAATAAAATTTTTAAGATTTAAAAATTAATCTATATCTGAAAGGATAATAAATTACATGCACACAGAGAAACACCTTAGCAACTACAACTCTACTTAAAACAAGGAATAAACTTTAGTGCTGCAAAATAATTAGCAAATTTATTAGACAGCAAACATAAAACAATCTCTTAAAATTACCCACAAGTGAAAGTGTTATTTTTACGTTCTTATTAATTTCTCTCTAGCTCTATCCTCAAGATTACTAACATAGCTACAATGGAAGGAGAAAGGAAATAGTTTAAAAATTACACACAGAAGACGAAAAATCAAATCACTTTGGAACTCCACAGAGTTCCTCTGAAAACTGTTTATCCCTAGCACCTAAATTTACTTTAAAACTCAGTAATTTAGTACTGACATCTGGAATAAGCATCAGTGTTTTGGAAAAGTTTTAAGTTTCCTTCAAATATTTTATGATTAACATAAACATACTAGTTTCTCACAAGTAATGGTATTCAACACTTCTAGACTTCTTAAAAATTATTACAAATTAATTATGCGGCACACTAAGCAACTCAATGGACACAGAAGAAACGATCACTCTAGCTTTCAATTGGCATTAGAAATATAAAACTTGAATATTTAAAGAATTTTTGAGACTCTTCCTGTCATTATTTTATAGTACTTCAAATATGAGATTAACAGTTTCTGGTCCTTAAATGATACAAATCAATGACAACATCAGTAATTTTATGTAAAACTAGCAAATCAAGTGACTTCTGAAGATGCTGGGATGCTGAGTATTTTCAAGTCAGCTGATTTGCCCTATTAGTTCAGATACAAGTTAGAACATACATAAGCCTTAACTACCTTTACTCAGAAAACTGTTGGAACTTTAAACACAAATGATCTTCAAAAATGAGGCATGGGACATTACACTAATACTATAATGACTATCTCTTCAAACTATCAAGTACAGCTTAGCAGTCTTTCATTGGACAGTGTTAGAAATGTGTGGGTTTGGTTTAAACTAGCGTCTCTTACACAGACCTCATTTTTCCAGATTTTTTCATCAGCGTATACCTATCTATACGCTTTTAAACTGATCCATAGAAGTGCATTCCTTTCGTTTTATTATGCTTGTATAGATTAACAGATGTTGTCTAAATCCTTAAGCAACTCTGTAAATATCTACTTTCCCTTTGTATCTTTATTTCAAAGCTTTTATTAAGTCTTATTTTTCCTTCAAAACAAGTCCAGTGAAAAACAAAACAAAAAAAATGCAAATAATTTCCCACTTTCCTTATGCTGATGCTGATTTCTGGAGTTTATCTATAGTCTATTTTTAGGATAGATACAAATACTGGAGAGTCAATTTGTAAGGGAATCCCTATGAATGAATTAGTAAACTGTTAAGTCTACAAAGTCCTATTTAAAAACAGCTGCTTTAAATGTCAGTTTAAACAGCTTAAATTCCAAGTAGTCTTAAGTCATCAATGGCTCAAAATTCTATCTGAAAATAATCTATATACACTATGGCAAAAATCTTACATTTTTCCTCATAAATTGCAGTTATTGTTTTTCTTGGGGGAAGGGGTAACTTACACACTGGAAAACTTGAGAATACACACACACACACACGCACACACAGAGCAGTCACTGGTTAAACACTCAGGATTGGGTCCTCCCTGGTGGCGCAGCGGGTTAAAGCACAGCACAAAGAAGCTTAAGCCAATCCGCATGAGTTCGATTCCCACCTGCCCCAGAGGTGACCACATGGTGAGGCAGACCTCTCCTGGCCGCCCGCTGATCCCCTCAGCAGTATACTTCGTTGATCTGCCTGTTCTGCTCCCTGCTCTGTCTCTGGTGAAGCCTCTCACCCTCCACATCTCTGGCCTGTACCCCAGTTCTGTATGAATAAATAAATAAATCTTAAAAAAAAAAAAAAACACTCAGGATTGTAGAAAATCTTGTTAATATATGAATATATGACTCAATTACAAAGAAAAAAGTGGATCTGAAAAGGTAAACTTTTTAATGTATTAGCCCATGAAGAAATTTTCAAAATCTTATTTTATGAGATAAATCTTTACCCTTCTTCTCCCTTTCCTCCTCTCCCCATATAAAGTGCTGATCTTTAGTAATGGCTCTTCTATGTGAGTCAAAGAGTTAAAAACCATCTTTTCTTTCCAAAATGAGTGTCAGTCCCACTCAGAGGTGCCATGTTTTATTTAAAACATACTCTTTCTCAGTAACCACTTTGTTCTAATTGGCAAGGCAAAGCCAGGTCCCTGAAGCACATAGCTCGTTACATTCAGTTTGGATTACAAAAACACAGGATGAAACAAACTGCATCGAAATGTACAAATTAACAGCACAGGAGCCTGGGATAGGGAGGTGGAATTAAATTATAATATGGAACAAAATCCACAGGGAGGCAGGGAGAACAAATCACTGGTGTCTCTATAAACTATAAGAAGTTTCCAAACGAGCAAATACACAAGGCAGAGGACAGGTTTTTCCATAACTCAACCAAATTGCTAAATGTGGATACAAAATAAGCTGGTTTTTTTCCCAACACTGTAATACACACATGTATGAGAGAATGGGAATACCAACAAGGCTTAGCAAATGAAACCTGCAGGGTGCACATTGTCTAACTATGAAACTCATCTCTGTCTTCACACTGACAATGTGCAAACAACTCTGCAATTAAATCACACTTCCAAACATTTTTTTAAAAATCTGAGAAGCTAAACACAGGAGACTAAATTAGAAGTGGTGCTTCACTATGCAGTGCAGAGAGCAAGGTTAATGAGCTAAAAGTTAGCTGAACAAGAAAGATGTTAAGAAATGAAAATCTCACCACCAAAATAGAAAATGTGTTAGACAAAAACACTCCCCACAGACACACCTTTTCCCAAATTAGCTACTCTGTGAAGTTACCAGCACTGTTTCTCCAATTTTCCCAGAAGATCTAAAGCAAACGGTAACTGAACTGAAAGAACAGAAAAAGTATAGAACCCAACCTACACACAAATAAAAAATGATGCTTCTGCTACACCTTTGTGGGGTTTTGCAGTAAATTCACTACCTTTGCTCCAAGCAATAATGAATAGTGTGTGTGTGGAGGGGGGGGCACTAAACACCTACAAGTCTCAGTTCTTCACTTTAAAACTTATTTAAATTTCATTTTAAAATCACAGTTTCTTACCTGTAATATGGAGATTAAAAAACTGTCAAGGTTGTGAGAATCAAACGAAGATAATAGACAAAATAACTCTACAAAAGGGCTGCAGAAATCTTAAGTTACTATTTGTAATTAATAAATTTTAGGGTTTTATTGCCTTTAAAAAAAATAAAAACCAACATAATTGTCCAAGCCCTTCCTCCCCCTTATTTCACTAACATTAATTTTTGTTCCACTTTTACTTTATCCATTTTTAGCAGTCCTTTAAAGATGATATATCCTTGCTATTTTTCTTCAACTCAAAGGTCTTATGCTGAGGTATGTTTTTCCTTCTTTCTATCCAGTATTTAGTCTAAAAGTACATTAAGAAATTTAAAACAAACTTTTAGTAACAGTGAAGATTGTTAACATACTCTCAGTTCTATTTTACATAGGCACCAGCTAAATGGTGAGGCTTTTGAATGATATACAAATTTGCATTACTAAAGAAAATGCCTTATTTTTACTCACCATCCCTACTGTGGACTAACAACTAAGTGAGGGAGGTTGTAACCAAGAAATGTGTCAAAGAGCAACTTCATCATTACCCTCTAATTTGAGCACAAAGGAAAAGCCAGAACAAAAATTGCTCTAAGTATCTTTAGTTTAGTGGAGTCAAAAACCAGTGAAGCGCAAAAAAGGGCACACAATGCTCTCCTGAATCTGATGGCTATCCATGTTTCTGCCAACTTTAAAAGTTCAGAAACCTAAATCTGTACATTCTGATATAGTTTCATTAGTCTAATAGGAAATATTAGCAACTAACATTTTCATGCCATGAAAGAGTAGCATATTATATGAAAAGGTCCAGCTACATCTAACCCAAGCCAGGTTTGATAAAGGTGTACCATCAGCACAAAATCTGACCACATACCACTTACACGTCTGTTTTAAAAATAGTTATAATCCTGCAGTGGGTTGAATGGTGTACCCTTCCTCATACTTTCCACTCCCTCTCTCTCTCTCTCTCACACACACACACACATACATACACACAAGTCCACTGGGAATATATGAATATAGTCTTATTTGTAAAAAGGACCTTTACAAAGGTTAACAGGATTTTGAGATAAATATCATCCTATGACTCTTGGTAAATCCAGAGACTTTTGGCCTAAGAAAAGAGAGGAGAGAAAAAGACAGGCATAGAGAACACCATGTGAAGATTAAGATAAAGATGAGTATATGACATGCTATGAATTACTGGCACCCACCAGAAACTGGGAGAGGCATGGAATGGAGTTTCCAGCACCAGAAAAAACAAACCCTACTTACTGACACCTTCATTTCATTCTCTTGTCTTCAGAATTGTGAAAGAATATATTGTTTTAAGCCATTAAGTTTATAGCAATTTGTTATTGGCAACTTTAGGAAACTAATACCAATAAAATATGTAAATTATAAAAACAAACAAACAATAAATACTAATATTCTCAGTCTATACTTCAGTGGGTTATCCTGTATTTATTATGTACATATGTATATTATGAAGACCAGCACAATCATGGGGGCAGAAATAAAGACAAATGACAGAGCTAAACTACTCACTGGCATTAAATTTCTTAAATCCTGCCTTATATCCTGACACATGGTCACAATTTTATCTAAGGTCTGAAAAAAGCTCCTTTTCTGCTACTTACGGCACTTAGTATTTTGTTTCACATTAGAAACCCAGCAAGTACTTTTACGTAATTTCCGTAATAGCATCTTCAAAACACTGCTATTCATTTATCTTGACCAGCATAGTAATTAACCACACAATTTAAGAATATGTGTTTGTAAGACAGCAAACTGCTATAGACTGAGAGGTCAGAAAGTGCTGCCAAAAATTCAGGACTGCTGGACAGTTAAGGACCTGCTGTCCAAACCTTGCTGTCATTTGAGAACAAGGGAGCTTGAAAAACAGTGCTTTTTTTTTTTTTAAGGTCTTAATATATTCAAACAAATATTTTAAACAGAAAAAGCATGAGGCTGCAATTGTGATAAAAACAGTAGTTGAAACCAATTTATATGAATATCTATAGAGACTAAATAAATTGGTGAATAGTTTAGTGAGTACCAAACTGGGATATTTAAGGATGTTAACTATGAATTCCACTGGCACAAAAGCATAAACTGAGATTGTTCCAAGTAAATTAGGACATGAACTATAACAGAATATTATCAAATAATACTCATGTGTCAAATGAATGATTTCTAAAAACATTATTTAAACAATACAAGCTGTAGAGTGACCAATATAACATACCTCTTATGCATTTCAAAAGAGAATCATATGTTTTAAATACCCTTTTTTAAAGCATCAATACAAGGGTAAGAAAGACAGTAAAAGGACAAAGGTGGAAAGGGGAAAGAAAAACTGAGACTTTATTTCCCTTTTAAAATACAGGATAAAAGGGGGAAATGTTTGCTAATCCTGGGTTGATTTGTGGTTATTAATTGTGTCATTTTTTTAATATTCTGAATTCAGACACCCACATCAGACAGATACCTACCAATGGATAAGTAATGCTTTGAGAAAAAATAACAAGCTGATTTCTTAACAAATATATAACCAATGTGTATGTTATACATGAGAAATCTTCCTTGAGCTTACAATCTTAAAGAAATCAAAGAATGTACAATAATCATCAAGTCAACAGAATTAGACAGAAATACTCTATTTGAATAATTTATTTTTAAAGCACCAACTGCCTTTCGTCTGGAAAAAAAAATATTTCAAAGAAATACAACTCAACAAAAAACATAATAAAGAAATATACACAATAAAAACAAAACGTTCAAGCTGACCATACATCACAGGCATACAGCAGGGCAGAAAGGCAGGGAGAGGTCAAAACAAAAATAATAAATCAATAAAATCAACACAAGAACTAAAAGAGACATCTCCAAAGATAACTTAGGGGTGTTCCTCACCACTTATCAGGGGAATGCAAATCAAAAAGACAATGAGAGGCCACCTCACACCTATGAGAATGGCCCTATCAAGAAGACAGAAAAAAAGAATCCTCCTATACTGTTAGTGGGTATGTGTTTAAGATCCTTTGTAAACAGTATAGTTTTTCTCTAAATAGATTTGTAAAAAATAGATCTACCTAGTGATATAGCAATCCCTTTCCTTGGTATCTACCTGAAAAACACTAATGGGAAGCGATATATGTAAGCCCATGCTCACTGTGGCACTACTTACAACAGCCAAGCTATGGATATAACCCAAGTTCCCAAAAACACATGACTGGGTTAAGAAGGTATGTTTACACATAGTGGAACATTACTCAGTTGTAAAGGAAAAATAAAGTCTTATGACAACATGAACAGAAGTAAAGGTGTTTACAGTTAGTCAGGAAGAGAAAGGTAACTACTGGATCATTTTATTCATATGTGGAATATAAAAAAGCAAAGCAAAGGAACATACCAGAACAGACACTTGAAATCGGACTACACCTAAGGCTAGGGAGATAGGGAGGTTGCAGCGAGGGGCGGATATTGTGATGAGGCAGTTTTAGGAGCAAAGAGGGGGTTCAATGCATTATGATGAAGGATTATTTGTGTTTTGGTGGTGGGCACAGTGTCATAAGAGGTGTGAACCTAGACACCTAAAGTACATACAGTGTTGTAAATTAGATAACTGCAATAAACATAATTTTAAAATAAAGTATAAAATGACCTATAGATTATAGTTACCCTTCATGGTCCACATCTTCCCTGAAAAAGAAATTCTGCCCATGGACAGTGATTCAGACCTGTCTGCCTCAGAATTCTAGCCTGGACTTTCTAATGACTTGCCCTGTAGATTTTTCACTTGTCAGATGAGCCCTACAATCATGAAAACTACCTCTTTTTTAAAGAAATTTCTTAATGTGTATCTATGTTTTTGGGTAAACCTGACCAATACGAGTTTTAATTTTGGAAGCGGGGTGCTGCTGCAACAATGTGCAATGGCTTCAGGTTAGACAATGTACAGTGAAGAATTTTGAAAAGCATGATAGAGAAGATGCAGACTGCCTTCAACACTACTAACTGCCTTCAAGGCTATTAGTTGAAATTAACTGAGATATGGCCATTAAAATTTACATGTAAGGACTCAGATGGAAGTCAGGGGCATAGCAGAGAAATTATCTAGTCATCACTTTCCTCAGATTCCCACACAGCAAGCATTTCTAAGGCCAGATTACCAAAGGAGTAGCTTTAGTACATTCTTTTATATTTTATATATGCCTTAACTCCCCTATCCATTTTTGAGTAAATTATTTTCTTTTTGCTAAAATATCTACATACACACACACCCATTAGTATCCTAGTTGATTTTTCTGTCACCCAAACTTTTATCCTAGCAAACCATTCTGTAAAAGTACTGCTTTGAGCACAGTTGTGCCTCAATGTGGTAGTACATGAGATCACTGAATTAGGGACTAAATATACCCAAATATAAAAAAACAGTATCTAAAACCAATTCATAAATTGAGTTAACACTCAAAAAGAAAATAACATGTAAAATTTCATTTTGACCTCTTTATAGAACAAGATTACCATTTTATTTGCTATGTTTGACTTTTCATATATATCTTAACACAGCAATATGCAACTGGGTTTGGCTTATGCTTTTACACAAACTTTTACAGTAAGCCCAAAGAAATGCAATGTAATATTAGTCAACAGCTCAAAACAAACAAGGTCACAAGACAGAAAGGATATATGCCCAGTTTTTCAAATAAAATAACTCAGTTCTTTCTAATGAATTCCTGCAATTCAGAAGTTTTCAAACATCTTAAATCACATCTCACCATAATGTATCTACATCACAATTCATTACACATTCATTTATATACATAATTCAAACAAGGTTTAACAATACAATACTTAGGGATACAGAATAGAGTATTTCTATTCTGATCAGTGGCTTAAATGATGATCATAACCCATAAAACTGATTTTCTCTATTGCTAATAAACCACACAACACTCATATTTTGTAACAGTGTATTTAGAAAGTAGTGTTTCCACCAATAAAAAGTTTATTCACCATAACATAATTATAAATACCCTGTCATGAAATTCTGTTGCTTTCCATTATAGACATTTACTGATTCTTATAGCAAAGTCATACATAAAACAATGTAAAATTGTTAAAGAACAATGCTGACAGAATGTTGTCAATATAGCTTAACCTAGATAAAAAGTGATTCTCAGATACCTTTAACAATTAGAAAGATCTTGTGTTCAAGGATGTTTAAATATCATCCTTTTCAATAGTGTAGATATTTTTTTTATAACTTCAAGTAAACTGCATATCTATTAAGCAAAATCCTTTTTTTAGTAAGAATATAAAATTAATTCATAATCTCCACTGGAAAATATATCAACTTAAAAGTAGGGAGAATCCTTACCTAAATTACAGATGTTGCAGCAGGTTTATGCTCACAGAATAATCTTGGGAGATATACCCAACTTTTTCAAAAGCATATACAGAATTGTGATTTACAGAAGAAAAATAAAGACAGACTATTATAACCATAGAAAATAAAACTGCAGAAGGTCCAAAGAAATGTCAAAGTCCAAAGACAGTGGCTTAACTGCCTTCACTGGCATATAAAGTTTTTTAGACTTTATATTCATTCAGGGACATGAAACTGGAATATCTAATGTGTGTCACCTGACTCAAATGTGCCTCTCCTTCTTCTGAAGTCGTACTAGCCTGAATTATATGGGAGGACTAGCTTTGTGTGTAAACAACCATACACTCTTAGTATTTGTATCACTGCTACTTTTATCGTTACTATAAAGCTAAATGCTCACCAATACAAAGCTAAGTGCTCACCAGTGTGGAAGCACTGCTCTGTATCTGTAACTTTAGGTATGCTGAGTAAGAAAAGCAGACTACATCCATTTAATATGGCAAAATAGTTAAAAGTTGGATAAAACGGAAACATGACCAATTATTTCCTTCCTTTTATTAAAAAAGGCTGACGAACTTGTAACACACGTAAACTATCAACTTTCCAAACCCACCCAACTCTATCCACTAGTTTATGCATAAATTCTACAGCTTGTATTATGAATATTTACTTGTCTAACAGCAATATGAAAAATGAATAGAAAATAAAAATTGACAGATTTTTCCCTGACAGAACTTTAGACAAGTTCCTCTGAGTCCTCTTCTCCACTAGGTCTCAATCTTAGCTTTAACAATATTTAGCCTTAACCTGGACAGAATCAAAATCAACACTTCATCTGTCCCCTTTCATAACATTAAGAAACGTAAACATTTTCAAACACAAGACCCTATTTCTAGGATGACCATAGCAACTTTCTAAGTGCCAACCTAAGAAAACACAAGTTATCAAAAGACTTTAGGGTTAATTTGAATAATCTCTTCATATTTTAGAACACTGACTAAAAAGGGTTTACAATTGTGAACCCTCCCTCTAGTACTTCAAGATGTATATGTATCTCCAATTGAGGAGTCTTTCTCAAGGACAGGAAGTCAATCCCTGACATTGTAATCCTCAGAAGGCAGTGATCCCATACCTCTAAATCGTATATGATGTTACAATCTAATGTTCTACAATTTAAAATAAGAAAAAGTGGCTTTGTTAATGGTTTTGTTTTAAGAAAAAATGTAAGAAAGGTTTGGGGCTCAATCCTCGATCTCTATAGAAGGATAGAATCTTACCTTGGATAACTGTCAGCTAACTGGCACAACTACCCTAATCATCAAATCCAACCTTTCATTTCCCCTACCCTTTTGAGCAAATCTTGCAGTTACTCCCTATTCCCCCTCATCGTATCTTTGAAATGCTTGGTCACCTGGAAATAATCCAAGTGGAATTCAATTCACGCTGGACCCTCTTTCCAACTGCAGCAGTATATTACAGATTAAATTTTATCTTCACCACTTTAGTGTCCACCTCTTTCACAAAATTAGTAAATTAGACATGTCTCTATTATTAATGACTTAGTTATGTTACATATTATCATTAGCTATAAACTCTTTAAAAAATGCTTTCAACTTTATGAAGAACTCATAATTAAAGAAATCAATAATCAGTGTTGTGAGGGTGAAAGGGTTTTTGACAAACATGAGCTAAACACTTTGTATTACAAATGGTGACTTATGGTTCAAAGAAATTAACAGTATTATCCAAAATGATTTCAATAGGGGAAACTAGAAAAGGACTAATTTAGCATGATTTGCTTCCTGACTCCCAACATAAAAATATTTGTCTTGAATTCTCATTGATAAAAATATCATTCACCATTAATCATTTAAGTCAAATCAGAGATGAACATTAATTCACTACTGCAATTCTGTGTGCCTACAATTGTGAACCCAAGGGAAGTTTGGCGCAATTACCAAAGGCACTTCTAGACAAATATATAAAGCACCTTAGCAAGGAGAAATTCCTTTCACACACACAAGAAAACAAAACCCCATGCCATAAATCCAAAGGAAGATCAAATATAGTCTTAAAAACAACCAAAAGAAGAGAAATTAAATTTAAAAAAATGTTTATCTGGACTTACCAGCAAAGCATTTGGAACAGAGGTTCATAGTCTTGCTGGACCTGGGGCAAAAAAAAAAAAAAAAAGAAAAGAAAAAAAAGAAAGAAGAGCTAAAAATTCAGTATCACTCTATTCAAAACATAAAGATAAATGTAGATAAAGAATTTTCTGGCCAGATAACTGAGTTAACAAATTAATATGTCTATAACTAGCCACACTCCCCCACAAAAAATAAATAAATAAATAAATAAAACATGACACTTGTTTGCATATTTATTTGTTTGTATGTGAGTTAGTAGATGTTTTATATTCTGTGATTAGCAGCTTGTGTGGCAGCAAGTTCAGAAACACTATTAATATAACCAGAATATAATAAAGGAGTGTTACTTATCCCATACAATTACCATATTCCCTACAGTCACATTGTAACATATACCAACCATGAAGTCATCACTTCAAACAAGAAAAATTTTTGTCTGTAAAGGAGTAAAAATTTCTCCTCCTGTGTGTGTATTTATCTCTGTAATAGTTCTTGAACTTTAATCTCATCTTCTTTTCCTTCATTCATTCTCATTCTATTTCAGATCAGTGACATTATGACCTTGTTTAGATTATTTCTTCAGATGTTCCCAAATTATTTTTCATGTCTTTTCATATGTTAATAATAATACTAACTTACATGGACACTTAAGTACATTATCTTACTAATCTTCCCAACATGCCTGAGATGGGTATTACCATACTGCTTTGCTTCTGAAATGTACTTTTTAAAAATCACATTAACATTTCTACAACCAAGAAACTTCACAGAATTAGCTACAACTGATGAGTAATTTGATGAGAAAATGTTCCCACCACCTGATCTAACGTATTATTAAACTGAGGGGTCTAAGGAAAATCAGGGACAAGCAGTTTAGTCATATCATTTGACAGCTGAGCAACTTGTCTGAGGTCAAATGGCTGGGTAAACTGCAGAGGAAATACTTGCAGAAACTCCACCTAGCCGGCCATCGTTTGTTCACAACACAGCACCTGGCACCACACAGCAGCCTGGCACAGTATGATGGCAATCAATAATTTGTCAATTATTTCTCATTGCTGCTTTCTTTCCCAATTCTCTCTCAATTCCTGTAGGTTTTTCTTTCCAAAACCACTTAGAAAACTGTATGTTGGGCAAGTTGATCTATTTATAGCCTAATTCCTCAAAAGCTTCCCTCCCAATAATTTGAGTCCTACCCAGAGCCGCTCCTACACATGGAATAAGGCAAGTTATCTTCTTCCTTACTCACTAAATTTTACAGTTAATGAAGCCTCCCTCAGGAAGTATTACCCATGACTGTAATTGTTTTCCACTGTACTGTGACCCATGACCTAATGGCTAGTAATTGCTTTGAGATAACAGAATTGCCATGGGGTAAAAGGAGAATCGTTATATCTCTTTCCCAAAAGAGATATTGTATTAACAGGTGGATCATTCTTTAGGACTCTCCTTAACATAAACATCGTAAGGCAGTGACAAAATTTAAGTATCAATTACTGAGCAAATATAAATACATAGTAGTGTCCAGTAACTCCCAGATAGTGCCAAATAAGTTCTACCAGTTAACACTCTCATCAAAGGTATTTAAAAGTACTCTTTTCAAGATCATGCTTAGTGAAATAAGTCAGAAAGAAAAGGGAAAATACCAAATGGTTTCACTCATATAGGAGTATGAAAGACCAGGCGAGAAAAATAATAGTAATAATGAACAACTAAGACCAGAGACATTTTACAGGAGTGGAATGGGATCAAAAACAGTGGGGTGAGGGAAGTGGGCTGGACTATGATGATGGCACATGGGTGATTTGGTGATTGGAAGCCACTGGGAATTACAACTGAGATGGAAAAAGACAAAATGATGTAAAGATAAACTACTATATTATTTAAAAAATAATAAAAAGTACTCTTTTCAATATACCCTCACCAATGTGATAACTGGTACTTTCCTTTAGTTGTGTCTCCTTCTGAAGTAAATTTTCCAATTTGAAGGACATCTTTTAATGAAGGATAAATTAAGCTTCCAGCTAAGTAGTTTTGGGGAACTAATACTATTGTTGAGAATTCTAGCAAAATTTATAATCTTCTCTTCACATTCATACAACTCTCATATCTCTCACCATCCACATAACACATATACCAGGAAAATACTTTTAACATAAATATGCAAATAAAACCCATGTCACCATTTATTTCAATGCTTGTCAACAGATACTTTTTTGTCCAAAGTGTGAAGAAATTGAGGCAGAATAAAAATAAAGATGTCAAAGGGAAAAACAAATATGCCAAACTTTCCAGTCTTTGGATCCCTAAATTTCTCTAGGTTAGGTGTGATCATAAAACAAAAAAAAATCTTTATGGCAAAGAGAATGCATTAGTAACGAAGAGAATCAATATGTAAAAACAACTCGTCACATTTCCTAATCCAAATTCCTTTAATAACAGAAAGGAAAGACCAAGAGAAATTGGAGAAGGAAAAGAAAAAAAAAAACCCACACCACCTCCTCCATCTAAAAATCATTCCAGTTGCCCCTCAAAGATTCGACGATTAAAAACTAATACCTATCTGCATGTAATCTCCTACACTTACTGTGAGAAAGCTTAGCTTCCTTCACAGCTAAGCAGTCTCAAACATCTCTAACTAAATCTTTGCTCTTTGCTCACCCCAGGCAAACAAGAAAAAAGCCAGTTCAAGCAGACAAAAATCCTAGCTGGTAAATGACATAGAAGGCTTTCAAATATGCATCTGTTTTGTCTGCACTATTACCAATCACTCTAAATCATTAACATGATGTCTGCAAAGCTTTCTTTTTCAGGGAATCTTACAAAGGAAAAGATAGAGTCGTTAATAAGAGGAAACAGTTTCTAGAATGCAACAATATGAGTGGTGCCAATTTAAAAGCTAATTTCAATGTAATAATTTAGATTCCAGGTAGGGGACTATAATGAGCAGTGTCGGAACATTAATGTCCAAATTCAAAGACAGAAAGGATCATAGCAAATGCTCCACACTAAAAAGACACACGTAAAAGATGTACACAGTAGTAATAGCTCAATACAGTTTTTAGATAAACAGTCAATCTAGCAATTAAAACAAGATAAAGAATAAACATTTAAACATACAAAAACTCTTTTAGAAAAGCAGGGAAAAAACAAACACAATAAAATGAATAAAAATACCAGAAAGATTTTTCCACATCACATAAAAGAAAATTGTTAACTGTATTATGAGCTCTAACACACACTGTATGCAGTGGTTATACTTCAGGGAAGATATTCTCTAAAAATATCCTTTAAAAAAACGGAAACTGCTTAATATTAAGTACTTATTTTTGAGGTAAGTAAGCATCCAAAAAATATATTTTTAAAATACTCAATTTGGAAAAACCCTCGACAGTGTCATATCTTGGGACATCTATCCAATTAAAGAGTCAATAAGAAGGCTCCCTGGTGGTGCAACAGGTGCAGCACTGCAAGCTAGCCGCAGCTGCAACCGCAACAGCAGCCACCTCAGTGTGAGTTTGATCACTGGCCCCGGAGGTGACCCACATGGTACAGCAGGCCTCTCCTGACCCATCCGCTGCTCCCCTCAGCAGTGTATTTTGTCAACCTGCCTGTTCTGCTCCCCTCTCTGTCTCTAGTAAATCTTCTCACCCACCACACCTCTGGCCTGTACCTCAGTTCTAGATGCATAAATAAATCTTTAAAAAAAAAAAAAGAGTCAATGAAAAGGACACAGTAGTGAAAGTCTCATGACTGGGCAAAAATACCAAAGTCTGGAAAGATGTCGACAACACTAGCTTGGGATACTTTTTCAAGGTTGCAAAAGAAAGTAAAATACAGCTATAAACACAGATTTATACTTAGTTCTGGAATGTGATCTCACGATTACTAGGAGTTGCTACTGAAAAAGATCATTAATGAAAAAAGATCTTTGAAGATCATTTAGAAAACAATCCAGTAAAAAGCCTTGGAATGTCAGTAAGATCACAAATAATGTTAAAACAGTGGCAACTACCCTAATGTTGTATGTATGGATTCTTGTGATGTTGATAAAATTTTCAGTGAGAGCAACATTTACAGATGTTTAAAGTCTATGCCAAACACTGGTAGTGAATAACTTTAAATATAGTTTTAGTAAATATTAGTTTTGCTGTGCTTTACCCATTGTACCACCAGGGAGTGCCCAGTTTTAGTAAATATTAAATACACTGATATCTGTAACAGAAAGTATCTTAAAATTTATACTTGGTACATGTATTTGTGTAACTGCATACATTTACATTTACATATACATGTACAAACACAAATAATTTTACATAGCTTATGATCTTAAATGCAAGTATGCTATTATACCTTTGGAATAAAATGAATTAAGAATGCAAGAGATCGCCATGTATTTTTTTTAAACTGTATATATAAATATATAAATTATCTCCAAAAAAACTAAGATTTTTTAAAAGCAAATATGCAGTATTTTAATAACACATTTAACTATTTCATCCTCACCTCTAAAAATTTCTATGCCAGTAATTCCTTCTTCTTACTGTGAAAATGGAGGATTCCTTATACCTGGGGTTCCTCATTTACAAAGTTCAAAACCCTTATTAAACACTATTATTCAATAAAATTCACTTTTATGATAGGAAAATCAGCATAGACTAAGTTCACTACTGTCCAGCTATCTAAAGACACTAAATACAAACACTAGATTTCTCACTTAAACTAGTTCTACCCATTTTATGAGTAGTTTTTTTTTAGAAATATACACTAGGTCCTCCCTGGTGGTGCAACGGGTTAGGACACAGCACTGCAAGCTAGCCACAGACACTTACTTCAGTGCAAGTTTGATACCTAGCCCTGAAGGTAGGCATGTATCAAAATTCATTACATTTTACACTTATGACTCCAAGTTATTACATATAGATTACAGCTCAATAAGAATTAGTACAAATTTATTTTTAATTCTACAGGACATTAGGTACTAACTGGTCCATTACAAAAGTTACTCTTTGTCTTGCTATGCAAACTATAAATTTTCCATTTTGCTATAGTAGCAAAACTTTGAGACTTAAAGAACAAAAATTTTAAGAATAGTCACAAATGCGGTCAGAGGATTTTTTTCCGGAATAGTGATCAAAATAATTAAGCATTTATAAAAATTCCATAACAGGTTAAAAATTATACCAAAGACACACTGCTTGCTTTTTTTTTTTTAAGTATTTATTGATTTATGCATACAAGAACTGGGGTAAAGAGATGCAGGAGGGTGAGAGGATTCATCAGAGACAGAATGGGAAACAGAACAGGCAGATATACTGAGATACACTGCTTAGGGGAGCATAGGCAAGACAGGAGAGGTCTGCTTCACCATGTGGATCAGCTCCCTGACTGGGGATCAAACTAGTGCTTCAGTGGCTGCAGTAACTTTAAAGAGCTGTATTTAAGCCCTTGAGCCATCAGGGAGGCCTAAAACACTTATTATTTTACTTTTTTTTAAAGATTTATTTATTTGTACATATAGAACTGGGGTGCCAGAGGTGCAGGGGCAGTGAGAGGACTCATCAGAGACAGACTGAGGAGCAGAGTAGGCAGATTAATGAAGTACACTGCTGAGGGAAGCAGCAGGAGAGTCAGGAGAGGTCTGCTGTGCATGTGGGTCACCTCTGGGGCCAGGGATTAAACTTGCACTGAAGCCGCTGTGGTCAGCTTGCAGTGCTGTGTCCTAACCAGTTGTGCCACCAGGGAGGGCCAAACACTTCCTTCTTAGTTATAAATATAATGAGCACTTCACTTTATTATTACAATGACTCCCATAAAATAGGGCTTTTTATCTTCTTCCTCCTACCATCATCTCATGTCTCCCTTTGTCCTTTCTCTCTCTCTCCCTCTTAACTTCCGAGTTGAATGTTTACAAAGGTGTCCTATAATTATGCCTGTTTCACTTGTTTCTATGATCATATATAGTTATGATCCAAACCGTAAGTGCAAAAAAACCTCCTCACTATTTTGTGAACTCTATGTTGGACACTTCCAATAAATTAAAGGACACGCTATTTTAAAAAGAAGAATGCTGTAAGATAGGCAAGGACAATACAATTCAGTAATCAAAGTAAGTATGGATCATAAAAATCTGAAGCGTGCCCCCAGATTGCTTCACAAATGTCTTTAGTCTTACTTCACTTAAGATCAAAATTAGACATTAATTAATAAATACCTGTTTAGGCATTTATATCCCCATCAATATCACAATTAATGAGTTAATATTTTAGGATGGTGTTTTATAATTACTAAATCATTACTATTATCATCTGCATTTTAACATGGGAAAACTGAGGCACAGCAAAGTTAAATAACTTGTCTAAGTTCACCTTCCAGTAAAGAGAGGAGGGTTCCAGCCAAGAAAACCTAGTCAAGGGCCATATTCCTATTGCACTAAAACTGTCACAGATGATGTATCATATGTGGGACTTACTCAAGAAAAAGTGTATTTAATTCACAAACTAATTGATATGCAAAGAAAAGGCCTTAAGACTACTGCAAAAAAAAAAATGTTTTAAACTAAGCTAAACTAAGTTAATTTTTAGGGTTCCATGTTAGCATTTTTCTCCACTTACCTATCAAGCTCATTAGAGTAAAAGACTTTTGATATACATTTCCCATTCTGTAGGGCAAGTTAGTCTCAAGCCACAATGACAGAGCAGATGACCTCACATTATTTATCAATAATTACTGATATAACACAGTGTCTATCTCCAGGAGGAAAATAAGTATTTACAAAATTAAATCTAACATTCCACTCATAGTTTATTATTATCTATTACACAAGCAATTTCAAGAATATACAAGTAATTCTACCAAAATCTATTATTTTTTAAGCAGAAAAAAAGAAGCAAAGCTATAAGTGAAATTCTTAACGCTCAGAAATTAAGTGTCTTTTTGAGGAAATTAACTGAAAATTAATTTACTATAAAGAAAGCCTTCTTACTGGATTCCAACATTATTCTCGGTTTGAGTGCTATATTGCTATCAAATATCAAAAGCAACTTATGAAACATACACTCCAATTCCACTCCTTATATACTACTACCACAATAAATTCCTCCAAAACTCTAATTATAATCCATGATATTGATGTTAAGAAGACATCTAGAATTTATCACCCAAAGCACAGAAATCTAAGAAAGGTAATACAAAGTGTCTTTCAATTATACAACTAAAGAGATTTATCTTTTAAATGCATTCTATGTGTATCTCCCCTCACCCATATAGTAATTATTTCAAACAATGGATGTTGAAACCATTAGGTAAATGGTTTTACTGGAAAACACGCTATGTATGATATAGTCTATTTCAGCCTACAAGTTACTACTAAGCCCAAAAATTCTGTCTTTAGAATCTGGATCTCAATACCTGAACCAAGTCATCAAACTTAGGGAGCCATACAAATAAGAAGATAACCTGAATGTTCATTCTAACGCAAAGGACACTAAAGTTATAACAAAAGTAGGATATTTTTATAATTCCATACTTTCACTTAATCTCTGGAATGTAAAAATATACACAGTTGGCCCTCCCTGGTGGCACAACAGGTTAAAGCACAGCACTGCAAGCTAGGCGCTGCACTGCAAGCTGCGACTTGGATCTGGGTCCCCAGAGGTGATCCACATGGCACACCAGGCCTCTCCTGTCTCATTTGCTGCTCCCCTCAGCAGTGTAAGTCATCGATCTGCCTGTTCTGCTCCCCACTCTGTCTCTGGTGAAGTCTCACCTCCCCTGCACTTCTTGCCTATACCCCAGTTCTGTATGCATAAATAAATTCTTTTAAACATGTACACAACCTTTCTTAATAAATATCCTTACCATAAGCTTTTAACTCAGAAAAAAAAAAAAAAAAACAATAGACAAATCTAAAATGTGGAACAACTTGCCTACATTCTTAATCTCCCTGACATGAAAAGCAAAAAGTGGCTAAGAAACAATTCTAAGACTACAAGAGACTAAGAGAAATAACACCAGTTGTAATCTGTAAATTATTTTTGATCCTGGATTTTTTAAAGGGGGCCAAAAAAAAAAAGCTCTAGAAAATATTTTTGAAATGAGAAAATTTCAGTCTGTAGGTAAACAGCTGCCATTATGAAAAGAATGATAATTATTTTGAATCTGATAACACTACTGTGGTTCTATCTATATGTAAATATATATCTTTGCTCTCAATGCTTCAAGGTGAAACACTTAAAGAGGTACTAAACTCGTGGTAACTACAAAAGGCTCTGAAACAAGATGCATTTATACACAGAGGTAAGTCATGGTTAGCACCTATTTTAACAGTGAATCTAAGTGAAGAGTAGATGGACATTTACTACATTATCCACTTCAGTCTTTCTGTAGGATATTTATAAAACTAAAATGTTGAGGGAGATGTCCACACAGATACTTATATATGAATGTTCATTATCCAAAGCTAAAATAATACAAATGCCAACCAACTAGTGAATAGATAGAAAAAATGTGCTTATTATCCACTGAGTATTAAGAAAGAGCATACTGCGGATACATGCTAGAACATGGAGGAATCTCAAAAAAGATATCAACAAAAGAAATTCACCTTTCTACACATTATGATTCTATTTCATGAAATATCAAAAAATAAATCAAATTTATAGAAAGAAAAAGCAGATCACTAGTGACCTAGAGCTGGTGACCACTACAGAAAATTTTTCTGAGGAAACTTTTCAGGATGACAGAAATGTTCTAACGCTGATTTGTGATAATGGTGGTACAATACTATAAATTTACTAAAATTCAAACGGTACGCAATGACAGTTGGTAAAATTTATAGAAACTAAGCACACCTCAACAAAGTTAAAAATAAGTTGAGAAAAGACCATTTTATGATCTGAAAGAAATTCAATATAAAACTGATAATTTAGAAAGGAATAAGTGTGGTTATCTGCCAGTGCAGAATGCACTAAAGAAAAGTGCATAAGTTAATGTTCATTATCAAAAGACTATTTTCAACAACAAAAAGACAACCCAATTTAAAAATGAGAAAGGACTTAGAAGAGAGAATAGAAATTTCTCTAAAGAAAATATACAAATAGCCAACAAGCACATGAAAAGTTCCCTAATGTTATTAGTCATGAGCAAAACACAAATCAAAACCATGATGAAATATACCTTACACCTAATAGTACAGTTACATTTTTTTTTTAATTTATGCCAGGATATGGAAAAATTGTAACCCTCATATACTTATGGTGGAATATAAGAAGTTATGGTTACTGTTAAAATTTGGTGGTTCCTCAGTAAGTTAAATACAGAATTATCACATGAACCAAAAATTAAATCAGCAGTACATACCCAAAATAACCGGAGGAGAAAAATCTGACAATTATCAAAAGGTAGAATAAACTCAAATCTCTGTTAATGAACAGACAAATTATGGTATGTTTGCATGTGCAATATTATTCAATCATAAAAAGGAATTAAGTACAGATGTGTTGTAACATACAAAATGAAAAATCAACAGACACAAAGACCACAACTTATATAACTCCATTTATACAAAGCACACAATATAGGCAAATCCACAGACAGAAAACATATCAGAAGTTATCGGGGTTAAGTAAAGGGAGGATAATAGAGAGTGATTATTTAATGGGTACAGGTTTCCTTTAGGGGTGATGAAAATGTTTAGGAACTAGATAACCTCAACACCGAAATATGATGGTATTAAATGTCACTTTAATACACACCAGTTTTAATACTACTTTAATATACTTTAGTTAAAATAGTGAATTTTCTGTTTTCACAATTTAAAACACAAAAGCTGTGGGTATAAAGCATATTTAATTTGAACTGCTTACCATTTTTCTACTTTTTTTGGCTTTTATTCATACCATAGATCATGTAATATGTACACCATAAAATTTAATTTATTGAGTAGTTAGAAAATGTAATATACATGTGAGATACTTTGTGTGCACTTTAATCCTAAAATCCCTGTAAGTTACGTATTACTATTCCCAGTTTATACATAAGAAAACATGGTCAGAAAAATGAGGCATCAACTATTAAAAGAAACACAGCTGGGATTCAAAAGCCAGCTATAATTTTTAAAAGGAGTGAACTCTAATTTCTAAGGCTTCCACTACTACAACTCCTTAAATATGCAAGGAGGTCTATGTGATAGAAGGGTGGAGAGCATATCCATCCTCAAACTGTCCTGACAATAGCTGTGTGATGAAATATATGGACAGAAAAGTCGATTCAACCCAAAGTCCTAACGAACTTCAGTAAAACGTATGCTAACATTTCTTATCCACTGGGATTAGAACAAGATATTAATTGCTCTACTTATTATTACTTATATTCCACAGTACCCAAAAAGTCCAGGGTAACTGTTGCCAATCATTTCAAAGTAAATCATGAAGGGGGTGAGGAGAACAGCTACACAGAGAAACAGGGAAAAAAAATATTTTTAAAATAGAGATTCCTAGTCCCCATACCACAGGCCTAGTGAATCAAAATCTCTGGGCTAATTCCCAAGAATTTTTATGTATTCTTAAAAGTCCAGGAGAGCACTAAAGTTTAGGAATTGCCACAATCAAGTAGGGAAAAACAATGTTTTAAAGTCAAACAGAATGTAACAGATAAACCTGTTGAATGAGCATTCATTTTAGAATACAGGAGCACTAATCTTATTTACAGTCTAGTTAGAATGTCAAGATCTTTTTACTGTGTAGTTACTTACTTTTCAGAGTACATGATTTCACCAAAAAAAATTTGATTCTTTACATTAATCTGTGATACTCAACATACAAAATTTTATCTTAGTGTCTTTTAAGAAATCTAGCTATTATGTGTGTATGTATATATATACATATACATATCATTATGCATATTATGTACTCAGATAATGTTATGTAACATTTAGCATAGTGCTTGACAAACTAACCCCAAATCATTTTCAAATAAATAAACCAAGTCCAATATTTACCAACACCATATTACCTGAGAGACACTATGCTAAGTGCTGTTAATATAGCTAAGAACAAGTGATACTCTCACAATGCATATTATTAACAGAGCTATCAGTCATTTAAGCTGCTATGGGAGTGCTCATCCTTTTCCATCGTTTTCTTTATTTTACATTTAGATGTGAACATTCCATCTCATCTTTCCCTGGATATTAGGAGTCTCACTTTGTCACAGCAATCCCTTTAAATTCCAATTTTCATTTTACATGAGGAAAATGCACATTCAAGCAATGCTCTGTTACTATTTCAAAGCAATTGGAAAAATCCCAGAATCCACATTTCCATTGGGCTGAGACTTTCCAATATGCCTAATAATGATACTTTATGACCTAGAAGTTCCAATGAATTGGTAGTAAGAAAACATTGATCTGCTTCAGTGGCACTGTAATTGGAATGGTGATTAAATGCATCATGTTAAATTTACCCTGGGCTTTTTCCAGTGTGGCAAATATAAAATAAGCTCTAAGCATCAGCAGAGCCTAAACCACTCTCCTTCTAAAGTGATACTTCTCCTGCAATGTCAAAGGTGCCATGTTTGAGCTTCTCCATTAATAATTAGGAAGCATGACATAAGAAACTGTATACAACTATACAGTCTTGCAGCAGATGTGCAATGACCAACATGGTTTATTGTGTCTGGCAACTTGGGACAACCTTATGCGTGTCAGAGCAGTACATTTGCACCACTATAGTTAATGGTCTGTCAGCATTTCCATTATAAAGCAATTTTCAAAGGTTTATTGCTCTGCTGAAAAATTCGCTCTGAGCTGAAATTTGGCATTCCAAAAAAGCAAAACTGTAGCTGGCAGTTGTTTATTCCTTCCACATAGTCCAAGTCGTTTATTTTTGGTTTGGTTTTGTTTTGCTTATTAAGTTAATCTGACCCTGCATTTCAGAATTTCCTCATATAGTCCATTGGGAAAATCTACAGAACAATATCTAACACCTCACAAAAGGACTATTGTTTGGTAATAGAAACTAGCAATGTACAAGGTAGAGTACATTGTACAAGATAGAAAACAATTTTTTTTAAGTAAGTGTATTCTTGATGAGGAACAAATTCCAAGTTTAAAAACTTCTTCATCAGTTCTACCTACTTACATTAAATTATTCATGATTTTAGAGTACACTGCTATGAATATTGAAATCAATGGGTAAGTTTAAAATTCACAGTTGTTAAGCCTCCTTTTCTCCTCCTCTCTCTAAAAATTTGTAGCTACTAACCTAAGATAATTTTTATCTATTCTCAACTTCACTTTATCCTACTAGTTAAAGGGGATATGCTTTCTAAGGTAAAAATGCTAGGAAGCAATAAACGTTCTGTAACAGATAAGGAAAACTCCGAAGGCAATTTAGAAAATTCACAAAATGAAGAATCAGACCCTGAGTTAAGTTCACAGAAAATAACTGTGGCAATCTAGAAGACTGATTTATCACATTCCTGATAAACTAACAATTCAACTCAAAATCTGGTAATTGTTCTTTAGCCTGAAAGTTTGCCAAAATATGTTAAGCATCAAAGAAGAAATCAACTATGCCAATGCTTTGGTTTCTTGTTATTCAAGCTAACATGAAAGCTTAGATATTTATACTTTAAAATTACACGATTTTTCAATTATACAGCTAATTTTAATTTTTTTTTAAGATTTATTTATTTATTCGTACAGAACTGGGGTGCAGGCCAGAGACGCGGAGGGTGAGAGGATTCACCAGAGACAGAGTGGGGAGCAGAGCAGGCAGATGGGCAAAGTACACTGCTGAGGGGAGCAGCAGGCGGGTCAGGAGAGGTCTGCCACGCCATGTGGTCTCCTCCGGGGCAGGCGGGGATTGAACTCATGCGGAAGTGGCTTAAGCTTCTTTGTGCTGTGCTTTAACCCGCTGCGCCACCAGGGAGGGCCCCAGCTAATTTTAATTTTAACGCAACTCTACCTAATGAATAAAGGAGTCATAGGAATGGTTTTTTAACCTCAAAAATTTTTTCACTATATAAAACTTTGTGATCAAAGCAAACTTTTAACAATGAATACGTTATAGAAAAATATAAATTCATTTTAAATTACTTCTGATATAGCCTAATTTAGTTTGCCAATTTTCCAACTTTATATTACTCTGAAGACAACTAGCTATAGCTTTGAAAATATCAATATTTAAAACTATTTCCAGACAAAGTAAAAACAGAGTTAATATTTGTAAAACATTAATAGAATTTAATTGATGATTACTGCTATTGGAACAAAGGACATGAATGTACCACACAAAGGCTAGTAGGGTACAAGAAATATGAAAAGATACAGACAAAATTTTGTTTTACAATTTCTGTTGCTGTTGTTATATACTCTTTTTATATATTTTAAATTCATATTCTAAATTAATCCTACCTTTACCTTTGGCACAATCATACTCAATGAATTTGCAAATATATAAACTAAAAAAAAAAAAAAAAAAAAATTACCAAGGACCAAAACCAACCCTCTAGATTAACCTTCAACATCACAAGCTAGAAATTTTTTTGATGTATAAAATCTGAGACTAGGTGAGAATTTAAATTACTTTTATCTATTACAATTTTGTTAAATATACCAGCTAGAAAACCCCTCCAGTAGTTAACCTAAAGATCTATCAATCTGTTTGGTTTTTGTGTGGGAAATAAACATTATGTCAGTCTGCAATGGCAGTTCAGATGCAGTAACCCTGCATATGGTATTCACCTTAACAGTTTCACTCAGCCTCACTGTTTTTATTCAAAAGGTGGAAGTTTCTCTAAAAAACTTAAATGAATGCTAAGTTACTCATTTAATGTGAAAGTTATTGATGGTTTCATTTCCATGTCAGAAAGATAAACATGGCCTTACTAATGATTTAAAATAACAGCAGTGGATTCTCACCAGACTAGATTAGTAGAGTTTTTCATCTCCACCTATTTGTGCCTCAGAACTCCCCTTATTTTCTGGGGCCTACCTGGTGGCACAACTGGTTAAGCCTCAGCACTATGAAGCTTTCTTCTGTCACTGCAGCAGAAGAGTTTGGCCCACCTGACAAGGAGGTGTCCTCCTTCACATGGTACTGCAGACATCTCCTAGCCCACCCCACTGCTGCCCTCAGCAATGTATTTCAGTCAGTATGCCTGTTCTGCTCCCCACTCTGTCTCTGGTGAATCCTCTCATCCCCTTTATCTCTGGCCTGCACCCCAGCTCTTGTATGCATAAGTAAATAAATCTTATTTTTTTTAAATCTCCCTTATTTTCTTAGGGAGAATTCTTTCATCCTCAATAGGCTACTAATAGGAAGATACAATTAAAGAAACAGTATCATTTTTAGTAAGAAGGTCTGGTGACAGCAAAAAGACCAGACCACAGGATATAGGGCGATGTTCCCTATTCCCTCATTTCTACTACTTTCTGTAAAAATCTATTTTTATGTGTTACATAATAGAAAATTCAGGGTATTATTAGTAAAAATATGTCTCATGCCCACCCCGCTACAAATTAACCCTATCAGAAGTAAACACTATCACCAGCTTCCTGTATATCCTTCCCGAAGAGATACACACCCTATCTTAAAATATATCTCTTCTGTCCTCCAGTTTCTAGGCTGTCTGCATACTTTTATTTTTCACTCTAGCATCATTGCATATTCATCCTTTAATACCATATGCTTAATTATAATTTATCCTTCATTTTTATTTATACTTCATTTTTATTTATACTTCATTTATACTTTATTCTTGTCCCACTTGTAAGGGGAATAAAATTACCATGATGAACTCTTCTTACTGCATTATTCCCAGAGCTAAAAATACTACATGGAACACAATGGATCCTTGACTAGTATTTGTTGAATGCTTTAATAACCTCATTATCATACACACAACTAATGAACAAGATAACCTATTTTTACAAAACACTAATACTTTTCAAAATCAGAAAAACTATGTAATATACTGTACTTAGCTAAATCAGCTTAGTAGTAACTCAAATTGCACATACTTAGCATGGCCCATTATTTGAAATTATAAACATTTCAATGACTTTCTATATAAAGTCTATGTAAATGCCAGTTGTAAGGTTCCTTCACT
>NW_004567102.1:5290963-5300778 GCF_000260355.1 Condylura cristata | reverse complement strand
CTTAAATGAAAACTAAGAATAAGTATGGGGAAAATCTTCACATGTTATATAGAAAGGCAAACATGATAAAGCTTTCTGCAACACTGTTTCAAATAATTAAATGACAATAGCAAAAACCATTGACAAGGCTAATTATTCTGAATCACAAAGAGTATACTATGAAATTATTCAAAAAATGATATAATTCTAACATGCTGATATGGCGCTATCTATAATGTGTATCACAGTAAGCTGAACAGTATATACAGTACATATTCAATGCATACAGTTTAAATGCTAAGTACAAGAATAAAATTTTAAGAAATTTTTGACTTTGGAAAAAAGCAAATAAAATAAGCATTTCTATTTTCTGTTAGGCTTTGAGGTTAAAATTAAATGAGTCCAATTTGAGAAGCTTTGATAGTATTAATTTCATATAGAAATTAAACCCAAGTATACATTAACTGGACAGAACACTACTTTGGGATCATAAAAGGATTCATGTCATCTCAGAAAAATCACAATACAACAACAGCAACACAGTAACAACTCATTCTAACCTTCTTGGCATAGCTATTTTTTTTTTTTGAATGACAACAGCAACTAGCATCACACTTAATGGTGAAATATTATTGTATCTCTTTCGCCATACAGGTAAAAGCCATAATCTACTCAAAATTATTCTAGAGACTCTAGCCAGTAAAATTAAGCAAGAAAAACAAAGAAAGAATCATATAATTACAAAGGAAGTAAGTCTATGAATAAACAGCATGATTAAGACACACAAACATGCAAAGAAATCTATAAATATTAAAATTAGCAAGTTAATATGATTTTATCTTTCAGTTTTAAATGGGTCTCTTATAAACAAAGTATTGAGGGCTGGAATTTTTTCACACAGTGTTAGCTTAAGTCTTTTTATTGTTGACTTCAAACCATTCACATTTAGGGTCATAACTGATATGAACTACTTATTTTGAGTCATTTTGTTTTTTGATTTTTTTTCCCCCTTGTTCTTTCTTTTTCACTTGGTTTCTCTCAACCCTTCTGAATGGCTTTTCTTAGTATTTCTATCAATTTCTTTCCTTCATCTAACGATATTTGTTAATGATTTCAATAATGTACAGACATATCAAGTTGCAAATCTGCTAGCACACACATGTAAGTCATACTTTAAAGTTTATGACAATAAATGTAAAAGGTAAATTTCTAGGAGAAAAACTCAACAAACTGAGAACAGGAAATCTAAATCTTCAATTAATAAAGAAAATAACATAATTTAAAGCGTCCCATAAAGAAAACTTCAAGTTCAGAGTACTTTACTGGCAATCTATACAAAATTAAGATCTTTTTAAGCCAATCATAAACAATAATAATGGAAGGAAAAGGAACATTTGTCAATTCCTTTTTTGAAGCTAACCTAACCTTGATAACAAGATACAAAGAATTTAAACAAAATCTAGCAAATGAAATGAACAATAAAACACTACAGCATAGTGAAGTGGGTTTGTTTTCAGAATATAAGATTGATTTAACATTCAAATATCAAAGTAATTTATACCATATTAATGAAATAAAGGAAGATATGCACACCCCAACAGATGGAAAATAAATTAAAAATTATTATGCAGTCATGATTATTTATAAATTAAGACCAGAAGAAAATTATCCTAATCAAAAAAATATTATACAAATTTTCAAACAGAGGACATCAAACTTAATGGCAAAAAGTTAAAAACCTTGTTTTTAACAAAACAAATATAATTTATCTACCCATGTATATACCTATTCAATGATATGCAAAAAGTCATTGCAGTAAAATGTACAAAAATGTAGAAGTAAAAGTAAACTAATTCAGCGTATGGGACTAAGTAGGTAGAAATACAGTCCACTGTATTTCTATATAACAGCATAAAATCTACATGGTACTCATAGCAGGAGTATAATGGACCAGGCGAGAAAAATAACAAAAATAATGGAACAACCATATACCAGAGACATTTTGTGGGGGTGGAGTGGGGAATGGGATCAAAAACAGGGGGGTGGGGAGGGTAGTGCACGGGATTATGGTGATGGCACAAGGGTGCCTTGGTGATGGGAAACCCACTGGGTTAACAATTGAGATGGGGGGAAAAAATGTACAAAATGATGTAAAAATAAACAGTTATAAAATAAAAAAATCTACATGGTGATTTTAAGACATTACTATATTACTTAAGGCACTATCTGAAGGCATTATATTAAAGTAATTCTTTTTATAATAGTGATATTAGTGTTATATAGAAACAACTGTCCTAAATTTTAAAATACATTCTCAGTTACTTTTATATTAAAAGATGAGATGACTGGTATTTACTACAAAATAAAAAAGTGATACAAAGTTAAATTGAATATAAGCTGATTAACTAGTAGAGCTACATATGGGTAATATACAATACTTTTTTCTAATTTTGTTTGCAAAGAAAATTATCTGTAAGACACATAGTTGATACAAAAGTGTTATCCAAAATATAAAAGTAACTCGTAAACAGTAAGAACACAAACTCAGTTTAAAAAAAATGGGAAAAAAAACCTTAGACATCTCACAAAGATACAGAGAGGGCAAACAAGCATACGAAAAGATGCTAACTATCACATCATTAGGGAAATGAAAATTCAACAATGAGATACCACTACAATTCTATTAAAATGGTTGAAATCCAAAAACAATGACAGTATCAAATGCTGGTGGGAATGAAAATGGTGCAACTACTTTGGAAGAAATGTTGGCAGATTCTTACAAAACTAAGCATACTCTTACCATATAATCCAAAGGAGTGGACAACTTAAACTCCATAAACGCTTGCCACTTTATTCCTAATTGCCAAAACAAAGAAGCAACCTACATGTCTTTCAGTAGATGAATGGATAAACAAACTGACACAGCAAGCAACAGAATAATATTCAGTTATAAAAACAAGCAATTAATGACATGGAAGAATGTTAAATGTATATTACTAAAGAAGCCAACCTGAAAAGGATACAATGACTCCAACTTTATGACATTCTAGAAAAACAAAACTATGGAAACAGTAAATGAATGGATCTGTGGTTGCAAGGCCTTAAGAAAGAGAAAAGAATGATAGATTGAGCACAGAGGATTTTTAGAACAGTGAAACTATCCTGTACACTATAATGGTGGACATATATCATTACACATTTATAAAAACCCATAGATTGAAAGAGTGACTACTCATAAACTATGCACTTTGAATGATGATAAAATAGGTTTACTGATTGTACCAACTGTACAACTCTGGTATAGGATATTAATAATATGAACAAGCTGTGTATAAGGGGGCTGAGGAATCTCCACCTTTAACAAAATTTTGCTATGACACTAAAAATGCTCTTAAAATTTTATATTTTAAACCTCATCAAAAAATAGGCAGAGCTAAAAAGACACTTCTCCAAAGAGGAAATGCAGATGGCCAACAAGCATATGCAAAGACGTTGAAAATCACTCATAATAAAACCACAATGAGATACCACCTCAACCCAGTGAGAAAGGCACATATTCAAACAACTAGCAACAAGAAATGTTGGCGAGGATGTGGAGAAAAAGGAATTCTCCTGCACTGCTGGTGGGAATGCAAACTAGTGCAACCACTATGGAAAACTGTTTGGAGGTTCCTCAAACTGCTAAACATGGAGCTTCCCTATGACCCAGCAATCCCACTCCTAGGTATCTACCCAAAGACACAAAAACAGATTGAAAAAGATACCTGCACCCCTATGTTTATTGCTGCTTTATTTACAATTGGAAAAACATGGAAGCAGCCCAAATGCCCAAAAGTAGATGACTGGATAAAAAAGATGTGGTACATATATACAATGGAATATTACTCAGCAACCAAAAAAGAGAAACACATGTCTTTTGCAGCAACTTGGATGGAGCTGGAAAAGATCATGCTTAGTGAGATAAGCCAGAAAGAGAAAGAAAAATACCAGATGGTTTCACTCATAGCAGGAGTATAATGGGCCAGGTGAGAAAATAACAAAAATAATGAACAACCATATACCAGAGACATTTTGCAGGGGTGGAGTGGGGAGTGGGATAAAAAACGGGAGGGTGGGGAGGGAAGTGCAGGGGATTATGGTGATGGCACACGGGTGACTTTGGTGATGGGAAACCCACTGGGATTACAATTGAGATGAAAAAAATGTACAAAATGTTGTAAAAATAAACTGTTATAAAAAAAACTGTGCAATTCAAAAAAAACTGTGAGGGTTAAAGATATAAGTAAAAAAAAATTTATATTTTAAAATAAAGTCAATATATGTAAGGGAAAAAACATACATACTTGTCCAGTTTACACAGCACCCATAAAAACATCTAACACTTGATCAAAAATCTATGGAATATCGTTAAGACCTCTAATCTAAAACCAAAGAGCGACACCATGTTCATAGCTGAAGGATTCCATAAAGACAGTTGTTCTTTCAAAAATCTGAAATAATCACTGCAATCTCAATCAAAATTCTAATTGATTTTTTAAAGAAAACCAATAAACGGATTCTAAAATCTATATGAAAATGCAAATAACCAAAAATAACCAGAGCAATCTAAGAAGAAAAACAAAGCTGGAAGACATTCTATCAGACATCAAAACCCTGTAAGTCATTAAACCATGGTAACTAAAGATTCTGGTACTGGAAAGAGTATAGATAAACTTTAGAAAATCCAGCATTAGATCACAACTGATTCATGACAAATATGTTTCTACAGAGAAGTGGTAGGAAAGAGGATTCTTTCAAAAATAAATAGTGTCAGCCCATTAAACAGCTAAGTAATATAAAAATGAACCTTGTCCCTACCTCATACCATACATAACAATTGCAGGTAAATTAGATTCATGGCTAACCAAACACACACACATACATATATATTCTAAATGATAATATAAGAAATGTAAAATGTCTTCAAAGGATTTCTTAGTCAAAACACAGAAAGCATCAACCATAAATAATTACTACATTAGAATACATTAAAATTAAGATTATCTCTTCACTGAAAGACAGCAGAATAAAATAAGCAAACCATAGGTTAAGAAAAACTTCTGCAATACACATAATTTAGTACTAATATTCAGACTATATTAAGAACTCTTATAAAACAATGAGAATAAATATAAGCCAAAAGAAAAATAAGGGCCTTAAATACTTCATAAAAGAATGTTTTAATTGTATGAAAAATAACACACAAACAGTGAAATATGAATTGATAGTAAGATAATATACTATTAAGAGAATGGTTAATTTAGAAGAACCAGAATACCACCGGTCACCCAGAATGTCAAACAACCAGAATTCATATGTACAATTTTGGAAAATAATTTGTCATCACTTTTTAAAATAGATAATATAGATATCTATGGCTTAGCACTATTAGTAACATACAAAAAAGATACTAAGATACTCTACAAGACATATATGTGCCTGTTCATTGTAAACAACCCAAATGTTCATCATAAATAATCCAAAACAGAACGCAGTATTATTCTATAGTTATGCTCCTATAATGCAACAGTATATAGCAATTAAAATAAATTAAATAAAGCTACATCCAACAAGGCAGATATGCCTGCCAATATTAATAAGGATAAAGCATCAGACAGGGTAAAAAGTGTGCTTCTGGGATACCTATTTTTTTTGTTGTGGGCCGTAGTTACACAATAATTCAATCTGTGATAATTCACTGAGATTAATACATCAGTGGTTTACAATTTTCAGTGCATATGCTATACATTTAAATTTTAAATACAAAAAGTAAAAGATAAGCACTTCAGCTTCTGAGAACCAGATTTACACCACCACCCTCCCTCTCACAACAACCAAAAAATATACAAAACATATGAAATAAACGACTAAGAAAATGAAAGTCAAATGATCATGAGAACAGTAAACAAAGTGGGCTTCTGATTTCTGTTTCACTGGAAGGACACAGTGTATCCAGACCCCAGCACAGAACATGAAAGTCTAAAAGGGCCAAAACAGTCAGTTTTCAGAGTAGTCCAGGAAAGTAGAGACCTGTGCAGGCACAACTCTGGTGAGCAGCAGGGGGTTCTCTTTGAACATTTAGTTGAATATAAACAGTGTAAACAGGAAAAGAGAAAGAACAGTTGAAAGACACTAAAGGAAACAAATGTCATAGCTTAACAGCACCTGGAGTAGTACTTGTTCCAGCAGAATGTTCCACAATTGAAAACCTCAAAGGGCACTGGTTAGAGGGCTCAGAAATATTTTGCCTCACTAAATGGAGTAAATGAACCCTTGATGAAATGCTGATACGGTTCAGCCTAAGAAAGCTCAAAAGACATTAAATGATCAAACTCTTTCCAAGAAACTGAATTGCATTCCAAAGCTTGAATACTTAAGGAATAATAAGATACCCATTATCCATAACAAGCTAAGATTCACAATTTCTGGCATATAATTAAATTACAACAAGCATGTAAAGAAACAGGACATATGACCCAGAGTGACAATAAATATCAAATTAATCAAAACATACCCAGAATTGATACAGAAGACAGAGGGGGGAAAGGGCATAAAAAACTGTAATTGTGGCCCTCCCTGGTGGCGGAGCGGGTAAAAGCACAGCACTGAGAGGCTGAAGCCACTTCTGCATGAGTTCGGTTCCCGCCTGCCCCGGAGGAGACCACATGGGGAGGCAGACCTCTCCTGACCCGCCCGCTGCTCCCCTCAGCAGTGTACTTCGTAGATCTGCCTGTTCTGCTCCACACTCTGTCTCTGGTGAAGCCCCTCACCGCCCCTGTACCTCTGGCCTGTACCCCAGTTCTGTATGCATAAATAAATAAATCTTTTAAAAAAAAACTGTAATTGTATTCTATATACTCAGAAAGTGAAAGAAAGATTTGAAGGCATTAAAAAAGAATGGGATGAATGAAATGAACAAAGTACACATTGCAGATAAAAAGACCAATGGTTTTGGGTCTTATGTCTAGTTCTTAAATCCATTTTGAGTTGGTTTTGTGCATGGTATGAGGCAGTAATCTAGCATCATTTTTTTTTGCAAGTAGCAGTCCAGTTTCCCCAACACCATTTTTGAACAAACTTTCTTTATCCCATTGCATATTCTATGCTCCTTTGTCAAAGATTGGCTGTCCATACCTGTGGATTTATATTTGGGTTTTCTATTCAAATACACTGGTCTGTGTGTCTATTCTTGTTCTAGTACCAAGCAGTTTTGATTATTTATGGCTTTGAAGTATAGCTTGAAGTCTGGGACTGTGATGCCTCTGTTAGAAGAAAAGGTAAGTGATAAACACTACATAACATACACTTCAATAACATCTTTAAAGATTCATGACCCAAAGCAAGAATAGTGAAGGAAAGGATAAACACCTGGGACTACATCGAATTAAAGAGCTTCTGTACAGCAAAAGATACTGCACAAAACAAATAGATACCCCACTAACTGGGAGAAAATATTTGCACAAAATACTAATGACAAAGGACTGATCACAAAGATATACAAAGGGTTGATGAAACTCAACAAAAATAGAGTGAACAACCTCACCAAAAAATGGGCAGAAGAGCTAAAAAGACACTTCTCCAAAGTGTAAATGCAGATGGCCAACAGCCACAGGCACATGAAAAAATGTTCATCACCTCTTGTAATAAGGGAAATGCAAATTAAAACCACTATGAGATAGCATCTCACACCAGTGAGAATGGCACACATTAAAACAATTAGCAACAACAAATGTTGGTGAAGATGTGGAGGAAAAGGAACTGCTGGTGGGAATGCAAACTGGTACAACCACGATGGAAAACTGGAGGTTTCTCAAACTGCTAAAAATGGAGCGTCCATGTGACCCAGCAATACCACTCCTAGATTATCTACCCAAAGGACACAAAAACATCCATTCAAAAGGACACCTGCACCCCCATGCTTACTGCTGCTCTATTTACAATAGGGAAGATGTGGAATTAACCCAAAAGCCAAAAAAAGATGACTGGATTAAAAAGATGTGGAACATATACTCAGCAATCAAAAATGATAAACTCATGCCTTTTGCAGCAATATGGATGGAGCTGGAAGGGATCATACTTAGTGCAGTAAGCTAGAAAGAAAAAGGAAAGTCCTGGATGGCTTTACTCATAGCAGAAGCTTGAGGGACCAGGGAAAAAAAAGGGGGGGGGGCGCAACTGTAATAAAGTAAAAATGAGAACAGTGAACAGCTAGCTATAAACCATTTTACTGGGGTGGGAAAGGGCTGAGATCAAAACTAGAGTGGAAAGAGTGCACAGGACTATGGTGAGGGCACAAAGGTAAACTGGTGGTGGGATGTCCACAGAGATTACAACCAGATTTTTAAAATGCACAAAATGAAGAATGGTGTAAAATAAAAAAAGACAAATGAACTTTAAGACCTAGCAATAATAAATGTTCACAATGAAAAAATAAGCAAAGAAAAAGAATAAGATATGTGTGAGAAACCCTCAGAAAGAAAATAAATTTGTAACTGGTATCTATAAAAGGGTAGGAAACAGAAAATATATTAACATGCATTAAAAAAATAATGGCAGAGGTCCTCCCTGGTGATGAAGCGGGTTAAAGCACAGCACTGAGAATCTAAAGCCGCTTCTGCATGAGTTCGATTCCCGCCTGCCCCGGAGGTGACCACATGGTGTGGCAGACCTCTCCTGACCCACCCGCTGCTCCCTTCAGCAGTGTACTTCTGTGATCTGCCTGTTCTGTTCCCCACTCTGTCTCTGGTGAAGCCTCTTGCCACCCCTGAGCCTCTGGCCTGTACCCCAGTTTTGTATGCACAAATAAATAAATCTTTAAAAAAAAATAATGGCAGAAACAAATATTTAAGATTTTTGGTAAAACTATATCCATTGAGCCAAAAAGCTCAACAAGTCTAAGTTAAGATAATAGAGATCAAATGGCCACAAGACTGGCCTCCTTCCTCAAGAATGCCTGCACTGACTCTCCCTAGTGGTGCAAGGAGTTGGGTTGCAGCTACTTCAGTGCAGGTTCAATCCACAGCCCTGGAGGTGATCCACATGGCACAGCAGATCTTTCCTGCCTCGCCCGCTACTCCCCTCGGGAGTGTACTTCGCTGATTGGCCTGTTCTGCTCCCTACTCTGGTGAAACCTCTCACCACTTCTGCACTTCTGGCCTGTACCCCAGTTCTGCAGGCATAAATAAATAAAAAAGAATGCCTGAGTCATGAAGCTGGTAGGTACTGGTCACATCTTTTACCATCAGAGGCCTCATTGTAAATCTGCTTCTCTCAACCCTTAATCCAAATATGGTGCTATGACCAGCCAGACCACTCCCTACACCTACCTAGAGACCCTTCCGGATGATGGGAATATACCCAACATGCCCAGTCAACTGCAGAGTCACAGACTGGAGTGACTAATAAAAAATTGTTAGTGCCTCTGACAGAGAGTAGCACCTCTCCTAAGACCAACCCCCCTCCAATATAGAAATGTTGTTTTTTTTTTTAAACTGTTATCAAGATTATATTTTAACAAAAATCATGTAAAACCAATGGTAATGACATAAATTTCCCCCTAAAAAGCCAGGGAAAATATATACACAAATGCAAAAAGATAAGGGGAAAAGCAGATTCCCCACTGTAAAAACTGCAAACTCAAAGCCAGTAGGTGATATTTTTTTTTAAAGATTTATTTATTTATTTGTGCATACAGAACTGGGGTACAGGTCAGAGGCTCAGGGGCGGTGAGAGGCTTCACCAGAGACAGAGTGGGGAGCAGAACAGGCAGATTGACGAAGTACACTGCTGAGGGAAGC
>NW_004567102.1:5222263-5290568 GCF_000260355.1 Condylura cristata | reverse complement strand
TTTTTTTTTTTTTTGAAAAAAATTATCTTTATTATAAGGAAAATGCACAGCAACACAGAGCTGGGAGGTGGTGGGGGTGGAAGATATGGCAAAACTTAATCACTGAGTAAGCTGCCCACATGCGGCTTCCTGCTGCTGAGAAGAGATCTGGCCCTGACATCTGCCTCTCCTGATTCCAAGAAACCTGTTTTCAGCAGGGCTGGGCCAAGGGAACCCCACTTTCCAGTCTGTTCTCTTCCCTGAAGCCTGGGGAAGGTTGTTTAGTCCTTAGGCTTTTAAGATACAAAAGACATTATGTGACAGCCCTTTGTTCCAGCGTCATCCCCAGGCCCGTCCTTCAGTACTTGTTGATGCCAAAGAGATGAACCCCGTGGAACTGGGGCATCTTGGGCAGCAGTACACTGAGCAGCAAGGCTGTGTTGATGAAGAAGTGAGCAGCGTCATACTTGGTGCAGAAGCTGGCCAGGAAGTAGAGTACAATAGGAGAGATGCTGAGGAATTTTCGGGAAGGGAGGGAGGGAGGAATGAGCTGTACATCTAAAATTCTATACTCAGCAAAAATATGTTTCAAAACAAAGGACACATAGACCTTTTATAGATATGAAACCTAAAGGAATTACACACTAGCCTACCTGCACAATAATTGTTAAAATAAGTAATTTTCAAGGAATACAATGTGGTATCAAATGGAAATATGGACCTACACAAAGACATGAAGTGCATGGATACAATTTGTGAGTAAATGCTTTTTATCATTCATATCTCTTTACAGGAGTTTTTAAAACATAGTATGAGTTTTAGAATATGGAGAAGTGAAAAGTATCAATAATTATTTAATCAATAATACAAAATTCAAGAGATAAAAATCAGTTATAAGATCCTTACTCTGTACACTCTATGTATCTACCATACATTGTGAATATATTATCATTTAAAGCAGGAAGTCATAAAATCAACCATAACACAAATCAAAGTTTCATTTTTATGCCTTTAAGATGGGGAAGTTCCCCTTCCTACCTTGTTGAATATTTTTATGATAAAAGGGTACTAGATATTATCACTTTTTCTAACTATTGAGGTGATCATGTGATGGTTTTTATTTTATTTATGAATACACTAAATGTAAATGTTACACCACTATTACATTCCTGGCATAACCCCACTTGGTTATGCTGTATACTTTTTATGTTACTGGTATTTAGTTGAGAATTTTTTTTTTAAAGATTGATTTATTTATTCATACAGAACTGGGGTACAGGCCAGAGACACAGAGGGTGAGAGGATTCACCAGGGACAGAGTGGGGAGCAGAACAGGCAGATCAACGAAGTACACTGCTAAGGGGAGCAGTAGGCGGGGTCAGGAGAGGTCTGCCATGCCATGTGGTTACCTCCGGGGCAGGCGGAATCAAATTCATGCGGAAGTGGCTTTAGCTTCTTAGTGCAGTGCTTTAACCTGCTGCGCCACCAGGGAGGGCCCTAGTTGAGAATTTTTACATTCACATCTAAAAGACATGAGTATACAGTTTTCTTAATGATATCTTTGTCTGATTCTGGTATCTGGTTCATGCTGACCTCATAAAACTGAGTTGGAAAGTCCTCTTTTTTTTTTAATGACTGAAAAAATGGTATTAATTCTTTAATTATTTTTTTGACAAATGTTTATTAATTTTATTTATCTTTACAAAAACTGGCTTTTGATTTCATTGATTTCCTCTACTCTTTTATTGTCTATTAATTTCTGCTTTAATATTTAGTATTTCCTTCTTTCTACTTGCTTTAATTTTACTTAACTTTTCTTTATCCACTTTCTGAAGAGTAAAGGATAGAGTAGTGACAGTAGTGGTTTGAGATCTTTCTCTCAAATATAGGCATTTATACGTTTCCCTGTAAACACTTTATTAAGTAACTCCATCCCACAGACTTTGATGCTATAATCTCCATTTCATTCATCTCAAAGTATTTTCTGATCTCCCTTGTGGTTTCTTTTTTGATCCACTGATTATCTTGGAGTGTCATGTAATTTCCATGTATTAGTCCATTTCCCAAACTTTTTCCTGCTATTGATTTCTAATATTATTCTCTATGATAGAAAAACATAACCTGTACTATTTCTATCCTCTTAAATTCAGTGTAATTTGTTTATCACATAGAAAATGGTCTATCACAGAGCTTGAAGAGATCGTGCTCAGTGAAATAAGACAAAAAGAAAAATAAAAATATTGACTGGTTTCACTTATAAAAGTGAACCAAATAAGGGGTCAGGGAAAAAAATATAACAATAATAATAAAAACAAACAAAACTAGCAGGCAACCATAAATGAGAGAAAGAGAGGAAAAGGAATCAAAACAAAGGAGAGAAGAGCACAAGGGACTATGATGCACAAGGAACTATGGCAATGGTGCATGGGTGGACTGGTGGTGGGAATTTTATGGGGAATACACAATGATGTAAAAGATATAAATTGTAAAAATATAAAAAGAAAATGGTCTATCACAATTTAATTTGTATTAAATTAAAAAGTGAACTTAGAGTAACTTATTATTCTACTGGTGATATTTAACTTCTCAGATTATCAAGACTGTGCTTATCTTAAAACATAAGATGATAGAGTGAACAGTAAAATGATAAAATTGTTTTTTTTTTAAATTCACATTTTTCCCTTTTTGTATAGAAGTGGGGTATAGGCAAGAGGTGCAGGACCAGAGATAGCGTGGGTAGCAGAACAGGTAGACTGAAATACACTACTAAAGGGAGCAGACAGCAAGACAGGAGAGGTCTGCTGCACCTTAAGTGGGTCGCTTTCTGGCCAGGGACTAAAATCATGCTTGAGTGGTGATAGTGCTGAGACTCAAACCCTAGGCTACCAGGAAGCCCCTAAAATGATAAAATTGTTGCCAAATTAGCAAAAATTGAAATAATCTGATGCTATCAGTTCAGCCACACTTCTAGTACCACTGGCTTTGGGTACCACTTAATTTGATTACTCTATAAAACTGAGTATTAATGACAATAATCCATACTAACTACTTTTGTGAAATCTTTTAGGATATTAACAATCTAATTCAACCCACAAATGAGGTAGAATGAGAGAAGCAGTAACTGCAGAAAAGGCAACTATATCTCAAAGAGGGAAATGCATTCTTCATACCACAGAGTATGATTCAGGAGAACCAAGATTACTCCTGTATTCAACCTACACTCATTCTCTATGGAGACCCCAAAGTCCAAATATCAGAAATCAGGGCTCACACATCTAATTATCTCAAATTTAATAATTTAACAGTTTGGGATTTAAACTGAGGTGCTATTTATTTCAAACACCAAGATGCAAAACATTAAACAAGTATTAACGAGAAAGTATTTATAAATGCCTGTATGTAAATATCTTATTCTAAATTGTTTATTCCAGACTAATTCCAGCAAAGCAATGCTTACATGTCTTGTAGGCTGGAATATGAATGTAAAGGAAATTTAAATGATTACTGCTATTATGAGCTGTACACAGAGTAGCTACGTCTATTTTTTTTTTTTAATCCTGTTTTCATCCTATCTACTAGTAAGAATTTGAGTGCTAAATGCAAACAGTGACACAACAAACTACATGGCCCAGTTCTTCAAGTGAAATACCAGGAGAAGTGCTCTAAAGACAATGTATTGAATATGTCTTAACGAGCTAAATCATCTCACTGCTAACTCAGCTGCAAAAGTAATCAAGGAGCGGGGAGAATAAATCACTGTTTAAAAGATAAACTTAGAGCTTCTAAAAAATGCAAATAGTACAATTGTAAATAGTGAATATATATGTAAAATAACAGTTTCTATCAACAAACAAGAATATATTTTTAATTTCTTCAGGTTTGGCTGGTTAGCATTGAGTCACAGTTTAAATCAAGTACTACTGGTCAGCAGGCAAAGAGCTATATAACAACAATATCCAATGGCAAAGTCTAAACTCACTAAGAAGGGACATAGTTTAGTATAAACAACAACGGGTCTCAAAGGCATTTATTATTTTCCTCTCAGTTCCAGGTGACTTTCTTAACTGTAACACAAGAAGTTATCAAATCAATGCCTGAGACACTCAGACTGATGTCTCGTCTCGATGTAGCAGATACATCTGGTAATGTACCCAGCCATTCCTTCATCCTCTTGACCAAAAAAAAAAAATCCCCACTTCTTTCTTCTGGTGATGCTAGGCATAGCGCCAGGGAAGAAATCAAGATTGGTCTAAGTATGCCACTCACTTGTCCCTTTTTGCCAACAACTGATGTAGATGTGGCTATATGACTCAGTTCTAGTGAATTATAAGAGAAGCTTCTGAGGATGGGATATGGCAGGAAGTTACTGAGGAAATTTTTATTTCCTAATAACGTATTAGACAGAACAGTAAGAAGATTCCCTTTTTAATTCCTTCCTCATATGTCTCACTGCAAAGGGGTACGTGAATCCACCCTGGAACCAGATTCCAGAAATCTGAGTAAAATGAGAAATGTCTGTGTGTTAAGTCCTTGCTACTAAAAGATTGTTGCCAGTCTACAAAGTGTATGATAATAGTCACAGTGAAGTTAGTCAGAAATTGAGAGCAAGCATTCAAAACTACAGTAATTTTAAACGGTCACATTTTCAGTGTACTTGTACCTTACTTTTATCATTATTTTACAAAATATAATTCTGCAATGAGCTGAAATTAAAAAAAATAAAGGGAACTGGTCTTTCACCATATCATAGGTATTAAAGTCACCTGCAGCCAAATGACAAAAAATCATACAGGACTCAGCAATCTGTAAGAAAAGTACTCTAGAGAAAAGTCCTCTTATATCCTTACCATTGTCAAGAGTAACTTTCCATTAATAAAAACAAATGAAATTAAATTAAAATAGAAATAAATATGTAAAGCATTCTGGTCTCTCCTCTAATCATAAATTTACAAGGGTTCCAGAGCACTATGGAAAGGGGGAGTTGTTCAAGAAAATTCAATATATACACAATTGAAAAGATATTTTTTAAAGTATGTCCTAAATAATAAAACATAAATGATTAAAAGGTATTTATGTATTCCTACTGGTGCCTTAATTATGCAACTACATTTCAAATGTTAATTCATTTTAGGATATAATATTATCTAATTTCTTTAAACTAGTTCATAACTCAGATCAGGTGATCATTACATACCAAAGACAGAGCTATATGGAATTCAAACTTGCCAATCTGACTTTAAAGGCAGTTAAACAATGCACAAAGAAAAACTTTACTCATCAATTATTTCCTAATCACAATGTGCAAAAATTTTTAACCAGTCATATAATGCTGAAACATACAAATAAAAAATGCATAGGTGTGGACCTAGAAATATACGTATCAGGAAGATGCAACACACTTAAGAAAAACTTTAACTACCCATTAGCCATCACCATAGTCTCTTGTGCTTTTCCCTCTGGTTTTGATCCATTCTTGCTTCTCTTCCCCTGCTGTATGTCTCCAATTTAGTTTGCCTGCTAATTTTATCTCTTTTAATAAAAGCATTTCTTTTAAACTGAGGAGCAGCTCTGATGTATTTTTTGCAAAAATTCCTTTCATTGCTCTTGAATTTCACTACTTTCAAAGCCACAAATAAAATTTACACCTAGAATATCATTTCAAAGAAAAAAGGACTTATTTTACATCATCTCTCACTTCCTACTTCATTAAAACACGTTATGCTTAATATTTTGACTGAATAATAAATTACCAGACTAACAGAAACATGATGTATAACAATTAATAACCTCTCAATTATAACATTGAGAACATGAACTTCTTGCTTGTAGCACACACACAGACATTCATATGTGCACAGACACTTAGAACACTTAACTCATCTTGAGGTTTTAAGAAAAGGCTTTACTGAGCAAAAGTATGCTGAAGAGGTCAAAGCAGAACCAAGGATCCTTTTTAATGAAAATTGAAAACCCTCTCTAATTAGGTATCACAGTCCTGCTCAAATTGTACTGTTTCAGGTTTCAGGCCTGTGCTTTACTAGATCAAATCTAAAATGCCAATTGTACACGTAAAGAAATGAGGTCTAAAGATGCTTTAGTGACTTATCTAATATCACCCTCCTCAATTAAAACTTAGCAACAGTTTCCTTATTATCTACTTTGATTATAGAATTCAAGGTTGAATTCCATCATTATTTCTTTATACTTAAAACATATTTTGAACTTTCAAACAAGTCAACATTGTTTAGTGTGAGAAAGAAATGAACTGTCAAGCCAACCATCAAGTCATGAAAAGTTAGAGAAACTTTAAAAGCAAATCACTAAGTACAAAAAGCCTGTATGAAAAGGATACATCCTATATACTTTCAACTGTATGACTTTCTGCTAACAGCATAACTATGGAGACAATGGATCAGTGGTCACCAGGAATCAGGGTTGGAAGGAACAGATGGAGCACAAAGGATCTTCAGCTTAGTGAAAACACTCCGTATATTATAAACAAAGCTAGATCCTAAACCCATAGAAATAAACTGCAAGAGTGAACCCAAAAGTACTATTTGAGCAAAAGTGGAACTACTGGAATAATTTTAAAAATTCAAAGCAAGAATTCTAAAAACCTAGTTACATGGATGTATATCTTAGAAGCCTTATTAGAAACAAAGATTTACTTGTGTCCTAAAAACAGAATTTGAAGATGGAGAGAAAATGAAGGTGCTATCAAAATTCCTTCCACAAAATTCACATATGGATTTGGAAACTACTACTAACAACAAGAGCTGGAGAGACTGAACTATCAATATGATAAATGCTCACTAGGCAACAGCAATTTGAGGACCCCACTGAAATTTTTTTCCTTCACCCACATCTCTCAGAAAAATGTTCAGCAATTCTTGCATACATGAATAACTCTTAATTTGCCTTTTGGTAATCCTGCTTTCTAACCTATTTAAAGCACTAGATAAATGGAACAAATGAAAAACCTTAATAGATATTTTGGTCTAAAGCCTGAAGCCACAGTGAAACTATATATTAACAATCTCTCAACAGACATGCAGCCTCACCAGATGCAAGTTTCCCTTTTGTGAATAAAGGCACACCTCATTTTCAACACTTACAAAGTCCTGGCTGCTACCAAACAGTATCAAAACCAGATCAAACCTTCTTCTTTTAATGAATAAGTTCAAAATTAATCTCCACTACAATAACATATACACCAGAATGAAAAACAAATTCTTAAGATCAAGCTCTTGGTCATCCACATTTTCTCCACAAAGGATGACTGCAATATTCAGAAACTTTAGTTAAAGATTCCCAGGTTTGAAAAATCTGCAGAACAACAAACTATTTGAGCAGATGGGCAGAAAAGGAAGTAGACAATTAAAGGCATAATACCATTAGGCACAGGGCAGATACCTAAAAGCTTAGTTAGCCATTTTTAAAAAACAATGTTGAATATTTCCTACTCTGGTGGAAAAGACGGGGCAGGAGAGGGAAGTAAGTAGTAGGGGAAAGAAGATGTGGAGGCAGAAGGAGAGACTGGAGAAATTAGGAATAAGAAAATTCAATATTAATTTTCCTCATAGAGATATCACTGCTGGTATAATGAAATAAAATTATCCTAAGGCACAACCCCCTCCCCCAGATGTACCTTGTCCATTATTCAAATAGTTGTGACTCACATTACTGATATATTAACTAAAACTAAAAGCCTTGTAAATGTATTGTATAATGCTAGTGAAATATTAAGTAACAATTGTAAACATTTACCAGGAAAACACAAAAAAACTTCCAAAGTCCCATAATGAACAAAAATAAAGACAAGGATGAATTCTGATAATAAATGACAAAAAAAAAAAAAAAAAACCCTGTTCATCATCATAGGTAGTCCATCCAGCACAGAAACTGTGTTATCTTGCTCTACTATCTATGTCAAAAATGGGGGGGAGGGGGGACATTAAAAGATCCAAACTTTTCAAGCTCAACAAATGGGGGTTAGGGTGAACCTGAGGAGGATTTGAATAGACCTGGGAGGTTGGTGTCTGAATTATACAGTTCTCTGCTGCTCGTATATGCTTTCCTTCTCCACAGAAGTACAGAGGCAAGAGCTGGCCACTAAGCCTTGAAGTTGTCTCCCAGTGCAATTTTTTCAAGCATCAGAGAAATAGAAGGCCTGGGAGCCCTAAAGTTAACAGCATCCCATCCTTACGCAAAGAAAGAGGATAGAGAATGAGAGAGCTATACAGGCTTCTGGTTTGATCACAGCCCCTCAAAGTTATGTGATTAATCTGGCCATGTCATACTGTTAAGAGGGGAGAAACAAGAGATTTCTGGTAATAGAAACACCTCAACATTTTTCTCTACTTAGTGTCAGGACCCCATGGCCATAGAAGTCCTTGTTATTTCAGAGGAGGTTGTATTACTTAAGTGCTAGACATAAAAAGTGATACTTTTCTAAACACTGGCCTTACAGTAAAATACACTCCTAACTCTCTCCCCACTCCAGGCACCTAAGCACACAACTGGTGTGCCACTGAAAAGCACCATAATGTCATAGCTATTTTTGCAATAACCAAAAACCTGGAAAATTCAACACTGGGAACATTCTGCTGGAAAAAACAGTGAAATTAAATTGTCACTTACTCAGTCTATACCTCAACAACCTGTAGTCTTAAATGATTATACTGGGAACTTTTTAAATTCATTGTACTTCTAGTCATATACTACAGTAAGAATAATAATTTCCTTTTTAGCCACATTTGTTGAAATTCTAAATACATACAATCTTCAACAATCCACCACTGCCTCACCCCCCATTCCTGCAATCTGCTTTCTCAACACTGAGCTTTTTCTTTCAAATCCTAAGAAGCCAGCAACAAAAACCACTGTGAAGGTTCCCAAGACTTAAAATTCTTATTTTTATCCCTCAGTGGTTGAATGCTATTTTCAAAACCACCTACAGTAGGAACCTTTTGGCTTAGGAGATTTGAAAACAACAAAGTCCTAGCAGTTTCTAATTAGTGAAAGAAGAACCAGTGATGGATTAAAGATTGAGCCTTACCCCGGCATTAACAGCCTCCCTCTAGCTGCAACCCTACCTCTTGCTGACTAAAGCAGAAATTTAGGAAGGGCAATCAAATCCAGATCCCTGGCATCACTTTATAGGATATTAATAATGACTCTGCCCATTTGGGCAGTCACACACCTAATTCTTTAATTTAAAGGTCATCAAAATCCCAGCCCTCCTTTGCAGTCTGTTTTTAGGATGCACTCAATAGCAGATCTAATTACAAATATTTCAAAATATATACAATGAAACAATAATTATCTAAAGCTTAGCTTTAAAGAAAATACTATTATTAAATATCATTCATAAAAGATATTTGTAAATCACAAAACATTCCTAAAGTACTACACTTTGAATAAAGGATTTTAGGGAGTAGCTGTAGTTTTTCCCAAAAAACATGTAATATGGACTTTTTAATTACTTTTTTCATTTTCTTTTTTTTTTTTTTTTAGTTCTGAGGGAATATCTTATCCTGGTAGATTTTTCCAACTTGATCAACTGAAGTCACTCCTTCTAGTCAAGTCTGGAATATCTCCAATAAAAGATTCTCCCTGAACTCCCTTTAGCAAGTTATCCCATTGTCTGACTGACCTCACTGTCAGTTAAAAATTTAATAGGACATTAAAACATTTTTCTTTTGCAGTTCCAGAACAAAGTAGTTTTTAGATTAGAAAGAATTACTGCTGCATTCCTGTTGACACAATAGGATAAAGCAAAAAAGAAAAGCAGTGGCTAATACCACTCAGCTACAGAAGAGTTTATTTCTAAAGCTGTGAATACAGTTTTGAAATATGAAGCTTAAACTAACATGGACAGAGTGTGCATGTTTTGTTGCTATATTTCTAAATTAAGTATTTTAATGAATATTTTATCATTCACCTTTCTTTTCATATAAAGAAAGGAGAAAAAAAAATCTCATGCTAGTAAAATGCTTTATTGACGTTCTTTAAAAGAGACCCATAGAACTTACAACCTCTATAAACTTGTGGATATTTTTAAGAGCCAAATATACAAACAACACATGCAAATATTTTGCTTTTAATCCTCAGAGTACAGCCAACCAGTTAGCACTAATGTGGCCTATTACGCAACTCCCTCAAAAAATTTCAACAAACATCTTTGGACTATCCTGAAAAGAATGAAATACTTAGTTCAAAGTATTAAATGGCAAATCCATTAAGTTCCAACTGTTAATTTTTTATTAACAAACTCATAGTCAACCAATCTTATTAAACATAAAAGATAGTATCCTCTACCAATAATTAATTTACCATACATATTAAGATAAAAAACATATCCATTCACCCGTTTCACTCATTATTTGAATATTATTTTAAAATCTTCAGTAAACACAAGAGAATCAAGTTTCAGATCCACGTATTTAAGTACCTTTGGTTATTCTAATTCATTTAATAGGGATTGAGCACATGGATATACTTATGTATTTGTTATAAACAGAAAAAAAAAATCTTAGTTCATAACACCGATATATTACCTCCAATATTCAAATTCATGCAGGAATCAAATATAATAAAGATGGTTCCAGTGAACCCTTCCCACATTCTAAAAATCAATCCCACCACCTGTATTACCCCAAAATACACTTCTGCATTTGGGTGTTTTGTTGTTGTTTTAAAATTTATTTGTTTATGCACACAGAACTGGGGTACAGGCCAGAGGTCCAAGGGCGATGAGAGTCTTCCACAGAGACAGAGTGGGGAGCAGAACAAGCAGGCTGATGAATTACACTGCTAAGGGCAGCAATGGGTGTAAGAGGAGAGGTCTTCTACGCCATGTGGTCACCTCCCTGAGTTTGGATAAAACTTGTGCTGAAGCAGCTGCAGCTAAGCTTCCTATTGCTGCATTTTAACCAGATGTGCCACCAGGGAGGTCCCCCACTTCTGCATTTTGAATGAAACTTAGAGGTAAAGCAGAGGGCTGTTTTTGATGAACCCTAAGAACTATGAAGTATCCTACCAGACACAAAGATAATTTTGAATAGTGGTCCTACCATAGTCTTTCTTTGCCATCCTATCCCACTCCCTATTGCAATTCCTCCAAGGTATATACTTTGCTAGAAACACATTTACATAAAACAGTAATTACATAAAACACAATGGTTTGAATTAAGAACTGTTATGTTTACTCAGGCTGGTAGTCAACCATACAGGGACAGAGTATAAGGTGTTTCCAATCTGAATTCTAACTCCAATTGTGAACAACAAGGACGTTTGTTCCAGGTACAACAATGTTAAATCAATCCAAACAAACCTTGTCTGTAGGATTAATTCAAAGGATTTAAGGAGATACTTGGAACAGTTAGTTGTCTCAAGCAAAAATGAGATACTTCCCTAGCCATTTAAAACACTGGGAACTATCTATGTCGCAAATTAATCAAATTCTCCCTTTGTATCAAGTGTCTCTTGGCTCTCTGAGAAACCTGATTAGTCAGAACAGTACAAAAGCTTTTCAGAAGCTAAACTAATTCCCAAACTACAGTTTGAAGTTGTTTTCTTTCTCTTAATTCTTCTAGCACCAAAAAATAATCTAAACAACCAGGACTCAAGGAAATTTATTTCCATGGTAATCTGATGTTCATATTAAATATCTACAAAATAATAAATGGGAATGTTCCACACTAAGAAATTTACTACACACACATATCCAAACCTGAGGAAAATACTGATGAATCAATGAGAAGTGATAATTTGTCCATGCTAAGGATAAATGAAAATTACTACTTTACTTATTCCAATGGGAGAATTGAAGACACATTACTGAAATTGTTTACAAAATATATTTTTGAAAACCTATACATGATTCTCTCTTTTCACATGCATAAAATGCTTAATAATTACAGAAACACTAAAACCTAGGATCCATGTGTCACTCAAAGAAATGAATGCTTCAGGAATAAAATTAATAAATTTCCACACTGGAACAGAAATACCCTCAAAACAAAGTAATTTAATCAATATGTGCATAAATAAACATATAAAATAATTTCAATATGCCAATTTATTTGTATGCATTTTAATCTCAGAAAGAAAGCAAAAAAATCACGTAATGGTCATCTCATGCCAGGTCAACAGTTAAACCTATACAATTAAGCCCTCCTGTTATAATGTACATAAAAAGCTCGCTGTTCCTTATACCACCTTGTAAAAGCCCTCTGCTTCTATCTTAAATAGCACAAGACACAGCATACAAAAGTGTTGTCTTCTACAGACCTTTTGGGATTAGTGAAAAACTACCAAAGAGATAAACTATTCATACATGGATCATATCAACTACACTAACAAATATAAGAACAACTTCAATGAGAACATACACCAAAATACAGCTTTGAATATACAATACTCTTTTTTTTTAAGATTTTTACTTATTTATGCATACAGAACTGGGGTGCAGGCCAGAAATGCAGGGGTGGTGAGAGAATTCACCAGAGACAGAGTGGGGAACAGAACCAGCAAATTAACAAGCACCCTGCTGAGAGGGGCAGCAGGGAGTAAGGAGAGGTCTGCTGCACCATGGGGGTCACCTCCAGGGCAGGGATAGAACTCGCACTGAAGCAGCTGTGGCTGGCAGGCCAATATTCTTTTTTTACATCTTATCAGCACAGTAAAGAAGCATCTATTTCAAGCCAAATGTCTCCTGACTAAGACCTGGAAGAACAGAGGTATTATACTCCTAGACTTCAAATTATACTATGAATAATTAAAAAAGCATGGTAGTGGAACAAAAATAGACACATAACCCAATAAAATTTAATTGAGAGCCCAGAAATAAAGCCACACATATATGGTCACTTATCTATGACAAAGGTGTAAAGAATACACTCTGGAACAAAGAAAGCCTCTTCAAAAAATGATGCCGGGAAAAGTGAACCACCACATGCAAAAAAATGAAGCTAAACTACTATCTCATACCATACACACAAGTCAACTCAAAATGGTAAAAGATGTGGATGTAAAAGAGGAAAAATATATATAAACAGAAGAAAAAAATAAACAAAAATAGACATAAAGTTCACAAACATCTTTAAGGACTCCTCTGCAGAAGCAAGGAAAACAAAGAAGATAAACGGCTGAGACTACATCAAGCTAAAAAAACTTCTACACAGCAAGAGAGAAAGCAAGAAAAACAAAGAAAGACCCTATTGATGGGAAAAAATGTATATAAATGCGCGCGCGCACACACACACACACACACACACATATATTTCATAAAGAACTGATATCAAAGATCTATAAAGAACTTACAAAACTCAACAAGGACAACCCAATCAGTAAAATGGGCAGAAGAACTAAAATGTGACATTTTTCCAAAAAAGAAATTCATATAGCCAATAAGAACATGAAAAAATCAACATCACCTATTATAAGGAAAATGAGAATCAAAATGATATACCTCTTCACACCTATGAGAATGGTCCATATCTAAAAAAACCAAACCAACAAATGCTGGCAATGATATATTGAAAAAGGAACCCTCTTACATTGCTGGTGAGAATGCAAATTGGTCCAGTCACTGTGGGAAACTGTGAAGTTCCTCAAAAAACTAAGAATGGATCTACCAAATGACCCAGCCATTCCACTCCAGGGAATCTAACCTAAGGACACAAAAACACAAAAAAAACCCTCCATTCCCATACTTATTGCGGCACTACTGACAACAGCCAAGATATGGAAATAATCTAAATGCCCCAAGCAGACAAATGGATCAAGATGACAACGTATACTACTCAGTAACCAAAAAATATAAACTCATGCCATTTGTGGCAACATGGATGCAGCTGAAAGGGATTACGCTAAGCAGAAAGAAGGAAAATGAAAAATATCAAATACTTTCATTTATGTGCAGAATATAGAGAAACCAAACAAAGTATCAAGAAAAAAAGACAAAACCTGAAAGCTGACCATAAATCTAAGACATACAGTGGTAGAAGGCATGGATTCAACAGCCACAAAGGGGGGGAAAAAAAAAAACAGGCAAAAGAGCTGAAGGGACTGTAGTAATGGATCACCGGTGCCAGGCTGACGGGAGAACTACAGGGACAACAACTTAGGGGAGAAATCAAATACTATCCAAAAATTAACAAAGGTAAGTGAAAACAGAATTTAAATAACTAACAATCTGAGTCAGTCCATTTCTACTGGCCTTCCCCATCAATATCTTAACTATATTTAAAATAACCAAGTTCATCTCCTACCTCACCTTTTCCTATCAGATTACATATGCTACACCAGCAATTTTCCAAAATTTTCAGGTAATAAAGAAACTTCTTTTCAAATGAAACTTTACAAAAAGCATGAATATAAAATTTTAAAAACTGCTCCAGGTCAAATATGTTTTCTAAGTTCAAATGTAAGGTCTTCACACATTATAAAGTTACATATTAAAGAAAAAGTAAAGTTAATAAGGATTAGTTTACAATAAAACTAAGGTTAATGGATTAGAATCATACTCAAAAACTAAGAGCTCATGCAAACAAGAGCTCATATGTAGATGTCAGTCAGGAAGCCCTGATTCATGCATTTAAGTTCCTAATGCAATAACAGGTTGATTTTTGTTTTAAACAGATCATCTCAGAGCCTTGGGATATTCTTTAAACCTTGGGATATTCTTTAAACATAGAAGGCCCCCATGGGGAGCGGGGGTGTGTGGGGAAGGTTGAGATCTGAATAAATATGAGCTGGTTTATTAACAACAACATATTAGTGGTAGAGCTGGTTTATTAACAACAACATATTAGTGGTAGCTATAAAGTTTTTATTTCTGAAATAAAATTCTCATCAATTGTTTGAAAAATTCTTCAAACCACCTCCACAGAATTTTAAGCACAGTTTTAAACACTACCCTAAATCACTTCCAAGGAACATCACCAATTAGGTATGGGGCAGAGAATGTCTAGTCTTTCTGAACTTAAAAATGCAAAAACAGTTATCTGAACCTAAATTCCACATGTATCTGAAAAGACGGAATCCTACACTCAGGTAAATCAATATGAACTGTTGCCCCTCATATTCAATGATGAAAATGATTACTCTTCCAATGAACCTGAAGAGTGTATAAAATTAGTCTTTTCACACACAGATTCACTAAGATAAGCCTTTGGGGCTGGTAAATCCTCCCAAGTCCCATCTCTGCCTCAATAAACCAAGGATCAACAGTGTGCAGTCAGTTGGCCAAGTAGTGCCTACCACCAGTTTTTAAATAATCCATGGCTAAGAGTGATGTTATGTCCTGATTGTGCCATTCATCCCCCACAGAGAAGGCATAGTGAACATCTGAGCCCCAGTATCTCAAAAGTTGACTTTAGTCAGATAAAACATCTTTACAGAACCTCTTAAAGGTTCTATATGACTGGAAAATCTGTATACAGAGAGGGAAGACCATGTAAAAAGAAAAGGGAGAACACAGTGAGCTACAAGCTAAAGCTTATAGATATGGAACAGATCTTTCTTTTAAATCCTAAGCAAATGGGCCTGCCAACATCTTGGTTTCTAATACCTGGTGTCCAGAACTCTGAGGCAAAAAAAAAAATTGTTATTTAAGTCACCCAGTTGGTGGTTCTTGTTACATCAGCCCTAGCTGATGTAAAAACCTACAAATGCTTTTTACATTTTCAAGCAGTTATGGAAAAATCAAAGGATGCTATTCTGTGGCATATGAAAATTATATATTCACATTTCAATGTTGCTAGATAATTATTGGAATGCAGTTGTGCTTTGATTTTGACTGCTTTTTTGCAATGCTGTGGATGCAGCAGAGTTAAGTAGCTGTAGCAGAAATATTTAGCTAGCTCTTTATAGACGTTTCCCAATTTTAAAGTACCTATTATATCACAAAGCATCACAATATATAGTGTAGATGCACCCCAATAGGGCCAATCTGTTACCACTTGACATCTTTCTTTAGCTGTTCTTCATATCCTGTTTTTCTTCTAAGATTTAGCTATATCACACCTACTTGCCAAGACCACTTTGTTCAGCTAAAGTGAGTGATACATGCCTCATCAACTACAAAATGTAATAAAGTGAAAACTACAAAAATTGCATCTACACACAATATAAATAAATTGTAACAAACAACTCACATATTTCTGGGCCACAAACCTGATAAGTAAAAGTTATTTAACTAATAAAACTAGGTAAAATATTTTGTGTAACTGTCAGTGAGATTTGAGAATCATAAACGATCCCCGAAAAGTCAGTAAGCTCTAGCAAGTAAGCAAACACACAAGTGTTATATATGAATTAAGGCTATGACTGGCTTTTATTATTAAACACCAATTTATGGATCCAACAGTAGGGGACAAAACATGAAAAGATAAATTGTGTTTGCAGTAACTTTTTGGTTGCAATTTCCTAAAAGCTAAAATTCCCAATATCTGTAATCCACCTGTCCCACCCAAAAAAAAAGAAAAGTTAGGTACTACTTACTCTGGTCAACTGTCAGTTTACTAAAAAGGAATCATATGATCCAGTAATTCAATTACTTGACCATCAACAGAAACGGATACATAAATATATCAAAAGATATGAAATAATATTCAAAAAGCACTTTTTCATAACAAACCCAAAAAGAAAATAATAAAAATGTGCATAAACATTAGAAGGGACAAAGGATTATAGTAAATTCATAGAATGAAATACTATTCATCAGTGAGAATAAGCTACTCCTACTTAATAACATAAAATCTTTAAGTAGTACTTCTACAAATTACAAATGTATGATGATAGAAGGTATAACAGTGGCCACATTGGAAAGGCAAGTAGGAACAGAAATTAGGAAGGGACATGAAATAGTCTTCTGAGATGTTAATAACATTCTCTTTCTCTCCCTAAGTTGTAGTCAACTTGCAATAACATAGTAAGCTGTAATGTCATGACTGGTATGTGTGTATGATATATCACACACACTTCAATAAAACAGTTAACCAAAAACTTAAAATTCAATTTCAATAACTATTTCTAAGATTACTGTAAGCAAAAGTTAATATGCTCCTATTGACCAAATGTCTCAAAACGAACTATAAACAAGACACTAGAAAGCAATCTGAAACAAAAGACATTGTAGGATATTCATTGGAAAAAAACAGGTGCTACAAATAGGACTGAGGAAATATTGTTCATGACTTTTTCTTTGAAAGCAGGTCCACTTAAGTATTGCCAAGGAATAGAACTCAGACACTACACTCTTGCTAGAATGAAGCAGCAGAGGATAAAGTTCAGAGTGACTCTACCAAATAGAAACTAAAAGTTGAAATCAAGGAAAGAAGAGATACATAAAAGGAGAGGTCAAAAGTCTATAATATAAGTCCAAATCTCCAGCTAGTCCTTGAAACATTCACGTGTAGGATAGACTACAAACAGTCCAGCTAAGGCTAAAAGCGAATACAGATTTAAAGTGTTGACCTCAGGGTAAGATGACTTGGGATTTAAGTCCGTCCTACTGTAACAAATCTATGGTCTCTGAAAGTAAACAAACAGTCCAGAACTTCTAAAATGATTTACTCATAATATCCAGGATGCAATCCCATCCACTAAATGGTCAAACATTACATTCCATATTAAAGACAACCAATAAAGACCAATAACCAACAGAGATCCTGTAATTAGTGTAGAGTATTTTAAACTATATCCAAAATATCTCTCTCATGTTAACATTTTAAATAACCCTTGTACAACTAAAGAAACCAGGAAATTAACAAATGAGACAATACTATTAATTTACAAACCTATGTCCATTAATACTGTCCTTTCTAGCCCACCATACAATCCAAGATGCCACATTATGTTTAAGTTGTCATGTATTGATAATTATTACTCTGCAAACTCAGTCCTTCTTAAAGCAGCTACTATAACCACATTCAAGGATAGATGAAAATATTCTCATAAACAAACGGAAAATCTCGAAAAAAATAAAAATATAAACAATGACATTCTAGATGGAAAAATATACTATTCAAAATAAAATCATCCAATTGATGCAAACTGGGATAGCAGTCTTGAAGAAATATCAGTAGCAATTACCTTAACATTAGAGAGGAATCATGTACAATACCAAAGGTCTACAATATCAAATATACAGTAAGTATAATACTCTAATATAATGTGAATAGAGAGAATGGAGCAGAAAAAAATCTTTGAAAAATAGCTAAAAACTTCCCAAGTGATGTATCAAATGAAATTTTATGTAGATTCTCTGAGTAAAATCAACCTCAAGCAGGAAAAACAAAGAAAACATGTAGGCAAATCATAGTTACACTACCAACTACCAAATGTGAAGAGAAAACGATTAAAGAAGCCAAATAATAATGGTAAATATAAGAAAATGTTAAAATGTGCTGCTGCTGACTATTCATGAACAATGGAAGCAAATACACAGTGTAATAACTTTTAAGTGTTAAAAGAAAACCATCTGACAATGCTGAATATTATATTCAATAAAAATATCCTTCAAGAATAAAAACAGCATTTCCAGAAAAAAAAAAAATTCATTAACAGACCTACCCTTAGAAGAAAAGCTAAAGGAATTGTACTTAGAAATAGAAAGCAAGTAATATAAGATGGAAATTCCAATCTTCAGGAAGAAATGAATATACATATATAAAGAAATTGTCATGTATGTAAACATTAAAAAAACTTAATTCCTTTAACATGCACACATTTTGAAAACTAGATTGCATCTTTCTAAAACCAGTGGAGCAAAGAATTTTGTTTGAATCTATTAACTTAAATTCACACATTTTATTATTTGAACAAAATTAATTAAAATAAAATCTAACATACCAAAACTTTTGGGATAGAAATGCATCAATTCTTGGTGGAAAACTGATAGCTATAAATGAATGCATTTTAAGAAAGAAATAAAATCTCAACCTAATATTCCACCTTAAAACAACAGAAAAATAGCTAAAAATGAAAATAAACCCAGAGCAAGCAAAAGGAATGAAATACGATTATCACTAAACCAATGAAGTAAAAACAAAGAGAGAGAAAGAAAGAAAATTAATGAAATCAAAGGTATCTCCTTAGAGTTTTAAGATAAATTTAATAAATTTAAATATAAACTAATCCAGAAGAAGGGTAGATCAAATTACTAAAATCAGAAAATGAAAAAGGGACATTTACCCACTTTATAGAAATAAAAGATTATTAACAAATACTTCATATAGTAAAACTATCAAATTAGGGTATTTAAAAGAGATGGGCAAATTCTTAGAAAGACACAAACTACCAAAACCAACCAGAAAGAAAATATCAATAGATTTTAATAAAAACAGCAAATTCTCTCCTCCCCCACACACAAAAAAGTCAGAATCAGAATGTTTCACTGGCAAATACTACATATTTGGAGAATACAAATTCTTCACATTTCCCCAAAATGGAAACGGAGTAAACATCCCACTTCATGCTATAAAGCCAGTATTACTCTGAAGTCAAAACCAGATAAATGCAACAAAAGAAAACTACAGCCCTATACCTCCATGACTACAGAAATCAAAAATCTTCAACCAAATATTCAATATTAGCAAAACCAAATTAAAAAAAAAATTCACCATCATATGCTATGACAAAGTAGAATTTATCCTAGGACTACAAAATTTAATGCCTAAAAACCAATTAATGTAATACACCATATTAATAAACTAAAGAGGGGAAACACCAATCAAATTGATAAACAAAGAAAAGGCATCAAAATCCAATATCCTTTTATTTTGGGGTATAGGGGAACACTCAACAAACTAAGAATAGAAATAAAGTTCCTCACCCTGATAAAGGCATCTATGAAAAACAACTAACACCACACTTAATGTTGAAATTCTGAATACTTTGTCCCCCCAGATCAGGAAATGTGGTAAATAATGCCCCCAAAGATATCCACACCCTAATCTCCAGAACCTGTGAATATGTTATTTCACACATAAGGAGATGAGGTGGGAATACACAAAGTAGTCACAAGGTCACTATCAGAGGCAAAAAGGAAGATTCAAAGACACAATGTAAGAACAGAAAATGAAGTTGACAGACTCTGAAAGTGGAGTAAAATACTACAAGCAGAGCAGAGAGCCTCCAGAAACTAGAAAAGCGAAGGAAATGTACTCTACAAGGAATCAATCTTGCCAATAATTATTTTTGTCCATATTTTAGACTATTACCTGCAGAACAGTAGCATAAATTTGTGTTACTTGAAATCACTAAGGTTTTAGTAGTATGTTACAGCAACAATAGGTAACTAATAAAAATCAAAGCAAAGATCTAATATCACTTTGACTTTATATTGTACTAAAGAACTTAAACAGGGCAATTAGACATGAAAAATAAGGTACCTAGAAGGCAAAAACAGAAGTAAAGCCATTTATATTTGTAGATGATATGTAAGAAATCCACTAAAATACTTAATAAACAAGTTTAACAAGGTTACAAGACAAGATCCATATACCATAATTATATACACTGACAATGAACAATTTGAAAATGTAATTATGATAATTTCATTTACAACAACATGAAAATGAATAAACATCTGGTTCTGAATTTAACAGAAGAAGAACTAAGACTTTTCCCATGAAATTACAAAATGTCATTGAAAGAACTTATGTATAAGTAAAATGTATGCCGTGTTCATGAATGGGAAAATTTTATTATTACGAGGATAAACACCACAAAACTGACTTACAGGTTTAATGTAATGCTAATTAAAATCTGATTATTACAATAGTGTACGAAAAGACATCCAACATCATTAGTTATTAGCAAAATGCAGATCAAAACCACAAAGGGATTCCATTACATACCTGTTAGAATGAGTATGATCATTTAAGACAAAAAACAAGATTTGGTGAGAATGTGAAAAAATCCTCAAATTGGAACATTAATGCACTGCTGGTTGGAATGTAAAATTATAGAATCACCTTGGAAAATAGTCCAGCAGTTCAAAAGGTTACTGTCAGACTTATCAATTCTTCAAAAGAAATAACATACATATGCAAAACCTTGTATATAAATGTTCATAATAGCATTACTTAAAATTGCCCAAAGTCAACTGATGAATAGGTAAACATAACCACAAAATAAAATGCTAATATGCTCCAAATATGGAGCACTCTAATTAAAAGGTAGATGTCAGAGTAAATTTTTAAATTTAAGAACCACATGTTACATTTGTGTAAACATGGAAAAAAAATTATTAAAATTTTTACACCTGAAAGTAATCAGGTGTAAAAGACCATGTATTTTAGGACTGATTCCATTTACATAAAATGTACAGAAAGGACAAATATAGAGAAAACAGGGATTACTGGCTACTTAGAATGAGGACAGGGAAATGGAAAGTAATGAGACCCACCATTAATAGGTTCGTAACTTCTTTTATGGTAACAGAAATGTTCAAAAAATCAGACTGCACCCTATGGCAATGGCTGTACAACATTGTGAATATACTTTAAAAAAAATTACACTGTATATTTTAAGTGGGTGAATTGTATTGTTGTATGAATTATAACCTGAGAAAACAGTTTTAAAAATTAAGTTACAGCAAGTGTCCATAAACTAAAATAGAATCCTAAACATTCTTAATGAATCCAAAATAACCAGTAAAAATATGAAAAGAACAAGAGAGTTGGGAAAATGAAAAATATTTAAATAGACCTAAATCCAAATTTATCAATACCTACATTAAACGTTAATTTAAGCACTCTAGTTAAAAGGCTGATACTGTCAGAATTTTTTTAAATAACCAAGTGCATATCTATAAGACATAGTTTTAAAAAGTCAGAAAGGTTGAAAGTAAAAGTCACAAAAAGAACATACACCAAGGAAGGAACAGCCACCTAAGTCATATTCATGACTTCATTAACAAAAGCTGATTTTCTGAGCAGACAGAAAAAATGACATTTCATGATGAAAGGCTCAATTCATGACGAAAAATGGCAACAATTCAATAAGAACCTACTATTACAACTTCAAAATATATAATTGACTCACAAGTTTTCAGAATTTTAATGACAAAGGAGAGGGATGCCCTGGTGGACTAGGGGTTAAGTCCCCCACAGGCCCCCTACAGCCTGGCCTGAGTTTGATTCCCTTTCCAGGGAGCTGACCTATAAAAAGTATAGCAAACCTCTCCTGGCTTGCACAGTGCTCCCCTCAGCAGTGTATTTCAGTAAATTTGCCTGTTCTTCTCACTGCCTCTAGTGAATCCTCTCACACCCACACTTCTGGCCTACACTTCAGCTCCTCTATGCAAAAAAAAAAAGAAGAAAGTCACATACAGTGGAAACTTTAACATTCTTTTCTCAGCAATTAATAAAGCTAGATTTTCAAAATCAGTAATGATACATAAGATCCTAGAACACTGTATTCAACAAGTACAAATTATACAGTCTATTCATTAAGATCAGCACACTTCTAACTAACCTAAGGATAAAAGAAAAAAAAATCACCGATGAAACTAGAAAATACTTCAAAATGTATCAAAATAAAAGTACAATATATCAGGCCCTCCCTGGTGGTACGGTGGGTCAAAGTACAGCACTAAGAAGCTAAAGCTACTTCAGCATGAGTTCGATCCCTGCCTGCCCAAGAGGTGATCCACAGGGCACAGCAGACTTCTCCTGACCCACCCACTGCTCCCCTCAGCAGTGTACTTCATTAGTTAAGCCTGTTCTGCTCTCCACTCTCCAGTGAATCCTCTTACCGCCCTTGTACCTTTGGCCTGTACACCAGCTCTGTATGCATAAATAAATAAATCCTTAAAAAAATACAATATATCAAAATCTGTGGGACACAGTTAAATCAGTACTCACAGAATTTACCATTTTAAATGCCAACATTTAAGAAGATTGATATAAAATATTCTAATGAGCCTGCCACAAAAAAAAAAAGAGAAAAACAAAGCCCAAAATGAAAGAAAACAGTGTACAAAATAAGTGTAAAAGAAAAGTAGACCAAAAAGAAAAAGAAAAGAAGACAATAAAGAAAATTAATCAGGGCCCTGCCTGGTGGCGCAATGGGTTGGGACACAGTACTACATGCTGGCCACAACCGCTTCAGTGCAAGTTCGATCCCCAGCCCTGAAGGTGATCCACATGGCATGGCAGACCTCTCCTGACCTCAGCAATGTACTTCATCCACCTGGCTGTTTTGATCCCCACTGTCTCTAGTGAAGCCTCTCACCGCCCCTACACCTCTGGCTTATACCCCAGTTCTATATGAATAACCTTTAAAAAGAAAATTAATAAAGGAAAACTTTAAGATTAACAAAATTGATAAATACCTATTACAAATATCATAAATCAAAGAGGCAATTTCACTACGACCCTCTTTATATTAAACCAATAATACAAGAACATAGTAAACAACTTTATGCCAACAAATTAAATAACAAAAGTGCAGTGGACAAATTCCATGAAAAAGAAAACTTAAGAAAGCTAATATAACTAAAACATCCTAACAGATCTAAGTATGATGGTCATGCCTTCTGTCTAACATGCCCCATTACCCTCTTCACTCCCATCCACAATTTCCAAATCTCTACCTCAGCTGAGTTCCTCTGAGTTCCTCAGCTGAAAGCTTTCCTTGACTTTGTTCAAGATGCCTTCATTACTCCTCTCTATACATTTCCAATGCATCCTTTTGTAACCCTCAATTATAACAGGCATTTCCATTATTTCTAGTATTTCTCTATTCAGCCATCATTCCTACAGTGCCAGAACCAAATCTTTTCATTGTCTTACCAGAATAAAGATAATAATCATAAGATCATTTTAATAGATGCAGAAAAATCAATACACATTTGTGAAGGAAAAAAGTCAGCAAATTAAAAATTAAAGAAATTCTTCAATACAAAGAGATATCCAAGAAAAATCTGTAACATCATACTTTTAATTCTAAATAGAACCAAGCTTATAGCTATGTTCAACACTTAAACATGTGATTATTTGTCTCACCTACTGGCCCTCACAATAACCTCAAAAAAGAAAGCCAGTAGTAGAATAAGGTCTTTTCTAATATAAATGACTTTCTCACTATGATATAGTTACCTCTTGTTTCAAGCCCACATTACAATGAACAACTAATCCCTCCTACAAAAGTGCCAATCCCTGGTATAGCAACAAAGACTTGACATTTTCTAACAATTACCACCATTTGGGGTGAACAAATATTAATATTTGCAAACATTTGCAAGCTATTATATTTCATTAGTTGATGAAATAGGGCAACTAATACTGACATGGATTGAAAATTTTTTTCAACCTTGGCCCTCCCTGGTGGCACAACAGGTTAAAGCATAGCATTATGATGCTATTGGCAGCCACTGCAGCACAATTTCAGTCCAAAGTCAGAGAGGTGACCCACAGGACGAGGCAGACCTTTCCTGTCCCACCCACTACTCCCCTCAGCAGTGTATTTCAGTCAATCTGCCTGAAATCTGTCTCTGGTGAATCCTCTCACCCCCTGCATCTCTGGCCTGTACCCCTGGTTCTTGCATGAATGCATAAATAAACAAATCTTTTTTTAAAAGAAAATTTGGGCCCTCCCTGGTGGCACAGCACACAGCACTAAGAAGCTAAAGTCACTTCAGCATGAGTCCAATCCCGGCCCTACCCGGAGGTGATTCACATGGCTCAAGCAGACCTCTCCTGACCGGCACCCACTGCTCCCCTCAGCAGTGTATTTCATCAATCTGCCTGTTCTGCTCCCCACTCTGTCTCTGGTGAATTCTCTCATTCCCCTGCACCTCTGGCCTGTAACCCAGTTCTGTGTGAATAAATAAATAAATCTTTAAGAAAAAAAATAGAAAATTTTTTTCAACCTGCATTAAGAACTTCAAACTCCTATTTTCTCAAATGGCTGTGTCATACAGAGAAAAAGACACAGCCACTAGCCTGTAATTGTTGCCTTTGTAGGTCTAATGTGCTAAAGATAAACAGGTAATTTAAGTATTATTTAATTTATAATTCTTACTAGCTACCTGTATATCCTTTGAGTAGCTGACTGGTAGAAATTTAGAACCACCACTCCTAAACAGAAAAACCAGAATAATTCTGAGTTTCTATTTCTGATTCATATAAATTTTTCAAGAAAATCTGAATGCTATTTTAAATTTTTTCCACCTGTGATATACTCACAGCCATCAAGTTCCACAATGAGGCTAGATTTCCTTCTTTACTGCACAATTTGGATTAGCATACAGGGAAATCCAAGTGTCCTTAAATAATGTTTTGTTTTGTTTTTTTTTAAATATTTATTTGTGCATACAGAACTGGGGTACAGGCCAGAGGCCCAGGGGCGGTGAGAGGCTTCACCAGAGACAGAGTAGGGAGCAGAACAGGCAGATTGAGGAGGTACACTGCTGAGGGGAGCAGCAGGTGGGCCAGGAGAGGTCCTGCCACACCATGTGGTCACCTCCAGAGCAGGCGGGAATCGAACTCATGCGGAAGTGGCTTTAGATTCTCAGTGCAGTGCTTTAACCCGCTGGGCCACCAGGGAGGGCCCCGTAAATAATGTTTTAACAAAATAAAGACAGGAAGGATTTTTCTTTACATAACTAGCTTTGCTAACCAGTTGCAAAAGATCAATCATTTCCACACACACTATAGTGTGTCATTTTGTACTCCCTAAAGGTGAACATTTGACTCACCTTTGGTCATCTTGTATCTAGAGCTAAACATTAAACAATAAAGATAAAATATTTTCTCCACAAATGGAGTTGTCTTCTGTGTGAACATCCGGGTCCTTATAAAGACCACCATATGTTTCATGATAACAGTGTCCTTTGAACACAAGTTCCTAAAAGGCTCCAGTAAATTTCATATCTGACCTTACTACTTTTGAAAGTCAGTGACCACAGAGGGATCTCTCACTGACATTTACAGTGATTGAAGTAAAAATATGGACCTCTTTTTCTTCAAGTGACACAGAAATGTCAAAGGTCATTGGATTAATATACTACCAAACAGAGTTTATGAGTATCTCAGGTACTCCCATACTCAAAATGTCCGCATTCAACAATCTTTAAGAATATCCTATGAAACCCATCTGGTGAGCTAAGTTTTTAATAAAGCAGTAACAAAATAGCTTCTTCACAGCTATTTTATGTGTAAACCAATATTATAACTTCAAACTTTAACTTCAGGGAGATTTCAAAAATGTTTGCATACTGTCTTTAAAAATAAGAATTTCTCTTAAAATGTAGTTCTTTTCTTATAAATGATCTAAGGGGGGGCAGATTAGGTTATGAATTTAATTTAGATCAATCCCTTAAAGTGCCACATCATGTAACAATATTGGACAAATTGTTAGACTAACAAACTTACCTTTACAATACCACTCTGGAGTCTAATTTCAAGAAGAAATTTAAAATATTCAAAGAATGATAATCTCAACCAATCACTTTCTAAGACACTTTTTTAAAACTCACCTTTCCCTGAACATTTTGAATCAATGATCTCACATTCATTCTGGGACTGGAAGACCTACTGCTACCTCAAGGCTAAAGACAGGACTTGACATCTTAACAAAATGCCACACAAGAGATGGATTCAGGCACAGACCAGAAAGTAAATAAAACATCCAGAAATTGAGGAAGACTAAAGGATGGAAGCTACACTCCCTGTTTCATAAGTGAAGCAAAGAAAACAAAAAACTGCACCCAGTATTCTACCCCAAAACCTACCTATGCCACCCCCTATTAGCCAACCCAATTATTTCCCAGTAGCAATATCCTTCTCTCCTACTTCTCAACACCTATTTCTTTATAAAAAAAAAAAAAATCATTTGTATTCCTTATCAGCAGCCAAATTCTGAGGCCAATTTACTTTCTCCACTCAAATCACATCTCATAAAATCCCTATTTCACAAAAAAAAAATTGTGCAAAGGTACAGATTATAGATATTACAAATCAAGTAATATATGAAGTTTGTAATTTTTCAACAAGAGGTTTTGTTAAAAAAAAAAGTAATTGCTTAATTCCAATTACAGTTAAATTTTATCCACAGAGGAAAAATAAGTGTGCGTGTGTGTCTCTCTGTGCACTTACAATCATTATCTGTATTTGTGTTGTGTGTATAATTTAATTGAACTATTCTTCATTTAAAAAAAAAGGCTTTTCAACCTTGTATAATGCTGGTAGAAATGTTAACTGGTACAACCACTATGGAAAATAGTATAATGGTTCCTCAAATAACTAGAATTTACCATATCATATTGATGCAACAATTCCACATCTGGGTACTTATCCAAAGGAATGGAAATCATAACCTTGAAAAGATAACTGTTCATGTACAGCCTTATTTAAATGATCAAAATATGAAAATCATCTACATGTCCATCAACAAAAGAGCAGATAAAGAAAATGTGCCCCCCACACACACACACACAAATATTATTCAGCCACAAGACAGAAGGAAATCCTGCCACTTGAGACAACATAGATGGACCATGAAGGTAATATACTAAGTGAAGTTAAGTCAGAGAAAAGTAAATAATGGATGATCTCACTTGCATCTGCAATCTAAAAAAATGAAACTCAAAGATACTGAGAATAGACTGATGGCTGCCAGAGGCAGTTAGGGAGAATAGGTAAAAATGGGTGAAGGTGGTCAAAAGTCATAATACAGTTATAAGGTAACCAAGTTCTCAAGAAGTAATGCACAACAGAATGATGACCATAATTAAAATAACTATTTGCCTATGTGAAAGTTACTGATAATATAACTTTTTTAGAATAGATCCTAAAAGTTTTCATCACAAGGGGAAAAAATTATTATATGATATGAAGTAGTAATTAAACTTACTGTGGTGATAATGTTATATACATTATATATATAATGACAAATAATATAGTGCCATGTATCAACTTATCTCAATTTTTTTGTAAAGCTTTTCAACATAGGTATAATATACTTGATATCATCTGTGGCATCCTTATTCTAACCCATTCTTTACCATGCCCATGAAGAAGAATCAAGAAAATCTATAATGGTCCCATTTATAATTACAGGAACTATTACACATTTCTCATATTTAATTAAGAAACCCTAATTTTGCATCTCGGATCCCCAGATCAGTGTACAATTATGGAGAAAGTTTCCTGGTAAAAGCATAAAGGGAAATTGTCTATATGTATGAATGTAAACAGAGAGACTGAGGATTCAATGCTAAAGACTTATTTGATTTAAACCTTTGCTTAAAGTCAAAATCAAGACTTTATCACCAATCTTAAAATTGATCAAGATATACATTGCAAAACTGCTAAATTTTCAACCTAAAGGATCAATTAGAAAAAAGTAAGAACCAATTTTAATGCTCAGTAATACTGTACAGAAGATCTGCTGCCTTCACAGATTTCAGTGTACATCAGTAAAACGATCCATCCACCCCTTCTTTTGACAAAAACAGTTCATTAAATGGTCCAAACTCCACTTGTCTTGGACTGGTTGTCTCACAGAACAGATGGGAGTCAAAGAAATGACTGCTTACCCTTTTGAAAATGTTTAAAAATAATTTTGGTTAAAACAGGAAGGAATAGTTTGTGAAAGCTAAAACTTTTTTACAGCAGCATCAAAACAGGTCATATTAAAACTCAAAGAAAACAAAGTATAACTTAAACAAGAAATAGAACTAAGAATCACACAAAATTTTCTTTGCCACTTCCTCAAGTGCACTTTTAAAAAAGAACTGGAGTCAGAGCCACAAGCAAAAGAAAGAGTGAATGCATGAATCAATAATTCCACCATAACAATGATGGGTAGAGTGTGTGCAAAGGAGCAAATATATATACATTATTTTTTTATCCCTACTACAACAGCTTCAATAAAATTTTACCAAGCTCTAAAAATAATAAAATGTTGGGACAAAGCCCCAATTACCCATACTCAATACCAAAAACTAGTTCTAAATAAATTTTGAAACATGAAACTCACACATTGAGGTTTCAGGGCCCTATCCAAATCTCTCTTTAGTAACAGAGATACAGGATAAAATCCTAGCACTTTCATAACTTATAATGGAAATGCTAATAGTTTAAATTCCTTTGAGTTTTACTTACTTAATCTGTGAAATATAGAAAGAATGTCACACTGCACCAGAAGATTAACGTGAGGATTAAAACAAGTATATAAAGCTGCTAGAACAGTGATTTTTTTCATTCTACCCTAAATAAATTACACTAACAGCCTGTTCATGCCATTAGTAATGTGTCCCCCCTGCCTGAAATACTTGTCCTTCTCCTTCACAGTTGTGGTTATTTGAAACACAACCATTCTTTAGTCAGTTTCATGTCATTTTTAATGCATACCTTATCTCTTATAACACAATGGTGGTCGGTCTTCCTCATCTTTAATGTCTTACTGATTACTACCCGTAACATTCATTATGTTATTTAATAAGACACTACTGTGGAATTTACTTATCATTTCACTAGAATATAGATCTCAACCAAGGAGAAGCTCCAAACTTCATGCAGCATCTCCCCCTATGTCTACCTCAACACGTACTGGTGCTGTGCTTTACAGGAAGTAAGCAACATTTAGTAAGCAAATGCCTAAGAATAGGTCACCAAATAAAGGAGGAGAAATGACAGGCTGTTCTGATTGGGAAAAAATAAAAACCACTGGGTGAAAAGGTTAACTGATGTGACTCTAAAGCACATAGCTGAGTATTTTTATGACATGATTCAACTAAAATCAAGCTTTCCCAAACGCCAAGTTAATATCCCAAGCATTAAATACCACTGCAAACAGGTTACAAGAAAGGAAAGACATAACTGCAATCAATTCAATACTCAAAAGTGTATCTTCTATAGCATTAGCTACTTTACAGAGACTATAAAATTTAACATTCTCAATTTAGAATTACATTTCTAAAAAGTCAGCCAGCAGGGGGAGTACAATACAGCCATGGCCAACAGATTTTTGAAATTCTGGAAAAATTTTTTAAATTACAGCTTCTGAATATTAATCATAAAAAAATTAAGCAAGTCATTAACAACCTGGTGTTTATAATTTTAATGTAATATTATTTCTATATTATGTAAATGCTCCATAGAACTATCTCTTATTTCAAACTCCTTTGTGATAGAAATACATTTCAAATAAATAAAATATAAACATGTCTTTTTAAAGGCAGAAAAATTAATACTAATCAAAACGCAACTGACAATTAAGCTGCAACTTTCTAAAATATTATCCAAGCTGACTCTCAAAATCCCAACGAGTCATTCATCAATAATTCATCACCCCAAAGCCCTACCTGCTGGTCTCCAAAGCTGCTACTATCCTAACACTCCCTATTAAGCTAACCTTATTTTCTTTCTGTGACCATGATTCATCACAGAAAATACTTAAGAACCTAGAATTATATATATTCCTGCTATGTAACCTACGGAATAGCATAATCTCTTACTGAAAAATACACACAAGCATGCCTCTAAGTAGTATGGAAGAAAAGGGTCTTACAGGGGGCCAACAAAAGGTGTACCAAAGGTAAAATTCTAATTGTCAAGCAGACTACTCAGATAAAATTTACTCTAAGCAAAGTGAGTGATGATTTTCTATCTTTAATAAAAAGGTAAGAGTTGGGGGAGAATCTAAAACCCAGATTTTCTCTAAATTATCTGAAACATATTTTTATATATGTTATCGTACAGGATTCTTACAACCACCCTTCTGAAAAGCAGGTAATATGCCAACTCTATAGCTAAGGGAATTGAAGTGTGGAGAGATTGTATAACTCAAAAATAAACTTGCGGACAAACTGTTAACTTGGGCTTTCAGAGCTCTCTACATCACAACATGTTTTACTGAAGCAAAGGCTGGAACATGTATACTAGAATACAGTTGACACAATCCCATTTAAAAAAAATTTTCTGTAATAGATATATGAACAATTATACACCAGCAAACTGGACAACCTAGAAGAAAACCAGTAATTCCTAAAAACAGCATCCTACAACCAATGCTAAAATCATGACGAAACAGAATCTGAACAAAATAAAAGACTGAATCAGTAACTAAACACCTGCCAAACATTGTTTCACTAGTTAATTCTGCCAAGTGGATAAAATATGAATTCATGTTAATCCTTCTCAAACTCCTCTAAAAATTAGGAGAAAAACAAAATACTTCCAAACTCATGTTATAAAGACAGCAATATTAAAGACAAGCGCAACACAAGAAAATTACAGACCAACATCTATGAGAATATACAAAAATCCTCAACAAATACTAGCAAATTAAACTCAATAACACATAGAAAGGATCAAACACCATGATAAGAGTGCAATTTATTCCATGGATACAAGGACAGTTGAACATCTGAAAAATCAATTAACAAAAAAGAAGGATAAAAATCATGATTATCTCAATATAAACAGAGCATTTGACATCCACTCATGATAAAAACTCTCAACGAAGTGGGTATAGAGGCCATGCATAACAAGCCCACAATATCATAAGTGAATGGTTAAATACTGCGTTTTTCCTCTAAGATCAGAAAACAAGGATATATACTCTCTCCACTTGTAATGAATATAGCAAGAGAAGTTCCAAACAGAGCACTAGGCAAGTAAAAAGTAGAAAGCATGCAAAGAAAATAGAAACCATCTCTATGGCCTCCCTAGTGACACATGGGTTAAAGTCTCAGCTATATCAAAGTTATCGAGAGCCAGTGAGGTATGAACTCATTCCCCAGCCAGGGAGCTGACGCACTAGGCACAGACAGAACTCTTCTGTGACACCCGCTGCTCCCCTCAGTAGCATATTTCAGTAACTCCACTTCTTCTGCTGTCCACTCTGGTGAATCCTCTCACCAACCCCATGCCCACACCTCTGATCTATACCGGTTCTTGTATGCATAAATAAAATAAATATTTAAAGAAAAAAAATCTCTATTTGCAGGTGTGATGTTATCTACAGACTAATGCTAAAGACTCCACCAAAAAAAAAAAAATTGAAGTTGTAATAAAATTCACTAAAGTAACTGTTATAAAATAAAATAATTCACTAAAGTTGCAGTATATGAAATCAACCTAAGTTGTTTCTAGAAACTAACAATGAGAAAGAGAAATTATGAAAAGGATCCCATTAACAAGTGAATGAAAAGGAATAAAATACCCAGGAATCAATTTAACTAATGAGGTATAAAACCTATAAACTATAAGCCACTGATGAAAGAAACTGAAGACACAAAAACATGGAAAGATATTCCATGCTCATGAATGGAAAGAATAATGTTAAAATATCCAGACTACCAAAGCTATCTATGGATTCAAAGCAATCCCTGTCAAAATTCCAATGGCATTTATCAGAGAAATTAAAAAAAAAAAAAACCTCTACAAATAAAATAATCAAAATAATCCTAAAATAGAAGCTATAAAATTCCAATTCCTGATTTCAAATTATATTACAAAATTAGAGTAATCAAAACAACATTGTATTGTCATGAAAGCAGAGGTAAGTAAATAGAACATATACATAATCAATTTACAATTTATAACTTAAGGAGCCCAAAATTAACAATGGGAAAAGATTTTCTCCAATATACAGTAGTGGGAAAACTTGGCAGTCACATACCATGAAAGTGAAACTAGGTCCCCTATCTTACACCACACACAAAAATCAACTCTAAATGGGCTACAGACATGAGCATAAGACCTGAAATCATCAAACTCCTAGAAGAAAACATAGAAGGTAAACTCCTTGACATTGGTCTTGACAATGATTTCTTGTTTGACATTAAAAACAAAAATAAAAAAGGAAAAACACATGGGCTATCAAGCTAAAAAGCTTCTGTAAAGCAAAGAAACCCATTAACAAAAACGAAAGTTATCCTACAAGTGAGGAAACATATTTACAAATAATGTAACTGATGAGGTGTTAATACCCAAGATATAAAAAGAACTTACACAACTGAATAGCAAATAATCCAACTAAAAATTGAGTAGATAAACTAAAGAGACATTTTCCAAAGAAGATATATAAATGCCCACAGTCATATTAAAAGATACACAACATTGTTAGTCACCAGGGAAATAAAATCAAAACCACAATTAGGTATCACCTCACCTCTGTGAGAAAAGTTATAATCAAAAAGACATGAGATAAGAAGTGTTGGAGACAATGTGAAGAAAAGGAACACTTGTGCACTGTTAACAGGAATGTATATTGGTGTAATGAATACAGAAAACAGTATGGAGATTTCCCTCAATTAATTAAAAATAGGGAAACCATAAGAATCCAGCAATCCCACTTCTGGGTACATAACCAGAGGCCATGGTAACAGGATATTGAAGAAATATTCTTTCTGGCTTTTCCAGTTTAAAGAAATCGTAACACATTTACTGGTATCTCAATTGTGTAAAACACAATTAACATACATACAAAAACAACAACAACAAATCAAAAAATAAGCCAATTAAGCACGAATAGCTCCTCAAAGAGTAAACACATTGGCCTTCAAAGGACTACAGAAAAGATTGCTCTTTCTGAAACAACAGCTTACCCTTTCCTAAGCTTTTCTTTACCTTGTTTAATTAAGTCTCATCCACACACTGCAAATATTAAATACACAGTGTTAGAAAAGTTGGACAGCAATATATGCCGTTCAAGTTCAAATCAATACATATAAATATATAACTGAATGTCTTTTATAATCAATGTCCCATTTTTCAGTTGTATGGGTAGAACTATAAGCTTTTAATATCATCGCCATAATTTTTTTTTAAATCTACTCTATAATACTCAATCCTTCGTGAGCCTAAATAATCAAGGAAGACAACATAATTTTTCACAATGTATACAAATGATGGTTTGTTTCAAATTTTATTCAAACCTTTGTGTACCTCATGTCCAACTCTTTCCACAACTACATGTTTGCATTCTGGTGAGAAGTCTTGCAGATCCTTGCAAACCATTTCTCCACCACACCACACCTCAACCCCATCCCCACACCCAAGAGGTTCTCCAGGCACAACATTACCTGAATTTATCAGTGAAGATGACCCTGTCCCCCTAATAGCTGTGTCAGATTGAATCATGGATTGGTGTTCCAGTGTAACACAGTCATGGATTACTGGATGTTTAGGGTCAAAATTGATCCAAAAAAGTTAACTGTATGTGGAATGGTGTCAATTTTATCCACCCATAAACAGTAAAGCACTGAAAAGGCAGGTCACTAGAGTTTAGACAATACTCCAAGGAAACTACCCCATATTCTAAGCCTAGGAAATATTAGTACACTGAATGAATGTGGTAACAAGCAGAAAATACCCTATTCTGCTGCACAATCCTCTCAATAAAGTACAATTCCTGAAGGCATTAGGTCTTAAACACAACCCTAAAAAACTCTATCTAATGCACCTAATCTACTTCTTTATAGAAACACCCAAGGATGCCCACTCATCACACCCATGAACCTGGTCATTGGAGAGCCAAACACACAAAACCAACATCTGCATGCCTCTCCTGTGGCAATGGGCGGGAGCAGGTAAGTTAAGATTAAATTTTCCCCATTTTCTAAAATTCTCTCCAACCATAATTCATAATTCTAGGTGTGTGACAACTCAACTCCTTCCAGAAGACTTCTCCAACTGATCCAAAGGGCATAAAATTACTCCTTTATTCTGTGATCCTTCTACAAATTTAGCTTATCCTAGAATATATACATTATATCAATGAACTTTTAAGATTCAATCCTACTTATAATAATACAGTAACTGTCTCATGCTGCTCATACTTAAAATTTGCAAGGCTTCCATTTTTTTTAAATAGACACCTCTCCTGCAAACAACCATATATATATATGTATATGTATATATATATACACACACATATACATACATACATGCATACATACATACATACGGTGGAATACTACTCAGCAATCAAAAAGGTTAAATGAACGTCATTAGCAACAACAGAGAGCTAGAAGGAATCATGTTCAGTGAAGTTAAGTCAGAAGGAAAAAGGAAAATATCACATGGGTCACTTATAGGAGGAATATAAGGGAAGAAAATAAGACATCAAGGGGAAAATAACAGCACGAAACACAATACAACACAACAAAAACAGACAGACGATTATAAACTGGAAGATAGGGGGGAGGGAAGAGCACAGGGAGCTGTAGTGATGGTGCACAGGTGAACTGGGGGAGGAAATTCTACAGGGCCTACACTTGAAGGGGGGGTAAACATTGTTTAAAAATGAACAATGACGTAAAATAAATTTAATTTTTAAAAAGTTTTAATTTAAGATAAAGACCTCTACTCCGCTATGGTTTGACTGATATATTTACAATTGTTACACTGTGTTCTTCAGATTCACATTAAAAAAAAAAAAATCATGTCTTCCCAATACAAATAAACTAGTCTTCACCACGTCCATGCTCTTGTTCCCACAAAATCCAGCAGATTTAACCTTAACAAGTTAATAACTTCATTAACTAATGCAGTATTTATTGCAATATTAACGTAATATTGACGGTCATTTGAGAGTGATGTTATTTTTATTATTACTCAAATCTTCTTGGGTTTTCTAGAATGCTTGCACAGACATGTCAAAGAGACAATTATAATCAATCGACTTGACTGGATTTCAGGTATTTACATGTTAAATAACAGTATTAAACATCCTAACAATTACTTCATATGAACACCTGAGAAATATGTATTCTTCATCATTTATAAAGCACAAAGGTATTAGGCAATGGAAACAATGCATAACAGCAAAAGAGCAAAACCAGGTTATGCCCTAACTAGTTCAGAATTTAATAATGTAAGGAAAGTACTAAGAATGTGCATGGAGGTGTGCAGGGTACACCTGACTCAATGGACAGGGAAACAGACTAAATGGACAGGTAAATAAAAGTCAGAAAGTAAAAGTATCACTGAACAGGTGGTTTTTTTAATGTGAGACAGTTAGAAAAAAACAAAGTATGCTAACTACTGAAAGCAGTAGGAATCTTCTAGAAGTGGAACACCAGAGAAAGGAGAGTAACACGGATCCTAGAGGAATATTTCTACAAAAAGCCGTGCAAGTACACTGAAAGGAATGGTGAAGAAAAAGAACAATACCAAGGTTGACACAAGCTTTGGTCTAGAAGAGGGAAAGTGGAAAAGATTATAATGACCCTTGTGTACAATGTCAGAGTTCAAGAAAGATATAATGCAGTATTATGAGCAAAGTCATTATTTTACAAATTTCTATCCAGAAATGCTATCCTCATATAGAGGTAGCAGTAATTACAAAATACATTAACTGTGTATTTATAGTATATAAAATTTTACTTATGCTTTCCCATTTCTAAATGCACCTCAGATTTTACATCAAGTCATCACAGCCACAAAAAAAAGAGGGGTGCAGGAGGAGGGGATCATTACTTTACATTTTACAACAAAATCAGGGCCTCCCTGGTGGCACAGGGGTTAAGTCTCAGCGCTATCAACACAGGCCACAGAGCTGACCCACATCTGGCACAGCAGACCTCTCCTGTCTTGCCCACTATTCCCCTCATCAGTGTATTTCAGTTGTTCTGCCTGTTCTGCTCCCCATACTTCTGGCCTGTACCCCAGTTCTTGTATGAATTAATAAATCTTTAAAAAGAAAAACAAAATTAGATAGGAATCAGAAGTCTCTCTTTTCCTCAGACTTCAACCTTTGAAGTAAGTGTCTCTTGCCAGAAAATTTCCTAACATCAAAACCAAATTACTTTCCTCTTTAATGAGTTTCAAATCATTATCAAAGTCACCCCACCTTACCCCAATCCCCTAACACACACACACACATACACACACACACAAACACACACACAAAAATGAGTTAAAGTATCGGCACATACTTCAACTGTCACAGAATACAAAACTAACTCCTTCAATGTGATCTTCCAAAAAGATGGTTGATATCACAGGGGGATTAACCAGAGACAGAAAGGAAAAGAGATAATTAATAAACATCCTTATCATATTCCAGCAAGATCTCAAATGCCTCACCAAGGAATTATTTCTCCTGTGAACCTCACTTCTAATATTTGTCTTCTAAATAGTACTTATTACTAATTTATTAACTGTAGCTTTTTTAGACTAAAACACATATAACATATAACTGCAAAGTTTCTGATCAGCATAAACAGCTATAATTAAGTGATAAAATTTTAGGGAGGCCCATTCATTCATTCATATAAATAATTTTTTTAAATTTTGACTTGACATTTTAGCCTCTGTAATTCTCATTAATAGAGAAAGCTCTGGAATCAAACACTTGGGATAGTCTCAACTGATTGTAGGCAAGAAAACGTGTTCTCTCTAACTGGTCTATCTTTAGTAGGCCTGCCCACAAATGAAAGGACAAAGGCTTATTTTTATGTTTGAGTTTTCTGTTCTGAATATGCATAACTTTTGTAATCACAAAATATAATAGATGTTAAGAGATTAGTTTTTCCTCTCAGTAATTTATTTTGGCAATTGGGAATTCTTATGCAATCTACATATTTAGTCAAGTGCCTAATAAAATAGTTTAAATTCTTAGAGGTTTTAGTATTTTCTTCCTACTTCTTATACCTATTAAATTGCTCATGAACAAAGGCTTAGAAATGAAACACATTTACTGAACCATATTATATAAGTAAATTTTATATACCAGCAGTTCCCTTTTAGAGCACAGTCTGTAATTCAATTGTTTGGCACTCAGAACTCAATTGCCCTTTAAAACAATGTTGTAAATATGTTCAAGTTCCTAAATTAATGCCAAAAGATTATTTAACCACAGTAGTTACTCAATTCTAGTAGAAGGAGCTACTGACTTAAAATCCAAACTCAAGTCATACAATAGCAAGAAAATCATTTCATAAATTCAAAAACTTTTTTGAACCTCAGGGATAGCCCTTGATAAATAGGCAGTTTTGCCTTGGGATCTTTCGACAGCCCTCTTCTTCATGTTCTCAAGCCCTCTTCTTTATGCTCTTGGGCTCATCTATGAAGGATCCCTATTAACCTATGATGCAGTATTACCCAGGCCTCTTCTCCCATCCATCCTACTAGTATAATTCAGCTCATTTAAGTAATAAACAATATTAGATGAATGAACCAACTCACACTGAATCCCTTAAATCTAACCAGGAGTATTTCCAGTCATATAATAAACTTAAGGAAATACTCAGGACAAACCATATTAAGACAATTTTGGTCTAGCAAGGCACCAGCCACAGTCAGCTTCTATCAATTCTTATCTTGCTCTTTCTGGTAAGCCAAAGGTTCTAATTTCGGAAGAGGACCAAAACCCTCAAAGACATCTATAGGGAACAAAGTATTAGAAACAGAGAAGACAACCTTTGAGAAACTCAAAAAGTTTAGGAAATACAACTGTAAACATAGGAAATTAAACAACTATGATATTTAGTTTAATTCCAAATACCAAGGAAAAAATTATTTCTTAAGAGACATAGATATATGAGGTGGCAGAAAGGCATTCTAGGAAGAATAAGAAGGCAAGGAGTTTGGATAAGGAAAATGGTCTGCACAAAGTGAAAACATTACAGTGCTGGTGGAAAGAGGAAAGCAGCATGATTTTGATCTCAAAGTATACAGAGCTAAGAAGAAGAAAGTCTTCTAGCAAAAAGGTACAGTGTGGATTTGAAAAGACAAGGGGAAAAAAACACTGTTAAGATTAATTTTTTATTCTGGAAAATGTCCTATTCATTGTAGGTGATATTTAGCATATAATATCCCTGGCCTCTACCCACTTGATGCCAGCAGCACCTCTCTCTAACAAATGGTAACAACTAAAAAGATCTCTGAACATTGTCACTTGTCCTCTGGACTACAAATTCAACCTCCTCACACTGAAGAACTACTTACCTAATCCAACGGCCCTTTATGAGATAAGGACACAATCCTAAGAATTTACTAGTCATACAGCCTAGTTTTTGCCAGAAATGAAAGATAAGCCCAGTCAAGAAGTATGTTACATTAGGTTTTGTGATCTTCCAAGGTTATGCTTAGAATAGCTTCTAACAATTTTTAGAACCATTTTTGATGCCTAAAGTTGAACATGTTACCTGAAACATATACCACATATATATTGTATCATATGTCTCTTGTTTCTATACTGCTTTAAAGAACCAGTCTTTAACCAAAGAACTACAGAACAAAAATGTATTTAAGCTACCAAAGAAACCTAACAGGCAACATTCAACTGCACTATTAGCTGGACACCTTTATGTTTTAAGAAGTGAACTTTTCCTAATAAATGAAAATATGTCCTTGTATGTACTAAGTATTTCTTTTTCCTGCAGTCTGAGCTCTCTCTTAGACAGCAATCTTTACCTTTTTCTATATTCTTTTCTTTTTAAAGATGTATTTATGTATGTATGTATGTATGTACGTATGTACGTATGTAGTAGGTGTGGTTTTCCTGAAACATTCTGTAAAAAGAATGCACAGGGTGAGAGGAGTTACCAGAGGGGGGTGAGAGGAGTTACCAGAGACAGAGTAGTGAACAGAACAAGCATATCTACTGAAATACACTGTAGAGGAGAGCAGTGGGTGAGACACAAGAGGTCTGCCACACATGTGGGTCACCTCCCTGGCCAGGGATTGAACTCATGCCGCAGTGGCCATGGATAGCTTCATAGTGCTTCATTTTAACCCCTTGCACCACCAGGGAGGACCCCTTTTTTTTCATATTCTGCATTGAACTCTTATACAATAAAGTCAAAAGCAATTTAAATTGTAGCTTAAATATTCCAGGGTCACTTGAAGTCTATTCATAACTGTTTATCATATAACATTTTAAGATAGTTAGAAGATAGTGAAAGAAAAAACAATTAGTTTTATGTGACTCAGGATAGAAATGCGGGGGGGAAAGTGGGAGATTAGAAGAGCAATGGGTTGAAGCCATTTTATAAGGAGTGTGAATTTTATTTCCAAGTAAGCACTCATCATGCTCTTTTGGTGGGTAAATGACATGAACAGGCTGTTTTCCAATGACCACAAAGGAACAGAATGGAGGAAAAACTAATATCCAGCAAGAAGCTCCATGTTGAGGTTAAGAGGCCAAGCAAAAGGTAGAAGCTCTCTGAACTAGGGTAGCAGTGTTGACAAGGAAGGAGAAAAAAATGTAAGTTATAGCTAGAAGACAATTCAGTGAATAGTGAATGGGAAACAGAGAATGTATAAACAAAGATGATAGTGGTTTCTGGCTGGTAGATATAATTAAGATTAGGAAAACAGGAAAAGAGCCTCATTTCCAAGGAAAAGGATAATGAGTTTGATTTGGCTTTAAGGTCTAACCTCAGGGTACAGTAACCTATGTTTTATTTAAGCATGTCTTGTTTCTAACTAAATTTCCTCCTCAATGAAATGGGGAAGAATAACAGCTATCTAACTAATATCCATGTAGAGGCTGAATGAAACAGATTAAAGTACTTTAAATATCTGGATAAAGTAAAAACTATTTTATTCATGACCTAATTATAATCTTTACTAGGTACCTTCATTTCCCTATGACAAATATTTCTAATCATCACTCTAAATGATTCACACTAATGTTACCAATGGCTTCCTCCTGGTATTTATGTCATATTTTCCTGAATTCTTTTTTCACCACTATGTTTCACCTCTGCCTAGACTCTTTTTACAGAATGTTTCAGGAAAACCACACCTACAAATATTAATTCTAAAAAGTTTTATTTTCTATTAACACATTCTTCATCTCAATATGCCCTATCTTACCGATTTCCTACTACACCAATCGTATATCAAATCCCACAATACCTCACAGCTTCCAATATTTCCCCTAAGGTTAAAAAAAAACACACCCACTTCTACCTGCAAAACACCTTACTGGCTGAGAAGATCTGTCCAGATTAGATAAAGGGAAAAATCACTGAAGTGCATGTGCATTTTTCTTAACAGTAAACCTCAAAAGAGAAAAGGGCTGTGGAAAATTGGAATACCATATTCCTTACCTCCAGAAAGAGATCCAAGGCTGACTCAGACTTTTTAAAAAAAAATCAAAAGCTTTACAAGATTAAGAAAGGATGAGGGGAAAAGGAGGAGAAACCAAAATATAGAAAAAATAATGACAGTAACACCATCGGTTGGTTTTATGTTTTATTGGGAATGTTTTATGACTTCTATCTACCTTCATGCCCACCAGGAAACTAGCTCCTTAGACAAGGGCTGGGTATCAAATACCCATGGAGGCAGAAGAGAATTAGATAATATCAAAATAATATCTAAGGGGATAAACAATCTGATAATCCCTCTAAGGAAGTTGCTAAAATTTCTATAGTCCCCAGAGAAACAGTACTAGCCTCCATATAACTAAGGGACTTGTCAGAAACCCCAAATATCAGGTCCCTTTAGGGGCCCAGAAATATGTTTCATCAACCTTCCAAGTGACTATAATGCATCCTAAAGTTTAAGAATCACTAAGGGAAAAACGTTTTCATTCTAATAAGATCCTCAGAGTACCAGTGAATCAAGAAATCACCAAACCTTAGTATAAGATTTTTAGGCATACCCAATAGTGCACTTACAAATTAACGTTTAAGTTATTTCCCTGTATCCTTGGAAATCTAGAGTAGTGCCTGATACAGAATACCAGACAAGAAATTTATTCACAGTTTGTTGAATAAATGAGTGAATGAACGGCCTTAAAATAAACTCCCCCCTTACTTAAACTAGTCTTAATGGAATTGTTTCTTGTACCCAAAGTAATCTTAATTAGGTAATGTGCTTACGAGTGGGGGCAGACTACACACAAGATGCCATCATTTGAAAGGCCTTGAGTAAAGCTGACACATTGTTTTGAAAAGAAAGCTAAGAAATACAACCTGACCAAAAGAAAAAAAATGAAGAAATTTTTAAGAGGCAACTCTGAAGATTTAACAACAGGGTCAAGGAAATAAAAGGAACTCTGATTTAACCTTATACAAGACTTCAAGACCAAAGCTTCATCAAGGACATTCCTTTTTCAAGTAAGTTAATAAATAGACTTTGATCTCTGCCTCAATGAGAAGTGACAAAAGTCTATGTATCTAATGATTTACCTGATTTATACCTTAAGACTCCGTTATACCATAGAAATAATGTATTCAACCCTATTGTTACAGACAGAACAGGCTGAGAACCAACAAAATCACAGTAGTCAGACTTAATTCTAGATGCTCTTAAGAATCAGATTCTAACACCGTTCCCCTATCTTTTGTTCATATTCTGAATACTGACAGAAGAAAAGTTACTCCCCAAAAGACAAAGAAAAAAACAAACTAAATGGAATTGTTAAGGGGAGAGGTTGCCTTTATTGTCAAGTCCCTTACTCTAGCTCCCTATATGTCACAGAAAGATTCTTCTTACTCAAATACAGCATCAATATTACAGACCTTTAATGGGCTCATAAACCATATTTAAACTACTCACCATAGTCTGGGTGGGTGGGGGAGTTTCATTCCATTTATTAGCTCATTTCCCACTAATGCCCTACTTAAACCCTCTGATACATTAAGTAACTGTATTTACTCATTAGCTGTCACTCTCACATTGGCTACATGAGGACAAGAACCTGTTCTTGAATCCTCATTACCAAAAACCATGTCAGACACAAAGTAAACAGAATATCTGTTGACTGACTCTTACACTAACTCAAAGTCCCACCCAGCTTTTTTCAATTGAAAAAAAATCTTGCTTCTGGTTAATACTTTTGTACAACTACTGCTGAATAAGTGTGTTGATCACCTACAATTTATTCTCATCTATCTTCTCTTTTAGATAAAGATACTCAAAAGCTAGTAGTAAGCCATTATTTAAGTAGTAAACCTACTGGGGTTGTGCCCTGCATGAATGCAATGTTCTCTGTAATGATCCGCGGCTCACCTTGATTATTAGATATAACACTGCCATTTACAAATGCCTGAAGCAGACAACAACAAGGGGGGGGGGGCAGAGAGGAACAGACTACACACTAGATCAGAAGTAGGAAGGAAGACAGCAGAAGCACTAACCAGCCCTCATTCATTTTTACTCAGAACCATTATAATCCCTTCTACATGACACTAAAATCAAGATATAAATCCGTAGTTTTCCTTCAAGATATTTTCCTGCTATTAACACCATCTTAAACATGGAGAAGTTATAAACAAAATCCATCAATCAAATGAGGCAAGTCATTTGGAGGAAGTAAGTATTTATAAATCATTTAATATCCCCTCCTCTCCCAAAGGGAGACAGAAAAAGAAACAGCACAGAGCAACTCTGAAAGGGGGGGCTCTGACTCTAGGATATGGTACAACCTGCACTATCACCTCCACCCATCTTCACTCCCAACTTTCTGCTGCTATGGCAGTAAAATGTAGAAAGTGAGGCCCTCCTGGTGGCGTAGCAGGTTAAAGCACAGCACTAGAAGCTAAAGCCACTTCAGCATGAGTGTGATCCCCGCCTGCCCCGGAGGTGATCCACATGGCGCAGCAGACCTCTCCTGACCTGCCCACTGCTCCCCTCAGCAGTGTACTTAGTCAGCCTGTTCTGCTCCCCACTCCCTCTCACTGCCCCTGCACCTCTGGCCTGTACCCCAGTTCTGTATGAATAAACAAGTAAATCTTTAAAAAATATATAGAAAATGAGCTAATTCCTCTCAATCTGCAAGGCAGTTTAATTACCTAAATAAAACAACATTGTTGGCTGATATGCCTCAACTTATGTCAAGCCATGGAGTTGGTTTTTTACTTAAAGATCTACTTCTACAGGAAACCATGAAGCTAAAGCACCTCATTATCAAAAATTACAAAAGTTTCACACAAAACACAAGTTTAAAGGATGAAACTGACATCTTCCTCAATAGTTCTCTTATCCCTACATCTATCTATAAATATCTTCAACTTCATATAACTCAAACTACCAGTATTAAAGCAGCAAAAACATCTCTCCCTTTTTTCCAAACAAATCTTCATTGATAAACTCAATCATTTTCTCAGGTAGAAAAGTCTCATGGCTAGTTTGAGTTGTGTCAACTCAAGCAGTTCTATTTCTGTATTTCCTAATTTAAAATTTACCAGAGAAATGATCTTTAACCAAAGAAAAAGGCTAGAGAGTAACTTATGATGAAGCTAAGAAACAACAGGAATATTCCACACAGGCACACTACCCAAATTTCCCCATCCAGGGCTACAGCTCCACAAGTCTAATCATCCGTCACTTACTCAAAAATGAAAATGATAATAAAATTCTATTGCATTGACAGCAGGTGATTTTTAATTTCTCTGCTGCCTGATAGGCACCTACAGGCTTTACATGGCCTCAATCTGTCCAGTTTGGAACTGCCAATTAACAGCTCCTCAAAAGCAAAAGCACGCCACTTAAAAAAAAGTGCTCTTCAAAGTCAAACTCAATGGATAGTCAAACTCAACACATTAGAAACAGTATAAAACCTAGGTGTTCAATCCAGGCTTCAAATGTCAAAACTAAGCAACACTTAAGAGCAAAGAAAGGTTCAAATCCTCAAAACAGTTGTGATATAACACACTATCCCCTTCTTAGGTACAAAGAATACTACAGCAACCTAACAGGTGCTTTGTTGGTAATCTTCGCCTTTCTCAACTGAAGTTCCACAGCAGAGAATTAAGAACCAATGCCCTAAAGCAGAAGTTGGCAAATCTTTTCTGTAAATATTTTTGACATTTCAAACCATGATCTCTGTCACTACTTCATTCTGCCACTACAGCTCAAAGTAGCAGTCAACAGTTAAGTAAGTGAATATGACTGTATTCCAATGAAACTATTTATGGACACTGAAATTTGAATTTTTCACATAATTTCACAGAAATATTTTTCTAAAGATTTTTAAAACAGAACCATTTATTGTTTAAATAAATGTTTAGCCAAAGTCTCAGTTCTTTGGCTAATTAGGCTCTGGGCAGTAATCTGCAGTACCATTCCCTAAGGCATCCTTATAAGTAATAGATAATAGAATTTCTCTCCAATGCATCTAGAATGGTACTTATTATGTACCATACTACAGAGAATTGACAAAACAGTCATTGAAATCATTTCCTGTGTGTTGACAGAGTACTCTGTCTAGGATGAAGCTAACTGATAAGATTTTATATCACTTGTTAATTTGGGCAAATAACTTTACATGTTGAAAGTTTGTTTCTTTTAAAGTACTAAAATATATCCAGTATACTGACAATAAATGGTATAAGTCAGAAAGTTGCAAGTTAAATCTCTGATTAATATTAATGTCCAGAAGCTAGTTTTATTTAGTTAAAGCCAAGAATTTTATTACCATCTTTCAATCTATTTGGTAAATTCAGACTTTCTGTTTCTTCTTAAAGCTGAGTGTCTGAATAAAAACATTTCAGATACTCTTCTTAAAGCTGACTGACTGAATAAAAACATTTACAAGGGTAAATAATAGGACTGCCTCAAACACTTACTTACTAGATTTGAGTTGTACCCTTTCTAGATAAATGAGCTGGAGGGAGTTTCAGATTTTCTTCATCTGCTATGCAAAGGAAACATTGCAACTCTCCAAAAGTAGTCAAACGTATACAATTATACTTAGATGGAAGGTATTACATACTATACACAGTGCTACAGAAGTATCAGTTGCCATCATTAGGCACATGATGACTTTCTTAGTATTAACATCTCACTTTTTTTGTAACAGTCACTAGTTTCTGCTACACCGTGCATTTGTGGAAACTGCACACCTAAGAATGTAGTCCATCCAACATATTTCATTTAAGCAAAGTACCATATGGGGCACTGTGTGGGGTGGGGTGAGGGAAGGGGTAAAGGGGGTAATACAGATGACAGAGATGTTCTCAGAACAGAACCAACTTACAAAGAACTCAAACATGTACAAAAAGTAGGTGCTGTGAAATGATATGTTTAGAGGAACCTGAGTACACGGAAGGGACAAGTCTGGCGTACCAACCTGCTAAAGGAATGGGGACTGACACTCAGCTCTCTTAAGGAAACATGCAGTATTATCAGCCTATTTCAAAAACCATTTTCTTAAATTCTGTAAGTTATCAGTTCTCCAAAAGAAAAAGCAATGCAATAGTTTGTTCTTAAAAGAATAAGCTACCCATTGCTTCCTTGGGAGGAGGAAGGACTAGGAAATTTCATAATCTTCTAGAGAGTATTTTTTTTATCTGTATCAATAAATATCTTTTAGGTAACAAAATTTTGTTCATTTTTATCCCTTTGTCAACAACAAAAAAAGTTTACTTTGCAGCTATCGCTGAGCATGATAAATTTAACCAAGAAGAAAATTTCTAAACAAAAAAGAGTGAATGATAAAAGTGTGTACTATAATGGCTACCACATCCTCCCTAGATGGTCACATACCAGTAGAATACTGAAGATGGCCCCAACTCTTTGCCACCTTTCTCAATGAAAAATGGTGTTCAATTCCTCTTCCCCTATATTTGGGCAGATTCTTTAACTGTTTCAACTAGTAGAATACAGCAGAAATGATGCTATGCCATTTCTAACTAAAGCTGTCAGTTGTGAGAAATGACAAATTGCTTTTTAAGACCCTACATTTTGGACTGGTTTGTTAAGCAACAAATTAGAACATCGATCAGATCACAGTTTTGTATTTCAGGTCTTTTACAACACCTGGACAGTCAAAATGCTGTTTCACTTAACAAAAGGAAATAAAAACTTGAGAATTATAACTTACTGGGAGATGTTTTTGACAGAAAATGCTATTAACTATCAGAGCATTAAAAAGACCAGTGTCTTAACTCCTTCTAAGAAATGCAAACTGCCCAAAAAAAATGACAATCAAGCTCCATAAAGTTTCTAAAAGTGAAATTCCTTAAATTAGCCAACTGATGTTTTTATACTTCCTGGTTATCTCTGGAGTAGTGTCAGGGAAATAAGGAAGTATCATGCGGCTTTCACTTTATGTTTTATACAATTCAAACAGCTTTACACAGTCACATAGTATTTTAATTTCAAAAAAATTGTTTCCTTTGGGAGAAAAAAAGCAAATCACAGTATCCCTAACAACTTTTAGGTGTCTTTTTGATACATTAAGAGTGATAACAAATGCCATTCTTAGTAATGATGTCACAGAATAAAGGATGGTATCAGCCCCCAAAATGGACATTATTTTTAAAAAATACACAGTGCTTTTTTTTTTCATTCCTCCCTCTTGTATAATGCAGCACATCAACTAGCACAGTACCCAGTAATGGAAGTAGGGCTATAAAATGACTTTAATCTTCTTTCAAATATTAGGTAAGAGTTTGTATATCAGAACTCAAACTTACCTCTCCACAGTGTTCTCCTATAGAGACCTTTGCCATGTTCCTAACTCCAAGAAAACTGACAGGATGGCTGAATGTATATGTAAAAGCATGGAAGCAAATCAAATCAGAAAGATACAAGTCAGAAAAAGAAAGAAAATGATTCCTCTGAATAGTTAAGTTTCATAAACAATCCACATTTCTAACCAGTTCTCTTTTGACCAATTCCTTGATCCTAAGAAGTTCGATCAAGAGAAAGACTAGGAAAAGGTGAAATTCACAACATTCATTCTGGTTCTGATTATTGATGCCAAGTAAAGAATCAAGTGGAAAGGAAACCCCACAGGAAAGCTACAAGGTTTTGAAATCAACACAGGATTGTGTTTAGGTTGTTCTCCCATGTTTCAAATGTTGGTAACACACTGCAATCTGTAAATTCTTCTGAAAGCCCTTCCTAACCCTCAGTCTATCAGATTTTCTAAAAGGATACAAACTATGAATTAGTTAAGTTGTAACTGCCAGTACTTTCAAAACATTATTATTAGAGTCCTGTAACCTCAGATTCAAGTTTGCCCTTTACTAAATCCAAACACTTCAATGTAGCTTTAATCTCTCCTGAATAATAAAGATATACAAATCAAGATACCAAATGAACTAATAAATCAGTTTTATAAAAACACAAAAAAAACTAAGTAGAGTTTAGCAAATTTAGATTAAACAGCTTAGTGAAAAATGATCAAAGGATCAGCCATGAATAATATAGAGCAACCCGAAGAGAATTAAGGAAAAGAATGGTGTGGGGTTATTTTTAACATGGTATATACAGTTTTATGCAAACTTAAATCATCTTACTATCTTAGGTCTATCTATTGACATTTGGATTACATTCACATCACTTTTTTCTTTTTGTTGAAAAACTACAATGATCACTAATGGTAGATAAATCATCAGAAGTTTAGAAATATTAAAGGAACATGGATGTCAGAGCAAGAAGAAAAATGGAGAAGTGTCCCATTTACCAATGACTGTTGGATATACTAAAGGTTTTATGGGGAAAATGCTCATCAGTATTTACAAGAACAGGCTCAACTATCAACTCGATAAGCAAACACTGGTCTTTGAACTACAGGAGACCACACAATTTCCAAAACAAAACTCAGTACTGCATCTGACTTTAGGGGAAAAGCAAGATTTTTAAAAATTGGATCATGAGTAAAGACAGACACATTTTTGTTTAAAAAAAAGTGTCTCCGGTCCTCCCTAGTGGCACAACTGATTAGTACTCAACACTGCAAGCAAGCCAAAGCCAATTCAGGCCACTTCAGTGTGAATTCGATACCCGCCCACAGAGGTGATTCACATGGCACAGCAGATCTCTATCTCACCAGCTACTCCCCTCAGGAGTGTACTTCATCAATCTGCCTGTTCTGCTCCCGACTCTGTCTCTAGTGAATCCTCTCACCACCACTGCTCCTCTGGCCTATACTCCAGTTCTGTATGAATAAAAATAAATAGATCTTTAAAAAAAAAAAAAACCTTTGCACATAAAAAAAAAGTATCTCCTTAATAGTCAAGTTACAGTGGGCTAAAGGCATTAAGATATTTTTTTAATTCATCCCTAGTAGAAATCAATGTGAAATGGATGAGATGATTCAGAACTGGGTACTCAAGGGGCCAGGTTATTTCCCAGCCTGTATCTAAATCAAGGCAACTAGAAAAAGCAATGTTGGAATAGATAGGTACCTAAGAAAATTACACTCTATTCTAATCCATTTCCTGCTGCCAGGTAAGAATGTCACTCATAATTTATCTTTGCATATCTTTACTGTTGTTATTAAAAAGCAAATTAGGGTGCCTGTCAACAATAGAAAAACAAAAATTGTAACACAGTCACAATACTATTGTAAAATGTGCAATAATAAAAAACTTTTGCTAATATCCGAAACATTACACTGAATTAAAGAAATTGTACCCAAAAGGATATACACCATGATTTCACTTACATGACTTTCAAAACAGAAAAAACTAATCTACACCAGACAAAAAATTTAGAGAACACTGGGTCACCTGTGGAGTAAAAGGGGGTTAGATAGAGAAGAGACACAGTAGAACTCTGTAGAGTGAGAAAAGTGTGTAGGATAATATACATACCTTGATAGAGTTCTGGGTTACACAGATATAGACATTTGTTGAAACTCATGAAACAGTTGGCTTAAGATTTGTCTTTTACTATACTTAAGCTGTACTTCCAAACTTTAGTACACATGCTGAAATGTTTGAAAGTAAAATGTACTAATATCTATAATCACTTGGAAAATAAAAACAAAGGAAACAAGTGTGAAAAGCAAATAAAGCAAAACATTACAGAATCTAAGTAGTATGTAAATGCTACAATTTTAATTTTTATTTTTTAATAAAAAATTAAAATTGTATTATGAAGCTTTTCAAGACAAACTTTTAGGGTAGAAAAGAAAATTAGATATTAAATAAATATTCTTTTCTCCATTCAACTCTTATTCAAGAATTAAGGCTACTTCCCTCCACTACTGCTGTAGTTCAACTACTGTATCACCCAAAAACCTTCAAAATGACTACTATTTCTCAGGTATCCTGAAATCACAACAGGGATGCTCTGGACTGAGGCAAATATAAAAGGCATTTTACAGTCACAAAGTGTATCTTAAAGATTTTTAAGTAAACCCTAATAATTTGCTCTGTACGTATTAATATAATTCATCTTCCTTTTCTCTCTGGTCTTCTTAAGCACTTTGTTTTCCAAGGTTTAGGATCACCCTCCCAAATACCTTGGGAGTATGTCAATAAAATAGTTTCCAGTTTAGGAAGCAGAGGATCAGACTTTGGACAGTGATAGCTCAAAAAAATTACCCCAATCCTGTGAAGCTACCTAGCCATGCATGAAAGGCAGCTGGTTTTCTCATCTGTAAAATTCAGAGATAAAATCTGGCTTGCCCAAAAAAAGATAAATTATGTAACATACATGAAAGCATTTTTAAAATAAAGTTCAATGCAAGAATAATATATTATTTAGTCGAAGTTGGTAACAAACTCCTGAAACCATCTGTGTGTTACAAGATAAAGGAAGAATCATTTAAACAAATGACTACCATAAAGGAAGAAGGTCCTTTAAGCAAACCTTCTAGTATAAACACCTGACAGTGATTAGCGTTAACTCATAAATATCTGAGTAAAGACTACTCCAATCCAATTTGCCCATCTTTTTGTCTTACCCATATTCAAAACACATCAAATAAGTGGGGAGACAGGCTGCTGAGTATAATGGCTTAGTGGCATCCTTGTAAAAGTGCTACTACATACCTCTTGCAAATTCAAGATTTGTAACACTACTAAGCAATTATAGAGACCCTAATTCAAGTAGTTATCTGTCAAATAAATTACCTCATCCATTTCAGACAGTCCCCAAGAAAATGTGCAACAACTATAGTTTTTAATTAAAACTTATTCTGGTTTAGAAAATGTTTTTTCACAATCTCTACAACTATGCAATAAGATTCCATACAACTTTAACATTATTCAAACCAAGTAATAGCAACAAACTTGAAAACATGGTCATCTACAGAACACTGTAAGATTGCAATGAGTATATTTGGAAAAATAAAGTTTTGTTTTGAAGTTATAATTTGAGTCTACAATTTCAGGCTCATGGTTTAAAATCACCATACACGCTGTGGCCAGAGGAAACAAAAAAAAAAAAGGTTGATCAAAGTTAATCCCAAGGCCTTCATCATTCAGTACTTGACCCACAATAGTTAGATGTAACGTGCTCAACATCATAAGTTACAAAGGATACCCAAATACATCCTTTATACAACCCCGCAAACAAGAATCTGACAAAAAGTATGAAATGCATGTAATTCCTTTGGCCAATTTTTCAAAGGTTCAACAAAGGCTCTCCTTTGTCCCACATGTAGAAAAATTAATTCTACAAAAATATAAGTACCATAGTTCATCTAAAACATGATTTAACAAACTGGATACAATTTTCTTTCTTGTCAGAATCTGAATATAAAACATTGCCTAGGGGCCCTCCCTGGTGCCACAATGGGTTAAAGTGCAGCACTGCAGACAGAGCTGAAGCCAACTCAGCATGAATTCAATCCCCAGTCAGGAAAGTGACCCACAATGTGCAGCAGACCTCTCCTGTCTCCCCCACTGCTCCCCTCAGCAGTGTATTTTGTCAATCTGCCTGTTTTGCCCCCACTTTCTGTCTCTAGTGAATCCTTTCACTGCCCCTGCACCTCTACCTTATACCCCAGTTCTTGTATGCATAAATAAATAAATCTTTTTTAAAAAAACTGCCTAAAGGATTTCTTGATTCAACAGGGTTCCCTGAAAACACACATTTAAAGGCAAGCCCTGTGAAGGAGAGGTGGTATGCACCTTTAACACTCAAACAATTCAATTAAAGAAAGGATGGTATTTGGTATGTGTTCCTACTTGCATATTATGAAAAAATACAGTTAACCTTCTAATTGTTAGGGGGAAAAGGATGTCCTGAATGAACTCTACAGATACAGGTTTTGTTGACTCCACCCCCACTCCAGACACCAAAACTAAAAATCCCAGCAACACCAAAGTAGGTACTGCTAGGACCCAAGGTAGTTAAACAGCCATTTTGTGGCTTTGGGTATAAACCAGACACACTGAGCTGAGGGCTCTCTCTCTCTTGGTCTTGAGGCTGGTGGCTGGTTGGTTTGTTCTTCATTAACTTTGGGTGTGCTACTGGGGTTCCAGGTCAGTAGAACTGGTAGGACGCATTAGTTAACTTGTATCTCTCTTTCCCTGGGTTGTTTCTTTTCTTTTTCCCTTATAAATAAACCCACTATTGACCTCTTTGTGTGTATCTGCACTATAGCTGAATCTTAAGTGCATGGGTGAGGACCCACAATGTGAACTGGGTTGCCCTATAACATTATCTCCAGTATTTTCAAGCAGGTTAGAGTGGAAGTGGGATGAAAACAATATGAAGAATCAGGGTTGATCTGCTATGCAAAACCTTGAAAAACTGACTGAGCTTCAGCTTCCTTGTCTGTAAAACTACATTAGCAATCACACAATTCCTATTAGGGTTAGGAAAATAACACACAGAAAACAGTGATCCTGCAAATGACAACAGCTAATGCTACTATGTATACTTGAGGCAATACCTAAAGAAAAAAAAAAAAAAAACACTGAAGAGAATCAGATAATTCTGATAAAAACATAACCAAAATCTGGGCCCTCCCTGGTAGTGGAGCAGGTTAAAGCACAGCACTAAGATCCCCAGACCGGGAAGTGATCCACATGGCACAGCAGACCTCTCCTGGCCCGCCCAATGCTCCCTTCAGCAGTGTACTTCCTCGGTCTGCCTGTTCTGCTCCCCACTCTGTCACTGGTGAAGCCTCTCACCACCCCTTGCACCTCTGGCCTGTACCCCAGTTCTGTATACACAAATAAATAAATCTCTAAAAAACAAAAATACACCAAAATCTATAGAATCCAGTTACAGAAGTGTTTAAAGGCATTTATACATAAATGCTGTGTTTAAAAAGATTACAAATCAAACTAACCTTCTACCTTAAAACAAAACAAACAAAAAAAAAAGAGCATATTGAACTGAAAGCAAGCACAGGAAATAAATATTAAATATCTGAGCTACAAAATGAAATAGAAAAATAAAATCAAAGATGGTTCTTTGAAAAGATAACAAAATTGACAAACCTTCACCTGGACTGCTCAAGAAAAACAGAGTTGACTAGAATTACCAAACTCAAGAATAAAAATGAAGATGTCACTACCAATGTTATATGACTAATGAAATGGACAAATTTCACACACTAGTGAAAATGGCAAGAAAAAATAGGAAAGGAGATTTAGCTAGTAATTTAAGAACTCTCCACAAAGAAAAACCCCAGGGCATCCCTGTGGTACAGGGGTTAGAGACAGCACTATCAAGTTAACATCAGCCACCACAGAATGAATTTAATCCTGGCCAGGGAGCAAGCACACATGGTGCAACAGACCTTTCCTATCCTGCCCGCTGCTCCCCTCAGCAGTATACTTCAGTACATCTGCCTGTTCTTCACCCTTCTCTGTCTCTGGTGAATCCTCTCACCACACCCCCCACCTCTGGCCTACACACAGGCTCTTGTATGCATAAATGAATAAATCTTTAAATAAGGAAAAGAAAAAGTCCAGGCACAGGTAGTTTCAATGATAAATTCTATCAAACATTTAAAGTAAAGTTAATACCAAATTCTTCCCTCCTCCCCCCGAAATGGGAAGAACACTTCCCAACTTAGCCAATGAAGTCAGTAGTACCCTGATACCAAAATAAGACAAAGACATGGGGTAAAAAGGGAGAAAAGAAAACTGGAAAATAACCCTCCTATAAATATACACAAAAATCCTCAGTAAAATATTATATATACCAAATCCAGTAACAAATAAAAAGACATACACTAGTACAGTAAGTAGGATTTATCTCAAAATGCAAGACTGGTTTGGCATCTGAAAGTCAACAAAAGTAATAGTTATATACTGCTAAACTGGAGGACAAAATCGTTTAACAATCTCAAAAGACACAGAAAAAATATTTGAGCAAATTTATTTGAGCAAATTTAACATCGCTTTATGAAAAACAACTAAGGATAAAAGTAACTTCTTCAACTTGATAAGAGAATTTACGAAAAAAGCTAACAATATTTACACAGCAAACTTCATTAATTAATGGTGAAAGACTAAAAGCTTTCCCCCTAAAACCTAGAACAAGAGAATACCTACTCTCATCATTTCTATTGAACCTGCATTAGATTTCTAACCTAGGCAATTAAGCAAAAAAATAAACAAAAAGCATCCAGATTGGAAAGGAAAACTATTTGCAAATGCCCAAATTCAAAATCAAGACACAAAAATCAATTGTATTTCTAAGAAGTTGCAAATGAAAATAAGAAAACAATTCCACTTATAATAGTACAGAAAGAAATTAATAGATAACAAAAGAAGTGCAGTACTTACATACTGAAAACCATAAATTCAGTGTGTGGCAGGAAACTTACAGAAGGATACGTACTCAAGAAACAGCATAGTAGAGGGGGAAACATCTTTCACTATATACTCATTTGTGTTGTTTAACAAATGAACACATTTCTAATCAAAAAGGAATTAAAAGAAGTTGCAAAATATACAGGTATATTGACCTGCTAAGTTAAAAAAAAAAAGGCTCATAATCAGAATACACAATGAACTCCTAAAATGTGGAAAAATGCAGACAAGCCAACAGGAAAATGAGCAGAAAGTATAAGCAGGCACTTCACAACAAAGTTTAGTCAGGTGGCAAGTAAAGAAAGGCGCTTGATTTCAACAGTCACCAAGGAACACAAATGAAAACAATAATGCAGTAATTCCGTATATCACTGAAATGAAAGGCAGTATCAAAAAACAAAGATGTGAAATAAACAAAATTCTTACATGCTCTTAGAATATAAACTAACTACCACTTTAGAAAACCACCAGTTCTCTACCAAGTCTAAATGTATACATACTCCTTATAAACCAACATTTCTACTGCACTGCAGCATTATTCATAATACTCCAATATCAGAAAACACTAAAAAGTAGAATGGATAATTTATACTGTTGTACAATGAAATACAACATAGCAATAAAAATATCATTACCTCTCCTTACAAGTACAGATGAATCTGAAAGTCATAATGCTAAGGGAAAGAACTCAAACACAAAGAGTAAAGATGACATAATCCCTTCCATAAAATTCAAAACGGGCAAAACTTATCTATAGTGACGATAAAAGATTAGAATAGGCTGAAGTTATCAACTTGTGGAGTAGGCCACAAGGGCCTCCTTTAGAGTGATGGAAATAGACTAAGTATATGTTAATTTGGGTGGGTGGCAGTCTACAAATGTAGCACATAGAAAAAAGCCACCAAATTGTACAAAAAATATTCATCAAACTTAATAAAATGAGAAGACAAACCAGAGACTGGGAGAAAATATTTGCAAAAGACACAGTTGATGATTACATGATTATAAAAGAATTCTTAAAACAGTTTAAAAAAAAAAATCTTGATTAAAAAAGTTAAGCAAAAGTCAAAGGGGAAGAAAATAAGCAAAAGGCCAGAAGAAACATCTTACCAAAAAGATACACAAATGCTAAATAAACATCTGAAAAGATTCTCAACTTCATACATCATTAAAGAATTGCAAATTAAAACAAGATACTACTACATACCATTTAGAATGGCAAAACACTGAAAACACCAAACACTGGTAAGGATGTGAAGCAACAGGAACTCATTCAGTGTTTAATGGTAGTAATGCAAAAATGGTACCACTACTTTGGAATAGTTTGGCAATTTCTTACAAACTTGAATACAACTCATCATACAATCCAGCAATTAGACTACTTGGTATGGGCCAAGCTGAAAACTTAGGTTCACACAAATAGCTGGTATATGACTGCTTATGAGTTTTATTCATAACTGTCAAAACTTGGAAGCAACCAATATATTATTCAGTAGATGTATAAAATGTGGAACATCAAAACAAAGAAATAGCATTCATCATTAAAGAAAAGTGAACAATCATGCCATGAAATGACATGGAGAAATAGTGGATGTATATCACTCAGTGAAAGTCATCAATCTGAAAGAGTACATAGTCTAATTATGACATCAAACTATATGACATCTTGGAAAAGGTAAAACAATGGCTACAGCAAAAAAAACAAAAATCAGTGACTGCTGGAGGAGGGAGCATAAGGATATGAACAGGCAAAGCATAGAGGATTTGAGGACCATGAACTATTCTGTATGTTACTGTAATGGTGGGTAAGTATCATCATATATTCATCAAACCAACAGAACATTTAACAATCAGGAGGGAACCCTAATGTAAACTATGGACTTAGTGTGACAATGCAGGTTCAGTGACAAGAGCAAATGCACCACTGGTGGGGAATGATGATAGTGAGGGAGAGGCTGTGCATCTCTGGGAACCAAGACTGTATGGTAACTCTGTAAGCCCCCTGCTTAACTTTGCTGTGAATTTGTAAAAGCAATCATTTAAAGAAAAAAAAAAGTCCTTTTTAATTACTCAAAATGCATATTTAAAAAGTTCTAAGAAGAAAACGAATTTAAGATAATCTATGATGTTTAAAGTCAGAACAGAGATTACCCTTTAGAAGAAGCAGGTAATAACTGGAAGAGGACAAGAGGGGCTTCTTGGGGACTATTTCTTTTGCATTAAGAAATGTTATTTCTTGGGCCCTCCTTGGTGGCACAACAGGTTAAGACACAGCACTGCAAGCTAGTTGCAGCTGCTTCAGTGCAGGTTCGATACCTGGCCCCAGAGGTGATCCACATGGACCAACAGACCTCTCCTGTCTTGCCCACTGCTTCCCTCAGCAGTGTACTTCACCCTTCTGCCTGTTCTGCTCCCTAGTCTGTCTGGTGAATCTTCTCACTTCCCCTTCACCTCTGGCTTATACCCCAGTTCTGTAAGCATAAATAAATAAGTCTTTTTTTAAAAATGCTACTTCATAATACAAGTGTTAGTTATATAAGTATATTCACCTTGTGAAAAATCATTTTGTTATACACTTAAGAGTTATGCATTTTCACTATGTATATTGTACTTCAATTAAGTTTATATTAGAAAATGAGAAGTACAATGACATACTACCTAATTCACAAAATACACAAACTGTCCAAACTAATCATCTCCTTCCTACAATCTATACTCATCTTCTGGCAGATATAATCACTTCAACTAAAGAATTCACAGAAAATAAACTTTGTTCTACCAAACAAAACTCTGCATACCTTAACAGATGGTATACTGGTCACCTCTACCATTTCACTCTGGATTTAGGAATAAGTGGACTCACAAACAACCTTTCAAAATCTAACCTGTTTGTAAGCAGAACCTCTATAACCATCACATGTGACTAACACCATCTTTCACCCAGTTGCCCAAGTCAGGAATCCTACTGTTCCTCTCTTCTCTACCTCCATCCCTGCCACTCTCCCTCCTCTCCTCCCCATCCAATCTGTCTCTACTCTTACAGTCCAGCCCACCTCATCTTCAGTCTTCTTCAGTCCTCATTGCTTTAGTGCTATGGACTGAAATGCCTGTGCCTCCCCCTCCCCCAAAGACTTTGTAAATGGGATGAGGCTTTTATAGAAGGATGGAGAGCAGTCCCTTATATTCCTTCTATCAGGTGAGGTTACAATAAGAAGACTGCATCAAAGAGGAAGCTTGCTCTCACCAGATACTGAACTGTCAGCACCATTGCACATGGACCTCCAACCTCCAATTTCTCTGACAGAAATTTTTATTTATAAGCCACCTAATCTGTGGTATTTTGTTAAAGCAGCCTGAATGAACTAAAGTACACAGGTTTCATCTACATGAATTCTCAATTCATCTACTAGAGCATCCACAACCTCAGGGTTGTTTTTCTGCAGTCCACAGACCCCATAGTACATGGGTAAAAGGGTACTGATCAACAAATCAAATTGGTTCCCTCCATAGTCACAGGCACTTTCAGAGATGCATAAATAATTTTTTACATTATTCAAGGGGTCCAAAGGTTTCACCATATTGCCAAAGTGATCCATGACCCAAAAAAGTTTAAATGGTCTAAGTGAGTTGTGCTTCGAAGCTTATATCCTCCAGTTCTCCTGCTGCCAAGAGCAAATTTTTTGAAACATAAATATCATCTGTTATCCATGTTTAAAAGCCTTAAATGGTCTCAACTGCTTCCAGGATAAAATCTAAACTCAACAGCATGGCAAATCAAGTACACTCATAATTGGCTGACGTTCATCTTCCCAGGTTCATTTTGCTTCCTGCCATACACTGTAGCTCACAAACTGACCTGTATATAATTCTCTGATTTCAGTGCTTCCTCACATCTCTCTGCCTTTACACAAGTTGTCCCTCTCACCCTCCCCCAAAGCCCTTCCTCATCATCTTCCAGTGATTAACTCCTGCTTATCATGTATACCCAGCTTAAGCATCCTTAGAGAGGCCCTCCCACCCCTCCTCCACTCCACTCATGCCCAGTCACTATTCTCACTATACTGTGGTGAGTTCCACAGCACTTTACATGTGGTGGTTTGTCGGTTTATTGGTCTGCCTCCCTTTCTAGACAATGAGTGTTTCTTAGGGAATATCATGCCTACCAGAGCTCAAGATATACAACAGTGTTTCACAAATACTTACTGAATACAAGGGACTGCTTAGGGAACACAGCCAAATTGGTCAAGAGCTGGTCAGAAAGCTCATCAACTAACTAGGTGGCACTGGTCTGGAGATTACCATAAATGCAATTTGCCCAGCTGAAGCAAGATAGTTTTGCATCTATTAATCTGCCACCAATGCTCCCTCATTCAAGGCTGGGAATTTTTCCCTTAATAAATGTAATTACTAACATGGTCAGACATTGTGCCAAAGGCTTGCCTGGAATTAGAGATCACTATACCTCAAAGCAACTCTAAGAATGCCTTTTTTAAAGATACAGAAGCAAAAAGTAAAGTGCCCAGAGTTGAGCAAAAAGTTATAAAAGTCTGTTTTAAATTCAGGTCTTTGGTTACAAAGTTCAAGCCTAGTGACCTGAGCTCAGCTGGCTTTCTGGACATAAAAGATCAGCATGACCTTGGAGGTGTTTTGAAAGAGCCAGGGGTTAGGTGGAAAGGGGACTAACTAGCCTTTCAGCAAATGAAAGGCTGTATTCCTCAGGTGATCCTACTACTAATTTTTTTAAGATTTAATGGCACTTTTCGCATAGTTATAAAATCTTTTAAGAGAGAGTTTGTAAGAATTGTTTTTTCATTAAGAGCAAGTAAAACATAAGATAAGCAAAACTTTGTTGAACTTTCCATCAGGTTTGGGGGTTGAAAGGAGAAAAACTAAGGAAAGGAGTTGGTTATGATAATATAATAATGTGGTAATACCAGTAAAGGAAAGAAAGTAAGATTGAGTCCCCATAGCCTGCTGCAAAGACACCTTGAAACACCATCCTTTAACTGGATGATAACATACTTTGAGATATAAAAGAGCAAGCCCAAAGGGTTCTAACAAATAAAACACCAGTTCTGCTGAAAGCTGCTGCCATTTCCACTGGCTTTTAGTTTGGAATTTACACCACAGCTTTCGTACTACGATCTTTAGATCCCTGGGAACTCATATCCTACAGTTCAATAAAAGAATGTTTTCAAGTCCATCACTACCTGTTCACATTAGTTTCTCTAGTCCTTACAGATGTGCCCACCTCTTAAGTTCTGATTAAAAGAGGTGACCATAAGGAGTCTTCTTTGTCAATTACCATTACCCCTCCTCCCCTCACATTTCCTCATCCCCTTCCCCATCAGGCTCTAGTCTTCCCATAACTACTTATTTTTTCCTTACTACTTCAACTCACCTACAAATCTGGTATTTAATACAGGTCTACCCAGTGACTTTTCTGTACCCCAGGTTTAAAACAAAACCAACAGTAAAATTCTCTGTCCTTGGGCCCTCCCTGGTGGCGCAGCAGGTTAAAGCACTGCAGTAAGAAGCTTAAGCCACTTCCACATGAGTTCGATCCCCGACTGCCCCGGAGGAGATCCACATGGCGTGGCAGACCTCTCCTGACCCACCCACTGCTCCCCTCAGCAGTGTACCTTCGTCGGTCTGCCCGTTCTGCTCCCCACTTTGTCCCTGGTGAATCCTCTCACCCTCCGCATCTCTGGCCTGTACCCCAGTTCTGTATGAATAAATAAATCTTTAAAAAAAAAAATTTCTGTCCTTAACTCCACAGGAAAACACTGTATGTAGTACACTACTGTATGCAGTGAATCTACAATGGAAACTATTTAAGTAAACCTAACCAATTATGGGATAAATCTAACTAGTCAATTAATTTAAAATCAAAGGTTACATAATGCTATGGTTAGACATGTATATCTCTATTTTCTGAGGCTATTTTCTCAATCCATACTGACATCATTGAAATCATAAATCTCTAAAGAAACCCTAGTAACTATACAATGTGTTTTCACTCAAAACTGGGTGTCGGGCCCTCCCTTGGTGGCGCAGCGGGTTAAAGCACAGCACTAAGAAGCTAAAGCCACTTCAGCATGAGTTTGATACCCACTTGCCCAGGTGGTGACCCACATGGCGCAGCAGACCTCTCCTGACCCTCCTGCTGCGCAAGAGTGTACTCCATCGATCAGCCTGTTCTGCTCCCCACTCTGTCTCTGGTGAATCCTCTCACCGCCCGTTCCTCTGGACTGTACCCCAGTTCTGCATGCATAAATAAATAAATCCTTAAAAGAAAAACTGGGTGTCAATTTAGTGACAGAAATGCACCTTAATATTGCCTGATACATATTAACAAATGCACATTTTTAAATACATCTCAGACATGCTATAGTATGGGATGTAGGGATAAGTAGAAAAAAGATGAGAGAGAGAGCTAATTAACGGTGACCTATGCAGAGAAACAGAGACTATAGCTCAAAGATTCCATCAACAAGGCTCTTCAATCAATAAAGAGAATAAAAGTTCCTCTAAGCAAACATTTTTGTGAACCAGTGTCTAAGAAATACCCCTTAATTTTTAAAGATGAATAGCACACCTCTGTATTATATTAAGAGGGAAAGGCAAACTAGATAAAAGTGTATAAAGTGAAAACTTTATATACACATGCAAAGTTTCATGTGCAAACACAAGACCTGAAAAACCTGGTTTTCTGGATTTCAATAACATCTGAAGAAAATGAAGAGCACCATTCATGCTTCTCCAGGCACAGACCAAGTAATCATAAATCTCCAGAAACAACTCACATGAAATATACCACACCTTCTCTCACCCTTCAGTTTATTATTTCTTGCTGGTTAATTAATATGCTTCTGGCCAGTTTAAGAATGATTGTATTATTGAGTCTAGTTTGTAACTCATTCAGTAAGTCCTTCCCACCAAAAAAAAAAAAAAATTCTTTCAGGTAACTTTGTCAACACATCTATCCATATCCTAGAAAGGGCTGAAAGATGAAAAATGACCTGAAATAGGTAGAGAATCTGAAAGCCACAGATATGATCAGCTAAATCCTCCAACCAAACTGTTTTTCCCAAATTCCTGCCCCTACTCATTTTAGTAACCATAAACTAGAGGCCTCCTCATACTGTTAGAAAAAATCAAAACCTGGCTGCAAAATGAGTTATTTGTAATACTTTTTAGTAGTCAGTGGCTCAAAGTATGATTATTGTGCACACCAACTTGCCGATATATAAGAATCCAAATAGATAAGAAATCACCAACTGTTATTCCACAAAACCCCACTTTAGCAGAAAATTTCCCAAGTACATCATTCCCAAGAACTCTCTTTGCCAGGTCACTTAGACAACAATGAGGCTAAAGAGACTATTCACAAACTGGAAACCCAAAATGCTGATATGGAATAAGCCCTCCCTTTCTCTAAACCCCCAAGTCAGAGTAGCAACAAAATACACCAATGACCTCTCCCACTATATTCTTCTGCCCTCACACAAAACTACGCCTGCCTGCCTATGATACAGGACATCTGGTACAGATGACTACTTGCAGTTAGCTAGTCCTGCATCCTCCTCCTTACTGCATTTGTCGTGTCTCTGGTTAACAGTTATAGTCACAGTTTCAGATATCCAACACTGTTTGCAGCACTGTCCCCTACCCTCAAATATGACAAGACCTTTTCATTCATTTTGTGCCATTATCTCAACCTGATTATTACCACTTGGCTTTTGCCAATGCTGTTATATAATCCAATATAGTCTTATGTATATAGGAACTTGAAATAACTAGAAAATCCAGTGCACAAATCCCTAATCATATACCAAGAACTGTCATGAGATTAGCATTTGTGAAAACAAGTATTATTCCTCTACAAAAGGTGAATACCTTAAAAAAAAAAAATCACACTAAAGAGAAAAATCTTTTGTTTCAACAACTCCCTATACAAACCTCTGATGTAGGGCTAAGAGCAATGATGATTGACACAAAACTAACAGGAGAAATAATGTTCAAATTATATTCTAATTTATACTGAAATTTTAATTCCCAAAACGGATCAAAGGAGTATTTCCCAGTAATGTGGACTAACAATAGCAATGCTTCCCCGATGTAATTAAATTTGCTAGAGCAGTAAAGAAACTTACAGCTAAATTAAACAAGCCCCTCATTTTCAGAATATAAGAAACCAGAGATCTGGAGAACTCATAGAAAATAGGTTTAAGTGTCAACTATATCTCAAAAGCTACTGGGGGGGTGGCGGTCGAGAAAATAGGCTTGAAAATGCTGGCTACCTATCAATATTCTGGAATGGCACTTTTTGAAAAAACTTTCTGGGAGGATGGAGTGTTCTTTATCTGTGCTTCTTAATAGAGTAGCTATTACCTATTAAGCTAGTATTTAAAATGTAATTAGTATGACTGAAGAACTGAGTTATTTTACTTAATGTTATTTTACTTAATGTTAATTACTATGAATTTAAATTATTACACATAGCTAGTCGTTACCTTAATGAACACAATTCTAGGATATGGTCTTAGATTCTGGTTACTAAACATGGTGAAGTAAAACTGCTTAACCTGTTCTACATTAAATACATATAGGAAATTTCTTATGTCCAAATATCTCATTCAGCAGCACAATCTTGTTATAAAGGTACCCAGCCCACAACAGGATCAGCCGGTTTCTCAAAGCCCCTAGTAAAATGAGTGACATCAGTGCCATCCACCCAGTTGGAATGAAAGGCCCTCTTTTGCAAAACCACTGTGACAGAAAGTTTCAGAACATCCAAAGAGTTAGAATCTGTAATATTTCTTAAGTATTTCATTAAAATTATGTAAGTGTTGGGCCATTTACTACATGTGGCTTTCTCCAGATCCTTTCTTCAAAGAGGAAAAATGTTTAACCTCAATCTTGATCTATGACTGTTGTAGGATTTCAAAATCTGCATCACTTGGCAGACTCAACCTCCTTATGACATAATAAAAAATTCAAACTATATTATTTCTCATCCCCTTAAGTGGGAAGAATATGGAAAATTTTATGTTCTTTCTGTATGCTATCTTCTAACTCAAAAAAAGCAATTATCTCAAACCAATGTAAAAAAAAAAACTATTTTTAAAATCTATTTCCCTGTGTTCCATCACATCAAAGGGTCAAATTTTATGTTTTCTGGATATACCAAATGTAATCATGAAAATGGGACAACTAGGTAAACATACTGACAGTGAATACTTCATTTAGAACATGTGGTATCTTCAGTTGCACACAACACTCAAAGATGCACAGTAAAACTGTACAAACTGTTTTTAAGGGAATGTTTAAAGAGGTTTTATAATAAGGGATAATTAGTGACATCACTGGAATGAACATTCTACTGATGTTCTAAAGATACATGTTGTATTCACAACAACTTGAAAGCCCAAGTTAGTTGAAGTATGTGGCAATATGCTCCAACTGTAGCAATGAGACTGAAGAATCAAAACCAGTGTAGGGTCACACACACCAAGGTGCCAAGAGCACTGACTGGACAACTCAAAGTGACAGAAACAGAATTCTACATCAATTCCCAAAGCCTGAACTCAGTGGGGAGAAAAAGAGAGAGGGGGAAATTCTATTTCAGCTAGTCAGTCGTTGTGATTGCCAACAGCAAAAGGGAATAAAATAAGCCACATTATATGTTTAAACAACGTTCTATAGGTTATCATTCCAGTAGTGGAATTTATTTTCTAAGACTACTCTAACTCTGCCTAAATCCATCTTAGCTAAAATATATCTATAACCAGCAAACCTAGTTGCTAAGTAAAATGCTTCAACAGATCATCAAAAAAAGAAATACTAATAAAATTTACTTCCCTAGAGAAAACACCCATTTTCTTTGGTACTCATTAGAAAAAGCTGACTTTAAATCAAAACAATGAACAGTTTACCTAATAAAGTCCACATTTCACTATTCCATTACTCCCTAATAACAGACTAAACATTTATGTCTACTATACTTTAAACTTCAGTAGAAGTTTAAAGATACAGTACTTCCCAAGGATTCTATAAAATTTATTGCAATAATCTCCAATTGTGAAAACAAAATATTAATAATAGCTGAATTTTATACAGAAGTATAAAAAAAGTCCATCATCATCCTAATTATCTTTTCTATGATCCCATAACATAGTTGACATATTCGTATTTTCTTCTTCCTGCCTTCTGTATGATATTCTAAGTTTGTACCTCTGTCATTGCCTGACTGGGTCGGTTAACAGAGCATACGACTCAATCCCATAGTTGTGGGTTCAAAAACATTTGTGTAGAATCTTTTCCTTAGTACATTTTAAATCTAATCAATTTCAAATATCGCTTTAACTAATATCACTTGAGTCTATATGGCATAAAAGTGCTTCTGTATATACATCTATTTCAACTAAAGAAAGGATATCAATTAACTTTCAGATCTGACAATTATAAACTAGAACGTGTATCTGAATGATTAATGAATAACGGAGTCAAGAACTTCCTATTTCACTAAAATTTTTAAGTCCATATCTCAGGAACAAACTCAAAATTATAATCAGTCCTAAAAACACTGTCCTATACACAAACAATTCCAAACCTTTAAGTAGGTACATTTTCAAGAATTCCTAAGTAGAAAGGTTTCCCAGTGATTATCTCTCAATAACACAATAACTTAATAACTTCCATATAATTACATAATATAAACCAAGAAGAGAGAAACTAGAAATTTGATGTGTTCTAAGCACTAACACATTTGCATTGTATGCTCCCCTTGGCATTCTCCATTCTAATGCTGTTCCCCCAAGAAAGCTCTTCTATATAGCCAAACCCAATGATTGCTATCCTAACTGGATAATCCTAGCAACAAGTCCTACAGCTTTAAGTCACTGTAGAGAAGAGTAATCCTGAAGAAACAGCCTGTAGTCTGCTGGTGCCAGAATACTTTGCTGAAACTTCTCTGCAAAGGGCAATATGGGCCCAGATGAGCTGACTTTACAATCCTAGAGCTGCCAGAGTGCAACGCTGACAGCAACTTCTAAAGAACACACACACCTTTGTTTTTTGAGACAAGGCAAAAAAAAAAAGATACTCCCTAGTGGCATTCACATCTTTGCTGGTCTGGATTACTCCTAAAAAGCTTTCTGTAGCTCTGAACTGGGCAACACCCCACAAAAATAATGATACTACATTCATACAGACACACACCACTATACCCACACACCCAGGCCACTTTCAAAATCACCCAATAATCTTTAATAAAATCAAGTCAATATCTGCTCAAAGTTCTTCAAAAGCTTCCAATGCCCTCAGTTATAAAAGTACAAAGTCCTCACCATTACCAGTGGGGCCCTGAGAGCCATCAAACTGCTCTCACAAACTCAACCTCATCGCTAGCTGATGATGCCCTTTTACAATCTAGCAACTGACTCCAATGAACTTTCGGTGGCTCAAATGTGCTTTGCTCACTCTTAGGAGTTCACTCTCACACTGTCTCACGGAAGCCTTTTACCTGTGCTATTTCCTCTGCCTGAAAGGCTCCTTTCCTTTTATCATTTTCCATTCTCTCTGATATCACTTCTTCCAAGCTACCTTTACCTCATCTTGAATAGGAACCCTCCCTTCCATTAAACCCCTGCACCAACCCTAGAACCCTTAATTGTAACTGTCCCTTTACTTCTCGTCTCCTATTCCTAGTGCCCCCTTGTATACCAATATATCAGATGCACTCAAATATTTGTTGAATATATTCTAAGTTTACTTAACGATTTGGATATAGCTGGTGCAATAAGGAAAACATGTTCAAAGTCAGTTATACGATGGAAAGTAGGCAGTAATGAAACATCTGTACAAAATGTGAACTACACAAGCCTACAAACACCTTTTGGAAGGTTACAACATTACATATTTAAAGGAACATTTTTCAACATAAAAACTAGTCCCATTGTAGGCAAAATTATAGTTCATATAAAGGACCAGCCTTAAAGTATCAAAAACGAAGCTTTGGCTGTTTTGGTCAACTATAACATCAGTTAACTATTCCTTCTGCTACCACCAAGCTCTCGTAGCATACTCAGAATTCTATGAGCTAAATGTAGAAAGACTACTACGCCATTTCCTTAGTTCCTAAGTCTTGATAAGTCTTTCAAAAGAGTTCCCCCCAAGATAACCATCCCAGGAACATAAACATGTTGCAAAGATACAAACCTCTGATCCATCCTGGGCATCAGTTGCCACTGGCAGCTACCTTTTTTAGAGCCACATTCTTCTTAAAATGACTTACAACTTGAAGCTGACACCAGACTTTTTCAGGACAGCAGACTGTCATAGGTGTGATGGTACTAAGCCCTCTGAAGGGCTTACTGGCTCTACCCTAAACTAACTATATGCAAGGATGACTTACCCACCTGGCTGAACCTCAGTTTCCCCCTTCTATAAATAGATGTTTTCCTACCTCCTAAGATTCTTGTAGGTATTAGGTTGTCACAAAGAATACTCCAAAACCTAAAATATCTCCACATCTTCAGAACTTCTAGTAATGCTGTACCTTATTTTTAACTAATGTCCTTCCACCAGAAAACTTCTGAGGAAAAGTCAGAAGACTGAGAAACTGAGACTCAAAGTCTTCATCATAACTTTAGGATTTAACAAATTCCACAGAAATCTACATTAAGATGCGCCTTCTGATCTTTTTAACTCTCAAACCACAGAAGAGAATCTACATTAACCTTTAATAAGATATGGGAAATAACAAAGATAAAATATTTCAGTACATCTTCTCAAGATGTGCTCACTAGAAGTAATCATTTACTTACTGCCTCTTACTAGCTTTGGAAAGGAAAAATAAAAGGATCGCTCAGGAAAGTTGGCCTTCAAAGTCCCCGGTTTCGGTTCCTTACAATATATCACAGTCATACCACAACACCTGTTAAGTAAGAGGGCTGGTAATCCATGGAGCTCAAAGTGTTACAAGGAGAATTTAAACTCTAACTATAGGTGGGAACGTTGATATCCCACCACATATATTTTCACGCTAACACAGGATGGCCAAGTAATAATATAAGCTGGCCAATGTGGTTATTTTTACCATTTAAAGAAAAAAGAAAAAAAAAAAAAAACGAGGAAGGGAATTTGGGCCAAGCGAATTTGCTCCCATGTTCCCAAGTCAGACTGATGTGAATTATTTTGACAAGGAAATTTTACAGATCCTCTGAGTCATGTTTTAAATAAAGGTGAGACCCTCAGCAGCCCCTGTAACTTTAGCGCAGTCTGGGTTCTGGACTCGATTTTTGAAAATGGGTGACTTGCAGACAGCTTCCTAAAAGCAAATGGGGCACTGGGATATAATTTAGGAAGTGATGATGCAAGTCTCCGGGGACAGGGAGGAGGGGAGGTGAAAAAGTCAGAGGAAATACCCTCCTGGTGCCTGGGCATCAACTCGGGCCAAGGGGCTGATGGGGGCGGGGAGAAAGGGCTGGCCTCCACTTGCCAAAGGGGGCACCCGGCTCCACCCGGAGGTGCCAACGCCGCCCCCTCAGCCCTCTCCGCAGCCCTGCCCTACCCCCTCCCCAGCGGCCTGGGCGGACCCTGTTGGCCCGAGTCCCAGGCAGGCGAGTCCCAGAGGGTGGCAGCACACCCCGCCAGGGCCTTCTCAGCCCACCCCCCGCTCTCCACCCCGAGCCCCTCCCCGGGACGCGGCCCCAGCTCCCTCCCCGTAGGCCTGGCTAGGGCCCAGCCCCCAGGGTTCCGGCCTCCCCGGGCCCAGAGGCCTGCCCCGGCAGCCCCGACGCCCGCGCCCCCCACCTTCACCCCGCCACCCAGCCGGACACTTACCCCCAGAAGCCGCAGGGACAGCGAGGCGGCAGGCTGGGCGCTTTGCTGCGCTCGCTCCCGGCGTCTCCCATGGTGCTCGGCGGCGGC
>NW_004567102.1:5192981-5222039 GCF_000260355.1 Condylura cristata | reverse complement strand
TGCGGAGACGGGGGGGAGACCGGGGGAGGCGCGGCGAGGAGAGGGAGGGAAGCTGAGGAGGAGGGGCGAGCGGGTGAACCGAGGACCGCGGGGAGGGAAGACCCGGCGCCCTCGGCAGCTCCCACCGCCGCTCCCAGCCAGAGCGATGTCCCGTGCGGCGGCGCTGGGAAGGACCTGAGGCCCCCGCCGGCTCCGGCGAAGCAGCGGCTGCTGTGAAGCCCGGGCCCCGCTCTCTCGGTAACACCCTCCCCTCCCCCGGAGGCTGCGCTGACCGGACAATGGCCGCCCCGCCCCCTCCCCTCCTGACGCACCCCTCCTCAGGAGTCACAATGGTCTCGCCCGGGGGAGCCTCAGCCAAAGCCCAGCAGCTGATCAGCTGGGATTCGGGCGTGCCACTTTGTTCAGCGCCTCAAAGGAATAGCACGGGGGTGTGGGCAAAGCCGAAAGCGTGGGGTTATCGGAGACGTCCTTCTGAAGCGTTTTTATTCTTGAAACTTTTAAAATCTGGGACAAATATATCTTCGCCCCATTTAAACAAGGGGATAGGCTTCTGAGGTCTCTGGGGCGCTTTCCCTCCTCCCTCCCCCCAACGCGATGGTACGCCCCAAGCGGGAGGGGGAGGAGCAGCTTAGTTGTTTAGGGTAAGTTGGGCCAGTCCCAGAGCGGCAGCGGAGAGCTGCGCATGCGCTCGAGACCTTGTAACCCGGTACGGGGTGGGGCCAGGGAAGCGCTTCCAAACCCGGAAGTGGGTCTCGGCCTTCCCGGCGCTACCGGTGTCTTCTGCGGTGAGCCAGGATCCGGAGCTCGCGTTTCCCTATCCTGGGTTGTGACATACTGCCGAGCCACTGGGAATCGGTCTTTCTTCCCAGCCCACCCTTCCCAACACACACACTCATCGACCTACTCATCCAGTTTCTCCCAGAGAATTGGTCTCGGCAGTAATGAATTTCTGGGACGTGTTCCTATAAGGGCATGTTAAGCGGGAGAGACAGGAACGAAAGAGGAGTCTGTTGGTCACATACCCCAGAGATGCTCTCAGAGCCACAAGTCTACCATCCCCTATGTATAGGGTACAGGAACCACAACTGGAAAACTGAATCCACAGTTTGCTTCTTGAAGGGCAAACTTCTTCTAAGTCCCTGCTGCTGCTAGAAAGATCTCACTCGAAAATAATGGGGGGGGGGGGGTGGAGAGGGGTTTGAATACAAGAGCCACACAGGGCATTGTTTAGATTAATTTTATCACCAAATGTTATTTTATTTTATATAAACCATCTGCTCATTCTCTGTGGGTTTGTTAAAGTTGATATTGTTTTTTTTTTGGCCTCTAAATTTCTAAAGAGCGAATAATCAGCTTATCATGCTCCTGAAGATGGTGTTGGTGCTGAAGATAATTACTGCAAAAAATCAAGCCACGTAAAGCCAAAGTATCTCCAACTGTGAGTGCTGACTTATTTTGTGTAATACTTGGCTTCAACTTTGTGGATTTTCACAATATTTCTGACAAAATACCATAGAATGAATGAAAACATATTACACAGCTAGTTCTCACTGGACTTAAGTCACCCTTAAGTTTTAAACTGGCACTGCCACATTCATGAGTTTAACACACCGAGATTAAGAGGAACTCTTAATTGGCCTCTCAGTGGTTTTCTTTTTATATATATACACGTGAAAACAAACCCTAAAACCAAAAGGAATTTTAAATGTAAAAAGTGATTGCCATCTTACAAACTGCTTATCTGTTTGCCAATTTTTCAATTTAAGAGATATTTATTGAGTCTCCGTATGTACAGGTAGACCAAAAGGATTGAGAAAATGTAATGTAGATCAGCAGGTCCAAATTCACTATGGATAATGAGGTTACATAATTTGGCTTTAAACTTCCTCTCAAATTTCATTCTCAGTATGCTATGTCTTGACCCTCTCACTAGTTACCATTCCTCAAGTGCACTTGCTTTTTCACATCTCTCTGCCTCATGCCTGCTGTTTCTCTCTGCCCCAGCTGCCCTTCTGTCTTGCCGAGCACATTCATATTGCTCCTCCAGGAGCATATTACCTCTTGAATGCCTTCTAAACTCTGCCAAGGCAGAATTGGTCTCTCCTTCCTCTTACATCTCCATTATAGGACCAAGAAATATACATGTTTGTCTTTACTCACAGATGATAGCTCCATAAGGACTGGCTGCTAGAAATAGCTGCAGTGTACCCCTGATCCAATAGAGATGTGAAAGTCTCAGAGGGTATTACCTAGGTTAATTTTATTACCAAATGTTACTGTTTTATTTCTATATTTACCATTCTGTTTGTGCATTCCCGATGAACTTGTGGGATCCACAAATCCCTCTGGGATCAAAGCAAACTCAATCCATGTTTGCTGAACAAAAGAGCTAATCTGATCAAATCCTCTCTTTGTCAAGGCTCTTTTGTCTGCAAGTAACAGAAAATCCACTAAACTTCTTCATACAAAAAGTACATAAATTAAGTAATCCTAAGAACCTAAGAGAAAAGAGAGCAACCATATCCCATGAAGATCTGAAATAAATCTGTAAAATATTAACAACAAGCCGTATAGCGATTCCCTCATTTTCTCTTTTTTCTCTCTAGTCACATTCTTTCACCTGCTTCATGCTTCTTCAGAGACTATTCACTCCTTCATTGGGAACATAGTACAACATGACTGCCCAAGCTTACCTATCCTCACTGTAAGAAACAGCAGACTTGGTAGCTATGAATCCCGGTTCCCAGCGAAAAGAGCCTGGTGGTCTAGCTTTCATCAGATGGTCTTTTCTGAGTTCAATTGTCTTGGGCCAGTGGAGCAGTGTGTAGTCAAGGCTCTTTGTTTTGTAATGCAAACATTGCTACCAGAGACCCATCCTCATAACCTGTAGTTCTCAAAACAGGCCAGTTATGTTCTTAGCAAAGATTCCAAAAGGTGTCTACCACCAACTCAAAGAGGAGTAAATTACAACCTGAAATTAAAAAATAAAAAGCAAATAAAAGTGTTCAAGGTTTTCCAACAAACTAAGATGCACTCCCTCAAGTCTTCATTGGCCCCCAGCCCCAATTAAGCTTATGTTATACCCTTATTATCTTCTATAACACCCTTTTCCTTTAGTAAAGTCACCTATCGTAATTTATAATTAAATATTTATTTGTTTGTGTCCTCTGCAAAGATCATGACTCTTTCACTGTTGTATACACACTGCCCAGGACAAATAAAGAGTTTTGAAATGAACTAAAATATTCTTTAACAAATATTTGTTGACTAAATTAAATGGTACAATAATTTGTTAAACAATGTGAGACTGACATGTGAATTGGCATCCTAATCAGACTATCCTTGGGGACTGCCTCCATCACCACACAACTTCCTGAAAAGATACTGAAACTCATTGAAAGATTTTTTGACAATATAGTTGTATGAAATTACACCCAGTGTTCATCTGCTTCAAGTTATGCTGTTCCTAGTCAGCTAACTCTTTACTCTTAGCTCTCAAGGTTTCTAGCTGAACAGCCCTTGAACCAATATATCTATAACATGCCCACTTAGTTGGACAAAAGCTCAGAGAGGACATAAAATTTCAGGGCATCATCAAATCAGGGGATCAAAACATAGGGTAATTGGCAGAAGAGCTTTTGTCATAATTGTCTTGACTATTTTCTAGTGTGGATTATGCTCCAGATGAACCTGTGATGTGACTCTTGGGGGTAGTTTGCCATCACCATTGGCCCGAAAGGTGCTATCAACATACTCAGTAGGGCCTAATAAAGGATATTATTAATGCTTCAACAGCCAGAGCTCTTGAAGTAGCAACTGAGGTTTTATGGGAAAGAGCCATGTGTGACTCAAGGGCAGAACATTACAAGGACTGCTTTCTTAGTGATACCGAGCCAAAGACGTTAGCCCTAGAGGACACAACCAAAAAAGAGGAACTTGTAGAGAAAGGAGAGAAAACAGGTGGTCCTCTCACTCTGATACTAATCCTCACACCACAACTCATTCTTTTACCCCCACATCAAACCCTTTCATTATTCAAATTCATTTTCAGCCAGTATTAGCCCAAATATCCAATCCAAATTCTAATCTCAATCTTAATCCAAACATTAATGTTTATAATGTAACCCTGCTCTAGGTTTGACTAGGTTTCTATGAGGGTAATAAAACATTACTCACCATTGAGTTATTTTCTTGTGACTCTTGACCTCGACTTCAGCCTCTCCCTGGATTTCTGAGAGAATGGGAGCCAGTTTGAATCACCACCACCCCCACCCTAAATACAAGAACCGTGGGTTGCCAGAAAAGAAGAAGTGGGGCATTTCTCCTGTAGAAATACTACCTAATTGCAACATGTCCTGTTGCTTAATTCAGGTATAATTCAGCCTCTGAAAGTCCACAAAAAATGTAATCCCAATGAACTGTGCAGGCTTAGAAATGTGAGTACAGTTGGTAGAAGACCTGAAACCCTTTTGCATAATGATAAAATTAGATTTAGATGAGTGACTTTCAAATCATATTCTCAGAGCAAGAATTCTGGTTTCTATTTTCCAGCCTTACTTGATTTTGGTGTGGGGGTCAGCGGGGTGCAAAAGGGAGGAGAAATTTTTTTTTTTCAAAAGTCACTGAACCAGACCCTTTGTAAGATTCCTTTTGGCCCTCGAGTTTTCTGATGTACAGTTGATTCTTTAGTCACTTACAGTCTTCTTGGCATGTGTAAACCCTCAGAGTCGAGGGAAAAGAAGAGCAACCAAGCATACCATCTCTAACCCTTCTCAAGAAACTAAAAATAAATAAAATGAAGAATGTGATGGGTAAGAGAGAAGGGAGGGGAGAAAATGCTGCCATTTCACATTTTATTTTCTCATGTTCATAAAGCAATTGCTGATTTCCCTGCTGCTCACACCCATTTTGGTGTGAAATTTGATTTTACTGACTTTTAAATTTCTTTTCAAGAATAGAAATATTGTTTTTCCCAGAAATACTTGACCTTTGTGGGGTGAAAAAATTCAAATAATGAGAAAGCAAAGTCCTCCCTAATACCATTTAGTCCTCTAGGCTTTTCATTTATGAATTATATAAATTGGGTCAAACAACACATAGTATAGTATGCTGTAGCTCTTTTTTTTTTTTACTTAGAAATATGTCAAGGATGGACACCTTCCATATCTATGCATATAGTATACATATAGTTTTGTAGTATTGTCTTAGAAAACAAGCTAATTGCAATTGCATTAAGTTTCTCTACTGAACTAATAGGCTGTAACAGATATATTGTAACATGATTACATTTAATATAAAGAATATGGTTGCATATATATGCATACTTTATTATAATGTATACATTGTTATATAAAAGACATATGCATGATGTGAAGTTACATTATATATATATACACATATATACATGTGTATTCAGAAAGAGAATTTTATTATAAATAATAGGCCTGTGTAATTATGGAGGCTGACACATAAGAACCAAAACCATAAAGTACATGAAAGAAAATACAGGGGACACACAGCAAAACATCTACTACAAAGATGTATTTGGGAATACAATCCAACCCAAGCAGCAAGGTAAACAGCAAAAATAAGCAAGTGGGATAATATCAAACTTAAAAGCTTTTGTAGCTCAAAAGAAACCATCACAAAAACAAAAATACTAAATATAGAATAGGGATAAATATTTACATACCATAATAAGAGGTTAATATTCAAAATTTACAAAGTACTTACATAATCCAACAACAAAAAAAAATCAATTAAGAAATGGGGACATGAACTCATTAGACATTTCTCCAAAGATGACAGTTAGGTGGATTATAGACAGATGAAAATATGTTCAGCATTACTTATTACAGGAGAAATGCAAATTAAAGGGTATATAAGTATACATGTACACCACCTCACCCTCACTAACAAATGCAAGATTGCAATGCAAAAGGAACACACTCATCCACTATTGGTCAGAACTCAAGCTGGTACAGCCCCCATGGAAAATGGTATGGAAATCCCATTTGCCCAGCAATACCCACTATTAGGTATCTATACAAATAACATGAAAAATCTAACATGGCAAGATCTATCTACTCCTATGTAGACAGAAGCACCGTTTAAGATTTCCAAACCATGGAAACAAACCAATTGCCTTTCTTCAATAGATGAATGGATAGAGAAACTGTGGAACAGAAATCTGATGAAATATCACACAGCTCTGAAAAAAGATGCCACCAAAAGTGGTAACATTTGGCACAAAATGGATGACCTTGAGGTGATTATGTTGAATGAAATCAGTCAAAAAGTGAAAGACAGGACCCTTCCTGGTGGCACAGCTGGTTAAAGCACAGCACTAAGAAGCTAAAGCCACTTCAGCGTGAGTTCAATCCCTACCCCTGGAGATGACCCACACGGCGCAGCAGACCTCTCCTGACCTGCCCGCTGTTCCCTTCAGCAGTGTTCTTCATCATTTCTGTCTGTTCTGCTCCCTACTCTGTCCGGTGAATCCTCTCACCTCACCTATGCTGGCCTGTACCCCAGTTCTGCATGAATAAATAAAATTTTTTTTTTTAAAAAAGTGAAAGACAAACTTTGGATGCTTTCACTCATTTGAATTATATAATTTTTTTTAATTAACATGCTAACAATGGAAGAAGTAAAAATTTGAACTCAGCAAAAAAGAAAATGGTTACCAGAGGAAAGAGGGGGAAGGGGAAGGATAGAGGGAATGGGGAAGGAATGAGATAGAATATGGACATGGGTGGTTTGGTGAAGGCTAAAATGTCTAGATTATGCTTATAGCATCTACCTATGTCTTAGAGTTATTGTGAGGATTACATTATATGATGGATGATGAAATTTTAGTAGAATAAGTAGGTAGCATCTAGCACAAGCTCAATAACAATCATTATTAGCATTATTTATTTTTAATGATTGTTGATCACTCTACTGTACATGGGAAACATTTAATGAAGTTCCTCTTGATTTATGCAGCAGACACTTTTTGAGCCCAGACTATGTGTTAGACACTGTTGTTGACATTAAAGATAGAGTGATAAATGAGACAGAATTTTCCCCCCTCTGGTGCTGCTTATGCTCTAGTGGTGAGACAAGCAGTCAAAACAATTTAAACAAGGCTTTGGAGGGCAGTTAGGTCCAATTTCCCACTCTTATAAAAGAATTTTACAGTGAACATCTTTGTCTGTTTGACCTAATCATGTCTTGAGTTTTTTTATCTTTCTAGAAAAAGAATTGCAATACCACTTAACATTTTTTTAAAAAAGCCGAACTCCTTTCCACAAAGGTTGTATCAATTTATGCTCCCTCAAACAGTGAATGAGAAGCAAATTCCCCCACACTTCAGTAACCTGGGGATGTCATCAGTCAATTTTATCATCATTCTTTAATTCTTGCAAACATAAAAGGTAAAAAATGGCACCTAATGAATGTTTTAATTTGCATTTTTTGATTATTAATGAGATCTAGATTATTTTTCTATTGTGTATGTATTGCATATGCCATTTGAATTTGAATATGGATTTATTTTTGTGTACATTATATGTTTGCATTATCTGGACAAAATGCTTTGTCTGTAAGGCCTTCCTTTTTCCCTCTTCAAAGATATTAATGTTAAGAATATTAACCTTTTGTCATATACACTGCAAATTTAAGTGTGTGGTTTCTTTCTTAAACTGTATGTAGCTTTTTAATTTTTTAAATTCTAAAACTCAGGAGATCTATGTGAGTTAACCTTGAGTAGTGCTTGAATTGCCAATACAAGCACTTTTTTCTGAAGGCCTCCAATTACTGCATATAAGTAAAAAAAGAAAAGAGTATTAAAGGGGAAAAAATAGGAAACCACAGAGAGGGTCAAATAGATGGGGGAAAAAATTTCCTCAGTCTGCCCAATCCCAACTCATGTTAGGGAGCCTGAGCTATAAGACAAATGGCCAGAGCTTCTATAGGTCAGTCCAGCCCCTCAGTTGTGGTCCAGTTCTGAGCTCCCCAGAAAGATGCCTCCAGCACATATATCAGAGCCTTCCCAATTTCCTGTCTAGTTGAAAAAGCAGCTTCAAGCTGCAGTCCTGGACCTCTGCAGTTGTCAGTCCCCAGGAACGGACTTGATATTTCCCACCAAACCCTTTACTCATGTTTGCAGAGAAATCTGTAAGCATGAATGGCATCGCTGTGCTCCAAGAACTGACCCATTGAGAAGAACCTAGGGCCTTTAAGGAAGGGGAATGGCTAGGGGGAGAAAGGTTAGGATTCAAGATTAGCCTAAAATTAGGGAGGAAGCCAGAATTGGAGGATTAGACTGGTGACTGAGAAGTGGGCATTTGGAATCCAAAACAGGACTGGTGGCTCAGAAAAACGATCATGATTGAAGAGAGGCTTTGATACCCAAGCTGATACAGAGACAAGACTTGGGAGGTACAGAGCAAACATTTCAAGGGATGGCTAGCAGGCAAAGAAAGTGTGTGTCATCAAACCAATTACTACTGGGAGTAACTGGAGCTCAGTGACCAATTCTGCGAAGTGTATGTAAAATCACCCCTCAACAGGAATAACTTCAACTTATCCCAAGTGTGGTTTGCTGTACTCCTTCCAAGACGAGTCACTGAGCTGCAGGACTGAGTTTTCACACCCACTTCTGTTCCTAACTGGTAGCTTCTCACAGCATGTCAGCCTGCCTTGCTGGCAGAGCAGCCTTACCTGGTTTCAGGGAAAGCCCTCCTGCGAAGAGGTGTAGAGATTGGCCATTGGAAATTAATGGGGTCCCTTTGAAGGTGTAAAGCCTGTGGGATAAGGATGGAGATGGGCACAGTGCCTGCTGTAGCTGGGAGCAGTGTTTGTACACAGATTTAGGAGAGTGTGGTTTTTGATATTACCCGGGGTGTTCTTCCTAAGACTGTAATTAATCAAGTAAGCCTAGTTACCTTCTGATTAGGAGTTAGGGAGCAGGGTTAAGGTTACAACTGGAATTAGAAAATTAGGTTCCTCTGAAGGGCACTGAGAGGCATTCATCCTGCCTCGAATTACACAGCTAGTAGCTGGTGGGCCTTGGCCAGGATGGGGGCCTGGTCTGCTTAACTCTGAAGTCCATTAAGAGTGCAGAGTGCAGGATGGTCTGGTGAAAGGAGGGAGGTAGCCACGGGATTCTGAACGCCTGTGGGTTCTTCTGCTGCTGCCATCTGTTCTCTTGGCTCCACTGCTTGGCAGTTGCGCGCCCATGTCTGCTCTCTACTCTGGAGGAGGATGCATTCCTCCACGGCCCATCGGGCAGGATGAGGAGCCGTGCCCTCGCCAGGGCTGCGCCACATGATGGATTCAATGATTATGACTTTCTGATGTGGGGGCTGCTCAGCCATGTAACAGACTCAATCCCATCTGGTGTATCTTTCTTGAGAGGGCTGCTGGAAGGAAAAATCTTCATCATCCGCCTGCTGCTAGGAGTGTGTGTGTGCACACAGGTACCAGAGTGTATGCAAGTGTGAACTGTGTGGATGTGGACATCAGGAGTCCAAAGCCACTGTAGGTCTTTTTCCCTCTCCAAGCTCATCGAGCAAATAGGTCAATGAGCAATAATGGTGCTGTGTTCCATGTACCTGCCATAGGCAGGCAATGTGGTAGGTGCTTTACATACATGGTTAGTGTGGTTAATAGAAGCCTTACAGTTCCTGTGCAAAATAAATTCTTCATCCTGCAGATGAGGAAACCGGAGTTGTCAAGGTTAAATGAGCAGCCTGAGCACTTCATTTTTTTTTTTTTTTAAAGATTTATTTATTTATTCACACAGAACTGGGGTACAGGCCAGAGATGCGGAGGGTGAGAGGATTCACCAGAGACAGAGTGGGGAGCAGAACAGGCAGATCAACGAAGTACACTGCTGAGGGGAGCAGCGGGCGGGTCAGGAGAGGTCTGCCGCGCCATGTGGTCACCTCCGGGGCAGGCGGGGATCGAACTCATGCGGAAGTGGCTTTGACTTCTTAGTGCTGTGCTTTAACCCGCTGCGCCACCAGGGAGGGCCTGAGCACTTCATTTTTAAGGGATAGAACCATGATTTGAAATGATGTCTCTGATTCCAAGAGTATATTTAATTTCTATCTCCTCCCAAATTTTCCTAGAATGAGAATGAACAAAACACTGCTACACATGAAAATATGTCTGATTCATATAAAACTAGTGTTCAACAAAATAAATCAGACACAAAACACTGCATGATTCTATCCAAATAAAGTAAAACGGACGTCATTAATCTATCCTGATGAGAGAAGAATGGCCACTATAATAGGGGTAGAAATCATTGGGTGGGTGTACTGGGGGGGACTTCTGGGGAGCCAGTAATAGGTTATCTTTTATTTCTGAGTCTGGGTGCATTCAGTTTGTCCAAGCCATTATTTGTGTACTTGTGTACTTTTCTGTATGGAATTTTCAGCTAAAAAATGTTCAAAAATAATTTTTGCAAGGACCACAGTACCTGCCTTGTTAGGGGAGGGGAGCTCCTGTTCTAATCAGGTGACACTGAGAGCTTCAAGAAGCTTTCAGGTGAGTGAGTCAGAGGGGTGTTGAGGTGACCTCAAGAACTCCAGAAGGACTGGAAAGAGGAGTGATAAGAGGCAAGAGGAGTAGATGGTCCTGTGTGTAAAAGGCCAGCACAGGCTCTCTCTGGTGGCGCAGCGGGTTAAAGCACAGCACTGAGAATCTAAAGCCGCTTCCGCATGAGTTCGATTCCTGCCTGCCCCGGAGGAGACCACATGGCGTGGCAGACCTCTCCTGACCCGCCCGCTGCTCCCCTCAGCAGTGTACTTCCATGATCTGCCTGTTCTGCTCCCCACTCTGTCTCTGGTGAAGCCTCTCACCCTCCGCAACTCTGGCCTGTACCCCAGTTCTGTATGAATAAATAAATAAATCTTTAAAAAAAAAAAAAAAAGGCCAGCACAAGAGAAACTTCTTAAGACGGTTGATGTTTAGTAGCCAAGGACTTCAGGGACTCTGAAGTCCAAGAGACCTGGATTGAGCTCCTGGCTCCATCCTCTGTTGGTAGTGGGAACTAAAGAGAGTTATTTCTCTTTCAGAGACTTGGTTGCCTCCCCTGTGTGGCTAGTCACTGATACCAACAACCCTGTGTGAGGCCTGAATGAGTTAAAAGACTAAGCACAGAACATTCAGTACAAGTATGTTTGGAAGGTGGAAGAGAAGATGCTCTGGAATTTGAGAGGTTCCTCAAATATGTCAGAGGCTGGCAGGTGTAAGACACCGGTGTAAGACACCTCACACTTGTTCATGGTTGCTCTGGCCAGAACTCAGTGATTTATTGTCCATATGGGGAGCACCTGGACTAAGACGTATAGGTCTAGGGAGGACTAGAGTGAGCTGTGGCTGCTGAGACTAACTGATCTGCTCTATAATGAAATCCTACTGGGAGAGATCTAGGAGGAAAATGACACAGGCTGAAGGTGGCGAGCAAAGGTTCCAGAGAGCAATTGGGGGGAGAATAATCTCATTTGGGGCTGATGAAGCCATGTGCTCTAGAATGAGAGTTCTTCCCCTCGAAGGACATAGAAGCCTACCTCTCAATGTTTTTCCTCAAACTGCAGAGACTGATAAGATCGAAATTCTGGCAAAGTTCAAATTGAGCATCAGCTCTCTAAAAACAGACAGATAAGAAACTGACAGATGAGAAAGTTCTGTGGAAGAACTTTCTGACTCATCTCCTAACTCAAATGCCAACTAACCCAGAAGCTTCATTCCCCAGTGTCCTACTTAGAATTTTACACTTTTTCTTTCAAGTTCCTGTAGTGTACCACACACACTGCGTGACCCAGGGGATAGCCTGCCTGGAGAAGGGAAAGGGCCTTGTGTCAGTTGCTTTTCTACTTATAATTTACAGCCCAAATAACAGTGACTCAAACATGACAGCAGTTTCTTTCAGAAAAGTTCATAAGAAACTTGTGCTTCAAATGGTACCATCCAAAAAATGAAGACAAGTCGCAGACTGGGAGAAAATACTTGCAAATTATCTGTTTGATAAAGGCTGGAATCCAAGCTACATGCACAATTCTTGAAATTCAGTAGTAAACAAATAATAATCCAACTTAAAAATGGACAAAAGATTTCAATAGATATGTCACCAAAGATATGAGCAGCTAGTAAATACATGAAAAGGTACCTGACATTAATACCTATAAGGGACAAGTCAATCAAAACCACACCAAGAAGCCACTTCACATCCACTGAAATGACTAGAACCAAAATGATGCACAATAACTAGTCTTGGAGAGGGTGAGGAAAACTGCATTCCCTCTTCTATTTTTGGTAAGAACATAAAATGGAACAACCCCCTTGGGAAATAGTTTTGCAATTTCCTTACAGGTTAAGCCTAAGAATAACCAGTAACTAAAATTCTAGACATGTACCCACAAAGAGAAATGAAAATATGTGTCTGTACAAAGACACGTAGACAGATGTTTATAGCAACACTATTCAAAATCGTCAAAAGAGGGAAAGAGCGCAGATATTCATCAACTGATGAAGGGTATATCCGAACACTGAATTTGACTTGGCAATAAAAAAGAGTAACACATACATGCTACAACATGAATGAACATCCAAAACATTGTGCTCGGTGAAAAGATACCAAAAAAAAAAAGAAAGAAAAACCACAACCTATATGACTTCATTAATATGAAATGTCCAGGAAAAGTCCATTAACATAAAATATGCAGAAATATAGAGAAGCGAAAGTAGCTCTGTAGTTAATATGGCTAGGTGGCAGTGAAGACAAATGGGCACAAAGGTTGTGGAGTTACCCAACCCTGCGTCTTTTTTTTTTATGTGTATGTAAAAGAACTGGGGTACAACCCAGAGATATGGGAGAGTGGTGAAAGAATTCACAGAGACTGAGTAGGGAGCAGAACAGACAGATCTACTGAAATACACTGCTGAGGGGAGCAGCCGGGGAGACGGGAGGAGTCTCCTGTGCCATGTGGGGCAGCTCCCTGGCTGGATTGAACTCAGGCCATAGTGGTGATAGCACTGACACTTAGCCCTTAGGCTACTAGGAAGCCCCCACATGCCCTATATCTTTATTAAGTTATTTCTATTTTTCCTTAATTATGCTCGCTTTTACTGAGGCATAACACACATATCAAAAAAAAGTACATAGTCTTATATGCTGAGTTTGCATGGGCACACACATTCAGCTCACCTGTATATACCTGTGTAACATTCCCTGCTCAAGATAGTGGACATCTCTAGAACTCTAGAAGTTTCTACCTCACAAGTCCTCCCACTCCTCCCCCCCCCCCAGAAGTAGCCATCACCTTACTCACCTTAGAGGAGTCACCTGTTTCTAGACTAATACTGCCCAGAGTGGGGACTCAGAGGGTGTCTCCCACTACTTTGTATTCTACCACATGGTGCTTAATGTCCCTCCTGGCCCCTTGGTCACTGCCCTCCTATTGCAACACTGTACCTCACACTGGATACCATCCCTCTTCAGTCCCTCAAAGTGGCACCACCACATGTTGATTATTACTAAAATATGGGGCCCACTAGGAGGAATTATAACACAAGGCAGAAAACAACATACTGTTGCTTGTTAGGCATCACACGCTCTAGAACTGTCTCTTCATCCTTTGTCACCAGGTGGGTCCCTAGCAGGTCCCTTCACCTGTGACTGACTGCTGCCTTGCCCGTAAGGATCACAAACTCCAAATCCTACACGGGACAGGCAAGCAACACACATGGGTGGAAGCAGGCATGCTGTGAGGTCCAATTGAATTCCAGATAAACAAGGGCAACCACATTCAGCTCCAGACTAAGTTGCTAAGGCAGGAGAATGTGTGTTTTTCATAAAAGTCGGCTGTAATCAGCCAGCTGCAATATCAGCTCCAGACACTTCCCTTTGCTCACCCCCTCCCACTTTCCAGACCTCCTACACCCCTTCTTTGTTATGCAAAGCAAAGCAAGTCAGTCCCCAGGGAGTAGATCTTCCCCTCTGGTGCTGGAGCACAGCACCGCCTCTTTCTCACCAAAACCAGATCTCTACTCAAGGCAGTTTCCTAAAGGAAGGAACCACCTACTCAGGAACTAGAAGAGACTGCATCAGCTTTTTAAAAACTAGCACTTTCATTTTTTCTGTTCTAGTCTCATTTTTAAAATGATGAAACTGAGACCTGGAGAGGTTAAATGACTTGCCCTGATCATAAAACTCTTAACTGGTGAAACTGGAAGCTGAGCCCTGACTCCAAAGTCCATGAAGGTAGCTTGTCCATTGCTCTGACCCCACAACTTAGCAGAGTCAGATCTCATGCAAAGCATGAAGGCATGTTGGCTTTGAACCCAGTTAAAGGAAGGATTGAAAGGAGACCTGTGGGGAAAACTGGACAGGAGGAGAATCGAGGATATGTTTAAAGAATTGGTAGAGGGCAGTGAAGTAAGACGGGGCCAGGCCCCTACACTTCGGCTTGTGGAGCCAGCCGCCCCCTCACTGTTTCCCTCATCTGCTGCTCAGCCTTCTAGGGGAAGTGGTGCTCTGGGTAGAAGCCACGGCCATCATTCAAGAAAGCTTGGCAGCCTGAGGAAGCTCAGGGGCTATCCTGTAGGACACTTTCAGTCAACTTCAGCTCAATTTATTCCCTCTAAATGACTCTGAAATGTAAATAGAATTAAATTAATGCTACTGTATTTGTCTCGGTCTAAGGCTGTAATGGGCTGCAGTAATGCTGCCCCTGAGATCAGCAGTGAAGAGAGAAGCCCACACTTGAATAGTGGGACCAGCTTTTGCCCCCTCCCAGCAACTGTAACCAGTGACTGTAGCCAAAGACGGTTAGAGGTGGTGCCCCTGGAGGAGGTTGCTGGTGAGAATAGACTGCCCCAGGGAAAACATCACATTTTGGGCTGGAGCAATGGATAAGAAATATGAGGGACTGCAGAAGAAGGACATGAATTCATTCAGTAGTCGGGATTCAACGTTTTTGGATCTTTAGCATCTGGGGTCAGCAGGTTTGGACCCCCTAACCCCCGACGCCCATCTTCCAGAAGTCCTGTTGTGGGCCTTTGAAGGTGGAGGCCTCTAGCAGCCAACCTCAGTGAGGAAAAGTTCAGAGGTTTGCAATTAGCTGAGTGACTGAAACTGTTCCCAGTTTTGCTGGAGCCTGGCACCTCGCTGAGCTGTGACTGTGGCCATTTGTCGGGTTATTCAGCTGCTGCAGTTGCTGTTGAGTGTCACTTGTCTGGTGCTGCACTGGGACATCCTGACAGCTCTGGGAGAATCTCCTGTTGCATCTTCTGTTGTCTTCATAAGTTGGAACATGGTCTAGAACCTGGCTGCTGTGTGCTTGGGTTGGCAGAGGCAGGAGGATGCCACTTTGAACATGTGGTCTGTTGTTCAGGACACAGGAGGAGCTCTGTGTCCTCAGTGGTGGGAAGATGCCATTTTAGCTCTTTTGTTTAGGACTGAAAACCATTGGACATGTAACATGGTGGTCCCCAGGAAAAGGGGAAGTTCCAGTTTCCCTGCCCCACCTAGAAGGAGGGTACAGTTGAGCAGAGAAAAGAGGAGGAGAGAAGGAATCTGAGGGAGAAGGAAGCAGGATGGAGAGCCAGAAGGAGATCTGAGGAAGCCACATGGATCAGAGAGCATGTAATGAAGAAACTGTGCTTGTTTCTTGGCCCTGTGCTGGTTGAAAGCCATGTGGGTGAGAGACCTGTAGGGAGGTGACTATGGCAGTGTTTATATTGATTTTGAAGTTGCTCTTTTTCCCCAGACTTGTCTGGCCATTTCTCACCCTTTTGTATGGGTCCCGGCCAGAAGGTGCTTTAGGCTTGTGGTGAACTTTTAGGCCTTGCTTTCGGCCAATCCCTTTTACGTGGACTTTTAGCCATGAGGGGATGGGTAACTTCAGGTGTTTGACTTAGAAATTATATTCTTTAGGCCCTCCCTGGTGGCGCAGCGGGTCAAAGCACAGCACTGAGAGGCTAGGGCCGCTTCCGCATGAGTTCAAATCCCGCCTGCCCCGGAGGTGACCACATGGCGCGGCAGACCTCTCCTGGCCCGACCGCTGCTCACCTTAGCAGTGTACTTAGTCGATCTGCTAGTTCTGCTCCCCACTCTGTCTCTGGTGAAGCTTCTCGCCGCCCCTGAGCCTCTGGCCTGTACCCCAGTTCTGTATGTACAAATAAATAAATCTTAAAAAAAATAAAAATAAAAATAAAAAAATAAAGAAATTATATTCTTTGTCTTCTGTTTTGTATACTCACTGTATTAAAGTTCCTTTTCATTAAAGTCTTGTATGTTTTGTCTTGATGCAGTGGATGGCAGAACCCATTTAGAGCAGGCAGGTTTGGGGGTACAGTAGTGCCCCTCTCCCTGCCCTATAACAGACACTGCTTCAGGTGAGGTAAAGGCGAATTTTGGCCTTTGTTTTTCCCTTGCTTGTTAAATAAGTCCCCTTGTTGTTGTTCCCTGAGCCTGAGTAGTCTTGCAATTGTATGTGGGTGAAGAACTCAGTGGCTGGTAAGCTATTTGGGCCATGTCCTTTAGTTTTAGTGCCACTTGCTGCCTTGTATCATACCCCCTTCCTGTCTTCCCTGCTCCAGGAAGAAAGGACACACTGCCCAGATTGATCCATTTGTGGGGGTTGGGAGTAGTTCATTTCAGTTCCACCCTTTGTTGCTCCACTCAGACCAAGCCAGCGTGGATCACGTCATTGGTCTCTACAAGGCCTCTATGCCTTTGCCCCAGTTAGCTTCTAAAATTCTTGGAACTTGAGGGAAGAATTTTTTTTTTTTGGTCCATCATGCCTAGCATTATCAATGGATCTCTCACTAGTACTTGATCCCTAAGTCCACTGACTCCCTCCACAGAATACACTCTGTTGCCCTAAGTTGGGTTTTTTTGTTTTTTTTTTTTCAGCTTCAGCACTATTGATTAACATTCTGGGCCAGATAACGCTTTGTTATCAGGGACTGTCTGACACATTGTAGGATATTTAATGGCATCTTGACTATTTACCCACAGTAGCATCTACTCCTCCCAGTGGTAGCTTAAAACATCTCCAGACATTGTCAAATGTCCCCAGTAGGATCCTCTGCCCTAGAGAATGGGAGCATGGGAATCAGAGAAGGGAGAAGTGAAGAGAGGAGCATGAAAGAGGAGTAAACTAACAAAATCCTGTATTGTACACATCTGTTTTCACCACAACCACCCCCACCAGTCTGTTCTATCCTGCCTCCCCATACAGTTCCTTCAAAACAAATGACACTTTTTTGACCATAAATAACAATGATCCTCCAATCTGGACTAAACACCAGAAACTCTGATCTCTTCCACTCAGGAACTTCACTCCACTCTTGCTGTGTGCCACTGGCCTGGTTTACCCAGCCTAGCCTCAGAAACTGTCCACCAAGAAACCAAGAAAGGGGACTTCCTTTAGGATTTCTCCAGTGGTAGAGATGCCCCAAGAGAATGAGCTCTTAATAAATTAGGATTCTCCGAGCAGGAACAGAGTTCTTACAAAAGGAGTTCCCAAAAGAAGGAAATTCCAGAGAGAAGGGAATTTTCCAAACAAAGTAGACCCCCAATACTTCTTTACAGACTGGGTTATTAAAATTCCTCAAGAGCTCCCTAATAAACCACTGCCCCAATGCCCAGGAGTATTATTTTCCAGGGTTTAGAGGCTCTGATAGCAAAGGCAAAAACAATGAATTTGTTCCCAGAAAGGGAGGAACCAGGGCAAGTTCCCACTCCACTGTGCCCTCCCACCTCTCACTTCATCCGTCTCAATTTGCAGAACCAAATTGTAGGAAAACAATCTGAATTTTAGCTCTATTTATAAATCTCTTGAAGCTTTCATGTGGTCCTGAAGGAGGCCTCACCAGAACATTCCAGCTTACACAGAGGAAATCAAAGAAAATGAATTATAATCTCAGGACAAAGCTTGAGCCCAGAAGCACAGGAGTCTGAGAGGCTCCCCAGCCCCTCCTGGGTTCATTATCACAAAAAGAATTAAAATCCTACCGCCTATCCTTGGATTTCATCAGAATCTGATTTGTGTGTACACGTTTGCCCCATTTCCACCTCTGCCAAAGTCTGTGCCTGGCAGATTTTCTGATTTTTGAAAGTCAGTAAAAACTGTAGTCCAAAAGCACGTTCATAATCTGGATCCTGTCCATCAGTCAGTATCGTGCTCATAGGATATTTATATGACTCATGGCTGCTGGACTTATTGGCTTATTAAAATGGGCTCAGCTAGACCCAACTTCACTTGTGCCTTCTTTGGGTCAATTTTCAATTTTTTCCCTACTAATTCTGGGAGGAGACCTAAAGCAGATGACAAAGGGTCCACTGATCATACAGGAGGGTGAGCAGGTCACACATCTGCAGACTGGCCCATTAGCAATGGCAGTGACTTCCAAGTTCAACCTTTGCCCCTTCCAGGTGGCTGGGCAGTATGCACTGTCTTCTTGAGGACGGATGGCAAGGAGTAGGTTTTCAATGCAGTGGGAAGGATTGAAGTTGCTGGCTCTCAATGACTCCTCAAGTGCTGGTGGGGAATAGCTCATTGTGTCACTCAGTGCTCCCCTGGATCTCTGCCTGCCCGCACCTTCCTGCTGCTGCCCTTCTGAAGCAGTCTCTGCCTTCCAGATCTGCCTGGACTCTCATCCAGGGGCCCACCCTGGCTGACAAGGGGAGCTTCATGAACTTTGTGTCTGCCTATCATGTTCTGGGAGGTAGCCAGAAATAGAGTTGGCCTTTAAGGAATCCAGATTATTTTTCAGACCCTTCCTGCAGATCAGCAGTTAAGTCCTTGACTCTCACTCCAAAGCCCATTCACGACTATTAGGACTAAGGTGACTCTCACTGTCTACCAAGACACTGCACTCAACTATGCCCCCGTCCTCCCCAGAAGTCCATGTCCCCCTGCCTTCTCTCCAACAACCTTTTCCACGGTGAGGTATTAGCATGTCAGTGACTGGCACAGCCCTGGTCCCTTTGATGGATGATGAGTGATTGTAGTAGGGTATGTGTGTGTGTGTGTGAATTTGTACTAACAGATGAGAGTTGGAGAGGCAAACAGAAAGAGGATAGTAAGGAGGAAGAATGAGAGGCCCAGATAGTAAAATTGACTGAAGGACTAAAAGATAGATTGGGAAGGGAGGAGAATCAAAATGAGACCCAAGTTGATCCAGAGAAATTGAGTTTATTAACTCCTTGGGCCTCAGTTTCCTCTTCCATGAAATGGAGATAATCATAATAGCTACTTTATAGTTCTAGTATAAGGATGGAATGAGTTTAGAATAGAGCTTGGCTGTTTTTTGTTTGTTTGTTTGTTTGTTTGTTTTATAAATTTTAGCTGCTATTATCAAAATGATTGTATTAATCATCATCCTCACCTCTGGTTTCCAGCTGGAGAGCACAGGACATGTGGGTCCCTCCCTGGTAGCACAACGGGTTAGGACGCAGCACTGTAAGTTTGCCACAGCCACTTCAGTGCAAGTTAGATCCCCACCCTGAGATGACCCACATGGCACGGCAAACCTCTCCTGACCTGCCCGCTGCTCCCCTCAGCACTGTACTTCCTTGATCTGCCTGTTTTGCTCCCCACTCTGTCTCTAGTGAAGCCTCTTACCGCCCCTGCATCTCTTGCCTGTACCCTCGTTCTCTGTGCATAAATAAATAAATCTTTTTAAAAAATCTCCTTTGACTCTCTGCTTCACCCTTCCTACTTCTTAAGTCCTCTTTACCAACCACATCTTGTACCAGTGCTGTTTAGTTCAACTTCCTGTCTCTGGGGATAATTTCCTCCCTGAAAACTCCAACAATTTTCTCTCTTGTTCTTCCTAAAACAGACCAGTGGCTCTGTTTACCTGAACTATGTGTCTAAAAACATGGATACCTTGGCTGTATGAAGGCAGAGATAAGATGGAGCAGTTAGTTTGGGTGCAATGCTAGAGGGCCTCGAATGGAGGGTTAGATTTTGGGTTTTGTTCTGAAATAAGTAGAGAGCCTTGGATAATGTTAGAGCATAGCCGAGTCTGGGATAAGTATCCATAGGTTTGACTTTTAAGGGCTGTTAAGTACAGAGTAACATTTTAAGTTCTATATATTTGTGAGAACAAGTTTCAAATACTTTCATGGGACAAGTTTGATACCAGAGAAGACCAGAGAAGGCAAAAGGGTTTGAGACAGTTGGCCGTGAGGGGAGAGAGCTATTGTGGACCCCAAGTCAGGTCCAGACATTTATTTTTCTGTGATTGAGACTGGACTGGGAACCAAACTGAGAATGGCACACAACTGAGTCTTGCTATGTACACACGTGGACATGTGGCTTGGGGCCAAGGCTTATACACACACACACTTTGGGTTCTACTGCACAATCTCATGGAGTTGTGGAATGAGTGGTGGAACACTGTGGTTATCTGTCACCATGCTGCCTGCATTCAAACCCCAATTCTAAGTTTATACCTAAACTAAGTAAATGAAGCACTCTATACCTGGGTTCTCATCTGTAAAGTAGGTGCATTGGTAGTAACTGCTTCGTAGACATTTGAAAGAATAAATGAGTTAACCCACTTAAAATGCTCAGAATAGTACCCAGCAACAGAATATGTCCTCAATATGGCATTACTCCCGTCATCACTATTATTATTCCATTATTACTAGTAGTAGTATGTCATATATCTTCCTAGTATTGTCATGCCTTTACTAGTAGTAGGAGTATACCATGTATTATTAGTATTATCATACCATTATTAGTAGTAGATGTATACCATTTATTAGTAGTAGTCATATACCATATATTATTAATATTTTCATATCATTATTATTAGTTGTACTGAACTGAGAATGAGGAAAACTTGATCTCATCTTGGTCTCTGATTCCTCCTTCTTAACCCCCAATTCCTGTGAAGCTGGTTGCTCAATCTTCCTTGCACACTCCAAACAAATCCCTTCCTCCTTCCTTGCAGGACCCAAGTGAGTTTACTGTCTCCACTGGCCACAGGGATTGGATCAAGGATGGCACTTCCCTTGAGCTTTGACAATCAGAGTTGTCAAAGCTGGGAAGGTAAGAGAGTTCTGGGGAGCCTGAGTAAGAACCAGCTTGAAGCTTGTCCTGTAATTGGGAGCAGATGTTGCATGTAGGGGCTTAGCTGTGGTGATACCTCTGGAGTCCACAAGACACTCTAATTTTATGGTATTAAATTTTCCCTTTCTTCCTTAAATTAAAGAAGAGAGAGAGCAGTGGGCAGGTCAGGAAAGGCCTGCCATGCCATGTGGGTCAGCTCCCTTTCTGAGGGTTGAACTCGTGCTTTAACCTGTTGCACCACCAGGGAGGGCCCAAAGTGTCCTCATCTTACGTACGTGCACCTGCCTAACCATCACCCAGGTCAAGATACATAGCATTCCCAGTGCCCTAGAAGGCTCCTTCATACTACATCCAAGTCAATATTTCTCAAAGGTAAACTCTGTTCTCACCTCAAAATAGTATAGCCTATTTGACCATTACATCGACTGATCCTCCTTATGGGCCTGGCTCAGAGGATACTCAGGCTTAATGTTGTGAAGTGATTTACTCAAAGTCAACTAAGTAGATGTAACACTACTTTTGTTTTCTGGAGGGGAGGGATGTTTTGGGAGCTGGAAGAGGATACAAGTATACTAGACCCATTGTCCCAATGCACCCACCATCCCCATGGCAGCCAGGGATGGGAATACCTTGACTCCATAGGCCGAAACTGGATCTTTTTCTCCAGGTCCTCCCCCATCACCAGAGTGGTTCATCTTGCGTGGAGGCTCCCCCTAGGAGAACAGAACTGTGTCCAATCCCAAAGGGCTTAATCAGTAAGTTATACTGGAGAAATGATTCACACTTATTTCTAGGTGCAAAACCCAGTGCTATCTTACTCATAGCCGGTAATCTCCCCCCACAGCCCCAGCGCTAGGCCACTTTGCAGTGTTATGAACCATCATGAGGAAAGGTCCCAGGTCTTCCTGGGGGCCCTGGCTGACCTTGGACTATAACAACAAGACCACACTCTAGGAACGGTGAGACAGTACACTTCAAGGACTTGATGAAGCACAGCTACCATATAAATTGCACAACTTACCACTGGACTTTCACATAAGCAAGACAAAGACTTCTCTCTTGGGGTGTTTATTACTTGCAACTGAACCTATTCCTAACGGAACATAGCCTCTATGCCTCAGGTTCCTGGTCTAGTAAAACCATGGAGAAAACCATGTATACCTCAAAGACTGCTGTAAGGAGGATTGAAGGTGGTAATAAACAGTCTAGTGTGCACAGTAAATACTAATAAATAGCTGTTTCTTCACATTCTCCCCCCAAATGTCTATACGCGTTCATTTCAGCACTGAGTAGTTCCTGTGTATCTTACACTGCACTACACTGGGCACTGGAAATTCAGAAATATATTGGGTGGTCTCTACCCCCAGGGATCCCCTCATCATGGAAGTCAGAGGAGTAAACAGACAGCCTGGTCAGTCATTAATTGGTAGAAGTGTCACCAAAGCCCTGAGGAGTGTCCGATTCAGACCAAGTGGAAGGGAGGACCAGCGGAGACTTCCTGAAGGAGGGAATGCTGGGGCTGGATGTCAATTCAGGGAGGTAACCCAAAGGAAGGCATTCTCCTAGAGGACACTAATGTGCAAAGGTACAGAGGTGTGGCTATAGGAGTCATAGTTAAGGAACTTCAGGAAGCCATTAGGACTAGAGTCTGAGTGGGAGGAAGCAGCTCCAGGAGAGGAAGCCCTTGCCTGCATGAGCTGTCAGTTTATCTTTTAGTCACAGGGGCAGAGTACCTGCTTGACCTTCATAATGACAGGTGACTCAAATGGGAGATTGTGTGTGTGCAAGCACGTGATGTATCTGTGGTGTGTGTATTTCAGTCAGTCCTCCTGTTCTGCTCCCCACTCTGTCTCTGGTGAATATGATCATCCCCCACACCTCTGGCCTGTACCCTAGTTCTTATATGCATCAATAAATAAATCTTAAAAAAAGAAGAGAGAGAGAGAGATGAGGGCACTTTGCTGCATGTAAGTTATAGTTCAATATAAGAGCAGATTCAGACAAGATGCCCTTTGTCCAGAAGTACCTTCGAGGACTCAGAGAGAGAGAGAGAGAGAGAGAGAGAGGGAGAAAGCAAAGCACCTTTCCTCTGTTGAGTTGTTTCTTTCCCTATTTGACCTCTGATAGATTTCTAAGACAAATCTCAAAGAAAGCAGTTTTCATATGTCTTTCTGGGGAACAAAACTGGGATGTGGTCAACTCTAAATCAACCAGGAAGACTTCCCTGATGTATCACTTGAGATAGAAACCCAAGTGACAAATGAGACCGACTGGTTTTCGGAAGAAGAGATATCATCATGCCTTTTTTTTTTTAGCATTTAAATATTTATTTTAAGATTAAAAAATATATAATAGTTTTTTTTTTAACATCATTTTATGCCTTTTTCCATATCTGTAGTAATCCCCTTGGGCTTCCCATCACCAAATCTCCTGTGTGCCATCACCATGGTCCAGTGCATTTCCCTCCCCACACTGTTTTTGATCCCATTCCCCACTCCACCCCATAAAATGTCTCTGGTATATAGTTGTTCATTATTATTATTATTTTTTTCTCGCCTGGTCCTTTATACTCCTGCTATGAGGGAAACCACCCGGTTTTTTTCCTTTTCTTTCTGGCTTATTTCACTAAGCACATCATGCCTATTTTGAAGTTCGCTGAGGCACAGAGGGAAAAGGTGACTTGTCCAGGGTGGCCAGTCTAAAGGAAGCTCAGTCCCCCTGACTCCCAGTCCAGTGCTCGTCCCCAGGGCAAGGAATCACCTACAACCTGAACCTTGGGCCTGGCTCCCCCGCGCCCCCCTGTGGCCATCCTGGGAACACTCATGTTGCAAGGCTGGCAGGACTGTCTGCACAGGTGGACAAAGTGGCCACAGCAGCTCCTTTTTGGAAGCTTCTGCACCCTGACAACTCAGCCATTATTCATCCATCCCAAAGAATGAGTGACCAGACACCAAATCCCACCTCCTAAAGGAGGGGGCAGAAATCCCAAAGAGGCTTCCCTGCCTTGCTGCATATTCTTTGCAAAATTGCTTGCCGAGTCCCTGTGCTCAGGAGAGACAGAGTTTAGTGTCATCTCCCAGGTGTCCTGGCTGACTTCTTGACCCATCAGGTTCCATTTTCAACCTTTGGAACCCCCATGCTTAGTGTGATCTGGTGATTGTTTATTTCATTGTCCATGTGGCTTCCCTGCACTACCTGCACTACCTTAGACACGTGTTCTTAATTCTCTTTTTCTTCCCTACAGCACCCCCTCTCCCTGCTTCCTGACAAGTGTTCTTTTATCTTCAGGCCAATAAACCCTTCCTGGATCAGGTGAGAACCTTCCATCACATCTGTCAACTCTGTCGCCCCACTTAGCCAGATTTTGTAGCCCAATACATCATAGGTGACTCAGGGGAATAGGTTTACACCTCTCACATAGGTACATCACCAACCCCTCACCCCCAATCAGAGCATCTACGTCCTTTTACATAGACCATTGGACTCCCTCCAAAAAGCAATTTTGGTGTGAATGCCTGGGCCAATTTGTTCACTCCTCCATTTAGTTATTCAATAAGCATTTATTGACTGCCAACTGTATGCCAGTATTATGGTGGATACCAAGAACAGAGATACAAAGTATGATCTCAGTCTCTAATTTGGCAAACCAAAATGTACCTTTCCACTGGTTCTGGTTCTGAATTGTTTTTCTGCTTACCAGCTGTGACCTTGAGCAGAGAACAAACAGGGGGAAAAAACATTATTATAGATGTCAAATGCTATGCTGGGTGATTTACAAATGTTAATTCTCCTGACAACCATACAAGATAAATGCTAGGATTCCCATTTTTCTAGGTGGGGAAATGGAGACCCAGAGAATTTCAGTCAACTTGTCCAAGAGCAATGGCTTGTCTCTAACAGAACCATGATTTGAACTCATGTTGCTCAGGAAATCTGTTTCCTCACCTGTGAAAAAATGTCTGCTCCATGACAGTCCTGCTGGACACAGACAAGCAGGTTTCAGGAAAATTTCCTGCTGTTCCTGCCCCCAGGTTCAGGGCCGCAGGAGTGACAGGAAGACTCAAGGCTGTAGCAGGAGGCTTGTGGGGTCTGCCCAGGGATCCCTCTGTTCCCACAGATACATCCACTCTACCAACTGTAGTAATCTCATCCCAGCATGGCACAGCTCAGTGGGAGGAACAGAAAAGTGGAATGTTGTTGTTTGTTTTAAAAGTCAAGTGTGTGTCTCAAAATAATGTTAATGGATTCGTCAAAAGACAAGCACAAACAACTTCATTCATAATAGCCAACAACTGGAAACAGCACAAGTATCTAGCAAGGAGAAATTGAATAAATACATTGTGATTACATCGGTTACCTGTATTTGCATTTCTATAGTAAAACACTATGCGGTAATGAAAAAGACTTCCTTGGAACCACAGGTAGTAACATGGATGAATCTCACAGATAGGGTAAGTGAAAGAAGACAGGGGTGAAACATTATATACTGTCTGAGCCCCTTTATGTGAAGTTTGGGAAGAGACATCATTTATGGGCAACAGAAATTATGGTAGCAGTTACTGTTAGAGAGGTGTGGGTTAGAAGGGCATACACCTTTGGAGGTGGTAGAAATGTGAAAACACTGTTACTCAATGCAGATGGTGGTCACATGAAGGCATTCACTTTACTGCATAGATGTTAAATCTCTACTTAAAAAATGGCATTAATGTCTCCAGGGGTTACCCAGGCCCCCATCCTTTCCCCACATTCTCGAAGCACCCCTCCACCAAAGCCACATGCAACAGAATGGATAAATGCTTGGCCTAAGTGGGGGGTGTGGGGGGCCATTTGGCAGGTGGAGGGAATAAGGGGAGAAGGAAGAATGGGAACCCTCTATTCTCAGGTTCTTGCCCATTGCTCTAGGAACAGGTGGGTACCCCTTCCCTTAGCCATACCCTTAGCCATACCCTAAATCACCTTGAAAGGGTAGTGCTCTTGGTGTGTGGGATTGTACCCTGGGATTCTCTCCTGACACCCTATGCAACGGCACTGACAATCCACCAGCCCAAATAAAGACTTGCCATCATTCGTTTAAGGAGAGACAGTGTTTAAAGCTCCTGCAGATGCTTTACCTCATTTAAACCTCTGGGGTTTATTGGACTTTATTGCTAAGGAAAGAAGCCCTGAGAATTGAGGAGCCTGTCCGGAGGTCCCCCAGGGAGTTAACAGGAACCAGGTTGGAGTACAACCTCTTCTCTCCCAGCTGAGGGCTCCTTTCAGCTCATGTAGGACACTGGAGTTGTGTGTGTGGCACTTATTTTGGGGAGATCTTCCAGAAGTTAGTGGGATTTCACCATGGCCTGAAAAGGAAGCTCAGTGCAGATCCTGCATATGGGAAGTTCGAGAGGTGTGCAGTGACAGGGTTGGTATAGGCAGACGGGGTGGGAGGGTTGGGGGACACACTTTGAGAACTGAATTTCCTGCTACCCTACCCCAAGGGAGGAGGAAGCTAGAGCTTTCCCTGCTTTTCTGTAACTTCACTCTACCCCTCCCCCCCAACCTCAACCCACCCCTCCAACTCCTCTTGCTGAACCTTTTCCCTTCTTGATACCATTTTGCTTTAAGAGGACTTCTGAGTTTATTGGCTGCTTAGGAGGCCTGGGATGGAAGCTCGGGCTGGCAGACCTGGGGAGAGCGGCAACACTGCATGGGAGAGAGGGGTGGGGAGAGTTTGGACTGCTCACACGCTGAAGTGGGACCATTAAGAACCAGTGTTGATCCAGGTTCAAGGCAAAAAATAGCTACAGCTCATCTACTGCATAGGAAAGATATAAACAGACACAAAATCTGCCTTCCATTCAGCCTCGAGATATTGAGGATAAATGAGAAATAGTTCAGCCCTTTCCTTCTCGGAGGTTCTCTCTGCTATATAACTGCCATCTTTCCTATTAGAGTTCTTCTTGGGTCTCTTTTTTCTGTCTTCAGTGTAGTTGAAGAAGTTGAAGAATGTCCATAGGACAGGGAAGCAAAAAGAGAGACTCTGAGACCCACTCCTTTGCCTTTCCCCTGAGCTCCAGGACTCCTGAGAAATCTCTTCTAGACCTTCTTCACTTAGGGAGACCACCTGCTCGCTCTCTGCACCACTGTCCTTTGCTGGGTCTGAGATAGCACCTGGCACAACCTAGCACCCCTGCCAGGTGACTGGTCCAGGATACGGACATCCCAGGAAGAGTGGGTTTTAATATAGGCCACTACAACCAAGCCCACACACTCCAAACTCCAGAACTTCCAGGCCACCCATGAATTATCAAATACACTATTTAGTTATTATTAATACTGATTAGGTCGAAACATTTTAAAGCCACAGCTCCCTCTGCTTTTATTTCCCAACCACCTACTAGTCTTTCTTAGAAATAACAAATGTCATTAATTTCTTGAGGGTCCTTCTGCAGATAGTAAGTGTAGACCTCTGCTGAGGGGGTCTAAACACGTATCTTGCTTTCCCTCTGTTTTACACAAACATAACTACCCTGAACCTTTTCAGGACTCTTGGAGGTAGCTGCACACCAGTACATAGTTTCCTAATATTCACTGTATGGACTAGGACATGGGACCTGTTCTATATGGATACTAAAGGCTGGCTCGATGCTGCATATTGGGTTATAACAGTGATGGAGACACTGCCCTCGTGGCACTTAAAGTAAGGGGGTTTAGAGCTAAGAACGGAGACAAGGACCCTTGCAGTATAAGTTTAGAAACGGGAGAACTGTGCTGTAAAATTGAAAGCCAGTGTGTGCCAGGGAGGCTTCTGAAGGCAGTGACATCCATCATCAGGCTGAATGGACATTAGCCAGATGGGGGTAGAGAGAATTTTCAGCTGTGCAAGAGCAGAGGGAAGTCAGCTGAGGCCCTCGGTGCTTCCCTCTGGGAGTGGGGTGGGGAACCAGGCCAGTGAGGTCAGAGGGGCCCCCATGGACTTGCCTTGTCAGCCAAGGAGGGATGGAGGAGCTGAAAAGCGAGGACTTTAGACTTAATCCTACAGTGGGGAGCTTCGGATGGATTCAAGCGTGACTGACATGATCGGGCTTGTGGTTTGGAGAGATTCTGGTGGTGCTGTGTGGAAGGAAGATGGATGGCACCGGGGCTGCAGGAGCAGCAGGGAGGCCAGCTGGGTACTCCATCCTCCAGGCCCGAGGACTCCCACGCTCACTGGCTCAGCAGTCTGCCCCTGCCGCTCTGGATTCAGCATAATCACAGGCTTTCCCTTACCTGCAAAGTGCAGGGCTGGGGGAGCTCCCACCTTCCCCCAGGACTTCAGCCTTCTGCTAAATAAACTGACTTCTGGGTTCACCCTTCCCAGTCCCCTCTCCAGACCTACCTTTTCCTTCCTGGGGGCTTTAATACAAATGGTGTCTTCTTGATCACCAAACAATGCTGGTCCTCATCCCTTTTCAAATGTGTCAGTGCTTGGTACCTGGTAGTCATTCAGTTAGCTCCCCTCGCCTTCTCCTTTCCCCAAAAGTCCCTGTTCTCCCGGGGGACACTCAGTTTCTCCCGGATAGTTAGTCAGCCATTTCTTATGGTTCTGGTTTTGTCGGGCTTTCTCTGGTTCCCCCATTGATGCCTGGGCCCTAGTCCAGTTTAGTACCACCTCTTTTGATAGGGTTCAGGTTCCAAGTCTGGGGGCACTCCCTCACCCCTACAGACCCCCCAGTCCTGTTGGACCCCCCTTTTCAGAAAACCCCCAAGGAGGGAATTCCCACATTCTCCTCCCATTTATTCCTTCCACTCCTTTGCTTCATACCCTGGATGGCTGCCCTCTCCAACTGCCTCTTTAGACTCTGCTCTCTGGCTTCTAGTTGGAGACAGCCAGTGGGAAGCAGTAGCAGCAGATCTGAGAGCAAGAGGGGAAAAAGATCAGGGGGTTCAGCCCATCCCTCCCTTTGTGTCATCTACAGTTTGGGCTAGAGGTTTCTCCAAGAGGCTAGTATAC
>NW_004567102.1:5164517-5192486 GCF_000260355.1 Condylura cristata | reverse complement strand
CTGCAGCTGCAGCTCTTGCCAGCTCTCTCCTTTCCCCCTGTCCCTCCTGTTTCTTGCCTGCTAGGATACTAGCCCTGAGTGCTTCATCATCTCATCTTAGTTTCCTCAGAGCTGCCCACACTTCTGTAAATAGTTCCCTTTAACTGATATCGCATCAGTTAAATCTTTGGTCAAAGGAGCACAATGCCAGGCACGTGGTAGAGCCTTGTAACCTTAGGTGCTTTCTTCTGGAAGGGGCTTCCTTTCCACACTGGCTTCCACCTGTCCTGTGGGGAACACTATCTCTAAGACAAGGGTCTGGGACCAGAAGGCAGAGGGAGGTAGGGGCTGGGGAGGGGGTGCTCCTCATGACTAATCCTCTCCCCAATCTTGTATGTGACTCCATTAACCTAGTAATGTCTCCAATGTTTCTGCTTTTAGATGAGTCTTTGGTTGGCAAATGTGTGTGTATGTAGTGGGTGGGGGATCAGCTCCTCACGGGAGGACCTGAAGAAGTCCCTCCCCAGGCCTGTGCTGTCTGCCATTAGCACAGCCTGGCCAGGCACTGCTCTCACTCCATTAGCCCTCAGGAATAAAAAGAACGATTTCTTAAGTCAAGAATAATTATTTCAACCAGCTTTCCTCCTCAGCTCGCTGCTGTGCTGGCTGGGGCCATGCGTGCTGGCTGACAAATTAATTTCTATTATTTATACTGGGCTGGAAAGGAACCACACAGCTGGGGGGTGGGAGGAGGCAGGTAGGTGCTGGGGGAAAAGGTGGGAGATGGCGATGGTGATGCAGAGAGGAGGGCAGGGGAGTGGAGAGAGAGAATGAGAATCAGAAGAACAAAAAACAGAAGAGAAAAAAGTGGGGTTGCTGGGTGGAAAGATGAAGGAGCCAGAGGGAGGCCAGAGTGCGGTGGGCTTTAGGCTTGGGAAGGTTCTGGAGGTGTGGACATTGGCTCTGCTCCCTTTACTTGTGGGGGTGCTAAGTTGGGGCACTCAGGCAAGCAGGAGCCCGGCCCTCCAGGAAACCTGCAAGGGGCCAGGCCCTTGAGCCTCCCCATCTGGGCCTGGGCAGGCTGTCATCTAACGCTGGGTGAGTGCCCTTCACAAAGTTGTCTCCAGCCCAGCCTCCTACCAGCCTAGTGCCTCCTGCCACCCAAATACTAAGAAGTGTTCCCCCAAAACAGAACCCCAGGGGCTTTGGAGAAACTGTACCCTGACCCCTTTCTTTCTTGCTGCCCCTCTTTCCTTCCTATTCTTCCTTCTCCCTTTCCTTTTCTTCCTCCCTTCTTCTGTCCTCTTCCCCAACCCCTCCAGGGGTGGAAGAGGGTGTTAGTTTAGCAAACACCTTCTCCTTGGGAGAGGGGTTGGGGGACACAGGACACCTTCTCCCCTGTGCAAAGTCTCTGGCCCCACCTCGCCCCTCCAAAGCAAGGAAGAGTGATCAGAGACGGTCTCCCCGCCCCCACTCCCTGCCAGGATGCCAAGACAGAATTGATTCGGCTACTTTAATCTTGGCCCTGCATCTTCTAACATATAGATTATGCATTTATTTATTTCCTTATTTATTCTTTCTTTTTCGTGAAGGAAATTCTTAAGGGTGCGGCTTGGTGGGTTTTTGCATAGATATATGCAAAACTTCCTGACACTAATCACTCGGGTTAAGATAGAAAACATTCCCCAAACTCCAGAAGCCCACTTTATAGCACAGTCCCTGTCTGTGCCCACCCAACCCCAAGGTGTTCTGAACTTGTCACCATGGATTAGTTTTATTTCATGGATTTGTTTCATATAAATAGAATGATACAGTATATATACCCTTTTGTGATAGTTTCTTTTGTTCAACATTACATCTATGGGATCCATTTATGTTGCTGTTAGTTGCAGTAACTCACCATTTTTCGTTGCTATAGAGTACTCCATTGTATGACTATACTGCAGTTCATTCAACTATTAAGCATTTGACAGCCGTCTGAGCTGTTTCCAGTTGGGAGGCGTTATTATAAATCAAGCGCCCTTAGGATTCTTGCATCTGCTGTGTTGTGCATATTAAGAGCAATGTAACCTTCAGTGAGATACTTAGCCTTTTTGAGGCCCAATTGCCTCATCTCTAGCATGAGAGAGAAGGGAGATAGTAACTATCCTGTTCAGTAGACATGAGGATTAAATGAGAGAGTATAAGCGAAGTGTCCAACTCAGTACCTGGCACACAGTTGATATTTAATAAATGCCATTTCTGGGCCCTCCCTAGTGGTGCAACGGGTTAAAGCACAGCACTGTGAAACTCTGTACCCACTGCAGCACGATTTCTATCCCTGGCCAGGGAGGTGACCCACATGGCACAGCAGACTGCTCTCTCTCTCTCCTGCAGCTCCCGTCAGCAGTGTATTTCAGTGGATCTGCCTGTTCTGCTCTCCACTCTGTCTCTGGTGAATCCTCTTATCCCGCCCCTGCCCCGTACCTCTGGTCTATACCCCAGGTCTTGTGTGTATAAATAAATAAATCTTTAAAATAATGCCATTTCCTCTTACCAGCAATCAGTTGGGAGCTGGTTTCCAGAGGTTGCAGCATGTAATTTCTAGCCTGGGATCCTGAAGTCAGAAAGCCACCTCAATAGCCACCACCTCATTCAGTGATCATAAAGGCACTGAGGGCCATTGATTGAGCTCTCACACAGCTCTAGGCTTTGGCTGTTCCCAGAGACCCAGTTCTCCATGGCCTTTCAGCCTTTCTACAGCATCAAAGTAATTCCCATTTTACACACTGTTGGGAGTGACCAAATGCGGAGATTTACTGAGGGACTGGATAAGGGCAGTAATAAATCAGGCCTTGCATCCAAAGGTGATAAGGCGGTAACAAACCGGGCTTTGCATCCCATTAACAGGGACCCTGCATCCGAGATGGGACTAGCTGAAGGTGATAACAAACTGGGCCCCACATCCAAGTTTGATAACGAACTGGGCCTTACATCAAAGGACACAACGATGAGTCACCCTTTTGGAATGTGAACCTAGGATCTATATAAGAGACCCTTCCCCCCATAGGGTTGGTGGTAGCTGCGGACCCCACTCTAGGGGCTCTGTCTCAGCTGCTATCCGGAGCAATAAACTCTGCTTGCTCAGCCTTTCTGCCTCCCGCCTTCCTTTCTTGTGGCCGGTCACAGAAGTTGGGGCAAAACACACACGGGGAGTCTCAAAATAATTTAAAAGACCTCTTCCAAGTCACTCATCCATTGGTCCTGAAAGTAAGGACAAGTTTCGTTCACTTCTGTGCCTGCTGATCCTGTTTGGGGCATAGCTGGAAAGTGAGGTCCCCCTGTGCCTGGAGCTCACGTGGTTTCACCCCTAGAGAGTCCTCTCTTAAGTTCAACTGTGGCGCACCAAGCAATGGAGGTGTTACAGCCAGTTTTGTGAGTGGGTGGGGTCACCTTATTTGCTCTCTGCCAGCATGTAGGAGAACATGTGTCCTGGACTGACAGGAGACTCCCAGGGGTTGTCACATCTGGCCTCTGACCTGGGGATGGGTCCTAACCTGATCAGTGGCCTGCCTGCCCTCCAAAGGTCCGGGGTGTGGGGGGGGAGGGGAGTATTCTGCTTTTCCTAATATGGGGGAAGCAGGCTGGGGAACCTGCCAGCTGTCTGGCAAGCTGCATGTCCTCTCTGGATCTTACTTTTCTGGTCAAGGATTGATCTTTTCCAGCTGCAATGGGTATTTGGAAGAGATGCAGGTCAGCTTCACTCCACTTCAGAGAATGTGGTTGGTGAAAGGGTGAGGCAGCGGGCAGCATCGGAGGCTGCAGTTCCCCTCAGGGTCTCTGGCCTTATCAGCCCCATGAAACTCTTTCCTCTCCCGCAGACTTTTGGAGGAGGGGCTGCTAATTGCGAGGTGGAGGACCACTAATGAGCTGGCTGAGGACCTGGGAGACAGCTCTGAAAGCACTAAAGGGCTTCCCTGAGTTTTCTTAAAAGCCCTGTGGCACTGAAGCCTCCATTAGCAGGAAGATTAATCACCAGACAGGTCTCAGCCACTCCCTCACAAGGTGTCCCCACTGCTTCTCAAACCCCACCCCAACTGTTCCTGTTGCCCCCCAGCTGTGCCCTTGGGCCCTAGAGATGCCTCCACTCTTGACCTGCCCAATCTGCTCTCAGATGAGTGAGGAGGACAGGGTGATGGAAGTCTGTGGGGCTGGGCTTGGGGGACAGAGGGATGGGGGGAATCAGGGACTGGAGGCTCTCAGGAGCTATTACAGAGGTTTTGACAGACTCTCAGGAGAATGCAAATGATATGCAAAATATGCAAACCATTAGTGATTAGTTGTGGGTCAACAACTTGGGTCATTTGAGTAATGAGTTGACAGTTCTGTGCTCCCAGTCTCTGATTGGGCCCAGGGAAGAGTCATACACTGTGGCCTTGATGGGTCCATACCAGGAACTCTGACCCCTCAGCTTACCAGTTTCCTGGGCACCCTTCCAGGCCACCCCCATCAGGCAGTGATGGGCTCAGGCAACCAGAAGCTCAGAGAAAAACCCCATTCAGGGGCTGCAATCTGCCCCCACCTTCCTGGAGCTCTGGACAGCCCTTAGCCTGGAGGTGGCCGTGGTAGCCTCAGCTCCAGTCTGGCCTCCTACCCTCCTTTTAGTGCCATTCTCTCCTGTCCCCCCATTCCTGCCCTGCTCTTCTTCTCTAGACTCAGTCTGTGTGTCTGTCCCCTCTCTTTACCTAGTCTCTGGTTGTCTCTACCTAATGGCTCCTCACCCCTCCTGTTGGTTCTACCTGGTGACCTTGCCACAGTGTTCTTAATGGGAAATGCACCCACTTAGGTTGCCTTGTGACTCAGAGCTTCATTTGCACCTGCTTCTCATTTGATGCCTTCAGAGCACCCAGCCAGCCCTGGTAGGTGGAGGGTGGGGTGACAATGGAGGGAGGGGACATACATCATCTTCTGAACACTTCCTAGAGAAAACCTGAAACTGCCAGTCCTGCCAACCTCTGAAGGCAGGGCTGCAGGAACTGAGGCAGCGTTGTCCACCCCCTTGCTGGGACATTCTAGAATTCTGGAATTCTTTCCATGCTGGCAGGATCCCAGAGGGATCCTTTAAACCCTTAGATCTGCCCCCAGGACCTGTTGGAGAAAATTCTTCCTGGAGTCTTTGCCATGACAGGGCAAAGTTCCTGATGTCTGCCTGGCAGTGTCTGGGTAAAATGTCTACAGTAAAATGAATTGTATGGGAGAGGATGGGGCAGTCAGCAGTATGTCTTTGAGAAGCCCCTTCCTCAAGGCTGGAGGACTAGTGGGCCTGAGGAGGGACCTCTGCTTCTGGGTCATTCTCTGGAAGGTGAGAGAGAGCCAGAGAGTCTACGAGCCTATCCTCATCCCCAGGGGAGGGGCTGCAGGGGCTGGCAACACTGGGACCCACAGAGTGACCTTCTGTAAAGGTGGACATGGGTTCAAGGTCAGGGCTTGTTCAGACTGTGCTTCTCTCAGCTCCTACAAAGGCTCCATGGAGAGCTGTCTAGGAAGTTGGCTGCAGGATGGTATTGTTCACTTCTGCCAGAAAAAAGCCAGGAAGACACTGTTTTGATTTGGGGCTCTGAACAGTGATGAAAATTGGTCCTTCCTGCCTGGAGTTCCCTCATCTGCACAGTGGGGTTTCACCAGTGGTGAGTGGGGAGTCTCACTGGTGAGAAGTAGTGACTAAAGGTTCTGGAGTCTACACAAGGGTGAGGGCCCAGTGCACAGACTCCCAGGAGGTTTGCTTTGAAGGCTCATCTAGTTGTATAAGTTACCGTGTGTTTGTCAAACCTGTCCTTCTCCATCTACTCCCTGGATTTTGCACCCTAAGAACCCCTGCATGCACTCTAATGTTGGCCACACCCCTTTCCTGCTAAACTCTTCAATGGAGACCTCTATTTCTCAGTCTTTTTCTCCTTTCTCTCCCAATTCACCCCCCCCCCAACACACACACCCCAGCAGCGTCCTTTGTGACTTTGCAATGACAGCCTGGAATCAGACCTCCCACCTCCCAGGGGTCTTCTCCATTGTGTGCATAGCATTAGCTTTCCAGTAACCCTCCTCCCCCACCTAGCCTGCTGGAGCTCAGATACTGATGGCTGCCCCCCCCCCCCCCCCCCCGACCTTCAGGCAATAGGAGGATCCTCTTTCATCTCTCCTCTCTGGTCCTCACCCCACTTACCTCCAACCTCAGTCCTCTCTGCTTGCTGTCTTTAAGGCTTGCTATTACTGAAGCCCCCTAGGGAGGATCAAGTGTGCAGGAGCTGGGGCCTGGCTCCTCCCTGGATTGAATAGGGAAAGAATTGAACAGGGGAGAAGTCTACAGCAGCTTCTCCTCCCTCCTTAGACTTGACAACTTGAGCCTGCATCTTCAAACCGAAGCAGCGAAATGCTTAGCTAGGACAGGGTAGAACTTGACGCGATTTAGGGCAGTCTACAGCCCAGGATGTTTTGCTGGCTACTCGAAGGCTGGCAGGGTGGGTCAAGAAGAAAAAATAGATAAGGCCTGGGTCAGGATGTCTTAATAAGACCAGACATACCATTTAAGGGGCACCAAATGGGCTACTCAGTAATCAGGAGAAATACTATTTTCATATAATATTAAAAAAAATTTAAGGGGCCCTCCCTGGTGGCACAACATTAAAGCACAGCGCTATGAAGCTATCCACAGCCACTGCAGCACGAGTTCCATCCCCTGCCAGGAAGGTGATCCACATGGCGCAGCAGATCTCTCTTGTCTCGCCCACTGCTCCCCTCAGCAGTGTATTTCTGTCAATCTGCCTGTCCTGCTTCCCACTCTGTCTCTGGTGAATCCCCTCACCCCTTGCACCTCTGGCCTATACCCCAGTTCTTGTATGCATAAATCAATAAATTTTAAATCTTAAAAATTTTAAGATTAATGTGAAACCAAGTCTATGATTGTGGTAAGCAGAGTAATGTCTCCCCTTCTCCTTCCACCCCAAGAAAAAGAGGTCTGTGCCCTAATACTCAGAACCTGTGACTAGGTTAAGTTCTATGACAATGGGGAATTAGGAATTGCAATAGGATTGTAATTGTTAATTAGTTGACCTTAGATAGGGTGATTAGCTTGGATTGTCTAGCAGGGAAAACTACTCACAAAAGTCCTTAACAATGTAAGGGAAAGGCTGAAGAGCCAGAATCAGGGAAACAGATGAAATGACAGGAGAGGAATTAATGGGATGGGATGAGATGAATTCTGCTAACTTTGAAAATGGAAAGGGGCTAAAAACCCACTTATGCAGGCAGACTAAAATCAGGAAAAGAGAAAAAACGAACAGGCTCTTCTCCTTGAGCCTCCAGAGAGAAAAGAAATCCCACCAGCATTTTGATTTTTAGCTCAGTGAGACCTATGTCAGATTCCATTCTAAGAAATGTAAGTTTAAGCCACAAACTTTGGATAACATGATGATATAGCAGTAGTAGGCAACTGATACAATGGTGAATCAAAGATGGACATTTTAAATAGACAAGTGTCAGGAAACTCCAAGTGCCTTGAAGGGGCTACATAGATAAACATGTTTAGATCTTGCAGGTCTGAAAATGTTGTATTTTTCCTTTCCCTTTCTTGAAAGTTTTGCTGAGTATGCAGTTCTAGATAGAAAACATCTCCCTCTAAATTTAGAATGCACTGGTTTGATTGTCTTCTGGCTTCTACTGGTATAGCTGAAAAATCTGAGTCCATTCTGTTTTCTTTCTCTTTGCAATGGCTTTTTAAAGAACTAATTTTTTAGTTTCTTTTTTACCACAGGTGTTTTGAAATTTCATAATGATGTGATTCTATAAAGGTTTATTTCTATTCATTGTTATACATCATCTCATGTATGCCTTTTAGTACTGGGAATTTTTCTTGCACTATGTCTTTGCTTTTTTTCCCCCTTCAAGTGGTTTTCTTTCTCTGATATTCCTACTAGTTAAATCCTGGCCCTTTTCAACTGATCTCTGAATTTTCTTTTTTTCCCTCTCTCTCATTTCCTCTCTTTGTCTTTTCTACTTTGTAGGAGATTTGCCCACTATTTTTCATCTCATACTGAACTTAGAAGTTATCTTTTTGAGTTATTTTTCATGTGTAAGATACTTGTTTTCTCAATATTTCCTTTTGAGGTAATTTATTTTTATTATGTCAATATAATGTGCTCTCATTTCTCTGGAACTGATTTTTGTATTTCTTTTTTATTTTTTAAAGTTTACATGGTTTCTGTTTCCTTATTTCTATTTTTGTGTTTGATCTTTGTGTTTTAGGTTAGAGGACTTTTTTTTTTTTTTTAAGATTTATTTATTTATGCACACAGAACTGGGATACAGGCCAGAGGTGTAGGGGTGGTGAAGGAATTCACCAGAGACAGAGTAAGGAGTAGAATAGGCAGATCATCAAAGTACACTGCTGAGGGGAGCAGCGGACAGGTCAGGAGAGGTCTGCTGTGCCAAGTGGGTCACCTTTGGGGCGGGGGGCGGGGGGATCAAACTGGCTCTGAAGTGGCGGTGGCTCGCTTGCAGTGCAGCATTCTAACCCGTTGTGCCACAGGCGAGGGCCAGGTTAGAGGATTTTTGTGCACATGTGGTAATCTCCAATGTCTGCTCACATTTAAATATGTGTTACTAGGGTATCATTTAATAGTTCTATGAAAAGCTGTCAACTAGCAGCCCTCATGTGAGCTGGGGAACCTAGCTGCTTCATTAGTAGCTGTCTAGTGTCAGCACAGATAGAATTTTCTCTCGAGTCAGTTTCTTTTTCTAGGGAGCAATTCTCCTATCTCTCAGCTGGGGGTAACATTCAGTATGCTGAGGCTTGAGAAGGGGATTGAGCTGGAGTCCTATGTGAAAAATACTGGAACTAGGCTGGAGAAGTAGAACAAAATCAGTGTGAAAAATTGGGATGAGAAAGGAATGACCTAAAGATTATCTACTTTGGGTTGCTTGAATTTTTGATTCCTTGGTTATATAACTAACTGTCTCCTATTGTTCCCTTCTACCTCATTTTTTTCCCCATTTGGCTAATTCACACAATCATCTCTGCTCAAAGGAGTGAGATTGGCATGGTGAGCTAAAGCATAGGTCTCAACAGGAGGAAACTGGAAGCTTTTCTATTTTCACTTTTATCTATAGTGTTGCATGTAATCTTACTGACACTGAACTGTGTTGCTCAGATGCATCTGGTCCTTTCTGTTGTAACTATCTGGCCCGCTGGCCTGCCTGCAACACTGAAAGGGAAGCTCATGGTACTAAGAGACAATGGTTTGGGAGTCCTGTTTTTTGGAATTGGCATTTCCAAACATCGTATTCTTGGTTCCTCAGTAATCCCCACGCCCATCTACCTCTAATATTGGAGGGTATATCGATCTTTAAGCTATGAAAGAGATGAAGCAGAGGGCTCCAGGAGGAGCTAGAGAGGCAGAAATGGTTGAAGATAAGGCCTTCGTTCATTATTCTGCGGCAGGGCTTTAAAGGGGCTCTTCAGTAAGTGCTCAGGACTAGAGAGGGAGCAGAAGCTGACTACAGTTGTCTGGTGAGGGCTAACTGAACATTGTTGACCTCTTCCTCCCCTCTAAAGCCCCAGAGGCCTCACTGTAAGTGGGAGGAATTGGATTGGGTTGATTTTATGGTGGCTACTATCATCCTCTGTCTTCCCAGGAAGCTGGGACCTAGGGAAATAGGAACCTACCGTTCAGGCAGCAAGCACTCACCAGTGAGTCCATCCTGAGGAGTCACGTCCTCATTCCCCACCAGACCTGGTGCCTCATGGTATAGATCCAGGGGATGAAGCAGAGGGGGGAAACAGAGTCTGACAGCCCTAAGGCTCTGCGGTCTCTTCTCCGCTCCCCCCTCTCCTTCCCTCTGTCATCTCCCAGGAAGCAGTAGACACAATCAACAACTATTATTATTTATTTTTAAATAAAAAGGCACTTTAGGGTTTTAGTGAAGGAGGCCTATTAAGATACAAAATAAATCTAGGAGAATAGCCAGAGTGCAGGTTCCCTGTGTGAAGACAGCACCTCACTGGCATAGGGCTGCCCCAGCCGCAGGTGTCTCCCAGAGTCTTGGGCTGCACAATTCCCTCTTGCCGAGATTAAAGTGCAACCTTGGGTTGAAGGAAACTTAATCCATTCTGGCATTAAGTGGGTTACAGGGCAGGGCTAGGGTGGGATAGGAGGAGAGAAAAATAAGTAGAGAGGAAGTAGCAGAATGAAGGGAGGCGTAGAGGAAAAGAATGGGGTATACTCTGCCCAACACTTTACATGGTGCTCAATCCCATCTCCAAGCGCAGGAAGGAATGACTATTGTTACCCCCCCCCCCCATTTTACAGATAGAGAAAAATGAGGTTTGAGAAATTAATGACATGACCAAGGATCTCCATTTAGTAGAGGAGAAGACAAAAGGGACACACACACCCACCCACACACACACACACACACACACACACACACACAAGCATTGTCCCTGTCCACATACCCAGAGTATTCTTGAGTTCAGAAGCCAGGAATTTCTAGCTGCACTTACTTCCCAGTGGCCAGGAGCCAGTCCTATTCTTGAGGGTCTCATGGTGAAGGGCCTTTATTTGGACTCCAGCACCAGTACACAGAACCCACTGGAATGTGGGGGTCAGGGAGGGGCCCTTCTCCAGTCCACTCAACTGACTGTTGGGAGCTCTGTTAGCCTTTAGGCAGGATCACCCAGATTTGGACAAACATGAGAACAGAAAAGGACGTGGGCCTGGCGGGCTCTATCTACAGTAGAGGGATTCAGGAACCAGAGTGGAGATGGGGTTGTGTTACAGTGTGGGCTGCCCTTCCTTCTTCTCACTTGTGCTGGTGCTGACCTGTCACTCATTCATTCGCTCGACAAATGTTTATTCAGCACCTGCCGTGCAGCTGGTGGGGGCTAAATGCTTCAGTTAGGGAGCAATAAGAATGAGGATAATGCTGTATTTCATCTTTCTAAGAAGTATATTTTCCACACGATTTTAACATTTCTGAAATCAGGATGTGTCTTCCAAGCAGTGAGTGTTACAGTTATTTTCAGCAGTGTTTTATTTTTCTTGGAGGTACATAAAGTCACGGTGCATCCAAAGCATGACAGCTTAGACTTGATGACATTTGGTTATAGCTGCACTTACAGTTCTTCCTACAATACCAGTCACTGGCCTGACTGTTCCATACATCTTGCCATATCATGTCTTCCCAACTATGTGAAGATGGAATTATTACTGTTCCCACTTTAGAGATGGGAAAACTGAGCAGGGAATGCTCAGCTTCACACACACACCCCCATCCCCATGCTACTCCCTTCAAGGCGTGGGCTGTCCCATGGCCTGCCTTGTAAACTCCAATGCTAGGTTTGTAACTGCAGTAGAACTGTGTGTGGGGCAATGCAGAGGGAGGAATTCATCTCGGAAGTGCCCCACCCTGAGCTGGCACTAGGGTCCTCCCCTTCAGCATAAAAGTCCTCCTTCTTCACACAGGCACTGTGTGGTGTACAGTGATTAGCCACGGAAGTAGCTGTCAACCTCTTTTCCAGACAGATATGAGTGAGGTTCAGGCTACAGGGAGTGGGGGATGGGAAGGACAGTGGGGGCAGGGGAGGGGAGCTACAGAGAAATTCAGAGCTGGAAGTGGGGTGCTTTTCCTGGAGTAGACACATGGACATTTCTTGGTTTTTGCATCTCTCCTTTCCAGGTTTGTCTCTGGCTAGGAGGAGACATGCCGATGGGGAAAGTTTGCAGTAGGGAGGAATAGAGAGAGGGAGAGAAGTTACCAGAAACGTTGCCCACCCTCCTTTACCAGCTATGTTCTAAAAACATGACAAAAGCCAGCTTGTGGAGAGAGAGCCGAAGGTGGTGGCCCCTCCCCACCAAGCCTCAGGCAAAACTCTGGCTCTCTAGACCTCAGTTTCTCTGTCTGGGTAGTAGAATGAATTCTTCCCAAGGAGACTCTGCATGGGGAAGGGTGATGTCTAAGACATTCAGATTCTCCAGACCTTTGTTCCCTAGTCTTGCCCTTTCCCCAGCTGGCTCTGCCAAGTGCTGGGAAATGAAGACCTCACCTGCCAAGAGGAAGTGGGAGGGGAGATGAGGGCCCTGCCAGCTGCCTGGAGCTGTCAGGCTGGCAGTAATTAATTAATCAATCCAGTCCATCCGGAGGCCTTAGGCTGTGTGTTCTGGATAGAACTGCAGCAGCTCCAGCCAGGTTAGGGTCTGGGACACTCTGCCAACCCTGGCCTGGTAGAGCTGGGGTCTTGCGGCCTGCTGGGATGGGCTGCTGGGAGGCTCATTTTCCCAAGCCTGATGTGGCTCATACTTGTTTGCTTGTTCAACACACTCTCTTAAGTGCCTGCTCTGTGTCATGGGTCAGGCCTGAGATAGGCAGAGCCTGAGACAGGGATCAGATGCACTTGGTTCATTAGGGAATGCCTGCTTTTCAGGGGGCCTGGGTCAGAAGCTTATTCTGCTCCAGCTGCTATGACAACACCAGAAGCCTGGGTGGTTTAGACAGGAGCCATTTATTTCTCACAGTTCTGGAAACCTGGAAGAACAAGACCAAAGTGCGATTTCTGATGGGGACTCTCCTCCTGGCTTGCAGGCGTCCATGTTCTAGTTCACATGGCCTTTCTTCAGAGTCCACAGGGAAGAGAAATCTGTCTGTCTCTTCTTGTAAGTATCAATTCCATTCTGAGAGTCCCAACCTCAAGACAGAATCCAAAATTAATTACCACCCAAAGACTCACCCTCTAAACACCATAACTTTGGGGACTAGAGCTTCAATGTATGCATTATTTATCCAGTCAACAACAGAAGCTGAGCAAGGAAGTAAGTGGTCTTAGCTAATGTATGGCACAGGAATCTGTGGGGAAGGATCACATGTAATATCCACGGTGAGCCTGGAAGAAACTCAAGACATGGTGGTTGACTCTGAATGCCCTCTCCTTAGTATGGTGCCATGGTGGAGTGAGCATTGTACAGGGTGTAATAGGGGACAGATTCAAGGCTACGGAGGACTCATCTGCCACATGAGTCCTCATCTGCCACATAAACTACAAAGGTCTCCCCTTTGAGAGGAGGACTGGCCCCTTTCACTCTCCTCATCAGTTGGCCATTGGCTATAGCTCAAGGAAGTGGGTAATCTCAAGAACAAGGTAAGTTGATACTCCAATTACAGGGTGACTGGTCAAAATCTGAGCAACAGCAGACCATTAACAGTCAAAATCCAGATGGTGTATCTGCCTGGGTACAGGGTTGCTGGGCAAGAAATTAGCAGGTTTGACTATGTCCGTGGTTAAAAGTGTGGTTTCTAGACCAACAGTATCAGCATTATCTGGGAAACAGAAATATTCCATTCCATTCTAGTGCATCCCATCTAGGGTCCATCCCAGAGACCCTAAATCAGGCATTCTGGGTTTAGGACCCAGTCAGCATTTTCTACCAGTCCTCCCAGTGATTCTGATCCCCGCTTACTTTGGAGAACACTGAACACAGGGTATGCAGGGAGCAACACTGTCAGGGTTCCATTCCTCACAGGACTTGGAGTTCAGTGAGGCCTGAATCGCAGGATGCCAGTGGTCCTGGGTTTGCTTTTGTGAACCCAGATCTATGGCTGGTAGTTGAGCTGGTTCCTGGCAGATGGTGATACTCCCCAACATTCCCCTAGACCATTCCTCAAAGTCCTCCGTAGCCTTGAATCTGTCCCCTATTACACCCTGTACAGTGCTCACTCCACCATGGCACCATACTAAGGAGAGGGCATTCAGAGTCAACCACCATGTCTTGAGTTTCTTCCAGGCTCACTGTGGATATTACATGTGATCCTTCCCCACAGATTCCTGTGCCATACATGATTTGCTTCCCTGTCTAATAGTTGGGAAACATGGCTTAGAATAACTTGTCTAAACTGATGCTATTCATATCAGGATGAAAACTTGGGCCTTTCAAGGTCAAGTTCAATGCCTCTGCCTACTTTGGCAGAAGTAGGAAGAGTGGTTATTTTGGGATTCCTTTGGGTGGGGTAGTAGTGGGATGGAGAACACAGGGGCCTTCTGTGGTGCTGGAAGGGTGATATCTTGATTTGCATGGTGGTAACACCCACTTATGTATAGGTAAGAAGTCACTGAGCTTTACATCTAAAATTTGCATATTGTATATCAATTATATCTCATTTAAAAAAATGCAAAAACAAAAGCCTAAGTAGTCACAAAGAGAAAAATACTCTGTGAGTTCACTTAAATGAATTGTCAGAAATAGTCAAAGTTTGGAAACAGTTAAGAAGGTTAATAGGGGAAAGTAGGGAGTTGTTGGTTAATGGGTTCATGGGGAGAAATAGGGCAGTCTTGGGTAAACGGGTATTTCAATTTTGCAAGATGAAAAAAGTTCTGAAGATTCGTTGTACAGTAATGTGAATACTACTGAATTGTGTACCTGAAGTGGTTAAGATGGTAAATGTTATATTATGTGCATTTTACTGCCATCAAGATTTTGCTGGGAGATATTGCAGAGTCAAGAGATACCAGGGGATAAGATTGCTCTTTAGTAATACTGGCTGGAGATTAGTGTCCTGAATGAACTTTGGAATCTTGCAGTCAGAGAAGGCAAGCCTTCCCATTTGACCCTTGAACTCTTTCCTTAAGCCACCCTGCTGCAGTTTCCGGTCTGTGACTAAAGACCTTCTAACGACAGGGTGCTTATTCCCTCTACGGTGAAGGTAAAAATGGTAGGAAATGTTGGCTATTGAGAAGATGCAAACCCGCACAAAGGAGAACACTGCCCTTCTCTGTGAGGTGTTGTTAGAAACTCTGGACTTGTATGAAGTCCCGGCCCTAATGCTTTGGCCCCTGCTGCAGGCCTCAGGGCCTTGGAGGATGAGCAACACACTGCACACGACCGCCCTGCTGGCTTTTGTTCTGTTTTTGGCTCCAGACATTTGACATTTGAGTTCTTCTCCACGTTCCACATACTTCTGGTGCCTGGCACAGAGGGCACACTTATGGGGAGATGTGACCTCTGACTCTGTCCCTTTGTGCCCGATGCTGAGTGAGTCAACACATTGGATGGTTGGAATAGTCTTGAATTCCCTACACCAGGGTGGTCGATTTAACACACTGTAATGTGGAAGTGACAGTGAGTCAAATAAACATATCCACTGAATCCAACCCAAAGGGGTCACTGACTCAGTTTCCCCTGAACCAGATTCCCTTAATGCCCATGGAGCGCCTGTGCCACCCCACATGGCACAGTGTAATGAAGGGGAAGTCAGAGTGGGGAGACACAGGGGTTGTAACAGGCCGAATTTAAAATATCTACGTTCACAAATTTTATAAAACCATATGACCAGGTGACATTTTGGCTAATGCTTGACCGAGGACTTTGGAAGGGGTCTGTGTAATGAGGTGCCCTGACGAGGAAGCTCATCAGCTACATGGTGACTCCATCTATGTCCGTGGACTGTGAGCCCCCAGACTATGAGCCTCCTGCCAGAACAGGAGGTCCAGGTCTGCCACCCCGCTGACACCCTCACACAGCCTAGGCACAGGTGTCCCTACCAGGCTCTACCCCATCCAACGATTTCCAAAGTGCTTGCTCCTTCCCAGGCCCTGAAGTAGACCCAGAGGATACAGAGATGAAGCTGGGGGTCCCAGGCCTTGGAAAGCTTGCACCCTCCCTCCACCCCCTCACCTACAGCAGCAGCTATAAAGTTAAGACTCCCACCCCATTCTAGTCTCATGAAGTTAGCCTTTAGCGTTGGCCAAAGGCCTTCCACTGATCCTTGACTCAATTTTGTCTTATTAGGTTTGCTCCACTTGGCCATTCTGCCAAGATCATTTTGGATCTTGCTTCTAACTTGCCCTGTTCTCTCTCTCCCTCCTGTCTTCCTGTCGTTTGTGAGTGTGATAAGTCTGCCTGTTACAGCTTTATTGCAGTCCAGATAACAGTGTTTGACTGCCCTGGATGAGGACAGGGCCTGGAGGCATTAGAGATTTCCCTGCAGGTGGACACAGTTTTCTTAATCAGCACCCTTGGGGGACAGTGTTTCAACCCCCCTAATCACATGGTCACCCAGCTGAATTTGTCCATCTTGTTCGCAAGCACTAGGATGCCTGTCATATTCCTCAGTGAAGTCCAGGCACACCACATCTGACACGGTTTTCTTTCCATCAATCTAGCAACCCTGTCAAGAAAAGAAGAGTGGATTTTGTCCTCCAGCCACTAATGTCACACTTTGAAAGAGAAAAAATGTTTTGCTGAAGCATGTGTTCAGAACAGGCCCCAATCCCAGTACAACTCAAAGGCTTTCACAGTGACACAGCTGCGTTCTGATCTAGGAATGGAACCACAAACCCCCAAGATTCCCTCATTTATCCTCCTTCCTGTTTCTCCCCCACCCACTACCAAGGGAAACCTGACTTCTGACCCATAGATTAGCTTCTCATTTTTGAACTTTATGTAAACGAAAATATACAGGATATACCCTTTCATATCTGATTTCATTTGTCTACATCGTATATAGGAATGATCTGCATTGTATGTCAATGTTTATAACATCCCACTCTGAATATGGTGTGGTTATTTATTCATTCTTCTGTTGATGATTCGAGTGGTTTCCAGTTGGACCAATTATGATAGTATGGCTGTGAACATTCTGGTATTTAAATTTTGGTGCACATATGTACTCATGTTTTGAGTCTCCTCCTAGGACTAGAATCTCTGGGTCATGATGTATGCATTTTGCAGATTTTGCCAGCCATTTTTGGAAAGTAGTTTTACCATTTTGTACTCCCACCAGAAGTATATGAACATCCTCACCAACATTTGGTATTGTCGATCTTTTAATTTTATCCCATCTGTGGGTGTGAAGTGGTATCTCATGGAATTTGCATTTCTCTGATGACTAATGACGTGGGGCACCTTTTCCTGTGCTTATTGGCCATTTGAATGGCTGCTTTTGTGAAGTGTCTGTTTAAATTGCTTGCTCATTTTTCTATTGGGATGTCTGCCTTTTTCTTATTGATTTGTAGTAGTCTCGTTTTAACATTCTGAATGTTCACTGACTCTGCTCCTAACCTCAGCCAATTATTTTTGCAAATGAGTGTATGTGATCTCTGGAGACAACAGGGAAGGACGTGCTTCTTCAGTGAGAAGCCACGTCACGGAGGTAGGGCAGATCCCGGCTGTCATGGTTTATCATTAGGCCGCCATGTTGCTCTTGAAAAGTGGTGAAGGTGTGTGGAAGATAACAGGACCCAGAAATTACCTTTTGAGGGGAATAGAGAAAAGGGTCAATCCTAATAGATGGTGGGGAACTGTGAGGCTCCTTGTCAGAAAACCTGAGCTCGGGCACAGGCCTCTTTATTTCTGGATGTGCAATCCTGTGTAAGTCACTTAATTAGTCTGAGCAGCAGGTCCCTCTTTGGGGAGATAAAAGAAACAACACCCATTTCACAGGGTTTCTGAGATTAGACAAGAAAGCAGTTTATCAAATATAATCTTCCACACAAATGTTCTGGAGTTGGGAGGACCCCATGTCTGGCTGAATATAATAACTGTTCAATAAATAAGCATGGCAGAGTGCCAGAGGTATGCTAAATTGGCAAACTGGTGCTAAAGAGACTCTGGTGTCAGATTACCTGGATTCAAATGCCAGTTCTACCACTTAGTTGAAATGTATCATTTGGCAGATGAGTTAGCATCTTTGTGTTTTAGATTCTTTATCTCTAAAAGGACGATAGGATAGTACTTAACCACATAGCTTCCATATATGAATTAAATGAGGTCATGTTATACAAAGACTGATCTCTGGTTCATAGAAGACTCACAAATGTTAACTCTTACTCAGCTTACATATGCCATCCTGCATTTTCATCCAAATGAAGCTGGTGTTATGTTAACTTTATTTTGCAGAAGAGGAAAGGTAAAGCAATTGTTTAGGTTATATGACATGTAACTACCAGAGCTGAGATTTGAACCCAGATTTCTGTGTGTATGTTGCAGTCTAATGCATGTAATTGGACTGCATCCAGCTCATATTTGTTCATTTATTTCCAAAAATATTAAGAAAGCTCTTGTTGAATGTCTCCCTGGATTTTGCCAGGGGGAGTGAAGGGGGGTGGGAGGGGGAAGAGAATAAGAGGGTCCTGAGCCCCTGGACACAGATGAGCTTTGTCCGCTGCATAAACATGCCTTGGTGTGTAGGTGCAAGGGTAAGCGGTGAGGTTGAGAAGTCTAGGAACTGAGCTGCAGGGCCTTCAGGGCTGGGGCCCCACAGGGCTGGGGGCCCCAGGCCAGGCAGCCCCCATGGCCCTGGACCTTTCTATAATGAGCCTGCCACATGGCTGGACAAAGACTTATGACTTCTGGTAGCTGAGCCACCTCCTCCCACTTGTCCTCCCTGGTTATTTATCATATTTGTCCCTCTGGAGAGGCAGGGCCATCACTTACACTGTCCAGAACAGGGAACACAATAAAGCCAGTTCTACAGGAGGTCTGGTGCCCCTTCCCCTTCACTGTGTTAGGAAGGGTGCCCAGGGGCTCCCCTGGGAGGGAGTAGGGCAGGGCGCCTGCAGCAATGGCAGCTTGAGTCCGGCTTCTCAAGGGGTGCCCAAGCAACTTCACCTGGATCACAGCAATGGACATCACTCACTCTGCTACAGCTAAACCACGCTAACAGGATCACTAGCACCCAACACCCATCGCTCCTGGCAACATCCCTCCCACACCCTGGGCATTGTTGCCGCCAGTAAGATTAATATTGTCATAGGTGACATCACCTTTGTGCTGCTCAGCCAGCGTCACTACACCACCAACGCCTCCATTATCTCCACGAGGAAGGTAATTACCAGCCTGGCTTCATTACCCACTTAAGCTTGGCTCGAAAAACAAGGTAATCAGAAACTTCAGGGCTGTTTCTGACTCCACTTCCAAATTCGGCCACCATAAGTGAACTCCAGGGCTCCTGGGAGAAGTAGTGTCCTTGTCTGCTTTCCCTCATTCATGGAGGCAAAATGGGGTCACAAGTGGAGCTTAGCTTTATATAGACTTGACCTTGGATTTACCCGTGACACTGACCAGATGAGAAATCCAGAGCCAGGCCCATGCTTCCCTGGGCCTTAGGAGCCTTCACTGTAAAGTGGAAATATAAGATTCATCTCACTAGATTTCTATAGGCATAACAGAATTAGTCTGGCATATAGTAGGCACTCATCCATGGAGCATATAGCGATTATCCTAATAATTATTCCAGGGTGAAACTGCTTTCCTAGACACTCAGTTCCCCCAAATAGCAGCCTCTTTATCTCTTCCCAGAGAATCTCCTGGACCTCTGTCCTGGTCTCCTAGCCCAGGACAGTAGCCGCTCTCTCCATCTCCTGCTGCCTGACCCAGTTTCTATGAAAACCCAAGTTTCTCACTGAGCAGAGACAGGCACATCTCCAGGTCTTGTCGTCCTATTAGGACAACATCAGTGTAAACATTAGTTATTCACAAACCCAATTACATTTTGATTGCTCTGACCCAAGTGAGATTGGGGTTACTCTCAATCCACATTTATTTTTTGGCACAAGCTTCCTAAGGTGAGGGGAGAGGAAAACAACTTCCCTTCTCCTCCCAGGCAGGAATTTTCTCCCAGTTTCCCTGCTTCTTCCTTCCCTGTTCCAGAACATGATGGTAACTGGCCATTTCACCACTAAATGGGGGTGTTGTGGGGGGCGCAGGAAGTCTAGGTTCAGAAACATTCCATTGCCTTTGGGGTTCAGTTAGTGGGAAAGGAGAACCTCCAGCAGGGAAGGTGATGAGAGAGGACAGAAAGGGGTGTCAGTATGTCTTTGCCCAGCCTGGGAGGCTGAGAGAAAATGTGCTGTATTTGGGGTGACCTCCTAACACCTTGGACTCTATGCACCCATATTCTAGGCTGTGCCTTTACTTAACATGCTCGAGCTTGAGCACTGGGTCCTCCCCTTCCCCCCAACTTGTGTCTCCTAATATCTTCCCCACCTCAGTAAATCCTTCTATTTGCTCAGGCCGCAAAGCGTGGAGAAATGCATAGTTCCTTTCGTTCACTCCAGCCCATTAGCAAAACCTGTTGGCTTCACTCTAAAATATGTTAGGATATGACTGTTTCTCACCCCTTTCCCTACCCCTGCTTAGTCCAAACCATTGAGGTCTCTTGCCCGACCTTGATAGTGCCCTCGCTGGGGCCCCCATCCATTAGAGTCTAGTCTCAACACAGCTCCCAGAGTGAACCTCTCAACTATGTGTCCGGTCCAGTCCTTTCATGGTTCAGAATGCTCTGAGGGGTCCTTGTTATACTCATAGTAACGGCAGGGTTCTCAGAATACCGCCGAGCCCTGCTGCTGACCAGGTCTTCTTCTGGCTTTGTCTGTAACTCTCCCCCTCATTCCTTCTGCTCCAGCCACAAAGGTGCCAAGGAGAGCCTGGCTCTAGCTTTGCACTTGCTATTCCCTGTGCTGGGGGAACCTTCCTCCCAGACATCCCCAGGCAGTTTCCTTCAGACCTCTGTTCAAATGTCATCTTTTCACTGAAGCTATCTCTGCGAGGTCCCAGCAGTGAACAGATGGCACATCCACATTCAAATCCTTCCAGAAGGGTTTATGAAGGTGTGGGCAGGGTATCTGGAAACCACGCACGTTGGCGCAGGAGCTCTAGGCGATGAACAGTGAGAGGCTGTGACCATCCTAAGGCTACATGGCAGACTGGGGAGTAGGATTGGAGGGAGATGGCTGTTACAAAATTTGAGAAGTAGAAAGGATTGAGTGGAGGGAGCAATGTCGGGGAGAGATGTGGTTGAGATCTTTGGTTGAGGGATACCAGCCCGAGTTCTCCCAGTAACAGAAGCCAGAGAACAGGACTGGGCTATGTAGTGGGCAAAAACAGCCTCCCCTGCACAGTCTGGTGGAGCAGGGTGGACAGTGGGTCTAGCTAGGCCAGGGGAGGGTGCTCAGGCCATCACGCATGACCACACCACCTAAACCTCACTCCTGTACGCTATCCTTTTCCTGCTTTTCTTTTTTAAAAAAGATTTATTTATTTATGCATATAGAAATGGGAGTACAGACAGAGGTGCAGGAGCGGCGAGAGGACTCACCAGAGACAGGGTGGGGAACAGAACGGGCAGATCGACAAAGTACACTGCTGAGGGGAGCAGCGTATGGGCTGGAGAGGTCTGCCACGCCATGTGGGTCAGCTCCGGGGCAGGGATCGAACTCAAAGCTGCCATAGCTTGGCTTAGTTTTGCAATGCAGCACTCCAGCCCACTGCACCGCCAGAGAGGGCCCTTGCTTCTTTTCTTTTAGAAATAATTTGTTTATATATATATATATTTATGTCATTGTTCATTTATATATTTCTATGTTTGCTTTCTTTTCTCAGGTGTAGTCCCCATAGATTCCCATCACCAATCCACCCGTGCACCATCACCACAGTCCCTTGTGTTCTTCTCTCCCGTTTTGATCCCTTCCTTTCTCCTGTGGAATGTCTCTGATTTATAGCTGTCTATTTTTGGTTAGTGTTGTGTTTTATTATTATTATTTTTTTCTTCATCCCTTGTATGGTTTCCCTATATTCCTCCTATAAGTGAAACCATCCAATATTTTTCTTTTTCCTTCTGTCTTATTTCAGTGAGCGTGATCCCTTCCAGCTCCATCCATGTTGCTGCAAAAGACATGTGTTTATCTGTTTTGATTGCTGGATAATATTCCATTGTGTATATATAACACATCATGGTTGATCCAGTCATCTATTTTTGGCCATGTTGTAGTGTTGCAATAAACATACAGGTGCACGTTCGTGCTTATTTTCTTTACTTGACTTGTTACCTTCTAATATATCATTCTTGTGTTTGGCCAGGGATAGAATTAGATTCATAGCAAACTTAATGTAGCATATACAGACATTGATTTATAAAGATATATACCTGGAATGTATATCATGTTATACTGCAGGGCAAGTTCAGTGAAAAAAAATTTTAAAGAAGTTAAAATACCATATAATTTTTGTTTTTCTTCAACCATTGGATTGTAAACTCCCCGAGGACAGGGATTTTGTCTGTTAAATCCTCAATGTCAGAACATTGCCTGGCACTTCATAGGTGCTTAGTAAATATGTGATGCAGAGGTGAGTGAATGGACAAAAGGTGTAGCAGTGGGAGGAGGGTCACGTGAGAGCTAATGGGGCCTGCGATCCCCCCCATTTTACCCTGGGAATTGCCATCTGTAATGGGGAAAGAATGCATTTGTTGTTCAAGTAATTGGTAGTAACTGATGGTAATTTCAAGTAATTAAATACTAATTAATTCAATGAGTCAGTAATGTATTTATTTATGGTATCTGTGTTTGTTCCCTTATAAATATTGGTATTACTTTTGTCGGGCAATTAAAACCACTAGGAAAGTCACCGAGGTCCCCGGATATTACAGAAACTTGGTCTGACTGGGGCCAAGAATGAGCATTAGAACCAAGGTTGGGGGAAATTTGAGGTTAAGCTCACCTGGAGGAGACTGAAACAGGGTAGGCTCTGGCAAGGGGTTTTGCGCTTGTTTGCTGTTGGAGTTAGGGGTTAAATGCTCAATTTAACTCCTTGGTGGCCTACGGGGTAAGTCTCAGCCCTATCACCATGAGGGTCTGAGTTCTATCCCTGGCCAGGGAGGTGACCCACATGGCACAGCAGACCTCTTCTGTCTCACCTGCTTGTGTACTTCAGTGATCTACCTGTTCTGCTCCCCACTCTGTCTCTGGCAAATTGGCAAATTCTCTTACCACCCCCCACCCCGCACTGCTGGCCTACACCCAGTTCTTGTATGCATAAATAAACTTTTTTTTTTTTTAAAGATACGCAATATCAAAATCTTTCCAACTTCCTGACTTGTTTTGTTTTTTTCCCCAACTCAGAAGTATTCCTTTTAGGTCATAATACGAGGTACAGTGGGACACTGTGTGTAGGCCATCCTTTCTTGCCCTGACTTCTTTTCTGAGAGAATAGCGGCCTCCTGAGGCCTTGGACTTTTGCCCTGAGCCCTGATCTCCTAGATGTATGACTCACTTATTCTGAGCTGAAAAGGGCATAGAGGAGGGGAAAAGAGGGTACAGCTGAACCCGTAGACCCTGGCAATGGGGCAGAGGGTCCTGCCAGAGGAGGACTCCAAGGTCTGAGAGGAGATGGGTGGGGTTGAACAGAGTTGGTGCAGAGTCTGAGCTTACAAACAGTAAATCCCAGGCTGGGGTGATCTCTGGATGACTCTGACCAGGCAGGTGTAAGTGTCCTTCTCCCACAGTTGGACAGGCATGGAAGACAGCCAGTCCCCGCACCCATGGAAGACACTGCTTTCTTTCCAGATCCCAACCCTCATTCTCCCAACACCTCAAACAAGCAGGATCAAAATGTAAACTTCCCCTATCCCACTATACTTTGCTTTTTAGATCCTCCATGGCCAGTTGGCAAGCTAAACTTATAGGTTAGGGGAAAATGACAAATGGGCATAGATAAAGCAGAGACGGGATTGGGAGCAGGGCAGGGTATCTCACAGGCTATGTAAGATCATTTCTCCTTTATAAGCCTTCCAAAATTGCCCAGACTTCCTCTGCAGTCTCTCCTCCACCCCCCCAAAAGGCAGCAGGGGTTATTAAAACAAACTCTGGAGTCAGATGGCATAGGGTCAGACTCTGGCAGGCTCTACTACTTCCTGTATTCATTTGACCTGTCGGACAAGTCACTTAATATCTCTGAGTCTCAGTTTTCTCGTCCATGAAATGGGGATAATAATAGTATCTATTCCATAGAGTCCTTATAATGTTTATACATGCTTCCTGCTCAGAAAGCATCTAACCCAGGTAGCCTGGCAGGCAGGACATGTTTAATCTGCCTGAGTTATTAGGATAACTAAGGTAGGTATCCAGCCACCCATGACTCACTTTTTGCATTCCAGTTTGGCCTCATTGCTAAACTCAAAATCGCATATCCTTGTTGCTCCTGACCAGCCCTGGGAATTCTCTTTCTGAGGGCTCAAAGCAAAGAGCCCCCTCCTTCCAGATCTAACGTGAACATCTTTGCAGACCTTTACTCATGGACCCCAAGTGTCAAAAAGAAATTCTTTCCTCTCTCCCTTATCTCCTCTGAAGTGCAGCCTCTGGGGTGGCCCCAGCTTCAGGGTGACCTCTGCCTTCAGGTTTCTTACTGGGTTCCTGTGACTAGCCATCATGCAGTCTTGATCTCTCAAGCCTCTGTCTCCCCGTGTCTGATCCTCTCTGTGTCTCTTGCCTTTCATTTCCCTCCCCTTCTCTCTTTGTTCTTTCTGTTTGTCTCCTTTAATTAGCCATACTTTGGAACTGAAGTGTTTTTATTATGTTTTATTTATTGAACGGCTGTACGTTTCCTGTTCTTAATTTAAAAGGCAGATCGATAAGATGCTTTATATTCTTTGCTTAAGACAAAACAAAGCTAAGTTAAGTTGTTCTTTGTTCATGTGGTTCTTCTTGCTTATTGCATTTCACCCTCCCCCAACCCCCTTTTGGTAGGAAGAAAAGGTTCCTCATCCCCATTCCCTTAATTGACAAGAACACCTAATTCACTCACTGGCTCATTCATTCAGTTAATTATTCACTAAGCAGCTATGGAGCCCCAGGTGTGTGCCAGGAGCTATGCAGGATGTGAGGGACATGTAGAAGACACAGGGCATCATTCCTGCCCTCAGGAGGCTCCTGTTTGGCTGGAGAAATGTATTTGAGTACCCGAATATCTCAGAAATGTTAGAGGTGCTGTGTCAATGTGTAACAGTGTTGGATATGGCATGAGGGAGGGAGCGGGGCAGGCTTCCTAGGTAGAGAACAATTTGGGCTGGGAATTAAAAAGTGAGTAGATATTTGATTTGGGTGCCTATAAGCAGATCCTAAGACAGGGATTCTTACATCCTAAGAATGTAAATGGTTCATTCTGGAGGGTCCCAGGATGCACTAGTAGGAGGGTAAGGCAGAGAGACAGGGAAGGGAGGGAATCAGTGAGTAGGTTGCCACTGGGCAACGGGGGCTCAGAGCCTCTGGGCACCTGGCGGAGACTATCCAGAACATGCCTCAAAGTTATTCCAACGGGGTGGTGAAAGAGCAGGAGTATTTATACCCCTCGGTTCCCATCCACCATTGTAGAAGGCTGCCTTGAGATTTACTCACACCGCGGTATACCTGGCCTGCTGTACACATGGCAGAGTGGACTCTGGTGGTGAGAGAGGAGAACCTTCGGGCTAAGATGCAGGTTCTCAAATTGGGAGTCAGGCCTGTGTACCCTGAAGCAATCAGGACAAAGGGCACATCAGCTGCTGCTGTAGGTGTTGGGGGCAGGGAAGGTCATGCCAGACAGGTGGCAGGTGTGAGCAACACAAAAGGTGCAGCAGCCAGCCCTCCCTGGTGGCCCAGTGGGTTAAAGCACAGCACTATGAAGCTATGGCAGCCACTGCAGCACTAGTTTGATCCCTGGCCAGGGAGTTGACCCACAAGATGTGGCAGACCTCTCTGACCCACCTGCTGCTCCCTTCAGCAGTGTATTTTAGTTCTGCTCCCCACTCTGTCTTTGGGGAATCCTCTCACCCCCCCAACCCCCAATCTCTGGCCCATATCCCAGTTCTTGTATGCATAAATAAATACATCTTAAAAGAAAAAAAAGAAAGAAACAAACAAACAAAAAACACAAGAAAAGCAGTAACCCCAGGAGCCCTGGGGTTTTGGATCTTTCCAAAATTTAAGTCCAGGAAGCCTGGCTTTGCCCTGTCGGGGCCTCAGTTTCCTCATTTATAAAAACAGGGATAAAAATGACCTTCCCTATCTACCTAAGGTGATTGGCACAGACCACCCACCCACCCCCAACTTGGACCTGCAGCGCCAAGCCCAATTTAGCCTTTGCCTTGAATTTCTCCACCTTACCTCCCTCCAGCCTCTGAAGTCCTGGATATGCGAGGCTATTTATGATGCCCTGTCGATATCTGTCTTGGCGGAGGAGCGTGGAGGGGGACGAATGGAGCCTGGGGTCCTATCCATCAGTCACTTGGCTGCAATCTCTAAAGAGATTTTAATTGTGAGCTCAGATTTACTCCAGTCATCAGGAGTGCCCGCCCGCCTCTTTACTGGCGGAGCTCGGGGCCTGCAGACCCGCTGTGGTTTGCCAAATGGGCCGTCTTGTAGCAACGCTGAGGAAATATTTGCTGCAGTGAAACAATGTGCCTGGCGGAAAGCAATCGCCCTAAATCGCCCCCTGACAGCCTGTCAGAGCTCTTCCGGGGGTCTCCTTCCTCTGTCCTCACAGCTTTCTTTCTAGAGTTCTACCCCTGCTACCTGCCTAGGGAACAAGCATGATGGCCTGAATCCTGAACTGAAGAGAAACTGAGGCAGAAGCTACTCCCCCTTTTCTGAGGCATGTGGAAGGGGGCCAGTTGGAGAATGCATTGGTTTGGGATGGTGTGGGGTGGGAAAGGGAACCCTGGGGTTGGAAGACCTGTGCCTGGCCCACCCTGGGCAAAATGTACAGTAGACATTAGCCCGTTTGGCAACTGAGGGCTAAGGGAGGTGGGAGATGAGCCTGAGGTAGCATGGCAAGTGTGACGGAAAGGCTAGAAAGCCTAAGCTTTGGTTTTGGATTTATTACATAGGTGTTGTCATTGACCTCCTCAGCATTCCTTTTATTTATTTGTTTGTTTATGCATACAGAACTGGGGACCAGGCCAGAGGCTCAGGGGCGGTGAGAGGATTCACCAGAGACAGAGTGAGGAACAGAACAGGCAGATCGATGAAGTACACTGCTGAGGGAGCAGCGGGCGGGTCAGGAGAGGTCTGCCATGCCATGTGGGTCACCTCCTGGGGTGGGGATTGAACCAGCTTGCAGTGCTGTGCTCTTTCCAACCGCTGTACCACCAGGGAGGATCCAGCATTCCTTTCTTAGCAGGATTTCCTGTGTCTCAAGATTTTCCAGGACTTCTTCTGGGGAATAAGCTACTTCCAAGGGCTTGATCCTCTGAGATTAAGCAACTTCCTCTCCTAAGGGGTAGCCAAAGTCTCCTACCTGGCGGTAAAAATACTTGTATCCTGATAAAAACAGAGCCTCTGGAGGAGAAGAAGAGAAACTCTCTAGGCTGTGAAGTTGCTCTAATAAAGGGCTTCCTATTCTGTCTTCATGGCTCAGGACTCAGGAACAGGTGTGGCCTCAGTGTCAGACCCAAACCCTCTAACCCAGGACTATTTTTGCAGAATTTATCCAACAAGAAAAAATAAAAATAAAAATGAAAGAAAACCACTAGCTCATAAAAATCTCATACTTGATACTGAGTGCCACATTGCTGGTAGCAATAGAAAAAGGGAAACTTAAATGCCCATAAAGAGGAGAAATGATAGAATAAATTGTGATCTAATTTTGGAATATTATGCAACTCTTAAAAGGAAGTAGGCCAAATTTTTGACTTGGAAAACTGCAAATGAAAAAAATCAGACTGCACAGTAAAAAGTGTATTAGGATTGCATGTTAAATAAATGTGTATATGCTTATATTTTGGGAGTAGGTAGGGAAAAGCACATGAAGAAATGAAAGAATTAGGGTTGGCTGTGAATAACAGAAAAAGAACACAGAAACAAGTGTCTTAAACAAGGTTAAGTTAACTTCTCTCTCAATTGAATTCCTAGTTATTGGTGGCGCAGGGCTGTTCGGTAAGTAACTCTACTGTATAATTCCTGTGTCTAGCACAAATAACCCCAAGTTACCTCATGGCATAAGATGGCTGCATAAGCATCAACCGTCACATCAACATTTCAACCAACAGGAAGGAAGAGGGCACCAAGAATGTCATGCTTTCTTCCTCAAAAGGTCATGTCCGGCCCTCCCTGGTGGCGCAGCGGGTTAAAACACAGCGCTAAGAAGCTAAAGCCACTTCCGCATGAGTTCGTTCCCCGCCTGCCCCGGAGGTGACCACATGGCACGGCAGACCTCTCCT
>NW_004567102.1:5153601-5164342 GCF_000260355.1 Condylura cristata | reverse complement strand
AAAAAAAAAAAAGGTCATGTCCTCAAAGTCTTGTATGTTAGTTTTGGTTACATTAGAACCTAGTCCCATAGTCACCCTTAGCTGCAAAGGAGACTGGGAAATATACTCTTCTGTCCAGTAGCTAGGTGCCCAGCAAAAAGTCTTTTAGGAAACAGAGTATGGATCTGGGGAACAACTAACTGTCTCTGCCCAGAGGAAGGAAAAAAAATTGTACTGAACACTCTAGGGGAGTGTACATGGGAAGTAGTTGAATATTATTTTTTTTTACTTCCTATACTTCCCTATTACTTGGCCTGTTTGAAAGATTATTTCAGTCCCTCCCTGGTGGTGCAGTGTAACATTAAAACGCAGCACTGCAAAGCCTTCCATGGCCTCTTTGGTGTGAGTTCAATCCCTGGCCCCAGGAGTGATTCTCATGGCGCAGCAGACCTCTCCTGTCTTGCCCGCTGCTCTCCTCAGCAGTGTATTCATCAGTCTGCCTGTTCTGCTCCCCACTCTGTCTCTGGTGAAGCTTCTCACTGCCCGTGAACTTCTGCCTGTACCCTAGTACTGTATGCATGAATGGACAAATATTTTAAAAAAAGAAAAAAGAAAACTATTATTTCACAGTATGTATTACTTTATGAGTGTTGCAACAAAATCCCAATAACGTATTTCTTAAAGACTTCTCTGATGATTCCTGCTATTGTAGTACTAGTACCCCACTACCCTAAAACTCTGAACATGACATCCAAAGCCCTCTTGAACTTGCCTGGATGACATTTGGCAGTTCCCCTTGCTTCCTGCACCCTTACTATGGCCACACTGCTTCTCCCTCTATGCCCCACAGACTTCCCACTCCGGTGCTTTTGTAAGTTCTGGTTCCTCTTCCTGAAAGGCCCTTCCTGTTTCTTAATTCATCTTTATAGCTGCCACTCAAAAGCCATTTCATAGGAGAAATCTCCTCCCCTTGCCCTAAGTGGTCTTCCCTCTCCTATTCCTCCGCTGCCTTCTGCCCTCTTTGAGAGCACACTGTGCCATCTGCTGGTTTGTCTCCTCTGTGCCCGCTCTCCCCTGACGCCAGCACTCTCAAGGGCAGGGATTGCCACTCATTTATCCATGTCCTCTGGCTCTCATGACAGCACCTGTCACAGGGCAGGTCCCGAATGAATGAGCCAGATGCCCCTCAGGAACATTGTCTCTTTCAATGGTCACATCAACCTGTGAGGTCACTACCCTCAGTCCCCTTTTACAGGAAAGGGTGACAAAACTATGTGGTCAGGTAGACCTGGGTTCAAGTAATAATTCTATGGGGAATTACCTAACTTTCTGAAGTCCCAGTTTTCCCACCTACAAATTGGGGCTCCTGCTACCTGTATATAAGCATAAGGTAAGCACTCAATAGTGGTAGTGACGGTTGCCTACCCAGTGCCTAGGGCAAGGGCCTTTCCTTCTTCTACTCTTTAGCCCTCCTCCATTTAGGGAGTTACACTGCTCACAGCTTCTGCCCAGTTCTGTGGCCAGGTCCAGGACAGGTCGAGTCAGCCCCAGCTTATCCTCCTACCAACCCTGACATGGAGGCTGCAGGAAATGGAGGGAGGCAGGGGTTGGGGGTGGGGGAGCATGGAGAGGAGGATAGTCATTCGATGTGCTATGAGTGATCACACCTTCCAGTGTGTTCTCTGATGCTCCTCCCAGGTCTCCATGGTCTACACTGTGCCTTTGCCACTGGCTCTGGCACGGCGATCAGTTCTGATGTCCTTTACCTACAGGACTTGAGTCCCCTTCTGGGGGTGGGGAGGGGGCACTGAATAATAGCTGCAGCTCTCTAGGACTATGAAGAGAACAAGTACTGAAGGAAGGTGACCCCCAGCACCATTCAGTACCCGCCTCTGTAGGAGACCCCTGCAGCCTGCCGCTGGGAAGTCCATACCTGGGCACTCATTCTCTGGATCTGCCACTCCAGGCAGAGAAACCCTCTGGAACTCTGGGAAGGGAAACATGAAGACTTTGCATGTGGAGGAGCAAGATTCTTGTCTAGGTGTGGGAACCCTTTAAATCTAGCCTGTAGATGACTATAACTTGAACACAGACACTCCCCTCCACCCCCCACACATGTGCAGTACATACATAGGCTGGCAGGACCCTCCCCAGGGATGCTGAGTAGTGACAGAGCATCAGGTATCCCATCCCTCCCCATGGTTATAGGTTGTTGGGAGAAAAATGGCCGTTCTTCCTCTGGCTTCTGCTGCATCCAGAGTCAGCATCTAGTTCAGCGATACCTCCTGGGTGGCGTCCACTGGCAGCCAGAAACCGCGGCACCAAGATCAAGTGTTGATCTCTCACAGGTGCACACCCCAAACAAATAAGTGGAGGCACTTGGGAGGTAGGAGGTCGGGACGGAGCGCTGAAGATTCAGGAAGGCTCTTCCAGGTGTCTCCTGACGTGGATTTGAGCTCTGAAGCTGAGTGCTAGGAGGCCAAAGTTCATTTTTCATTCTGGGGTGGGGGAAGCCAGTGGGCAGAGGCAGGTGGCCTGTTACCAGGTAGACCAGGTGACTCCTGGGTTCTGCATTCCAAAGTCCTGGCTGCCATGCCAGGGAGTGACATGTTGTCACATGTTTCTCTGCTGAGACTGTGTCGCCACGGCTAAGCCCTGACCCTTTCTTCCCTCAGACGGGTGGGGTTGGGCAACAGTGCAATCTCAGCCTTCTTTACCAGGAAGGGACCTCCTGAAGGCCAGAACCTGTGCTTCGAGAAGATAAGGAACTTGGCAAAGGCAGGGAGAAGGCCACTCTTCCTGTGGGCACGATGGGCACTAATTGCCACTAAGTGCCCATCAGACTGGGCACCCCTACAGTGGCAGAGACAATTTGGGCAAGAAGAGGCAGGAAGAGACCTCCTGTCCCTGCCCTCTGCCCCTACCCCAAATTGCCTCCTTCACCCTTCCCAGGTTGTGTTTACCTCGGCCTCCTCCCCCTGCCCTGTTCTCCCAGCCGATCTGATTGCTGTAATTAGTTAATCAGTAACTGGCATAATTTCCCCCTGATTAATGCAGGAATAATCACCCGCCAGGGCTGCCAGCAATTTGCTTATCAGAGTCACTTTGAAACAGCTTTGAAAATGAACGATTGGCACCTTCCTTGGGGTTAAAATTAGAGCCCAAGGAGGCCGCCCTCTGCTGTGGGCGCTGGGATGTTGGGAGAGGCCGGCAGGGGAGCCCCACAGGGTTCCCTGTGTAAGTGTCTCCGGAGGCCTGGGATGGGTTGAGGCTGGGGTGTGGCACACGCTGGGTCCCGCAGGTCTCCTCTCCTAGTCTTCCTGGACCCTGAGCCGTCAAGGCCCTCATGTTGGCATCGGGCTCTGCTGTTCCCAGCCAGCCCTCAGCCTCGGGAGCTGGCAATGTCATGCACCCCATGTGAAGGGCTCAAAAAAATGGTTTTGAGTCCAACAGAGGGAGGAGAAATGCTCCCCCTGGCTCCCTGTATGCCCTCTATGTGGGCATCCCAGGATCCAGGGAGACAGAGCACATGTCCTTGCTCACATCCTTAACAGCCAGTGATCTCTGCAAGGGCGGTGGCTGAGCTGCCTGTGGGCCCTGGGCTGGAGCTGGCAGTGGCACCAGGACAGCAGGCTTGTCCCAGAGTAGGGGTTTGGGGGGACAGATGGGGTGATAAGGCAGAGCGGAGGGTCTGTTGCAGGTCATGGTAATAGTGGTAGCACCAGAAACAAGAGGCCAACCATCCTGACCTTTCACGGAGTCCAGGAATCGTACAGGTTCTTTAAATACATTATCTTATTTAACCCTTGGGAGATCATAACAAACCCATAGTGAGCACTTACTCTATGCCATTTCTACTGCTTTATTTTTATAATTTTATTTTTAATTATGGAAATTCTCCAACATACGCAAAGAAAGAATTGTACTGATGAACTCCTATGGACTTAACACCTGGTTTCTATAAGACAGGGAGGGTCCCAGGACTAGGACAGGACAGGAACTCAAGGATAAAAGTATAGGAACCAGTTGCTTCTCCAGGCTGGTAAACAAGAGATTAAATACCTGATGACTCTAGGCCTAGACTCTTGCTGCCATAAATTTCCTTGACTCATTTAAAACAAAACAACACAAAACATTTCTGAGCCATCCTTCCTTAGCTTTATCAAGTTGGCTCCTATGTGAAGAGAGGGGAGTCTTGCACCCAACTGATTTCCACGGAGCTGCCCACGGGCACGCAGCCTCTGTGCGATGCTCGCCTTGGAGCTGGTCACGACCCTGGACGTCCACCCAGCTGCAGCTGACAGTGCCCACAATAATGACAATAAATGGACTTGCACCAAGTTGGCTATCTTTGTTTTCTCAGCCAGTAGAGACTAATTCCTTTGTTTTCAAACCTCAGACCTAAAACCTGTATAGACCCCAAATTCAGGCACCTTGGCGAGTCTCTCTCAGGCCCAAAGAAGTCTCTCCAGAGCTCTCTTTCCTTCCTCTTTCACTCCAATAAACACCGACTTCTTGCCTGCCCTCTGCATTGTCCTCTTTTCAATCTTGACAAGAGGGTCTCAAAAGCCCTCTTTCAGACTTAGGAGTAGGGCCCCCAGCCCATCTTTCTGATTCCCAGTGGATGGAGCAGGGTCCAGAGGCTGGTTCACTCTTGGCTGACCCACCTGTTAGAGGTGAGATCAGACTGAAGGGCTCTGGGCCTACTCCCTTGTTTATGGACAATGTCAATATTTAGTCTAATCTTGTTTCACTATGCCACCCTCCATTCCTGTCCTTGTTCAAGATTTTTAAAACCAGTCCCAGACATTCTATCATTTCACCTGTAAAATGAGATGCAGCTCATCACAGTATTATCCTCATGGGGCTGTTGAAGGATTTAATGAGCTCACGTAGGTCCTAGGACACATGCTCTCCATAGACCTTGGGTATTATTAATATAGACCTGGGGAATGTGCATTTGTTTGCCTGTTTAAATCTGTAAGGTCTAGGGGAGAAGCACCTGGAGGGCCAGGATAGGTGAGTCTCCTGGTGCTGGTGCAGAGCTATTTAGATAGATCTCGGGGATTATTATTAACATGATTGTTATTACCATATCCTGTGCTTGTGAGTCACCTATGGAATTCTGCTCGGGGACTCAGAAAATGGCCATGGGATGCTGTGGCTTTACAGCTGAACTCAGGTTCCCGAGTGTCCTGTTTGGTTCATCAAGTATCTACCTTTCTCTCCAGCTCTCCCCTAGCATCTGCAAGAGTGAGGGAAAGAGGCAGGTAGGCAATTAGGGGCCCTGTACTAACTCCCTCAGAAGAAGCAGTAAAATGAGGGAACAAGTCAGGGAAAATCTGGGTGGTCCCTTGAAGACCTTTATGCTGGGCGGTGCTGTGTATTTGAGTTGATTCCAGACACGCCACTGGGTAGGGAGGCCAATAGAAAGGGATGATGGAAGCTACTGCCCTGGCCACTAGCTCACAGTCTGGTTGGAACACTTGACTGAAGCAATGATTTATGATAAGACACCCACTATCCTGTGTTGGGGTGTGATTGTTCAGATCGGCACCCAGGCCTGACTCTGAGCGCGTGCACATCTGTGTGCATGCATGTGGGCCCACATTTGGATTCATGCTCCTGGCAAATGAGCTGTCCTGTGCACACATTGTCAAGGAACACCTGTCACAGAGAAGCTTTTGTCAGGGTGAGAAATAACAAGAAGTTAATTTAGAAATATTTCTCTGTCAAATAGGTGAGCCTTTATGACTAGCTGCATTAAAATGAAATAAGCTTCACAAAATGATTTTAAAATGGACTTAATCTAAAAGGAATTGAGCTGTTTTCTGTGCTTGGGCAGCTGCCTTTGACCAGTTTGCAGAGGGTGCGGGTAAACAGCTTGATGGATTAGGCATGGAAGAGAGCATTTGTATTTCTGAAGGTGAGACTACTCCCCACACTCTCCACCTGCTGCCTGCTCACTGGTCCCCACCATGGTGGATCCCACTTTCTGTGGGCAGGAGCCCTGCCCCCCCACCCCAGCACAATATTGAGTCTGTATCCATCTCCTTCCTTATCAAAGCTTTCACTGCTGCTACTTTGCTGACATTGAACTTCTCCTCCCACTTCTTTTGTGGTTCCTCCTTCACCCGTTCCTCCTGTCTTTCTCTAAAATGCAGACAGCCCTCCTGAGACTTCATCATCAGCAGAGTTCAATTCTGGCACCACATTTCCACCCCGCCCCCCGCCCCCATATGATCTTTTGTCTTCAACTCCCTGATTGTCACCAAGCAGACTCCCAAATCCATCCTATTCCTCATCCTGCTTTTTCTCCAAGGATGCTAGTCAGCAGTTCCCCTTGGTGCTGGACATTTTCACTACATTCGCCTGCGGGAACCTCTAATTCAATTTGTCTGCATCAATTTGTCAGTCTTCTCTTGCAAATTAAATTATCCTTCTGCAATCCCTAAACTGTCCACTGGCACCACGACCCTTTTAGTGCCTTTGTCCAGAACCTTGGGTGTCACGCCCAGCCCCCACCACACCGTGTGGATCCAGGCAGTTCAGTCCTGAGGATCTCCCTTCTACTGCCACCTTGCCAACTCACGGACCACCCTTCTGGCTGGAGCCTCAGTCCTCTCAACAGGGACTCTGCCTCTCGTCTTGTTCTCCTATCCACTCTCTCATCCCAAACCAGACCACTCAGGTGAGCTCTCTGTGATTGGTGCCAACCAACTTCTACCTCCTCTTCCTGTATTTATGCCCTCTCCCTGAACCCTGCCCAAGCATCACCCTGGGTGTGGCCATCATATACAAGACACTTGCCTACCTTTGTTCCTCAAGAAGGAAGGCCCAGTCCCAATATTCATCTGGCTACTCATTTCATTAGCTTGTGTTAGCTGCTAATAACACAATAGTAGTAGTGACTTGCATAAGATAGAAGTTATTTTTCTTTGTAGAAGTCTAAATAGTGCTCTGGTCCATACAGAGTTCAGGGCCCTGGACTCATACCTGTTTACTAATCTGTCGTCCCTAAAGATGTGGTTCTTATCTTCATAACCCAAGATTGACAACTAGCGCTTCTGCCATCATAGGCAGCAAAGAAGACAGAAGGTGTGTATGACGACTTTTAGGGGTGGCTACCACAGTTTCCATGCTTTATTTCTACTTTTACATCTTTCGTCAAGAAGAATAGAAAATCAGGTCTTTATTTTGAATCATGTACTTGGCTAAAACTCTGACCTGAGATCTTACTACTGTAGAAGAAAGGGATGAAGGGAATTAGGGAACAAATAGGAATGTCATCTGACAGTGACCCAGTCAAATGCCTTTCCTTCAAGTACCTTTTCAGATCTCCAGATGGAATCCTGACACTCTGTCCTACATTCTTACCTATAGTTCTTACCAGAAAGCCTCTCTGCTGTCCATTGCAGTTAATTTTGGAGTTTGTCTCCCCTCCTTGACTGTGAACCTCTGGGATTCACAGAGAGGCAGTGTTTTCTACAAGGTTGAGTCTCCTCCTACCCCATTGCAAGTGGGTGGAGAAGGCACTCAGTGAATGCATTGACCACACGGATCCACTGAGCACTTCAGGCCCCTCCTCCCTAGTGACTTGTGGCTTTGGAGGCATCTGGTCATTGTCCAGGCTCAGTCTGGAGTAGGGCACATGTGGACCTACCCTGTGGCTGTGGGCTAGTTGCTTTTATTTACAGCACTACATTGAGGCATAACTTACATACCTCACCATGCTCCAATCTGAAGTCCAAGTCAATGACTTTTGACCAGGTATGTATGCATCCATGTAACCACAACACAGAGCAAGAGAAAGAACACGTTCAGCATCTCAGAAGGCACCCTGTGTCCCTGTAACAGGGTGGTCCCTAGGAAAAAGGGAAGTTCCAAGTTCTCTGCCCCATCCAGAAGGAGGGTGGAGCTGAGAAGAGATGGGAGAGGAGAAAATGAAGCAGGATGGAGAACAAGATGGAGACCTAAGGAAGCCACATGGAGCAGCAAGCATGTGATGAAGAAACCAGGCTTGTTTCCTGACCCTGGACTGGTTAAAGGCAGATGTGGGTGAGATACCTGTAGGGAGGTGACTATGGCAGTGTTTATATTGATTTTGATTTTGCTCTTTTGCTCCCAGATTTGTCTGGTCACTTCTGACGCTTTTCCATGGGTCCTGGCCAGAAGGTACTTTAGTCTAGTGGCAGCTTTCAGGACTTGCTTTGGGCCAATCCCTTTTGGGTTGACTTTTGCCCACGAGGGGATGGGTAACTTCAGGTGTTTGATTTAGAAGTTATATTCTTTGTATTCTGTATTGTATATTCACTGTATTAAAGTTTTATATGTTTTGTCTTGTTGTGGTGGATGGCAGAACCCACTTAGGGCAGGCAGGTTTTGGGGCTTCAGGGGTTTCTCCCTCTCTCCCTGTCATATAACAGATTTTGTCCTATAACATGCCTTCTTAGTAATAGCTCCTACAGAGGTAACTATCGCTTATGTTTCTTAGGTGGCTACGATTTTTTGATGCTTATCTTAACTTCAGCAACAACTGCCTACTTGGATTGGGTAATATCTATCTTTCCAGTTCTAAACCTTCTCTATGTGCTAATCACATTAATCTTGAAATTTCTTTAATGTACTCAGTTTTCTTTGGCCCCATGGCCTTTGCACTTAACACTTCATCTTCCTGGAACATTCTTTGCATGAGTCCTATCCAATTCCTGTTTGACCTTCAGATCTCAGTTCTTCATACTGCCCCTAGCTCACTTAAATAGAGTTCCGCTTGCTCATGTATCTTGTGCTTTTTTCTTCTGTAATAATTACCCTTGTAATTCTTCAATTCCTACTGTGACACTCTCCCCCCTAAGATGACCTCTTGATGAGTCACATCAGTTAAGCGTGGGTGGGACCTGTGATTTGTAGCCCTAAAATAATTGACATTGAGTTATATCAAAAAGATTATCTTGAGTTTGCCTTCCTAGCTAAAAGTCCTTTAAAAGGGGGATAGAGGAGTTAGAGACTCCTCTGCTGGACTGGAAGAAAAAGTCACCTTGAGTTCTACCTCAAGGAGGAAGTTGAGGGTGCTCAGAAGCACACCTTTCTCCAGTAAGCCAGTGATGAGAATGCTGAGATGACACCTTGGTGGAACTATAAGCAGAGGACCTATATAAGCTGCTTCTGAACCTCAGAAACTGTGAAGCAAGAAATATATGCTGTTTTAAACTTCTAAATTTGTTACATGGCATTATCTTCTAGATAATGAATACATTTGCTTGTTGGCTGTTAAAAAAAGAAATGATTCAAAAATGGAGTTGTTCATGCGAGGTCCACCAAGACTTAATACCTAGCCTAAATGCAGGTATTTTAGTCTCTCCCAAAAGTGCAATTTCAAGTCAACCAGTCTGGAGTTTCCTGGTCAACACTAGTGAGGTAATCTGCATGATAAGATCCCCTGCCTCCCTCTAGTGGAAGGTGGCTTTGCCTGAAGTATCATTTTTTTCTTATGCTAATGATACAACCCACACCCTTTCTGGCTATAAAAACCTTCCATTTGGTGTAACTTTTTCAGTGCCTTCTTGCTATCAATTTATGAATCTTTTAATAAAACCAGTTGGATCTTTAAATTAATTCAGTTTGGGCCCCAAGGTGGCACAAGGGGTTAAGTCTCAGCACTATCACCAGCCACTACAGCACTAGTTAGATCCCCAACCAGGGAGCTGACCCACATGGCACAGCAGACCTCTCCTGTCTCACTGCTGCTCCCCTCAGCAGTATATTTTAGTCAATCTGCCTGTTCTGCTCCCTTCTTTGTCTCTGGTAAATCCTCTCATCCTGTCTTCTCACAACCCAAGCCTACACTCCAGCTCTTGTATGCATAAATAAATGAATACTTAAACATAAATAAATAAAATTAATTCAGTTGAATTTTTCTTTCTTTTTCTCTTAAGATTTATTTATGCAGAACTGGGGTATAGGCCAGAGGTGCAGGGGCAGTGAGAGGATTCACCAGAGACAGAGTAGGAAGCAGAACAGGCCGACTGACCAAGTACACAGCTGAGGGGAGCAGTGGGCAGGTCAGAAGAGGTCTGCTGTGCCATGTGGGTCACCTCTGGGGTCAAGGATAGAACTCCCGCTGAAGTGGCTTTAGCTTCTTAGTGCTGCACTTTAACCCGCTGTACCACCAGGGAGGGTCCTGAATTTTCTTTCTTAATAACCCTAGATGATAAGCTCCTTAGGGTCAGGGATCTCCTTTTATTGTCTCCTGTAGATATTCCTGTCTCTGATATAAAGGTTTCCAAATCTCCTGGCATCCTTAGTGGCTTAATAATTTTTTGTGATGCCTCTAAATCAAAAGAAATAGCTAACACTTACATTTACTAATATATCATTATATTTATATGTATGTACTTATTATATTCAAAAACACAGTGCGTTTGTCTTATTATCTACTCAGTAGCCATTTGAAAAAATAATATACATAATTGAAAATAAAAAATATTTTGAATTGCTTTCTTAGTTAATAATTACTTACTTGTAGATGTGTGTACCTATTGGGTACTGCACAACTTCTTGGAATCAGTTACAATCAGGTTGGACACCACCACCCACACCCTCGTTTCCTGTTCTATGTTGATTGTTACATGCATGAAAATATTTCTTCATGGAAAATATTTCTTCATGTTAAAAGAAATGTAACACATCTAATATTTATTGTTTTAAAATATTTATTTATTTATGCATACAAGAACTGGGGTACAGGGTAGAGTTGCAGGGG
>NW_004567102.1:5133589-5152590 GCF_000260355.1 Condylura cristata | reverse complement strand
AAACAGAGAACCCTTACACTGAGACAACCTAGGTAAAAGAAATTGCCAGCTGTCCGGATGAATTGCCCCAAGCCCTGTTTGAGCAGGTGGTCTAAATCATGGGTTGGCAAGCCCTGTCCAAACAAATTGGCTATCACACTGTCTATACTAGACAAAAGACATTAGTTCCTAACTAATGATTATCTCACAAGTTCCTGGAGGGAGAAGGCCAAGAGCACACATGTGCAGTTGGATTGTAACCCATCTGTGCATGCCTGCAGGTAGCCCAACCCAGAACAAGCTATGATGCTGCTCTTGACTGCTCCACCTCATGGACCTACCCTTTAAATATCTCCTCCTAATTTCCCTTGAGGAGTCAAGTTAAATTCTCCTTTCTGGCACTTGTTTCCTCATGCATGAATCTCTCATAAAGCCTTGTCTGTTTCAACTACTGCTCTCTGGTGAATTCTTCACTTACAGGGCTTTTGGATCAGGGTCTATAACATAAAGCCAAAGGGAAAGGTCTTACCAGGCCCCACAGAAACCATAGTAGGCCTGCCAGGCAGGAGTTGGAGCCATAAGGGAGAAGTAGCAACCTCTGAAAATGCCAACTTTGTGTAATAGAGAGATGAGGCCCAAATACCCTGGCTCTCCCTCTCTTGCCATCCATTCTCTTGCCAGTATCTCCCATTGGTCAAACCTGGCAGGAAACCAGTTGGCATAGAACATTTACAAGTATTATCTGCAGGAGTCAGCCCTGTTATAAAGAGGAATGAGGGAAGGAAAACATAATGTAGATAGAGGTAAAGGCCTAGGACCTGCTCAAGAGAGACTGAATAAACACTGGGATGCCCCATACATAACTCAGGCCCTTACCCTGACTTGAAAACAAAGGCCAGCATGTCCAGCACTGAGCTAGAGAGGGCACTCTGTATCCTTCCTGACACTGAAGAAGTCCCTCCTCCCAAACCTGGGACTGAGACCAAACCTATATTACAGAGTTTTGGGCCAAGTGTCTAAATGACTATCAGGCCACTCACTACTGTGAGCCTTGTCTCCTCACAGAAAACAAGCATTTGGACAAGACAAAAACCTCTTGGGTTCCTTCCATCTTCAGCATCCTTCACTAAATGACTCGGCCAGCCTTGGAAGGCAGAAGAAGTCTAAGAAGACATTTTGTAGATGAGGGGATGGTTGGGCAAAATGGTGGGGTGAGATTCCCCCCATTTATCTAATAAAGCAGGGGCTAGAGGTGGCCACCAGCAGATTGTATGCATCTGAGCCTCACTGCCAGAGCTGGGGGAGTTGCCTTCTTCTTGGAGATTTAGCCAGGCCTTTTCTTTCTTTGGAGGAGAAAGAGGTCTTCACAGTTTATCCTTGGCCCTCTCTCTTAAAGTACAGAGTTTGGAACTGGGAGAGGGAGTCATCTAACTCTGGAGGCATCTGTGATGCCAGGGAGGGAAAAAGAGTCTAAGAGATAGATTTAAGGGCTTTGAAAGATTAGAATGAGGATGGGGAGGAGTGGGCTGGATCAGCAGTCGTCAAATGACTCATTGGCTTGGAGAAGATTAGAACACATTACCTTGTCTGTCTAGTCCTGCACTTTATCAGCAAAGGCAAGTGGCTTGTCCAAGATATCACCTCTACCACCAGCGAGCCTTCTGCCCCCCAGCTGGTTCTTTTCTGAACTATAAGTGTCTCTCACCAGGTCATAACTGACTTGATCTGTGTCTCACCCTCTAAGGGCCCTTTGGATGGTCTGTGGCTCCTGAGTCCAGAATAGACACACCACATGCACAGTGGTTTTTCATTAAAACATGAGTTTTTTTTTTTTTAAGATTTATTTATTCATGTACACAGAGCTGGGGTACAGGCCAGAGGTGCAGGGGCAGTGAGAGGATTCACCATAGATAGTGGGTAGCAGAACAGGTGGATCAACCAAGTACACTGCTGAGGGGTGCAGGGGTGAGACAGGAGAGGTCTGCCATGTGGGTCACCTCCAGGGTCAGGGATCGAGCTTGCTCTGAAGTAGCTGCAGCTGGCTTGCATATCTGTGCTCTAACCCGTTGTACCACCAGGGAGGGTCAAAAACATGAGTTTTATATATGGTCCTATTAGAACAATCAGCCCCACGGAGGCAGGAATGTAGGCTTTGTTATCTTTAGTATCTCCAGCACCTAGAATAGGGTGTGGCATCCTATATGATTGATCTCAAAGATGCCACTTTGAAATCAGAGTCTGCTAAAAGTGACATGCTAGGCACCAAATGCACCAAATGATGGACAAATCAGGCTTTGGTGGGGGGAACTATTTGAGGTTGACCCCCAAATCAGGAGAGTTATGCTCTCCATGCTCCTCCTGAACACCCACCCACTGAATATCAGATAGAGCATTCTATGCTTCCTCAGTGGCCCTCCCTCAGTATTCTCATCTTAGAATTTCTTTTGTTATTATTATATATTTACATCATTCTTCATTTTGTGCATTTTTTTCATCTCAGTTGTAATTCCCATGTGCTTCCTACCACTAATTCATCTTAGAATTTCTCCAGCCAGATGAGCAATATCACAGAGTCTCATCCCTCTTCTCACTGAATCCTGTGGAACCCCATGCAGGAGATTAGGAGAACAGTGTATAAGACTCTGCACTCCCTCTTGGCCCCAGTCTGGAACCATCTGCAGAGCTGTTTGTTCTGAAGATGTAATGTTCAACTCTAAGCCCAGAGCTGTTTGTTCTGAAGATGTAATGTTCAACTCTAAACCCAGAGCTGTTTGTTCTGAAGATGTAATGTTCAACTCTAAGCCCCTCATTCTCAAGTGCTCATTAGGCATCTCCTTCTGGATGGTTATTGTAAGTTGAATTGTGTACCCTAAAACTGAAAGATCGAGGGTACCTGTAAATATGACCTGTGAAGATAGGATCTTTGTAGAAATAATCACTACTGGATTTAGGGCAGGTCTTAAATCTAATAACTGGGGTCCTTACAAGATGCGAGAATTCTGGACATAGACACAGGGTGAAGGCCACACGGAGCCAGAGGCAGAGACTGGAGGGTTGGGCTGACAAGTTGAGGAGCATGAAGGATTGCCCGCAGTCACCGGCAGCTAGACACAGGCAAGGAAGGATTCTTCTCCTGAGCCTATTACTAACACCTTAATTCTGAACTTCTAGCCTCCAGAACAGTGAGTTTGTGGTATCCAAGTTGGTGGTAATTTGTTACAGGAAACCATGCAACTGTCTATTGGTACCTCCAAATCAATATGCCCCAGAGATAATCCCCTTTTTTTCAAGCCTACTTCCCTTACAGGTGCCCTGTACAGCCTACTTCCCTCACACATGCTAGGAACAGCTGGATTTCATCCTCATTCATTCCTGGGCAAATCATCACCAACTGCTATCCTTTTGCCCCATGTATCTGCCTTTCCACTCCCTCTCCCCTGCCAGTTTCTTAGTTCAGGCCCTCATTCTGGGCTTGTATAATCTCTTCTCAAATCCATCTCACGTAGGATTGAATAATGAACTTTCTGTGATACAGCTACCATGAGGTATACCCCATCGCCCACAGCTAAAACCCAAAACAAACAGCCCTGGCCAGGGACCCTGCTGGGGGCCCCAACTGCTGTGAGCGCTGACTGATCATAACTCATAACTGTTCCTCCTTTGGAGAATTGCTCTAGGTCAATGAGAGTCATCTTTTCTAGAAGGTTATATCCCAACCAGGGGCAGGCCACGGTCAGTGGCTGACTAATGCAGAGATACAAAAGGCCAACCTTCTTGCCTCTAAGGAGGGCTAAGTCTGTGGTGTAATTCATTGTCCAGAGCTTCCTGGGGGTCAGGCGGAAGCCAGGCTTTAAGCAGAGAGGACTCCCTGCCCTTTCCTGCTTTCCCCTCCCTTTCTCCTGAGCGTTTCCCTCCATGATCACATCACCTGAATACCTACCTCAGGCTCTGCTTTCAGGGAGCCCACCTAAGATGATCCCCAATAAAGCAATGGAATTCCTTAGTGAAACCCTTAATTCTTCACTGGAAAGGCCTTCTGTGAACAAGCCCAGAGGACCCGCTTCCCCACCCCATCTGCCTTATCTCCCTTCCTTTGCTGGTGCTGACGTTAAGCATAAGATCATTGAGCTGCATCCTGAGTGGGGCACAGGTTTCTACACCTGTCCTCCTATGGAGCTTTCCTCCTCTGCCTTTTTCATTCACTGAGTTGCAGCACTATCCACACTTCAAGTGCTACTTCTACTGCAATGCCTTCCCTGCTCTCCGCCTCCATCTTTGACCCCACAGATTGCTTCCTCTCTCTCTCTAAGGACAGCGCAGCAATCACAGGGCAACACCACGTTAAATGGTGCCATTTCTGTCTCAGCCGAGGTTCGAGTGTCAACATTGGACCCACTAGTCCATACCCAAAATGAAGTGTAAGATCATTGCCACAGGCCTTACACAGAGGGACTCAGTGGAACTTCCTGCCCTCTCTTCACCTTCAGGCTATCAGAGAGCTTGGGAGGAGAGAGTTGTTGATGAGCTCCCCATCTGTGGAGGGTGGGAGAGGGAGATTCCATTTAAGGTTGACTTGGGAACTCTAAAAGGTCAAGGTGACTGTGGGTCACCTGCTTTGATAGCATATAAGTCAGTCTTTTTTTTAAGATTTATTTTATTTATTTATGTATGCAAGAGCTAGGGTGTAGGTCAGAGGTGTGGGGCTTAAGGGGATTCATCAGAGACAGAGTAGGGAGCAGAACAGGCAGATCCACTGAAATACACTGCTGAGGGGAGCAGCAGGTGAGACAGGAGGGGTCTGCTGCGCCATGTGGGTCAGCTCCCTGGCTGTAGGAGCTCTGGATAGCTTCATAGTGCTGAGACTTGACCCCTTTGCCCCCAGGAAGGCCCACTAGTCGATCTTAACAGGGACATTAGGATGCTGAGAATTTCTGGGAGTCAGCTGGATTGGCATGTTTTCTTTCAAAAGGGGTGAACCAGCAGAGGCCCTGGAGTTTGAGGGCAGATGAAATGATAGCTGGAGAGCCACACCATGACAGGTAGAAGGTGAGTTGGGAGAGGGTGTCTTCAAAGAACTCATACAGACCCCATAAAAGGAAGAGGCAGCTTTGGACACATGCCAGGGCCAGGAGGACCTCTGCTAGAGCAGGGCTGGGCAAGTGAAGCCTTTCTCGCTCTGCACCATTGCCACCCCCAAACCTGTAGGGCCAGAAGTGGCCTGTGAGGGAGGGAGGGGATAGAGTCAGGTCCCACCTGGGGTGGACAGCCAGGGAGGAGCTTTCAGTTTAATACTGGTAACGCATAGACTGGGCTAAGAAGACAACAACCAAGACAAGCTTGAATGTGGAAAATTTCAAATGTGAGCCCACATAAAGAAATACTGCCATGGACTCCCTTGGACCATTGCTCAGCTCAGTCACCAACCCACAGCCAGTCTTGTTACTGGGCACTCCCCTCGTCCCCTCCCCTAGTGGACTGGGCATTTTAATTACCAAATATGAGATTTTTTGTTACAGCAGGACATGAGAACTTTCTACTGCCTAAGAGTTGTTTTGGCTCCCTGAGCCCTCAGGAAAGGGGTCTCCTCTCTGCCCCTCTGTGACTTTCAACATCTATATCTCCGTCCTTCCGGGCTTGAGGGAGATACTGGCTATTTTGTTCATCTGGGAATGATGATGAAGATGTCTGTGGGTTCCAGGGCCGGGGGGTAATGTGCAGCTTGCGTGTAGCTGGGGTACCAGTGATGTGCCCTGGGTTTGTGGTGGGTAGAGGTTGCCGTGTGGGTGGAGCATGGTGCCCTGTGTGCTGGCGAGTGCTGGCATGTGCAGGGTAGGTAGGTAGGTGGGAAAATGGGTACTGTGAGGTTGGCATGCTGATGAAGGCTAGGGGGTGATGTGTGAGGGTGTTGGCTGCTTCATTCTGGGCTCCGGGTATGTAATGATTTATCTGACTCGCTCTCCCTTGTGTCTCCCCTCCTGGCAGCCGACTGCATCTCATACATACCAAGGTTCTTATCACATCAAGAATTCATAATCATCCCAAAATATTCAATGGGGATATGAAATATTTACACACGAGGCGCCAGACGATGAAATGAAACGAGTCCATCCCCAAACCCTGGCGGAAACCTCTTTCCTGCAGGGACAGGAACAGGGCTGAGAAGTGGGGGTGTTTTATGGATCCCTGGTCGCTCCTCCCAGAGTTCTTTGGCCCCCAGGCATATTCTACGTGTCTTTGCTTGGTTGGAAGAAGCAGATTTCACATTCTGTCCCTGCTCCCTGGAGAAACCTCCCCATCCGGGGCTTCCCCAAGGGGTAAGGGTGCCTCTGCTTGAGAGGGATGACTGAGGGGAGAGGAAGGAAAACAGAGAGGAGCTTGTCTTGTATCGCAGGAACCCAGAATCTTGCAAAAGTAAGCAACCCCAGAATTCATTCACCCTTCCCTCCACAAAATCCTTGCATCACTCCCCAAAACAGGGAGCTTACTACCCTCATTGAATAGATGGGCTTTAGAAAGCTCTCACATTGAAATGCCTGCCCACTCCATTGCCAGCCTCTTTAGCCTGACTACTCTTCAGCTCCCTCTGAGAGTCACCTTGTCCATCCCTCTGCCAGTCTGAGTCCTTAGTGTCTTGAGGCCCCCAGCCCTGGCTGCCGCTCTGGGGTGCCCCAGAGCACAGATGGACCCCTGAGCAGCCATAATGGCCTCATCTGCTTAATTAGCATGCAATTAGTCTAATGCATATTTTAACATCTCACCATAGCTGCTCATCAATCATGTGAAACCAGGGACAGACAGACAAATAGTCAACCTGCAGAGCTAGGAGGAAGAGGTCTTTGCAGTGCCTTTTCAGTGATACAGCCCCCTCCGAGGGACACAGAGCACCCAAAGTCCTTTCCTCCAGCTTGTAGGGCAAGAAGATCATGCTCGGGTCTGTTTTCCTACTGGTAGCTCTACCTCCACTTGGACCAGCAGAACTGACTGTGACTTCCTGATAGAGATGTCAGCTCCTGAAGGATACTGACTCCCCCATCAGGCTGGAAATCCTTGGAGAATGAGAACCTTGTCTTATCTTACTTCTTCTCTTTCCCACCCCCCTCCATCCAGAATTACCAATTAAAGAATGATCTGAAACAAAAAGAGATCTGGATTGGGAGCCACCAAATGTGTATGTAATAAAAACTGAGCTGTGTCTTCTGGTGCAGTCTGTTTTTTGGAAATCTAATTCCACCATGGTGAGTGGAAAGAGCAGAGGCTTGCAAGATAAATCAATGTTCATTTCAGCTCTCCCTGAGACTAGCTAGCTGTGTGACCTTGGGAAAGTGCCTGAACCTCTCTGAGACTCTATTTCCTCAAATGCAAATGAATTTTTATGTTTTTAAAAAGATTCTCTTATCTATATACACAAGAACTTGGTATAGGCCAGAGGTGTGGGAGGTGAGAGGATTCACCAGAGACAGAGTGGGGAGCAGAACAGGCAGATCCACTGAAATACACTGCTGAGGGGAGCAGCAGGGAGACAGGAGAGTTCTGCTGTGCCATGTGGGTCACCTCCCTGACAGGGGCTTGAACTCATGCTGTAGTGGCTGTGGGTAGCTTCATAGTGCTGTGTTTTAAGCCACCAGGGAGGGCCTGCAAATGGATTTTTAAAATACCTATAAAATAGCCTTGGTGGGAGAATTAAATGAGTTAACACAGTGCCCACTCATAGATATGCAAGACATAATGCTTTCTTCTCTCCTTCCCCTGTGTCTCAGGTTTCTTGAATTCACATTCCCTCCATGGTCTCTGACCACTTTGTTGGTGGGGAGGTCAGAAGGAAGATCCCTGGGGAACAACAGCACCCTCATTGTCAGTGCTGCATGGAGAGTGGAGTGGGGAGCTGGGTTTTATGCTGGGCAGTGGGATGTGGCCTTGGATGGGTGAGGCAGGGTGTTCTTGATTGACATGTCTTCCATGAGGATAAACCGGAATGTGACACTGTTACTGTCAGCCCCACAGCAGCAGAACACAGAGGAGCCTAAATATTTCATGGTCAAATTCATCAATAATGGAGACTGAGACTAAATTACATAACTGTCACCTTTCTGTTAAATAATATTTTCTGCGGGGGTCTGGGAGGGGGGCATCGAGGGCTTTATTGAAAGTCATGAATGATTTAGGCCAGCAAATAAAAGGGATCAGGAAAAGGAGAAGAGAGAGGGATTGTCAGGGATCTCCTAACTCACTGTCAGGGGGATGGCTTGAGAGAATCTGCAAGGTGTGAGTGTCCTGGAGGAGAGGGTGCTGGGTGCACCTACAGGGAGGCTTTGGGGTGGGGATACACTTGCCAGCGATGCACAGGGTGACTAACATGCTAGTGTGAGTCTGTGTCAAGTTGCTCCTTTACACAGAGCAGGACAGAAAGGAGCTCAGGGGAACCGGAAATTAAGGGCTACACCTCTCCATCCAATAGACAGAGGCAGAGAGTTGCTTCCACCGTTAGACCAGCGACTCTTAAGCAGGAGCCTGTCTCTCATCCACCCTAAGAGACAGCACACACGTATCCTTCATCAGAACTGGATCCTTGGGAGGTAGGACTGTCTCCTTCCCACCCCCACCCCCATTAAATGGAGGGCTTCCAAGGTCAGGGCCTCTGCCTTCCTTATTAGGGTGCTCCCTTTTCATCAGATCTGGGGGCCCTCAAGGGCAAGGGCTGCATCTTCCCTCCAACCCTGGGCTCCCTCATGGCTTGGGCACAATTTGGTCTCTGCTCTGATGTCAGACCATTCTGGAGGTGAGCATTCTGGATCCGGAGGGGAGGAACTGTGTCCCCTCCACTAGAATGGGGCCTTCCTGAAGTCTTGAACTGTTTCTTTTCCACTGGACTTGGGAACTCCTGAGAGCAGAGATCATGTCTCCCTGCTCAGACTGGATGCTCCCTGAGGGAGGCGCCTAAGTCCTTTCTCTTCATCTTTGTCCTTTGCTCAATGGAGGAGGGAAGGGATGAGATCAACTGTCCTGCTGCTGTGGGGCTGGGGCAGCAGGTGGGTGCTCGCCCCCCAGGAGGGCGTCTCAGTGGGCATGTGTGCAAACTCACCCTGCACCGTCAACCCTCTGTGGGAAGGGTGAGGGCTGGGAGTGCTGTGCCTGCTAAGTGTATAATTACACAGTACTTGGGGTAATTTTCCTCTTCCTCAAGAAGCACACGTTGGCCCTGATTTTCCTATCTGCAGATTGTAAGCTCATAATTAGCAGCAAATTACCCACACAAGTGACAAATTTTTGTGCTTTCAAGTAAACAGACAAAATACCCACAGTTCATAAATTGCCTCTCGGTGCAGCAGGCACCTGGCTCCCAGCGATGCCCAGCCTGCCCACACATGGCAAGGAAGGGGGGGGGAGGAGGCCGGGCTGCAGTGGAGGGATCAAGGATAGACGCACGTGCCTTTGGTATCAGTTCTTCCTGCTCACTGACCAGTATCCGCAGGAACTCGTCAGCTTCATGGATCCTGATGTGCACAGGGAACTCTAGGATGGCAGCTCCCGTCTTGAGGACAAGGAATAGGTAGGCCCCACGCCCCAAGCTGTCCCTTGGGAGCTCACTGCAAGCGGTCCTGTTCCTTCCTTAAGCTGGTGACCCCTCTGGGGTACCACATACCTTTTGCAGGGGCTCCTTAACCCTTCCTGTGCCATAGAGCACACAGACATGGGCTGTTTCAGGAGGTCGTTAAAGTTAAATGAAGTCACAAGGGTGCGGCCCCGTCTGCTGGGATGGGAGTCCTTTAAGAGGAGGAGAGACTAGATCTTTCTCGATGGACACACAGAAGAAAGGCCAAGCGAGGACACAGTGAGAAGGCAACAGTCTGCTCCAGGGAGACAGGCCTTACCACACCCTACCCCCGGCACCTTGATCGGGACAATTCAGCCTTCAGGTGTGTCAGAAAATACATTTCTGTTTCAATCGCCCAAGCTGTGGAATTCTGCTAGGCTGACACACCATGTATGTCTCTGAGCCTGTTTCCTCACAGTTGAAGTGGGTGACACGAGCTCCCACGTGGGACTGTAAGGATGAAATGAGGCACCTAGTTCCTTGCACATAGAAAGTGCTTGATTGTACTGTCAATATTTGGGAATTTTGGGCCCTGGTGGCGCAATGGGTTAAAGCACAGCACTGTAAAGCTCCCCCCACCCCCCACAGCTGCCTCAGTGTGGGTTTGATCCCTGCCCAGGGAGCTGACCCATGTGGCGCAGCAGACCTCTCCTGGCCTGCCCATTGCTCCCCTCAGCAGTGTACTTTGTCCATCGGCCTGTTCTGCTCTGGTGAATCCTCTCACCACCCCTGTACCTCTGGCCTGTAACCCAGTTCTTTATACACAAATAAATCTTTTTTAAAAATTGTGAATTTTGGCCCTCCCTGGTGGTGCAGCGGGTTAAAGCACTGCACTGAGAAGCTAAAGTCACTTCCACATGAGTTCGATCCCCGCCTGCCCCGGAGGTGACCACATGGCGTGGCAGACCTCTCCTGACCCGCCCACTGCTCCCCTCAGCAGTGTACTTTGTCAATCTGCCTGTTCTGCTCCCCACTCTGTCTCTGGTGAAGCCTTTCGCCACCCCTGAACCTCTGGCCTGTACCCCAGTTCTGTATGTACAAATAAAATAAATCTTTTAAAAAAAAAATTGTGAATTTTGGTGAGTTTGTTCTCACTCTTTGCCCTTCCTCTTTGTGTTCATTCACACAATTTCCACCACTCTCCCAGATTTGATGAACATTCATTTAATATTAAAGAATCAATTTCCTGTGCTCCCCATTCCTCCCAATGTCCCTAATATCATCCAATGACTATAAATCCCCCTACCCTCCTGCACTGGCGATGCCTTGCTACTGGAAGCAGCTAGGATCTCAGACTTACACAATTTGCCACCCTCGCTGGCCTCAGTGTCTTCATCTTCTCAGCAGGGCTAAAAAGGGGTGATATTTGCAAACGGCTTAGTCCACACATCCTGTCCCTGTGGGCACAAAGTAATAATCAGTGTTGTTGTCCCTGGTGATCTTTCTTAGGTAACAGGGAGGAATCACAGTCTGTGGATGCCCCTCCCATGTGATTCTGGCCTGGCCTGAGGACCACTTACAATATGTGTCAATTTCTGGCTTTATCCTTGAGAAAGGCCTGGCAGCCTTAGTGAGCTAGAGCTAACTCAGTAGTGCCTTGCAAGAGCTAATTATTTTAAATTTTCAGGAATTTTATGAACTGATTGACTTCAATTGGTAGCCTGCCATCAGTCTTGGAAATATTTACAAAATGGAAATTGGTAAATAGTACAAACTTCCCTCCATCCCCCCCCCCTTTTTTTTTTATTTCCCTGCAGAACCAGTTATATACTGCCCGGCAGCTTGCAATTCAAATTTCTGTGAGCCTTGAACTTGAACATAAGAACTTCAGCTACCGGCCCTCCCTGGTGGCGCAGCGGGTTAAAGCACAGCACTGAAGCTAAAGCCACTTGAGCATGAGATTCCCGACTGCCCAGGAGGTGACCACATGGCGTGGCAGACCTCTCCTGACCCGCTCGCTGCTCCCCTCAGCAGTATACTTCGTAGATCTGCCTGTTCTGCTCCCCGCTCTGTCTCTGGTGAAGCCTCTCACTGCCCCTGAGCCTCTGGCCTGTACCCCAATTCTGTATGCACAAATAAATAAATCTTTAAAAAAAAATAAAGAAATTCAGCTACCTTTCAGGAGTGACCACCACCTGGAAAAGCCTCACAGAGAGGAAAAGTTCCTGAGACTACATGGGGGAGAACCAAGGAAACTAGATGAATGACCCAGGCCAGCCAGCCCAGCCATTCTGGCCAGCCCTCTCCTAGCGAAGCTTCTAACAAGCCGATGAAGAGGTCATGGACACTCAGTCTCAGGAGACCTGGCCACATGGATCAGAGACAAGGTGTCCCTGCTGTAACCTGCCTGACTTCTTGACCACAGCATTGTGTCCAAATGAATTGTTTGTGGTTTAAACTGTAAATGTTGGCGTACATTGGATGCATAGGTAGAACTGCCATTGATCCAAAGGCAAAGGACCTTCACTGTGCGGTTTCTCATCCCTGTCTGCATTACCCCGGGTGCAGGAAGTCCAAAGGAAGTGTTCAGCAGTCTTTGCCCCAATGTGGGTGGCTTCACTTGCTCCTGTGCCACCCTGATTTTCCAGGGACCCCAGAGGACAAACCTACTCACACCCCTCCTCTATCCCATGGAAGCAGACATCGAGAGGAGCGAAGAATTCTACTGGGGAGGCCAATATGGAGCTAAGAGAGAAACAGTTCCCCCTCCCTTCCCTATTGACATTTGAAAAGGACAAAATTAGGAGGAAGGTAAATGTTACTCTTCTCTTCTCTGGGGATGAAGGAATAGGGATGCAGACCCAGGGTTCTGCTTGTTAAACGCATGGTTTAATATTACCATGTGCAAATATTTTTGACAAGATTATATATTTCAATAGCATATAAAATTGCTCCCTTCTTGTATAGACATTTGATAAGAGAAAACATTAACATAAAATTAATGACAAGCAAGCCATTAAACATTTGAAAGGTAACAAATATTGCTTAAGAGTTTTCATTCATAAATCACATTGTGAAACATACAAAGCCATTAACTGACCTTGACAGTCTTGATCTTTGTTTTGTAATAAATATTCCAGACATAAAAAAAAATACCTTTTGTGTTGAATTCATTTGAATTGTCAAGCAAATGTCCAAAAGTATCTGTGGTATGCACACATTGCTTTATATAAGCTCTTTTTTTTTAAGCAATGAAAATACTTTGTCTGCTTGTCCTTATATATATATTTTTGCCATTGAAATTGATATTGTTTTTGATTTCAGATCAGTTTGTGATTTTGTGTCTGCAAATTCTACCACATTCCTATTTCTTCTCTTTGCATTTCTTCCATAGCGAATATTCAAGCACTGGAAAATGCCAGTGACCATAACTGGGTAGTAGGTGAAGAATCTAACATTTGGATCCTAGCAGGTTAACAGCACTACACATGTCCTAAATTGTCAATTTGAGGGACTTATTATGTTTCCAAAACTTGTTTCTTGGAATATTAATCATAGAATTTATACAAAGTATACAATGCATGTAAACATATTAATGTTAATTTTATTCATAAGCATGACTCATACTGGTAGCAGACAGTGTCACAAACATATACTGGTATAATGGCAACAGCTTCAGCAAGACCGACTGACTAGATGGTGAGATTCTCATCTATATGCTCCTGTCTCTGTTCCTGGACATGTTGACATTAACCTCCAACTCCTTGTATCAGGGTTTCCAGCTCTTGTTTTCAACCTGACACCAGCTGATCTCTTTAAACCAGCAACATGTTGATTAAGAAGCTTAAATTCCTACAGGAGAATTATAATACTTTTCCCATTACATAGTTTTTTGGACTGAATTTTCTCGGGATTTTGAAATCAAGCAAGGGAATTCACAGACATGCTGCGTTGTAACAGTAGTTCTACAGCAGAGTGAAGGGCCATGAGCTCTATTAGAGGAAGGTGGACTCTGACACGCTGTCCCTGAGTAAGATGCTGTTGCCCAGAGACTGGAAAGATTATTAAAGAGAGATCGTTGGGGCCCTCCCTGGTGGCGCAGCGGGTTGAAGCACAGCACTGAGAAGCTAAAGCCACTTGCGCATGAGTTCGATTCTCACCTGCCCCGGATGTGACCACATGGTGTGGCAGACCTCTCCTGGCCCGCCCGCTGCTCCCCTCAGCACTGTACCTCATAGATCTGCCTGTTCTGCTCCCCACTCTGTCTCTGGTGAATCCTCTCACCCTCCACATCTCTGGCTTGTACCCCAGTTCTGTATGAATGAATAAATAAATAAATCTTTATAAAAAAAGAGAGAGAGAGAGAGATCATTGGGCTCAGGTAGAAAGACCACCCAGCGCTGCTGGTTCCTTACATCTCTAGCCCAGACCTAAAAACCTTGACATTGAGTCTCTAGGTAAAACAGCAGAGTCCAGACTTCTGCTCTTTTAGCCAAAGCTATTTATAAGGTTTTGCTTCCTATGCACATGACTCCAACACTTTGCTGGTTTAGAAGTTCAAATAACTGAGGTAGGAATGCTTCCAAGAGGGGAGAAAATTGTTCCATTGACCTAGAAGGGGGATTTGTCACTAGCACCTTTTGTTAAAAACAAACAAAAAAACGAGGAAGATTGTATTGATTGGAGTGATAAACCCTAATTGTCAATGGGAAACAATGGGGCAAAGAGGTCTATGGCCCATATGGAAAGGCCACAGCAACTCAAACAGGCCATGCCACCAAAGGCTTGACTTCTCGGGACAGAGACTGAGACTGGCCCACCAGAAGAAGAATCCTGACCAGCTGCTATACTTATGAAGGGCACATAGGATACCAATGAAATGACAAAAGGCAAATAGCAACTATGGTCTTGAGATTAGGTGTGGAAATAAGAACGAGAATACCTTGTTGTACACCTTGCTTTATGATATATATATATATATATGTTAACTTGATTGTGACAAAATTTCCCATTCTTCTCCCCTATTATTTGTTATAGAGGGATGTTTATGATGGTTATATTTTGAATTTGTTGTAGGGATTATAGAACTGGGATGGAATTAGAAGGAGAATAGAACATTCCAGCTAGCTTGGTATAACAACTGGTATGATTTTGGGTTACCCTCTTTGGGGAGGGGGAAGGGTTAAATTTCATTTATGAGGAATGATTATATCAAGAAGGTTTTGGTGGTGATGGTTAATTTGAGAATGGAAGAATGGTGATGTTGAGGAGGACTGTAATGGATGTTTGTTATTCTTCTTGGCTGCGTAGCAAGTCTTCTCCATTTTGGGGGGACATCCTTACTTGTGTGTCTGCCTTTCCTCCTAGTAGAAGTCAGAGCTCACTTCCCCAGGGTGTCTCACATTGGGTAGGTAATTTTTTTTTTTAAGACTTATTTATTTATTTGTGCATACAGAACTGGGATACAGGCCAGAGGTTCAGGGGTGGTGAGAGGATTCACCAGAAACAGAGTGGGGAAGCAGAACAGGCAGAAGGACAAAGTACACTGCTGAGGGGAGCAGCGGGTGGGTCAGGAGAGGTCTGCCGTGCCATGTGGTCACCTCCGGGGCAGGCAGGGATCGAACTCATGCTAAAGTGGCTTTAGCTTCTCAGTGCTGTGCTTTAACCCGATGCGTCACCAGGGAGGGCCACATTGGGTAGGTAATTTTAACAGCACTGAATGGAGGGTCTTGGAATGGTCTCTGAAGGAGCTTGGCATGGAATCCATTCAATGATGGTAGCTGCAGAGCATTGGCTTTCAGGGGTTGTGCTGGCAAAGGTTCTGTAACATTCTACTTTAGACCTGGGTGAGAGACACCATGCTTTGTACTCTACATTTTGGTGAGTCCTGCCCTGTCCAGCCACACCTCTGCCCTTAGGGCCAGGAATCTGTAAGAACAAGGAACATGTCTATCCAGAGCCTATCCCCACTTCTACGCCATGCTATGAGACTAGCATCCCAAATTTCCTGTTTCAGTGGTCCTAGGTCCAGTTGTGGGGCCTGTTTAGTCCTCTTCTCTGGTCTGTCTTCCAAGGGTAGGTGATGCTGTTGGGTACCCCAATACCTGAGGAGCAGCCAGGGAGTTTGTGGAGGGTGAAGACAGAGGTTGGACTGTGGGCAGAAGAGTAGAAACAAGTTCAGGGTCTTCCCTGGTGATGCAGCAGGTTAAAGCACAGTGCTAAGAAACTAAATCCACTTCAGCATGAGTTCAATCCCTGCAGACCTCTCCTGGCCCACCCACTTCTCCCCTCAGCAGTGTACTTTATCAGTCTGCCTGTTCTGCTCCCTGCTGAATCCTCTCACTGCCCCCTGCACCTCTGTCTCTGGTGAATCCTCTCACTGCCCCCTGCACCTCTGGCCTGTACCCCAGTTCTGTATGCATAAATAAATAAATCTTTTAAAAAAAAAGAGTAGAAACAAGTTCAGTGCCCCCGGGCAGTATAGGATGGGACTCGGGGGAAGCAAAAGAAAGGGGAGGGAGGCAGGGGCTCTGTGACCTGCCACCCTAAGGCATGGTTCTGAGGAATTAGAGGATTCCAGCTCTGAACCTGACCTTCCTAGTCATTAGAAAGGTATATTTATCAAAGCAGGAGAACATGTGGAAGTTTATAGTTTCCAAAAATACTAACAACAATATTTCATGTCTCTTTGCTCTTTCAGATCTTTCCTCTTTACCGTCAAGGAACAGAGTCTACTCTCCTTTCCCTTAAAGGACTTTGTGACTGCTTTCATGAATAGAATGTGGCAGAAGTGATGTCACTTGACTTAGGATGCTAGATCACAAAAAGCAATGCAGCTCTCTGGGTGTCCCTTGCTAGGAATCTTGCCATTGAAGGACTCTTGCTATGAAGAAGCCCAGCCCGTGAGGCAAGGAATATGGGAAAGCCCAGGTGAGAGAAACTGAGGCCCAGTCAATTCCCAGACATGTCAGTGAACACACCTACAGATGAACTTTCCAGCGGAAGCTTCAGACATTATGGGCCACAGATAAACCACTGAGACTCTTGGTTCCTGATCCAGATACCAAAATATACAAGTGTTAAGAGGATTTGCTAGGCAGCCATAGTAACTTAAACAGCTTTGAATATACTTCCTTTAATAGGTTGCTAGCCCTATAATTTTAAAATTTGTCACTATAATGTGCATGGACCTCCATGTGCACTCCTGCCCTGCGAATGTTAGAGACCTCTCTATGATTTGGAGCCCAGTGTCATTAATACAAGCTACACAGTATGTGCCTGGTTTTGGGGGGGGGGGGTAGAAGGGTGCCCACTGCATTTGGATACTGCTCCTGGCATGGTGCTTTCTAGGCCGCGTCCTCTTGTCCTCCCAGAGGTTTCATGAACCACCTAATATCCTTTGTAAATTCTTCCTCTGCATAAAGCGGCCAGAATGGTTTCTGTTGCTTGCAGTTAGAAACCCTGATTGGAATGGAAATTGGCTCCAGGTTATTTCACTTTGATTCAGTTCCACAGACATTAATTGAGTATCTGCCGCATGGCTGGCCCTATTTTAGGCAACAGTGATACAAAGATGAATAAGACAGAATTTTATCATTAGATAATTATAGCTAACATTTATTGAGCACTTGGATTGTGCCAGATACTGTGCTAAGCACTTTTCCTGCTACATCTCATTCTTATTACTTTGTGTTATGATGTATCTCATGTTGGAGATAAGGAACAGAGGCTCAGAGAGGTTGAGTAACACGTCCATGATCACACAGCTAATAAATAGGGGAGCTAAAGTTAATAAGTAAATGTTGGACGTGAGGTACCCAGTTGCAGTGAGTGTGCTCTTAACCATCTGCCACCAGGGATTTTCTATGTTTGGTGGCTGAGCTCACAGATAATGTCACTGTGATTTCAATGTGGTAAGGGCATTAAGGACCACAGAAGAAGTGTACTTAGTAGAAGTCCAGGAAGACTTCCTAGAAGAGGTATTGCCTGAGCTGAGTCCTGTTGGATGTAGGGAACTAGTTAGACAAGGGGGGATGCCCAGGGCACTCCAGTTTGTGGGAAACCAATGGGCAAAGCTGGAGTGGCCATTTTGCCATGTGGCAGATAGGGGAGCTGAGAAAGGTGGGGGCCTGGTCCTGCATGTTACAGAGTAGTCCAGAGTGGACTGGGCCACCTGTCTGTGGGCCTTATAAGGGCTCACAATTCGATGTACACAAAAGGGTCAACAATGGGTTTATTTACAAAAGGGGAAAGGAATAAGAAACAACCCAGGGAAAGAGGCGGGATACAAAGTAATTGGAATACCTTAAGGGCTAGGCTGAGTGAACACAGAGTCATGCGGTCAGAAGAGCTGTTTCCCAAGCGAGAACGACAAAGATGCAATGGCACCCTGTTTATCCCCCAAATGTCCCAGAATTCCTGCTAGCTCCGCCCTTGGGTCCTCGCAGTTCTCTCCCTGGTACTGCTGGGAGTTGTAGTTTCCAGTCACTGGAATAGTGGGTACAATCCAGAAAGGCAGAGTAGGGGGTGGAGTCCACAAGACTGCAGAGTTCTTTCAGGACATCCTTCCCCTTAACAATTCCCCCTTTTTGATTTTATACCACCATATCTATGTAGAGCACAGGGTATTAAACTGAGGAGTCTGAACTTATTTCTGAAGGCTGTGGAGAGTCACAGAGGGATTTTGAGAGGATTTTACACCTTCCTGGTAGAGTAGGAGAATGGTTGGCAGAGTGTGTGGGCTGGAAGTAGGGAGTTGTGCAAGTCTTGGCATAATCTGGGTGAAAAACGAATAGGACCTCACTGAACTGAAGGTGATGGGAAGAGGAAATGAATGGAGGGAATGAGTAAGAGAGATGCGGAGGAGGCAGAATCTACAAGACTTGAATGTGGATTGTAAGGGTGATACCGGATGCCCGTCGCAGTTCCCTCAGCCAATAAGTGGAACAGAGTTTGAGGAGCAGGATGTAGTTTAATTTATTGACAAATTAAGGGCAGCAGACTCACGTCTGAGATGTGGTGGAGGGCAGGGGTGTTTATCCAGAGTTACAAGAGGGAAGGAGGGAGGACGTGGGCATAGGTCAACATGTCCATTCTCGTAACACAAGTGTCTGGAGGCTGCAGTTGACATCAACTTGCTTTGCTATCATTTGGTGGTCAACAATTCAGATATTATCTTCCTAGCGATGCTCTTTTCCCTCAGAATGTAAGAAAACAAAGTTTGTTAAATCTGGAGTATCAATAAAGGAAATGGGAGAGCTTATCTGGTGGGACAGAGAGACAAGTCCTTCATTCCTGTTTCAAGAGGAAAGGAGGTGCTCAGATGTCTGCCGAGGGGGAAACACTGAGCCATTCCCTGAGATTAAACAACCACAACATAACTCAGGGAGGAAGAATGAGGTTGTAAGTTTTAAGCAGAGAGGTGGGCAGCCTCAGGGAGCCCTGGGCTGAAGGCAGATAATAGGAGCTAACACTTACTAAGTACCTACAT
>NW_004567102.1:5126534-5131954 GCF_000260355.1 Condylura cristata | reverse complement strand
AGGGCCCCACTGCCAGTTTTATTATTGTGCTTGTATTCATCTCTCCAGGGCTTACGAGGGCTCCACAAATACCTGTGGAATAAGTGAATTGCAATGACTCGTACGAATCTGGCTTCCCCTTCATTTGGAGTCTCAGTGTCCTCATCTGCAGACTGGAAACACTAGTCCCCACCTCTCAGTTCCCCAAGATGAAAAGAGAGAATCGAGGAGCGCATCTTGAGAATACTGGGGTGCTCTGCAAATGCAGGGCTCAGTCATGCTCGTCTCCCCTGCCGGGGGCAGTGGTGACAGACTGAGAAAGAAGTGTGGGAGACTGACTTGAGCTGGGAGGAAGCTCAGTTGCTTGTCAGACAAGTGGGGCGAGGACGGCAGGGTGACCGGGGGCCGCAGGTGGGGGTTCTGTCACCCCTCACCAGGTTCAGGAGGGGTTGCTGGGGCTAATGGGCCATGGCCTCCCTGCTGCCTGCCTCAGCTGTGTCTATGGTTTGGCAGTAGCAGTGGTGCAGCGTGGATGCAGACTTGCCTCGCACGTGTGTGTAGACGTGTGTGGGTGTGCACACTTAGCAGAGGCTCAGCTAGCTCCCAGACTAAGGAGGTGGCAAATATGAAACCTTTGAGAAGCTTCTTTTAGGTGCGGTAGAGATAATTGGAGAAAACTTGGGAGTGTTTTGGTTTGTTTGGGTGTCGATCCTGAGGCCTGTAAGACAAGAACAAGCTGGTATAACTTTACAGGCTGCTTACCAGTGCCAGGGAGTCATATATGAAAATAATGATGGCACCAGTGGCATCAGGGAGGCCAGCCTGGTGGTTGGACACTATGGAGGACCCTGGTGGCAACAATGGTGGTGGTGTTACAGGGCACCCCAGTGTGAATTGGGTTGCCTGTGCGTGGGTCCTCACCCGCGTGCTTAAGATTTAATCGTACTGCGTACACACACAAAAAGGTTCGATAATGGGTTTATTTACAAGGAGAAAGGTAAAGGAACAACCCAGGGAAAGAGGGAGAGAAATACAAGTTAACTAGAATGTTCTACTAGTTCTGCTGACCTGGACTCCACCAGCACACGGAAAACTGATCAAGAGCCCAGCGACCAGCCGCGAACCACCAGGCCAAGAGACCCCCAGAGCCCACATGTCCAGTTTTATCCCAGCTTGGCTGCTCAGCTCCGCCCTCACGTCCCAGCGTGCTTCTCCTTGATATTGATGGGATTAGTATCTCCAGTATCTGGGGTGGAGGCGGAGTCCATGAAACCTGTACCTGTTACAGTGGTAGTGCTGAGGGTAGTTGGACATGGCCTCCTGGTACCCCTTTCCCATGCTGCAGACATTCCCTGTAGCCCAGGTCTGCCTTGAGGAGCAACAGTAATAAAGAGGCCCCTGGGAAGAAGGCGGATGAGAAGGGGTCTCGTTTCTCAGTACCCAGCATCAACGAGCAGCATCTTCCTAACAATCCAGCTCTTGTAACATCAAGTTTTCCTCCTGGAAGTTCTATGATTCAGGGGGTGATGGTGGGGGCACCTTCCTGCCATGGTGTTTTTGTCTCAGGGGGACACATGCCTGCCTGACCCACCCTCTAGACAGACTCTTGACCATCCACCCCCAAACTGGAATGCTCCCTTTCAGGTTGACATCACTCAACAACCCCTAAAAGTTTGCCTCAAACAGGGACCTCCCAGGTGGTGCAAAGAGTTAAACACAGAACTATCAAGCTATCCGCAGCCACTGCAGCATGAGTTTGATCCCCAACCAGGGAACTGATCCACATGGTGCAGCAGACCTCTCCTGTCTCACCTGCTGCTCCCCTCAGCAGAATATTTCAGTAGCTCTGCCTGTTCTGCTCCCCACTCTGTCTGTGGTGAATCCTCTCAATCCTCCATCCCACTTCTGGCCTGCACTCCAGCTCTTGATGAATAAATAAATAAATCTTTTTAAAAAAATAGTTTGGCTCAAATGAACTTCTTTGATCAAGCTCTCCTAGGTCTCAAGATAGAATTAATTTCATTCTCAGTAATCATAGTTTTCAAGGACAACTGGATTTAGGTCTACATAGCTCTGAGGTCAACAAATCAGGGCAAACCAATGGTATATTGTAAATGGGGTCCACATCCTTCTTTGTTTTAGACTGTACGTTCTTGGGGTTCAACCTGTGTGGACTGAAAGCAAGAGCCTGGTACAATAGAGTGTTGGTGATTGTTTAACAAAGTAGCTCTCTGGGGAAAAGACTCTGATTTGTAATATTTGCCAATTTCCACAGCATAAATACTCCCACTGATCAAACCACCCACGGAACACCACAGAGGGTCCAGCTGAGAAGAGATGTGCACAACTTGAAATGCAAGCTGGTGCCAATCCACAATTGCTGAGTTGGTCTATGCTCCAAAGATGCTGGCATCAGCTAGAGCCTGGCACAGAGTAGGTCCTCAATACTTGTTTTAATAAATGAATGAGTCATTGAATGGATGGTTCCATGGAAGATGTAAATTCATGACTAAATGAATGGAATGAAGAGCTGCATGAGTGGGTGGAATTACTTAAAGTAGCCATGTAATAGGGTGGTCCCCAGGGCAAGGGGAGGGTCCAGTTTCCCCCTCACTACTCAAGGAAGGGTGGAGCTGGGCAGGGAGGAGGAGAAGCTGAAGAGGAGACTGGAAAAGGAAGGACAAGGGAGGAGAGCAAGAGAAGATCTGCAGGAGGCACATGGAGCAGAGAGACCTGTGAAGAAGCTGCACTTGCTTCTTGGCCTTGGACTTGTATGAGGGATTTGGGGGGCTTGGAAGGAGACACTTGAAACAGACGTGGGTGAGAGACCCGTGGGGAGGTTGTCAAGGCAATGTTTATCGTGATTTTGATTTTGCTCTTTTCCTTCCAGACTTATCTGACTGTTGCCCCTCTCCTTGGATCCCCACCAGGAGGTACTTTCAGGCCTCAGTGGTCCTGTTTTGGGCCAACCCTGTTTGACTGGGCATTTACCCATGGGTGCTTGATTTGGAAACTATTTGGTTTATGCTTTCCCTTCCCATCTCTTCATTGCACGCTAGTCGTATTAGAGTTCCTTTCCATCAAAGGTCTTGTGTACTAGAGTATGTTTTTTTTAGATGAGGCAGACGGCAGAACCTATTTAGAGAGGACAGGTTTGGGGGTTCTGGGATGACCTTCACCATGTCTGGTAACAGCCAGGGCAGTGGTGACTTGTGACTGGCCAGGGGGGCATAGTGGGTGCTGGGAAGAAAGAAGAGATTGTTCTGTGTTGGGTGGGGGCATTGGTGGCTACCACTAGGCTGATCCAAGGTACCCCTGTTCCTCAACCAGAGGGCCTTCCTGACGCTCCCAGACTTCCCTGAACTCCAAGGCTGCTTTGCATTCTCTCATAAATAACCTGTAATGCCGCTGAATGCGGTTTTCTTGTTGGGGCTTTTGTTTCTTCAATCATGACAAAAGCCGCACTAATGAGTTATTGGAAAAACCAAGCCCTGCTCCAGGCCAGAGAGGCTGGGCGAGCACAGAGGGGGAGGTGCTGAGCATGGCAGCCTGGGCAGGGAAGGAGACTGAGCAACTCCCTGAAGAGAGCTTGCAAGCTTCAGAGAGGGAATTTACAAAACCTGAATAGCTCATATGTTAGACTTTCTAATTCACAACGTCTTTCTCAACAGCCTGCTACCACAACTGAGGTGGTCCACTTCAGGGCCTTTGACCTTGCCATTCCTACTGCCTGGACTACCCTTGACACCAGTTAGCCACTTGTGCCTCCCTTCCACCCCTCACTCAGGTTCTTGACTGAACTGAATAGCACCTCCCCAGAGGGGCCATCCCAGATCACCCTGTCTGAAGTGACAAACACTCCTTGATCTCCATATCCCTTATCCTATTTTAATTTTGTTTCTACAGCACATCATTTGATGTGTTAGGTTGGATTTCCATGGGAGAAACCCCCCATGACTAGGATTCAAATCAAGTAGTGTTTTGTGACGGTAAGAAACACTCATGGGAGAATGCAGAAGTGATACGGGGAAGGAAAGACAGCTAATAAAGATGCATTAATTATCCAGTCACCACTGTGGGGAACTCAAGCCCAGGCCCACTGGGGAGCTCTGGGAGCCAGGGAGCGCACAGGCTTCTGGGACCCCCTTCCACACTGCCCGCCCCATAAACGTTCCTCCACCATGGCCTGCACTGGCAAGGAGGGGCCCAACAGCCTTCCCTTGAGGTTCAGGCATAATTTGTGTGGCCAAGTCTTGTCCTGAGATTGAGATATGATTTTGTGTTTGCCATCTCATTTGGAATACTGACAGACATTTTCAGTCTGTAAAGAACCAAGGTCAGAGTCTGAGTAAGAGCTCTCTGGCCTCTACAAACTACTCTGAGTTTTGTCTTCAGAGCAACAGGGTATCTCCCTAACCCCAGGTAGGTTTGGGAGGTAGAGATCTCTCGATGGGAGGAGAAGAGGGAGTAACCTAGAGAAGTGCTCTGACTCAGGACACTATCCAGTCTGGAAAGGGGCAGACACTTGGGGACCTTGCAATGCCAGAAGTTGATATTTGTGCTGAGAGCCTGAGGGTGTCTGGGGTTCACTTATGGTCATTGAGAGGGCTGCCGTGGAGGCCTCTCAGCCTGTCCAAGGCAGTGGGCTGATTGAAGTCTGGCCCAGGGTTCAGGAGTCAGGGCATCAGGAATCAATTACCATGGCAACCACAGGGGCCACAGTCTCTTAGGTCCCAGATTCTTCTCTGACCCAGGAGACTCCCCGAAACATAACTAAGGCTGATTTCTCAGCACTCTGGCAATTGGAGACTTGGGATCAGGATTTATTTGACTTGAAAAAATAAAGCAGTACGACATTTATTGCATGTGGATGTTGCTGAGTAAATTCTAGCCCACTCCAGAGCAGAGGGACCCAAGGGCCTCTGAATGAAGGCACACACAGGCCTCTTGTATGCTAGCAAGCCTGACCAGTCAAAGCCAAACACCAGGCAAGGCCTCTGACTGCCTGAAGGGCCGAGGAAACCACAAAGGAAACACTTCATATTTAAAAAAATGTACTTGAAAATAACATCCCTTGATTTCTGATTGAAAAAATAATTCATACTGCTTCTAGAATATTGAGGAAGAATAAAAACATAGACAGAAATGCAAATCATCCATAATCCTATCACCCACGATAATCATTAAAATGGTATTATCTGTCCTTCTCATCTTTATTCTACACACAGCTTTTTACATTAATGAGACCATACTAATATTATAAAATTTATATTCTATCGATAGCAGACAACAGGTTCCTGAGCTCTGCATGGTGAAGAAATGAGGAACACACACACACACACACACACACAATGCACTCAAACACCACTTTGCACAAGGATGGAGTATGGTGCTGGGGAAGGAACAACCAATTTCCACAGCATAAATACTCCCACTGATCA
>NW_004567102.1:5119079-5125743 GCF_000260355.1 Condylura cristata | reverse complement strand
CAGTGCTGTATGAATAAATAAATAAAAAGCAATGAGTCCTTAGGGCTCTAGGTCTGCACTGCAACAAGGAACCTGGGGGGAGGGGCAGGCCTGAACCCCTCCCTGCCCCCCATCATGAAGGGTTTGGGGGACCCGGCCAGGAGTGACCTGGATGATGAAGGGCCTTGGGAGGAGCTGGGGCGAGAGGTGGGTGGGGAGGGCTGGGAAGAGAAGGAGTGAGGGAAATGAGGGCCAGTGTGGCCTGACACTAGCTTGCCCTGAGGCCTGGTCTGAGCAGAGTTACCGATGGGGCCACTCCACAGCTAACTGTGGGTGGGAGTGGGGGTGGGGTACCTCCCTGTTGTATTCTATGTGCACGGCGCCCCCTGGAGTTTCTGCCAAACAGTGGTCCTCTCTGTCCGGGATGATTCCATTAGAGCGCCTCCAGCTCCCACTCCCACATTACATGGGTCAAAAAGAAATGATAGCTGAAGGAAAAATAATTTGCTAGGGAGGGAGGCTAAACAGAAAGGGAGCGGGGACAATCAGCGGCGCTGACCCTCCACCCAGCCCCAGCCTCCCGCCTCCCACGACCTCAGCGTCACCTTTTCCTCCCCCCTTTCCTCCTTTCCCATCACACCCCAGCCTGTCTTTTCAAGCCCTAGAACATTTGATCCTGCTGTGGAAGAGCTGCTCTGAGAAGGTTAGAAAGACCAACTCAGCGAAACCTGATGCCTTCCCTCCTCCCTCCCTCAAGCTGCTGGGGCCCTGGGAGCAGGTGCCAGAGGTCAGAGCCACCCTTGCCCTGGTACAGCCCCACACCTTTGGGAAGCGCACCTGACTCTCACTCCTAGAAAGCACCCCAGAACCAGGGAGGTCACCTCCTGTGCCACTTGTTTATTTAAAGATTTCCTAGAAGTTTCTGCTCTCACTTGCTTTCCCTGAGAATTGTCTTCACCTCAGCTTGCACATAACTCAGACATTTTCTTTTTTAAAAAGATTTATTTATTTATGCATACAAGAACTGGGGTACAGACCAGAGATGGGGGGGATGAAAGGACTCACCAGAGACAGAGTAGGGAGCACAACAGGCAGATCTACTGAAACACACTGCTGAGGGGAGCAGCGGGCGGGTCAGGAGAGGTCCGCTGGGCCATGTGGGTCACCTGCCTGGCCGGGGATCGAACTTGTGCTGCTGTGGCTGAAGACAGCTTCATAGTGCTGAGACTTAACCCACTGCACCAAAAGAGGGACCCACAGACATTTCTTATGTATTTATTTCTTTTTACCTCAGCTCTACATATCATCTGGATAATTTGGACCTCCTTTAGCCTGATAATTCAGGGCTTGGCCCCAGCCTACTCTTCTTTGAGTTGGTCAGTGTGATCCAACTGGCTTCACTTGGTTGAGCAGAGGTGGACGGCTGTGGTTGCTGAGTCCTGCACTGGTGCTATGAACCTCCACATAGGAGGAGGCCCACCCGCCCTGGCCTTGAGCCAGCCATGGTGACAGCACACCACCCACACTTTCAGCGAGTGTGACACAGGGCAGCTGGTCTCCAGGTGCTCTGCAGGCCCTTCAGCCAGATGTGTCTCCTTAGAGAGGCCAGCGCAGAAAGGCAGGGATCGGGTTCCTTGCCTGCTGGGGTGGGGCCAGTCCCCCACAAAGAGTGGGTTTCTTGTGCTGAGCCTGCTGACTGCTGCGTGCCAGCTTCACAATCTCGCCTCCAAATAGGCCAGCTTCCCAGGAGCCCAGAGGGACATTTGCACTGGGAGAAAAATACCCAAATAAAAAAAAGCTGCTTCCCTGCGCCTTGGTTGAAACTTAGAAGGATGCAGGCAATACTAGGGTAGGGGACATTTTCTCTACAAGCCAAGAAGTCAGAGTTACCAGACCAAAATCTTCCTTAGTTCTCAGCCCTCATCCAGGCATTATTTTATTATTGTTACCATGTATCAGTTCCTAAATCTATATCCTAGCTCCACTTTTATACTTGGATCTATAACTCTATAGTAGCAGTCTCCCCACTCTGGTTTGGGACTGAGGTTAGGGGGCTGTCTCCCCTCAGACTGGGGCTCCCTGGGGCAGGGCCTTGTCCCCCCTCAGATCAGGGCTCCATGAGGGCAGGATTTTGTCCCTCCCCCTCAAATTGGGGCTCCTAGGGGCAGGGTTGTGTCTTTATTTGATGGCTGTCTTCAGCAGGGTACCAGCATAGTGTAGGTATCATGGCTGGCTCAAGAAATATTTGTTGAATTAGCAAATAAATAGCCCAGAGAATCCAACTTTTCCAAGCCATTCACTGACCAGCAGGGTGGCAGAACTGGGTAAATCAGCATTCCTTACACACTCAAGGGAATACATGTATTTTCCAAGCTGGGTGTTAAAACCAAATTACTTTTGATTCATTGAACCACCAGCTCAAAAAAAGTAAACAAAACTTCCCTTATTCCAACATGAGTATGGACAAAAGGAGCCTGGGACAGCCCAGGTGACGCCTCACTTGTGAAATCGTGATGTCCAGATGTCAAGTGTCCGACACAGCTCACTAGGCCTTGCAGCCTGGCTGGGAGCCATCTCAGAGCTCACAAGCACATCTGCTCTTTATAGTAGCGACTATGGGCCCAGAGGTAGAAGATCACACAGGGACCCAGCGGTATCATGACACAGTGGCCAGACTCTGAAGGGGGGGACTCTTGTCTCTTTTGTACCTCCTACCCCATCATCCTAGAACTGACCTGTTTACCAACTCCCTCTTAAGCCGGCCAGAGAACTCTCTTTCCACATCTCAAAAATAGAGTCTATGGTGACCTAAGTTACTTAAGGAGCACAATTTAAGGGGCATAATGTGTTTGGAATTCCTTGAAAGTTCAAATGTGAGACCCATCCTTGGTGACAGTTGTAAAATAATTTACAAAAGAATCCAAATAACTTGGCCTTTCAAAAGCTTGCATGGTTCCCTGTCTCACAATCCAGCCTCATCAAGATTCACGTGATACGTGTTTGTTGAGTACCCACTAAGTGCCCAAGCGCTCGGTGCCTAGAGTAGTGCCTGGTACATACAGAGCCCAGGCTCACTAAGGGCTGGTTAGTGAACAAAAGGAAACAGACAAGGTCCCTGTTCTCACGACCTGCGAGGCTAGTGGAGAGTCTTGGGGGGGGGGGGTAATGGGGTAGGAGAATGGAGAGGCTGCCATCCCTGGTGACAAAACCTCTACAACTCCTTTCTAAGGGTGTCATTGCGGGATTGCATTATCACCAGTCTTGAGCAGCACGATTTATAACAGGAGTTAACTGCTTACTAATTAGCAGCTGGAACAATTAATTGGCTATTTGTTAGAGCTTGAATTAATAAACTGGTCTTTCAGTGGGGTCATAACTCTCCCTGCTCCTCACCCCCTCCCAGCTACCCTTCCTCCACCTGACCAGAAAATGTCTTGCCCTGTGATTGAATCGATACTTGCTAGTGTATGATTTTCAAAGACAATTTCGCTCGCAAGGCAAGGACACCATCTCTGCAAAGACGCTAACTCTCTACTCTTTGGGGCTCTGGCTTGCCAGAGGCAAGTAGTGAGAGGAGATGGGGGAACTTTCTAGTAATGTGCTCTTATAACAAAAGCCTGCAGCTGCCCTGTTTGACTAAGGTTTGAGGCTCCTGATTCCCTGAACTGTCATCTTTTCAGTCAGTAGCTAGTTCCTAAAATGATCTGGAGCCCAAGGGCTCAGTTTTGGAGGCAAAAGATTCTTTTCTTAGAGCATCTTGGGTAGACCCCAAGAGTTGGCAGTGGAGTGCTGACCACTGAGGCACAGTCTGAGCCTGCTTCCTGGCTGCCTCAGGTCCAGTGGTTTAGCTTTGATGTCCTACCCCCTCAATGGCCCTATTCAGGAACTAGAGAATTGTTCTCTTCTTATGAAAAGAAAAGGAAATACTTCTTGTGAAAATACTTAGACTTTAGGTCTCTTCAGTGCAAAACAATGGTTAAGCGCTAGGTTGTGCAAACATGCTATCTAGGTCAAAGCCTAGTTCAGCCACTTAGCAGCTGGTGAGTCACTAAATCTTTCTATGTTACTCTGTGAGAATAACAGCCTATAGAACTCATAATTGTTATGAGTACTAAATAGTTAATATACATCAGTACTTATAGCAGTTTCGAGCATATGATCAGTTCTCACTCATGTCTCTCAACCTCTCTGTGAGACCCAAATCCTACTCACATTACAGCAGGGGAAACTGAGGCTTAGAGAGGCGAGGACTGGAATACAGGACTTTCATTGCTGGTGTTCTTTTCCTTCTCCCAGGTTGCCTCCCATTGTCTGGCACAGGACTCTGCTAAAGGCAGCAGGCAGGGCATACTTGGGGAGAAGACTGAATTTATGGGCACATGCAAACAGGCTGTCAAGGTATTTACACTGCATACAATTAGCTGCAGAGTATTCACAAGTGGATTAGCTATAGCAAATGTTCAATCCCAGACAGGCTCAAATGGGGGCCTCTGCTCCCCCCTCACTGGGTCCCAACCCTATCATGAATCCCCGTTCTCTTCCAGATCAAACTCAAGAGAATGTCAGCTGTCCCCCAATAACACACGACAGAGTCAAAGAGGGGCAACTAACTGTTATTTGGGGTTGAACTCGTTAATTGGAAGACAGAAAGGCAGTTTCCCATAACATGGTGACTCAGAATGAAGAGTAGGGAACCGCTGGGGCCACTTTCTGAGTTTCCTGAAGGGGGTGAAGATTTCTAGGAATCTTCAAATAATGGGAAGAAGATAAAAGAAAATACTCATCATCACACTCTCAATTGGAGCCACTTCCTTTTCTTAGGCTGGATGAGGGCAGTGGGTGTAAAGTGGTCTGGTAGCTGTGTCTCTGTGGGGCCGGAAATGGGTTTTTCTCTTTGGGGTAATGGCTGGAGGGGTTCCTAAGGATGGCTGCCTGTGGTATCTGACCACCAGGGCCATCATTCATTCGTTCATTTAACAAATCTTCATGTGGCATCTGCTGGGGCCTGCACCAACTTGGATCTGCTTCAGCTCATTTAGACTTGACTCCACAGGAAACCGAGGAGAGAGGAGAGTGGGGAGGGGATGAAGGACACACAATCCAGTGGATGGTGTGGATGGTAAAATAAGGTTCTTCCCACGTCCTGGCACTTTCCAAGATGGACAGAAAGGAAGCTGAGGAGGTATCTATCAGTTGTGGTACTCACCACCAGGCCTTTTGGCGTTTCTCTCCACACCTCCCACACCTGCCAATTCCTCTCCTTCCCACTCCCCACCCCCAACTGGGGGTAAGTGTTCCCGTGGGGCATCAGCCCCTGGAGGATCAGGGAAGAAGGAATCCCTCAGGAAATGCGCCTGTGTGAAAGGGTGGCTTATTATGTCTTAAATATTTGTTTTAATTTAGGTACTGAAAAAAGGAATACTTTTGAGCTAGATTTTTTGGATTTTGACAAATGCATAAAGACGGAGAACGACCATCACAGCCAGGATATTAACCAGTTACGGGGGAGGGGGTGATTTGGGGAGGAGGGTTTATGATCTCCACGCTAGTTAGCTGCTGCGGTTGTCCGCGCTCCCACGGGCCGCTCTAACACAATCCCTTCGTACACGCCGAGATAAATCTTGGCGACAGGTGGAGCAGGTGAGATTAGCAGGCTCGGGTAGGGGACGCGGTCGCAGGCGCAGGGGAGGTCGCCGGTCTCGCTTCCCAACCTTGGACCTTCCTCGCAGTGTTCGGGAGAAGCGCTTCCAGTCTCTTCCTCTACCGCCAGCTCCCCAGCTCCGGGAGAGCCGGATTAGTGTGTCTGGGTACCAAGTGCCAGATCCCCATAGGTGGAGCGGGCCCCGGGTTTGGCTTCAGGGAACGAGTGCGCCCTCGGGGCGCTTGGGGGCGCCTGAGGTCCTGAGGGGAAACCGAATGGGGAAAGGGGCGAGCTGAGGGAGGGTGTGGGTAGTCTGGGGAGCTCCAGCAGTAGGGGTTCTGCGGACAAACCTGTTGGCAACCTGTGGGCCGAGGCTCGGGCAGAAGCTCTAAGCGCGCGCTCTCCGTCCGCAGCTCCGCCAGCTGCTCCAGCAGTGGCCCCTACGCCCAACGCCGGGAGAGGCCGTGGCGGCTGGGAAAGGGGCGGGGGCTCGGCCGGGGGCGGAGGGACTCCCGGGCAGCGCGGGCAGCCCTGCAGACCGACAGCTGGCTGCCGCCTCACGCGCCTGCAGAATCCCAAGATCCGCGAGCTCCCTAGCCTTTCCCTCGAATCCGCTCTTCAGTCCTCCCCTCCCCTCTACGGCCAAAGTGCAAAACATTTACAAAGTGTGCAGTACACCGCAGGCTTAGGTCCCCGCGGCGAGCAGTCGTTCTTGCCCTGAGAGCGTGCTGGGATCGGTGCACCCGGCTAGAGCAACCAGTCTGGGTGTGCAAGGGCGGGCTGGCGGCGAGTGTTCGAGCGCGCGGCTGCAGAGCCCGCGCTGAAACCCACGTCCCTCCGCCGCTGTCCTCGGGATAGATGGATCCATTTCTGCTTTCTGACATTTTCCTGCCTGGATGGGGGTGGGGATGGGGGAGGGCGAAGGCATGGGACTATGGTGGTGGCACACGGGTGATTTGGTGATGAGAAACCCGCGGGGATTACAATCGAGATGGAAAAAAAAAATGTGCAAAATGATGTAAAAATAAACTTTGTAATAAAAAA
>NW_004567102.1:5094690-5118499 GCF_000260355.1 Condylura cristata | reverse complement strand
GCGGCGAGCGGAGGCGGCCCCGGCGCCGGCGCCGCAGCCGCGACCTCGCCTAGAGCGCGAATATTTTTCAAACGACTCAAACTTTCCTCCTTCCCCCGCGTTCTGGGGTCCCTCTTGACTGGAACTGCTCTCCCGACTCCCGCGGGGCTCCGGGACGCGATTTCTACCCCCGGTGGCTCGGCTAACTTCACGGACCCGGGCATCCGTGGCGTTCGCCCTCGGTCGAGCCCTGTCCGCGCGGCTCCCCAGCTCCGGAGGGCCAGAGCCCGGGCTCCTTGGTCTCAGCGAAGGCGCCTAGCCTGCCCCCTGGGGTCCGGCCGTTGAGCCCCCAGCACCCGCCGCAGAACTGGAGACCGCGGACTGAACCGCACTGAGCCCCGGCCTCCCCGCCCCCGCTCCGCGGAGGGGCGTCCCCTGGGCGGGGAAACGACAAGTTTGTCAGTCGTCGGTGGCCTGTTGGATCGAAGCACCGCCGCCTCCGCAGAGGGGTCTCCGGCGCCCGGCACCGCGCGCGGACAGCCCTGGGAACACGAGGCGGCTCGGCAGCGGGGCTCCTCGGGCCGGGGCGCTGGCTGCTGAAGCTGGCGAGCAGAGGCACCGGGGGCCGGGCCAGCGCCCCCTGCGTCCCCAAGCGGGCAGCGGCCCCGCGGGAGGAGAAACCCGGGTTGCCGCCACTGCCGCCTCCTCAATCTCCCGCTCCCCGCCGCCGCCGCCGCCGCCCTCTCAGTCGTCTCTGGAGAGAGGAGGGGAGTCGGGGGGCAACGCGGGGCCCCGGCGGATGCGCCCCCCGCCGCCTTTCGGGCTGCGCCGCCTCGCGGGGATGAAGCACCGGCCGTGAAGATGGAGGTGACCTGCCTTCTACTTCTGGCGCTGATCCCCTTTCACTGCCGGGGACAAGGAGTCTACGGTAAGCGCCCGCGTCCCGCTCCACGCCGGCTTAGTACCGCGCGGAAACTTTGCAAGAGGCGCAAAGTGCGCGCTGCGGGGATTTGGTGGGGACCTGGTCCCGACACTGGAGTGGATGCACGGGTCCCCGCCCTTTCCAGGGCGTGAGGAGATCACGCGAGCGGCCTCGGAGCGCCGAGGCGGGTCGCCGGTGATGCCAAATTTCAAATTTCCCAAACCCTGCCGAGGGCGGGAGTGACTTAGGTCCTTTGAGATGACCCAGGCAGCTCGGGAGACCCCGACGGACGCCAGACCCTTGGCTGGGGCAGCAACTTGCTTTGAAAGCTTGTGCTACCCCTGCTCGGCCTCAGGAGTGGAAGCCCAGCACGGTTTGGAGTTGCGCGCGGCGTGTGGGCCAGCTTGTTACCAGCGCCGCGGCCGGCCGGCGGGCTCTGGTTCTCGGGTCTCCGCGGCTTCGCTTCTTTTACTCGCCTCTTGATAGTGGGAGAGGATGCCAGCATGCCCTGCGTGGGGCGCTTTAAGCCCCGGCATCCCTTTTCGGACCTCTCCTGAGCCAGGTCTTTCTGTCCCCGTTCCCTGCTACAAAACCTCAGCCTCGCGGTCCTTCTCCCGGGTGCGCGCGCGCACACACACACACATTCAGCCACCGTTCCCAGGACATGTAAACGCGGCTCGCACCCATCCGGCTATGGGTCCAGATTCTGCCTCCTACCAGGCAGGCTTTTCTCCCACTCCCCACACCGTGCTTTTCCGCGCCAAGGGGATTCTGATTCCCTCTTCTCCTTTCCCCTCAAAGGTTTTCCCAGGGAAAGGTCCTGCCGAGAGCCGGCATCAGAGCCGGGTCACCTAGGCTCACAGGCTCAGGGAGTTTTAGCAGCCGGTGTTTCCTGACCCCACAGCACAAAAAGTCAGTGTCCACGGCCCAGTAGCCCTTACATTACCTCCTCCTGAGTGTAGGTGTAGATCACTTCTTAACGTGTGTCATTGGAATGAGAAGGATTCTCTTTGCATTCTTTCTGGGGTATGAAAAGCCTAATTATTTTCGTTTAGATCGAGGGAGTTTGGCCTGTCTGTTGCTGGGGACAGAGATATTGTCTCCTCCACTTCCAGCCTCAAGTGCTTTCTTCTGGGGTGCCTTGCAACTGGGAGGGGTGTCTGAGAGGTGATGTGCCCCTGCTCCTACACAGCTAGCTGACTTGGCCTTAATTCCCCGGGGAGGCTGGCCCAGGCATCTGGCCAAACTCTGCTTCTTAATTAGTTTGTGTGTCTCTTACTGCCTGGCCCTTCGCATAGGCAGAGAAAGAAGGGAGGAAGACGATTGCAGCAGGCACTGAGAAAGACCAGGTGGGGGGGGAGGGGGAGGCCACTGGGCTGGTCCCAGTGGTCTCTGCAGGGCTAGGAAAGACACCAGCAGGGTGAGTGGCTCTCTTTCTTCCTACAGCTTCACTGCCTCCATAAAAGGTGGCCTAAGGGCTGCCAGGAGGCCTTTACCCCCTCTCACCACAGCCCAAGGGGCTCAGGAGAGTGACAGAGAACACTCAGTTTGCTCTTGTCCCCCAGGCCATTCCTTCTTCAGGGTCCCCTGGCAAATCTGGCAAGCCCATTTCCTGGCCATCCCTCTCCTCCACCCTCCCAGTTTCTCCAAGCTTTGCTAAGACTGAATGGGGCTTATCTTGAGAAAGCACCTCTGAGCCTGGCTAGAAACCTCAGCACTGAGAGTGGGGGTTGGGACAGGAGACAGAGGACCCTAGTGTCTGAATACTTTGGGACCAGGATTTAGCCTTTGGCTAACCTGCTCCCGTTTCCCTATGTGCCTCCCTCATGTTTCCTCGTGCTGGCTGCTCTCGACCTGAGCAAATCAGGGTGGCTTGGGTGCCCTGCAGCACCCTGGGCTCTTAGGTGACATTCTTTCTGCTTTGGGGAAGGCCTCAGGGGAATGGTGTGTCCCTCACTGAGGTAGATGAAGAGAGAGGACAATTACGAGGAAGGGCATGGCAAGAGGCTGCCAAGTTCCCTGTGATGGTAGGAGCTTTGGCCAGATACAGCAGAAGTGGGAACCCTCATGGGGATGGATTAAAAAGGAATACGGGGTGGGAGGGAAATGCACTGGACTATGGTGATGGCACATGGGGGATTTGGTGATGGGAAGCCCAAGGGGATTGCAAATGAGATGGAAAAATGCACTAAGTTATGTAAAAATAAGCTATTATATATATATAAAAATTTAAATTGGATATTAAAAAAGCATGCTAGATAGAAAAAAAAAAAAGGAATGGAGAGCTAGTTCTTGGATCCCTTAGCTTTCTTCTATGCCCAGAGCAGAGGAAGCTTGAAAAAGAGTAGAATATGCAGGTAAGGGGTGGTCCCCAGTGACCATCATTGCACCCTAGCATCCAGCATGGTGCTTAGCATAGAAACAGGAGCTCTGCAAATGCTTGTTGCCAGATTGAAGAGCTATGGCTGGGGGAGAAAGTGCTTCTTAAAATTCTTTCTCCCTGAAAAGTCATCTGAGGTGATTTCCAGCAGGGCAGAGTGGGCTATAGAGGTAAGGGTCTCTGCTTAGGGAGCCATGGAGTCCTAGGCTGGCAGCCTTAGGGGGGTGGGGTCAGGGGGACAAGAAGGAAGAGCCTGGAAGTCCAGCATTGCCCTGGCCATGAGAAGGGAGGCAGGAGTTTTTATTTGAGGAACAAAAGAAAAGTATCTCCTGGGGTGGGGACCTTAGTGCCTTCTCCGCTGCCCCCCAGCCCTGAGGTTGAGAGAGGGGCAGGTTAACACAGTCTGAACTGAAGATAGGGAGAACCAGCAGGGTGACCCATCTGGATCTAGCCTTGTGGGTCTCTGTGGAAGCTGGTGGGAGCCCTCTGTCTGGCCTCCCCGTGAGGGGCCTCTTGCAAAGTCCTTTCTAAGCTCCATTGTTACAGTAGAGCCGGCCACGCTCCCAATCTAGCTCAGACTAGCCAGGTGGCTTTGCTCTTCTTTGGGGCACAGATGCTACAGCAGCCGCGTATTGGACCAGATGGTCCATTTGGAGATGGTCCCCTCCTCCCTTCCTGCCTCCCAGTCTCCTGGCCCTGTTTGTTGTGCTTCTGGGTAGGCCCTGTAATCTGTTCTCTGGCAGGCCAGTGGGGTGTGTTGACCCTGGAAGTCTGGTTCTGGGGCAAAGACAGTAGCTAGGTGATGGAGGAGTACCCTGCATGTGGATGGCATCAGAGACCACCTCTCCACTCCTCTCCCCATAGTCCTCTGGACTTGCAGCCAGGGGCAGGTCAGTGGAACTCCTCTCCTTTATAAAAACACAACAAACCTCTGGATTATTTAATATGCAGGAGTGGGAATTGACATTATCCTTAAGACAGGTTGTTTGCAAGTTACTGGTGGAAGTCAAAATATTTCACCAAAGGTGTCATCAGAAACTACTATCCTATGCTAATTTTTGTGGGAACATGAAGACAGATGTTGAATAATTTGACAAGAGCAACATAGCTTACAGAATTATCACCAAGTCAGGGTTCCCCCCCTCATCTGAGGGGTGTAGAGAAGGAACTTCAGAAAGTGTGTCTTCCGGTGCTGTTCTCTGGGTGCTGATCTGGGTGTGGGCAGTCTTGGCATTTTTCACGAGGTCTTCTACGCCATGTCAGAGATAAGCTGTCCATTTCTGACTCTCCCCAGCCCCCCGCCCCCAATCCCTAGAGAAACCTTAGTTTTTTGGGACAAACAGAAGGCTCTAATATCCTCAAGAAGGTCCGTACTTCTGCTCCTTCTCCCTTCTCAGTTATAGAAGCTGCAGGAAGGAGAGAGAGGGGCTTGTGCCTGCAGGCCAAAATGATTTGTTAGCCCTGCCAGCATTGTCAGCCTCCTCCTACCCCCCTCTAGGTTGACCTTGTACCCTCAGCCCCCTTGAGGACTCCCCAGGTCTGGCTATTAAGCCTGAGAGCTCCCATAGGGTGGAGGCTCACATGATGTCCCATCCAACATTACAAGCTGCCAATCTGTGTTTCATGGCAGGGTGGGGCCCTGGAGAGGGGTAGCGGTGGTTAGAGAGGATTTTATTAGCCAGAAAAGCACCCTTGAGGGGACAGATTGGGGATATGCCAAGGGCCCACTTGTAATTGGCCAGGCTTGGCTGTGAGCTGCTGGGGTGAGGTGGCAAAGCCTCATTTAGAGCCTGGTATTAGCTCTGCTTTGCTGGAACATGGAGGGACGGGCGGGGGGCTCCGTGGGGAGAATGGAGGGAGCTAATCACAGCCGCCAAGGCCCGGCAAATGAATGATGCAGGAAATCAATACCTGGGGGCGGGAGTGGAAATCCGGGCAGGGGTAGCAGCCCTGGCTTCTACAGCTGCCCAGCAGGCACAGGCAGGCCTGGGAGGAGTGAGACAGGCAGGAGTGTGGCGGATCGTCCTCTCCCCGTTACCTTCTTCTCCTACCCTAAATCTGCCTCCCTTCTCCCTGCTTCTGCCTTTCTTCTTGTGACTGGATTCAGGTAGATTGGGCCAGGAGGTTCCCTGCCAGCAAAGGCAGGGGCCTGGGAGGTGGGGCCTTTGGCCTGTCAGTCCTGAAAGAGCCCTGCTTCACTCCCTGCCTGTTTCTGGATGCCTGAGCCTGAGCCTTGGCTGGTGTCTGTGCTGCCTGGAGACTTTGCCGTTTGCTGGCACTGCCACGCCAGATGTGGCCAGCAGGGGGAGGGCTTGGCCGCCTCATTGCTTCTTGCCTTTGCAAGGCTCCTATGGTCTCAAGCCTCAGGTGGGATATGGGCTACTGGACAGCCCTAGTCCCAGGGGAGTTCCTTAGGGGCTTCAGGCTTTCTTCCAGCTCCCACATGCTCATCTTGTTGTCCCTGGGCACTCGACTATGGTCAGAACTCCACTTCCTGCACCTTAAGCTAAGGAATTTTGTGGTGGGGCTCAGCTTGCCGGGCTCCTGCCTGGGGCAGTGTGCAGAGCAGGGGCCTGTTTCCTTACAAAGCTGTTTCTTTGTGAGCCGGCCCCTTTTCTTCTTCCCCATCGTCAGAAGACCCTGTGCAGGTTGCCAGCTGCTGTTGATGTGTACAAAGGGGTCCTTACTGAGCTTAAATGTAATGCTGATTAGGAAACAGGAATAATGCTGAACTCATAGGGATGAGCCTTTTTTTGAAAAAACCATGAAATCTCCCTTCCCCCCAGGTCTGTAACTGACACATGCTCTCTGCAAAAACAGAGCATACCTTCGGGTATAAGGAAGAAAGCAAAACTCCCTTGACATCGCACATGCATTTGGTGATGGTTCTTTCAGAGGCATGAACCTTTTAGGGCTAATCCTTGGTTATAACACAGTCCCTTACATGAGTGTGGTGCCATGTGCCTCACGTGCCTTTGATTTGCTAACATTCTGAGAGGTCAGCAGTGGGCTCCATCGTCCCTACTTAATAGAGGGGGACATTGAGATTTAAGTGACCTGCTTAAGATCACACAGCTAGTGAGAAGCAGCTCTGGGACGGGATCCCAGTGTATCTTCTGATTTGGGGGTCAGAACGTAGTATGACATCCCCCTCCGAGTTGCAAAATATTTACTGCATTTTCCCCTTGAGCAAGGCCCTGTTCCTGTTCCAGGAGGAAATGGAGATGGATATGGATATGAGGGAGGTTCTGCTCTTAAGGAGAAGGGAAAGGGAATCAAGTGTATACTTGGGGTTCCTTGAAGGTGTTGGTATGTCTGGCCTCGCGAGGGTACATTGGGGCTGGAATATGTGTGAAAGGGCTTGGAATAGAATGGAATAGTAAAGGAATCATAATAAAATCATTAATGTTTACTGCCCAGGCTGAGATCATGAATATGCGTTGTTTTCCTTAATCCTTGCTGCAAGCCCAGGAGAGAGTGGTTCACCAGTCTGTTCACTGATGACTGACCCGAGTCCATAAAGATGAAGTCCTGTCTGAGGGTCAGAGCCAGCTGCAGCCTTCATCTGCCAATTGGATGGCTGTGCTGAGGGGCTGGGGGTGGCTAGGCAGGAATTCTGGGTTTGGGAGAAGCTGTCTGGAGCGTCTTGAGCAGGGAAGTGACTTGCTGTGAGCCCTACTTCAGGCTGGGTAGCTGCATCAGCGTGTGCTTGAGGAGGTTGTGGTCAGGAGGACCACGGGGGGCCATACAGTTGTCTGGGAAGGGAGAACTTGAGCCAGGGCTGTGGCTGTGGGAATGCACCGAGGGAGGGAGCGCACGAACTACAGCCATTCAGCAATAGCAAGTGAAGAAGCACTTGAGGTACTTGGTGAGAGAAATAAGCTCTTGTTCTCCTGGAGTTTATATTCAAATGGAGGGCAGACAGAAAGTAAGCATGTCAGTGGGTAAGTATATAATGCTTGCTATGGTCATAAGGTCTGTGTCAAAGGGTGTAGCCCTCGGGGACAATTAGTGTGGCTGTGGCTCAGGTTCATGTATGTTGAAGTACATGTACACATACAGCTTTATGTATAGTATATGTACATGTATGTAACTATACCTACTATACAACTATAACTAGTACATATACTATACATATAACTATAGGTGTATATATTAGTATGTGTGGGAGTGGGGAGGCCCTTGAGGAAGGACCCTTCCACTTGCAAGAAGTATATTCCAGGCAGGAGAATAGCCAATGCAAAGGCCCGGGGTAGGGACATGCCTGGCGTGTTTAGCAGCAGTGAGGAGTCCATTTCAGCTGGAGCAGAGTGAATGATGGAAGCGGAATAGGAGTTCGGTTAGAGCGTGAGTGGGACCAGGTTGTTTGCAGCTTTGAAGACTACATGAGCCCTTTGGGTTTTATTTTGATGAGAAGGGGAGCCACGGGAGGATTTTGAGCAGAGAAAGGTCATGAATTGACACCTTTTTAATAGAGTCCCTCTGGTCCTCATGTAGACAACAGATTGTCCGGGTTGGGTGTGGGGGGAGGGATCCGGTTATAGGCCGTTGCCGAAGGTGGGAAATGATGAGACTGAGCAGTCATTCGGTCTTACAAGTGCTTGGGGAAGAGCACAGCAAGTGAGAGCAGCTGAACAGGCTGTGGCTCCTCACCTTGTCAGGTGCATGGGAAATGGAGCCCTGGGCCCCACACTTAGCAAGGCTGCACTAAGTACTTTTTTTTTCATTATTTTTTATTTTTTATAACAGTTTATTTTTACATCATTTTGTACATTTTTTTCCCGTCTCAGTTGTAATCCCCGCGGGTTTCCCATCACCAAGTCACCCGTGTGCCATCACCATAATCCCGTGCATTTCCCTCGTCAACCTCCCCCCCCACCCCGTTTTTGATCCCATTCCCTACTCCACCCCCACAAAATGTCTCTGGTATATGGTTGTTCATTATTCTTGTTATTTTCTCGCCTGGTCCATTATACTCCTGCTATGAGTGAAACCATCCGGTATTTTTCTTTCTCTTTCTGGCTTAACACTAAGTACTTTTATATTGATGACAATACCAGTGCACGTTTAAATTTCATGGGGTCCTGGTGCTGGGATGTCTGGACGTCTGTGGACAGGTAGATCTGAGTGCTGGTACTCAGGTACTCCATTCTGCAGAGGTAGATTTGCCCATCTGGATTTAGGACTGCAGAACCATGTGGCTGGAAGCATAGGCAGAATGGGATTGCCAGAGCAGAGAGTGGAGTGAGAGGGGTACTGGGCACAGACCAGTGCTCTGGGGGTGTGAGGAGGAAAAGGGACAGAGCAGTGCCATCAGGGAAGTAGGAGGGGACGGGAGACGGGGCAGGACATCACAGCCAGGAGAAGGGCAGGAGCCCGTGGGAACAAGGGCTGTCAGAGGTTGGGGAGGAAGGGGGTAAAGGCTGTTTGGGGCCTGGGAGGTTGGTGGGGAAGCAGCTGCAGCACTAAGAGGGGTTCCTGAAGATCCAGTGGGAATCCCCCGGGACCTGGTAAAAAACGAAGATTCTGATTCAGTGAGTGTGGGGCTCAGCTAAGATTCTGCATTTCTAATCAACTCCAGGGTGATGTGGTGCTGCAGCCCCGAGGTTGCTCTCTGCATACAGAGCAAGGACACACAGGAGGGGGACCAGGCTGCAGGGAACAGACTCTGGTGGGAGGGCCAGGTGGGCAGTTCGCTGCCTCTGAGGGCCCCGGGCCCGGTAGCCTTACCTCTCTGGCCTCAGTTCCCCTATCTGGAAGGCTGGGTCTGCAATGCATCTTGGGATTACCAACAAGCTCCAGGCCAACTCCCGGGACTCTGTTCTGTGAGAGCAGAGGGGGTGGCAGGCAGATGGTGGGAAACCCCGGGTGTGGGTGGCGTGTGGAAGCAGAAGGTGCAGGCTGTGCATTTGAGAAATGTGGCGGCCAGTGGGGCTGAAGACAGTTCCGCCCCGTGACTGTGACCGGCCTCCTGTCTGCGGGAAGCTGGGCCTTCCTGGCTGGTGAGCTCTGTGGGGGAGGGAGGCTGGGTGCTGCTTGGCTGGTGTTGGAGATTCTACCCCAGGCTCTGCCAGGCCCCTTTCCGGTCCTCAGAAACTCTACCAGGGTAGAATTTGATTATCTGGAGGGTGGGAAACTGTGGAGAGAATTGGTCCTGGGCTTGAGCTTTTACCACCACAGATGCCCAGCTCCACTCTGGACCTTGAGAACAGCACCTGGCAGGTGGCTGCCCTGAAGCCCTGGGGGTAAGAACTGCCCAGCTGAGTCTGGGGCTGTAGATGTGCATCCCAATGAGTCGGGTTCAAACAGACTGTCTTCTTCCCTTGGGTTTTTGGGAGGGCATTTCTGGATTTTCTAGGCCACTGCCCAAGGTTTGTTTCAGCTGGGCTCATCTGGACCTTGGGGGGTCTATAAGAAAAAAAATTTTTTTTAAATTTTGAACAGGAGACTTTTTGTTCTAACAGTGTACCCCAAAGGGCCATGTCAGAAGCATGGGAGACCGGCCCCTCTCCTTGCTCCTATCTGGTGTGCTCCAGTTCTGAACCTAGAGCAACTGCAAGAAACTGCTTCAGAAATGCTGTTTTCATTGATTTTTCAATAGGTAAATTCTATTACCTTTTGGAAATGTGACCCTTTTGTTTATTCTCTTCCCTGTTTGGTTTAGAATAAAATGAAAATTTCAGAGCTGTACTACATTTTGTGACCATTCGATATAAATCAAGTGAAGATTGAATGAGTACCTACTAAGTGTCTGGAAGGCTGGTGATGCTCTGGCTGCAAAGAAGAAGGCTAAGGAGTGGGAAAGGCAGTCTTTTCCAGAACCTTCATTTTCCAGGTCAAGAAGCTGAGGCTCGGGTTCTGTGACTTATCCAAGGCGTACAGCTAGCACGGGGTGGAGTCAGGCTTTGAACTCAAGTCTGCCCAGTGCCACTGGTTACTGCCCCAAGTGTGAGATGCCTTAGAGCAGTCTGGCAGTTTTTGGTTCCCCAAATGGTGCTGTGGAGGAGGGGATGGGAACAGCATGACAGCCCCCAGTCCTGTATCACTTAGGAATTTCCTCCTGTTGCTAGAAACCAAGACCTGGCCGAGGAGGTTTAGTTGACTTTATTGAGTCTAGAGGTTGGCTGATGGGGGGTGGGATGGCAACTCCTTTGTCCTTAGAAATCAGGCTCCTATCCATGGGGCTCTGGCTACAGTGTGACCTCTCAAACTTTGCTGTTTGTTAGCATTACCTGAGGAGTGTTTAAAGATCCATGTCCAATTCATGTATCATACCAGTTCATCAAGATGTCTGGGAGTTGGGCTCAGGTTTCACTTTTTTTTTTTTTAAGATTTATTTACTTATGCATATAGAACTGGGGTACAGGTCAAAGGTGCAGGGGTGGTGAGAGGATTCACCAGAGACAGAATAGGGAGCAAAACAGGCAGATTGATGAGTACACTGCTGAGGGGAGCAGCGGAAGGAACAGGAGAGATCTGCTATGTCATGTAGGTTACCTCTGGGGTGGGATCGAACGCGCACTGAAGTGGCTACAGCTGCAGCCAGCTTGCAGTGCTGTGTCCTAACCTTTTGTGGCACCAGGGAGGGCCCCGGCTTCACATTTTTAATAAGAACCCCAGGTGATGCTTTGGCAAGGCTCAGACAAGTTTGGGAACCCCTGTCGTAAAGCATTTTTTTTTTTTTTTGCCTCAAAGTCACCAAAGGGCTGCCAGGTCTCAGCCATCATGACAAGAAAAAAGGAGTATTCCACAGGGCAGTCTTACTGGCAAAATAAGCTTCCTCTTAAGAGCTTTTCCAGACTTTCCTCCCAGTGAGTTCTGCTTATATCACATTGGCCATTCTTAGATGTAAGGGAGGCCGAGAAATATAGTCATAGATGGATGCATTCTCACCTGAGGAAACATCAGGCTTCTGTTAGAAAGAGGGGGAGTGGGGTGGGTAGGTAATGAGCAGCCTTACCGTAAATCCCATCTTAGGGTCAGTTGGCGGTTCTTCGAATGAGAGAGGATTTAAAACAATAAAAGCAACTGCTCTCTTGCCCACCTTCCAGCATTCTGCTAGCTCTGGTTGCCCTGAGGATGCCTAGAGGAAGCTTAGAGAAGGCCCAGAGCAGGGAAGAGACTCATGCAGGGGGACCCAGACATTTACGTGAGTGAGCTCCTGTCTGCCGCCCCCATGCTCCTCCTGCGCACACTTGAGTGAATTTGTTCATGTCTCCATTTGCTGTGGTTCATTTTAGTCCAGTCATAGGACTGATTTGGGGAAGTAGAAACTGAGGGCAATGCTAGAAGTCACCGGCCAGAGAGTACTGTGGAGGTGAACTTTCTGCCTCTCGGCAGACCCACCCCCATGTGAGACCAGGCCTCTGCTCTGTGTGCTCCGTGTCTATGGTCCTTCACTGTTGGGAAGTTATTTATTTTTAAAAATATTTATTTGTATTTATGCATACAGAACTGGGGTACAGGCCAGAGGTGCAGGGCCGGTGAGAGGATTCACCAGAGAAAGAGTAGGGAGCAGAACAGGCCAACTGACGAAGAACACTGCTGAGGGGAGCAGTGGGCGGGTCAGGAGAGGTCTGCCGCGCCATGTGGGTCACCTCAGGGCAGGGATCGAACTCATGTGGAAGTGGGTTTAGCCTCTTAGTGCTGTGCTTTAACCCACTGCGCCACCAGGGAGGGCTGGGAAGTTATTTTCATCATCTGACTTTATTTCAACTTGCTGTAGCAGACATTCTTATCAAAAAGGTTCAGGAACTGAGACTTTTTCCCATGTGATTCTTTTTTTTTTTTTAAGATTTATTTGTTTATACATACAGACTGGGGTCCAGGCCAGAGGTGCAGGGGCAGTGAGAGGATTCATCAGAGATAGAGTGGGGCGCAGAACAGGCAGCTTGATGAAGTGCACTGCTGAGGTCAGGAGACGTCTGCCGCACCATGTGGGTCACCTCCCTGGCCAGGAATTGAACTTGCACTGAAGTGGCTGTGCTTTGCAGTGCTGTGCTTTAACCTGTTGCACCACCAGGAAGGATCCCCCATATGATTTTTAGAGAAACTTAATGTCAGCACTTTCCCCATTGCTGAGTGAGATATCTGGAGGCTAGAGACAGGTTGTGAGCTGGACTTCGGTGGCTCATTTCCCTGGGTTTGGGTCTGATGTTCCAGTAAAATGTAGTGAGGACATTGTGGAGGTCAGTTTATCTTCCAACAAAATACATAATCTCTCAAAGGAAGCTGAAGGCCTGTGCTCTGGTAAGAACTGGCTTTATTGTCCGTTCTGGAGTAAGGTCATAGTCTAAACACAGAGGTGACTATGAGATGGGGCTCCAGGGTGTGACAAAGAGTGAGCTCAGCTGCCAACCAGTGGTCCCAGGTCACCCAGAGGCAGATCTTTGAGGTTCAGTTCCGGAGGAGACTAGACCAGGAAAGGGAGGTGGCTTGTCAAGGTCACACAGCAATTCGGTGCCAAGTCTGAAGTTAAAAGCCAGAGGACTCAACAGCTGGATCTTTCTTGTCTTCCTCTATCACCTTGTAGATATAGGAGAAGCCAAACTCATTTTATGTCCAGCTGTATAAAATCTCCTCCCTCTCACCCCTTCCTATTCTCAGACCTCATTGTCCCCAGGGCACAGGATGTAGTGCTCAGTCTGGCTCCAGCACTCCTGGTTAAATGGTAGAAGGCCTCAGTGACCTAGGAGACCCCTTTGTGGGTGGAGGAAGCAGCTGGCTTGAAGGTGAGGAGTTTGCTCCCAGCCTTCTCCATGTCCACCGTCTCTGTCACATGCCTAAGGTCCACCTTAAAGTTAGTAACAAGTTGGCCAACAGATTGTGGCTGCTGTCACCAGAAAGTGGCCACAGGGCCTTTCTTCTGTAGCCCTGGTTGTTTGATCAGACGAGTTGAGTTGTTTGAATTTAGGCAAGGTGGTTTCCAGAGAGAGAAGGGTGCCAGAAAGGGGAGTCTGGCATGGCTTCTGGTGTGCCTGTGAGATTGCTAGGCACTATGGGGGCCCTGGGTGTGGCCATGTAAGAACAGAGGTCAGAATTCACTTACAATCTTAGTTTGGGTTCCCCAGAAGTGGACCGTGAGGCCAGCAGGTAGTTTGGCAAGTGCGCCGAGGCAGCTCTGTAGGGGAAGAGGATGTGGAGACCGGGAAGCAAAAGGAACCATTACAAGGCGCATTGTGAAGTCAGTCACCACCATGTCCCACCAGGGCCTCTGGGACACTGTCAAGCGTATACTTCAGAGTTAGCCCACCAGGGTGAAGAGGGAGCTGGGGTGTGGAATCCCCCATCTGCATTAATTGGGGGCTACTCCTGGGAGTGTTAATTTCTGGGTACTCACAGCCCTCTGCACACACAGGCAGTGTGAGCTCTAGGGAGAGAGACAGCCTCGGGCACAGAAGCAGGTGCTTCTCTGAAATGGTTAGGGGAGGGGCGGGACCCCTGAAGGCTGTACACCATCTCCCCGAAGCCATCGGGCTAGCTTTTTCAGAGGAGCCAGTTATGCTGAGCGCTTTGCTCTTAGGTCTTATCTTCTGGGCTGCACGTATAAGCCCCAATTCTAGGCTGAAAACCCTCCCCTGTGGCCACCAGGCCTGTAAGCTGCTGGTCTGCTTTCTTGGCATTTGTGACCAGAACTCCAATTCATCTGTTTTCCAAGACCTTCCTGATAGAATCCAGATTCTCCCTGAAGGACTGAGGGGCCTCATGCCTAGAGAGGGTAGGAACGGGGGTTGGGGGGGGTGAGGGGAATCACTGAGGACAAACATAGAGCCTTCAGGGTCCTTTGGGCTTTGCTCTGAGAGGTACAATTCTTAACTCCACACCAAACTGAATTCAAACTAAGATGGGGATAATCTCTGGGACTAGAAGGTTCCCCTTCCAGTTGTAGTGTTCTGTGAATCATAGAGCCATGGCATTCTGTCTCCTTCTCTTTCTGAGAGCCAATCTTTCCCCCAAGGACCATGACTGGGCTAGCCTACACCCCTCATTACTCCTAAACCATATGGGTACACATGAGAGGCTGTCTCCATTCTGTTGTGAATTTCCCTACCTCTCCCTACCATTTGGAAGCTGAGATTAAGTAATTAACGTATCAACTATTTATTGAATACCTCCTGTGCCAGACACAGTTTTAGGTGTGCTGAGTACAGGGCAGAGCGAGACAAAGAGCTGATCTATTGTAGAACCACAGATCAGAGGCAGGAGGGGTGTGAGGGCAATCTTAGTCATTTATCAGCAGAGAAACCGGAAGCCCAGAGAGGGCAAGAGAAGTCCTCAGGCCATGTGGATCAGTAGGTCAGAGGTAATGAGCTAATCACCCCAACTGTTCAGTTTTAAGAAAAGCAGAAAGCAGTGGTTGGAAACAAAGAGTGACTAACGCCTAGCAATGCAGCTCTGCCTGCCTATAATTAGATCTTTCTCTCCCACATCTATCTCCCAAGGCAGATCTGGCTCAATTTACTGAGGGGTACATATGTGACGATGTACCCCAGGAGACGTGCGTGACTTTCTCCTTCTTGAGCGGGCATTCAAAGGCTGCAGCGAGCCCTCCCTCCTGCCTTCCCAGGCTCCCCCAGACAGCCATGGCCTCTGGCAGGCCCTACTGGCATAGTGGCCTCAGGCAATGCCAGAAGCTGCTCCGTTCTGAGGGATGCCCTGGTGTACCAGAAGCACCGACACCGTCTGGCTCACTCCCTTGCTTTCTCTGCAGACGAGGGAGCACTCGGGCTGTGAGACTGTCCGGGGTGAGGGTGGGTCTCTCCCCCTTGTTCTGCATTCTGTTGGAGCTGGCTGTGGTCTTCCTTGGGAGTGGCTCTTTATAGGTCCCCCTGCAGAATTACAGAGCCAGGCTGAGGGGTGGAGGGAGGTGGGAGTCCTAGCTGCTGTAGAGATCTGTGTGCACATGTGTGTGTGCATCTGTATAGAGAACCATTGTCATAAGATAAATTGCTCTCATACCTCCATGGGAGTGGAAATACATTCCCCATGCTCTCTCGACCCAGGGCACCTGCACCTTATCTGTGTTATTTGTATGCACATAAATAACACGTGGGCCAGCCTGTGCCGAGGTGAGGATGTGTGTGATGGTGCTGCACACAAGAATATGTGTAGATGCCCAGGGGACACCTATGTGTGTGTGCTTCTAGGGGCCACCTCTACCCCGCTAGCCCTCCAGGCGGCCCCTGACTCCCAGGGAGGGGGTGTGAATGGGCATCCAGCACTCTGAGCCATCAGCCTACTGCTGATGATCCGGTTAGGTTAGGCTGCTCCCCACTCCTTCCAGGAGACCTAAAGTGGGGGGCAGGGCAGGCCGAGGCTGGCCTGGAGCTCCTGGCTAATTTTCCTGGTCTCCATCGATCCGGCAGCTTCTCCTGAGTCTATTAGCAGTCGGCTAGTGAAAATATCCCCCATCGCGAGCCCTGACCTGAGACAGGGAGGAATCCATAGCAATTTGTTCAAACAGAGGAAAGCGGTTCCCTCTGATTTGTATTCCAATTTATTCCAAGCAGGAAAGGGGTCAGGGTGGGAGGGGGGTGAACCCTGGCACGCCAGAGCTGAGCCCAGGCCCGACCCCTTCAGCCCCCTGTGCGAGCCAGGGTGGCAGCTGGTGCTCCCCATGGTTCCTTGGGAGGGCTGAGGCAGGAGGGTGGGCCTCAGCAGGGGGACGGGAAGAGAGGTCCGCCAGCCTTCCCAGCGGGCTCTGCTTGGCTGGAGAGCTCAGTTGTGGATTTGGTTTTCACAAAATACAAAGCTACCCGCTTGGAGCCTCTCTCCCGGGCACTGGGGACTGTGCCAGGCGTGCGCTCACCCGCTGCGCCAGTGCCAGGGTGGGGGCTGGGCTGGGTGCATGGACACAGTGGCCCCAGCTGGGCTGACTGGCAGGGGGCCTATTCTTCTCCCAAAGCACCCCCGCTGGCTTTGCAGGGACAGAACTGCTCAGCCTGCACTTCAGAAAAGCTCCTGGGCATGGGAAGAACCCCTCACCTCGGAGTCCCTGAGAGGGTCTCCCCAATGCAGAGCTCACCCTTGGTTCCCATCTGAGCAAACTGGAGCTCACTGGCATCCTAGCCAGGAGGTCGCTTGTGAGCACCTACAGTAACAACTCTGGCTGGCATTTAGTAAGCAGCTACTACTTCTCAGGCACTGGGTCAGTGCTGCCCAGTACCTGGGCGTCATAGCCCCCCTTGTACCTTATTTTCCTCAAAAGTGCTCCCCTGACCCTTCTGCATCCTTCTCCCTCTCCCATATCTGCCCAGTCTTTCTCAGTTCCTCCAGGGAACCCCTTCTGCCTTCTGCCTGAGGGTGGCCCTGGTGACAGGACCTGGGGACTGCTGGCCCTGCAGTCCCCCTTTCCAGAGGGCCCCCAATAACAGGCACGCTTAATTTCTCGAGGTTGCTCCCATCGCCCTCCCTAACCCTCCTCCCTCCAGGGCTCAGATTTCTGCAGGGGTGACACCATGGCAACCAGAGAGGAGGATTTTGGGAAGGGTCAGCCAAGTGGTCCTACAAACCACCTTCCCCTGCTTTCTTCCCTCAGTGTCCCCAAGGAGGGGAATAACTGGAGAAGTTCTTCACACTCAGGTGTCATTAACTAGCAGCTCTGAGGTCAGCTGTTGCACATGACTTGCCAGTCTCCATGACACCATCAAGGTCTAATTTCAGAAGCAAGCAACTAAATTTATCAGTTGATGAATAATCAGCTCTCTCGCTCAGGTGGGACTGTAAGAAGACAGTGTGGCCTGAAGGATAGGAACAGAGGCTTCTGACACAGGTTTGGGTTCAAGTTTTACCTCAGCCAGTCATTGGCTGTGTGATCTTAGGCCAGTTATATCCCACGCCTCATTTTCCCTATGCAGAGAAACAGTCAGAGTAACAGCAGCTTTAAAGAGGATATTGAGAATGTGTGGACAGTCGTTCTCAGGCCAGCGCCTGGGTCACAGGGATGGTGTGACTTCAGCTGTTCCCTGTGCCTTCACAGCTCTGCCTTGGGCGCTGTCACAGCGAGGAGGGGCCTGGTTCAGGTAGCCCATGCATCAAGAAGCTGTCCAAGGAAGGGAACGTGGCACAGTGCTGGGGAAAGAGCAGGGCCAGACCCTGGCCCAGGAGAAATTCCAGCCCTCCTCCCATTTTCCTTCTGGCAAAGATTATCCAGAGAATGTTCCCTTCAAGCTGCCTTATAGGGGAGACAGGTGTGATTTGCAGGCACCCATTCTTCACTTCCCTCTGCAGAAACAACCCCTCCCCCCATCCTCAGCCCCCAGGCGACTCCTAATGGAAGTGACTTTTCTGGCCCTGGCTGTGACTGAACTCTGGTCCAATTGGCCTCCTCCATCCACAAGACCTTCACTTTTCTCCCCTAACCTACTGGGTTTGAAGTCATTTACGAGTTGTTCAGAGGCTCAGCATTATAATCAGATCCTACGGTGCATGCCACTTACGCGGTTTCTAAAATTTCAGCCCAAAAGGAGAGAAATCCTTCAGTGATGGAGAAACAAATAATAACGAGAATACCTAAGCAGGGAGGCAGGTATTGCATTTCCCGATTTATAAATATACCTGATGCTTAAGAAAATGTGTTCCCAAACTTTATGCTTCCAGAATTGACTCTTAAAAAAAAAGGCAGGGGGGTGGGGTGGGTGGGGGTTGTTCGTCACTTTTAGGAATTTGACATGCTGTCCGTCCCTCCTGGGATGTTTGCGTTTTGAAAAGGACATAGAAAGAGAATGAACAAAGTGACTACTTAATATGCCAGGTGTGGACGAATGTTGTGAGGAACACAAATAGAGGGAAAGGGATTGCAAGTGATGGAGGTGGGGAGGGCAGGCCTCTTAAAGAGAGAGGTCAGGGAAGCCTCTTGGGGAGAGAGTTGAAGGGGATGACAGGGGATCTCTGCCCAGCAGGCAGCTGTCAGTGCAAAGGCCCTGAGGCCAGCTTAAAGAACAGCAGAGAAAGTAGTGTAGCCAGAGTGGGTAGGAGAGCAGCAGAACATACATTGAGTATGGAAACAGACGACAGGAGGCATAGCCGGTTATTTTAAAAGTTGTTGCCTTTGACTCCAAGTGGGATGGGAGCCGCCATGGGCTTCGGGGCAGAGGAGGGTCACTGTAGTGCAGCATGTGGCTCGGACAGACAAGCAGGGGGTTAGGGGCCGGGAGGCTGTCAGGTGAATCTTGACTCTTTTTCCCTTTGGGCTCTCTCTGGCATGCTCTGGTGGTCGCTTCATCTCACTGCTGCTTGTCCTCTTGTAGCCAGTCTGCCATCTCTGCATTATCCCTGGCCTCCAGGATCAGGTGTGTTTGGGAACACATTTTCTTAAGCATCAGGTATATGCATTTGCATATGCGCATGCCCACACCCATGCTGAGGCGTCCACCCAGGCACACATACCTGAGCCCTCTCCCAAGCACCTTCAGCCCTCAAGGCCCCAGGTGACAGCCACAGAGGCCAGAGCTTTGTTTACTCCACAATGTGGTTCTCATAGGGTTGTGCAGGACCCCTTTGACTGCTTGTGGAGAAGACAACCAGGCAAGGGAGGAAACCGGATACACTGGTCAGGAAGCTGCTGTTGTAATCCAGGCTGGAGATGGCGGCGGCAGCTAAGACAGGCGGCAGCTAAGACAGGGGTGACTTCCCAGGGGTCAGGTTCATTGGTTTGGAAGGTTGACCTGGTGGATTGGGTGTGGGATGTGAGAGAGGGACAGAAGTTAGGGGATATCCCCAGCTTTCTGGTTGATAGTCAGAAGGGCTCAGTATATTTTCATTAATGGGGAAGGGAGATTCTCAGGGCTTGGGGTGGTGGTCTGCAGCCAGTGCTCTCCTATTGAGGGCAGTAGATGTGGACAGAGGCCTATATAGAGGTAATCAGGCCCTTAGACCTTGGCTCTGTGGCTTTGCAGTCCCAGAGCTAACCCGCCTCTAGCCTCCAGAGCCAGGACAAAGGTCTGAGGAGGCGGTGGTTGTGGCGCCCATAATTCCATCCCTCAGTTGGGTGGGGGTGATGCCTGGGAACCCAGAGTGGCCTGGAGTGGGGGGCATCGGAGTGTTGCTTGTCGGTTGTAAGTCCCCCCGCCAGTACACTGTCTTTCCCTTCCCTACCCATCAGTCCTGGAGTCTAGGCTCCATCTGCTCTCAAATTGCAAGATTGATTTTGCTTTCAGGGTTGTTATTGTTATTATTATCCACTTAAACAACTTCATTGGAAAAAAAGGCACCCAATGACCATCAAACATTAACCATTCACTCGAAAGTCCCTGCCCACACCTGCCGATATATTTTTACATGGTAATAAACAGTGGTTGGTTCTGCTTTCTCTGCCGACTTTATCTCCTGCACACGTCTCCTGATATTGACCGAGCCCTCAGACCTGTCACTTTTAATGGCCAAGGGGTACCCCCTGCATTGATGTGCAAGGAGTTTGGTCACTGTTTCTCCATTGCTGGGCATGTGGGCAGACTCCAGTTTTCCTTCTAAGTAACTCTGCCCGTGAATATCCTTATGTGAATTACTTTCTCCTCTTAAATGATTTCCTCGGGGCCTATTCCCCAAAGTGAGATTGCCTACTAGGTCATAGGATAGGAGCAGTTTTATGGTTCTCATTTTGCACTGCTCGGTTGTGCTGCTAAAAGTGTGCCTTGCGCACAGCCCAGCTACAATGGAGTTTATCATTTTCATTTTTTTCACCGGATTAGCAGGTGCCTTCTGACCTGCTGTTTAACTTCCAATTCTTACTTCCTGAAGCCATATTTGGGCCTTTTAGCACTTAATAATAACAAGATCTGACCTGTACAGAACAGTTTACATACACTTTCCGACATGTCATCTCATTTAATAAGATACCACGAGCCTGATACCACTGTCCTGTTTGATATGGCGAAATAGGGGGGCTTAGTCACGTGAAGTGCTGGAGTGGATTGTCCAACCAGTTCTTGCACTGAAGGTGGAAAGGACCCCCAACCTGATCTTCTGAGGACTGGAGTCTCCTGCGGCCCATTTCAGCCAAAATCCAGTGCCTTGGTCCCCTTGTCTCCCTTTAGTTCCCACAGTCAGGCCTACACCAGTTCCCAGGCTGTGCCCTGCCCTTCAAAGTTGGCCTCAGCTCCACGGGGATCAGAGGAGCCACTGGGATTTTGGATCAGGTGGGGTTTGGTGGTTCTTTAATTCAGTCAAGTCACTCTTCTCTCCAGTCCTTGGCTCGGAAGAAGTGGTGCAGGCCCTGCGTGCTGGATTGGCGGCCGAGAACTGGCAGTGTGTTTTGGGTCCCACCCAGGATCTCGCCCCTCCCCAGGGGTGGTCACATGTGCCCTGGAGCCCTGGTGACTGAGCCTTGGGTTGCCTGGGGCCAAGTCACTGAGAAGGAAGGCGGCTGTCAGGTTCCATCTTAGAAGCGGCAACTGTCAGACTCATGGGACCTATTCATGGCAGGCACACCCTGATGTATGGGTTTGTTTTTTATTCTGCTTCCTTTTAACTACACTTCTAGATTATCCACCAGGCACCACTTGCTGTGTTTAGGGAAGCCCAGGTTGATTGTAGCTAACATTTGCCATAGGCAGCACCCTTATGCCCATTTTATAGCCAGGACATGGGGGGTTTAGATCAGAGGGCTAAATGATCTGCCCAGGTCACACAGCAGTTACTACAAACCCTTCATGAGAACCCACATCCAGGGCTACCCTATCTACCCCCGCCCTGCCCCTGTCGTGGGCTGAGGCCAATAGGTGTGCTTGGCAGGTGGAGCTGGGTTATAGTGTCGATGCTGTTGAAGACCTGGGCCAGGTAAATCCCCATAACGGGGTCTCCAGACTGATGGTGCTTGGTGGGTTTGGGTGACTGGAACCCATGCAGGAAAATTTTCACCCCATGTCTCTGTGTCTCTATCCCTGGGCCAGGCAGGTGCAGCAGGTCCTGGGCTCCTAGAAACCATCTCCTCATGGCTGGTGGCATCTCTCTCCTGCCATTCTGGGTATTTTCTTAGCTCTTTTTCCCACTGCAATGATCTCTTTCATCTCATCTTGATGTTCTGGTTTCTTGGGATTACAACTCCCGACCCACCCCTCCCGGTAGACTCCCCACTCCCAGTAAACCCCCTCATTCAGTTTCACATTTTCTTCTTGCAGGCCTTTGGCGAGTTCCCAAAGGGTTCTGTGCTATTCTGTCCAGTGGAAAGGGAACTGACATTTTTGGAGTACCTACTAGGTGCTTTTGTGCCCAGCGTGCATGATCTCCTTCATAATGCCCACAGCTCGGAATTTATTTCCAAGTAGAACTATAGTATTTAACCCCACTTTGCACGTGAACTTACTGAGGTTTTGAGAGGTTAAATAACTTGCCCATGGTCACATAGTCACTCAGTGACAGAGTCCTACCTCTTGTCCCTTCACACCATTGGGCCACCCCTCGGATCTTACATCAGGGAGTGCCCAACTCGAGGCACAGGCCTTTCTGTGCTCTCTCCGCTGGGTGTCCTGCTAGGTGTCCTCATTGTGGAGGGTTTTGATCCTGAAGTTCTGGAGTTCCAGAAGAGAGAAAGCCCTTACATAATCTCCCCAAGGGACCTGAGAGTCCTCACATAGAAGGCTTTCTCCATGGCCTGTCCCAGCATCCCAGAGTTTGATAAGTGGGCGTACGGCTGAGACCATACACAGCCAGTGGAAATTCTGTGTGCATAACCCAGCACTTTCAAAACCTGTCTGTCTTCCTATGAGACCAGGATGTGGGTGCCATGATGCTGAACATTCCCCAGGACCAGCTGCTACACTCAGCGGAGAAGTGTCAAGAATGCCAGGCTCTGCCAGAAGCACCAGGCTCTGCAAACGGAGCCCGGCCCTGCAAGCGTGGCCAGCCCTATCAGGGCCTGCATCTCACTATGAAAGCAGCGGCTGATTTTATGCACACTCATGGTGACAGGGTGGCAGCCTGTGCCCTGATCCTTTCAGCGATGGCTGCTCTCCATACTCAATGATATCACCCTTGTACCGGGAGGTCAGACATATACATATTCGGACTGAGGGGAGATTGTTGCGGTCAGTGGGGGAAGCCTTACTGATATGGGTTTGCTTTTGATGAGCAAAACCCTTGTGGTGGCGAGCATACGTGAACATGGTCTGTGGCAAGGGCAGGCAGAGCTTCCGCCCTGGGGAGGGCTGGGCCTTCTGGGGCTGCACGCCCATGGCTGACCTAATGCATGATCGCGTGGCACAGTGAGGTGCTCAAGCCATGTGACAGAGGAACTGATGACTCCCTGGCAAGTTAACAGGGGATGGTGTGTGCCCTTTGAAGAGCTGGGGGGCCAGCAGCCAGAGAGGGAGGATGAGAGGGAAACAACTTGGACCAAGGCCTCATGACCTCAGAGAATGACCAGGAGTGAGCTGGTGCTGCACTGCAAGATGACGGGCATTAAGGTCAGCCCAGAGGAGACAGTGCGTGGTGGTGGCACTGCGTCAAGCTAGCAGAGAACCCCAGCGTCCCCCAGACTCAAAACACTCCTGAGAAGTCACCAGGTGCACCCAGCTGGCTGTGAATGGAGGAGAAACATCAGCTAACTCTGCAGACCACCAGGGCCATAGGAAGGCAGGGCAACCCCCCTCTATAGATGGCACTGAAGGGTGGGGTGCATGTTCCTGAGCAGTCCACGTTTATTGGCCCCAATCTGCAGGACAGGCTTTGTGGATCAGGAGGAACCAGCCAGGCATCAGCCCGGAGAGTCTCCTCCCAGACCCTGGCTGCCATTCTCTGATCAACTAATTAAAAGAGAAAAGCCTGTTAATATTTCAGCACTGTTAACTCTGCTAAATTATTAAGTGTCCATTTGCATTACATGCATAAAAGGATCGATAAACATGTGTGGACCAGGAACTGGGGCAGGGGTGGGGGCAAGAGAGGTGTAGTTTCTAAGGATGCTGCCCAGGACTGGCCCAAACAACGGCCCAGGGACACCTACATCCTGGGCCCTGAGCCCTGAGTCCTGAGCACGGTGCCAGGCACTAGGGAAGAGGAAATGAATGGAGGTCAGCGTGAAAGCGAGAGTCTGGCCCTCTGCAAAATTGACTTAGCATTGCTGAGCCTCAGTTTCTCCATCTGAAAAATGAGAACTATAATAGGCATGTTGTGAGCGATAAAAAAGACAATTGATATAAACCGATGTCGGCACACACCGCTCCACTCAGCACGCCTTCCCAGGTGGGTCCTTAACCCCGCTCTTCTAGCCTGTAAGCGTCCCTGGTATAGGCCTGGGTGCCAGCGCTCCCTGGCTCCCTAGCTCCAAACTCAGTACTTTACACTCATAGGAGTTTGCTGAATGACCGTCTGGTGCAAGCCACCGCCAGACCCAGATCCTGCTTCCACAGCTCTGGCCCAGAACACACAGGGACACGTGTGGGAGGTGGTGTCTCCCGCCCTCTGGTAACCCCACTCAGGTGGGAAAGTCTTGCAGCAGCCCCTTCTTCTGCTCTCTCCTTGTCCCCCCTCACCCTCCATCTGCTCTGCTTGGAAGTGTCTCTGGCTTACAGATACACTTCTGAAAGAACCAG
>NW_004567102.1:5075338-5094585 GCF_000260355.1 Condylura cristata | reverse complement strand
GGGAGCAGAAGCGGAAGCAAAGCCAGTGGGCTTTTAATCACAGTTTCAGTTCACTCTGCTGCCTGCCTGCCTTATGAGCTCTATAGCCTACGGTGGTCCCCTCCGCCCTCCCCATGCCCCCAGGTACTTAATAGCCTCCTTGCCCCTCTGTTGGCAGCTGGGGAGGAAATTCTATGGGAAGATGAGGGTCCTTGGTGAAATTCTCACTCTAGTGAGAATTCACCTTAACATGAGCCCTTGACAATGTTATTTTCCCTCCCTGGGTCTTTAGGGTGCTGGTAGTGCCCACCATTCCCTACAATTTGGGGTGAAATTTGGGGTGAACACTTTTTAGGGAAGAGAGGAGTGGGTTGATAACCCAGACGCACTCTGGTTCTGCCAGAGACACTGTTTCTACCTTCACTGTCCTTGTTGCGTGCCGCCCCAAGGGGGCCATCTCTCATGCCACGGTCTTCTCTCCACCAGGGGCGGGAGTGGGGGGGGGGTGCGCCGTGACTTACAGCTGTTAGTTTTGTGCTGTGTTTTAGATCAGCATTCTCCACTCATTTTAAAAAGAGCACTTCTATCTTATAAGATGTTAAGAGATACTCTGGGAAGAAAGCTTTTATGGTCAAATAAATTTGGAAAGCACTGGATTCAACCGAGTCACCTGCTTTCTGCAGGACTTTTCAGAGTCTTTAATAATATACTCTGTGCTGAGTCTCTGAGAGGGAGAACATGCAGTGTCCTTATCAGACATGAAAGTCTTCTGCACAGGCCCTCCCTGGTGGCACAACAGGTTAAAGCACAGCATTATGAAGCTTTCCACAGCCACTGCAGCACGAGTTCAATCCCTGGCCAGGGAGCTGACCTATATGGTGTGACAGATCTCTCCTGTCTCGCCTGCTGCTCCCCTCAGCAGTGTATTTCAGTATATCTGCCTGTTCTGCTCCCCACTCTGCCTCTGGTGAATCCTCTCACCACCACCCCCCACCTCAGGCCTGTACCTCAGTTCTTGTATGCATAAATAAATCTTTAAAAAAACAGTCTTCTGCACCCAACCATGGATACACATTATGCCCAGAGGTTGGGAGACATTGTTTTCCTTATCTATGGCACGGGAAACAGGAGGTCTCATAGACCAGAGGCAGGGAAACCTACTTGGCTCCCACCCTTGTCCTGCCCACTGTCCCCCCCAGGTGGTGTCAGGCAGAGATGTTAAAGTCTAGTCTAGACCGTATTACAGACTTTGAGATCCTGAAGAGCCAGAGCTGGTGCTTCATCTAGACCTGGGGATATGCATGCCAGCAGACTCCCCTGGTGACAGAGGCAGGTCAGGGAGTCCATGGAGGACTGAGCAGTGGACAGTGTCCTGGGCTAGCAGGTAGAAGGCCTGGGTTCAAGTCCAAGCTCATTAGAGTCATGTCTCAATGAATGCCTTAGACAGGACATTCCCCATCCTGGACCTGTTTCCTTGTCTGCTCAAGGTTAAATATGACTTGCGCTTCTGCTTTTCAGAACAGGGGGGAGGAGCCTGGAAATTAGCTGCATCCCAGGAATGGACCAGCTGTCATCATCTGTGGCAGATAAGGCAGGGTCCTTTCATGCAGTGTTTGCAGGCTCCTGGAAAAGTGGGTTCTTGGGAGGAGGGCAGGATTATTTATAGGATAATATGCTGGCTGTTTAGATTAAGGACCGTGTACCAGATGCTGTTTTAAACACTTGATGTGAGTTTCCTTATTTATTCCTCACACAACCCCATTTTACAAATGAGAAGGCTAAGGTTTAAGTAGCTTGCTGAAAGGCACAAAATAACTTGCTGAAAGCTAAGCATGTGAGTGGGGAGAGGGAAGATCAGAAAAGACCTCCATCCTTCCTGTCCTGTTTTCCGAGTCCCTGAAGCCCTGCACAGCCCTCAACATAAATTTTGAATGTATTCATGAAATGTCCCTACCGGATTTAATGTCTGCTTTGAACGACTCTATCCCCGGGATATAGAGGGAACCACAGAGGGTGGTCTTCTGTCCCCAAATCCTGCCTCTGCTTAATCATTCCAGGGGCTGTCATTTATGGAGAGAGCACATAGTGCTTGACCATATGTTTTACAAGTACTGTATTAAACTCTCACACCAGCCCTGGGAGAAGGCATCGTTATTCCCACTTTACAAGAGGCTGAGACTCAGAGAAGTTAAGTAATTTGCCCAGATTACCGAGGAATTAGTCCTAGATGTGGGGCTTCTCTGCCCTGCTTTCCCATCCCTCCGAAGCAGATCTCCTCTCTGCCTGCTGTCCCGGGGTCACGTCGCCAGCTTTAGAGTTGTCATGGCACTCCCCACACTCAGAAACCATCCTGTTCGTTTCTGCTTCCTTGTTTGCTGTCTGTCTCCCCAACAATGCTCTTTCAGAGCTTCCCTTGTTTGCTCTTCATGACGGTCTCTCCAGCACAGTGACTGGCTCGAAGCATTTGTCGTTTGACCCACTGAATGAAGGGATTATGTCATGGGGCCTCTTGACACACGCGCTGGCCTGGCTGCCTTGGGAAACAGAAGATGTTGCCGCTGGCACTGCCTTACTGAGGTGTGCAGAGCTGGAGGTTGAGGTTACATGGGTGCCGGTGACTCCACAGGGGCTCTTTCGGTTCATGGTTCCGGCCCTTCCAGGTGCACAGAGTTGGGAGACTGACTCAAGTGATGGGAACTCAATGGAGGATGGAGGGCAAGTTGAAATGCCAAATGAGGGGCCCTGGGCACTTTGTAACAGCCAGTCTTCCCTCCGGGAGGAAAAGCTCCACCTAAGAGTCGGCTCAGGGAGTGACTTCTGAGGGGGAGTCAGAGTAAAGGAAGTAGAGACCTATAATGGTTAGTGTCACCAAAGGCAATGGGATCACTTCCATGGGGCAAGGCCAGATGCAAGCCTTTTTAAAAAATCGAAATGTGGGCCATCCCTGGTGGTGCAGCGGGTTAAAGCACTAAGAAGCTAAAGCCACTGCAGCATGAGTTCGATCCCTGCTCCAGAGGTGACCCACATGGCACAGCAGACCTCTCCTGACCCGCCTGTTGCACCTCTCAGCAGTGTACTTTGTCAGTGGGCCTGTTCTGCTCCCCACTCTGTCTCTGGTGAAGCCTCTCACCGCCCCCGCACCTCTGGCCTGTACCCCAGTTCTGTATGCGTAAATAAATAAATCTTAAAAAAAAAAAAAATGGAAATGTGGCCCTCCCTGGTGATGCAATGTGATAGGGTGCAGCACTGCAAGCTAGCCACAGCCGCTTCAGTGCGAGTTGATCCCTAGCCCTGGAGGTGACCACATGGCGCCACAGACCTCTCCTGCCTCTCCCGCTGCTCTGCACTGCTGTATACTTCATTGATCTACCTGTTCTGCTCCCCTTTCTGTTTCTAGTGAATCTTCTCACCGCCCCTGCACCTCTAGCCTATACCCCAGTTCTGTATGCATAATAAATAAATCTTTTTTTAAAAAACGAAATGTAATGTAGACATGATACACTCTTTAGTAAGTAACTTGACGCATGTCTACCCAGCCACATCCCTGCTGCTCAGATTAATATGTCGAATATCTTCTTCCCACTGGATGGGGTTCCACCTTCTCCCCAGAATGTTCTTTTGTGCCCAACAATCCCCACCCCCACCCAAGGGCAACTGCTATTTGTTGTTTGTTTTTACTTGTGATTTTTAAAACATGGGCCATCATCATGCATTTGCCTGCCCTCTGCACAGAGGCCATGCTGATACTCTGTGTTCCAATTTCAGTGTGTGGGCTCCTGAAGCCAGCACAGGCCACTGCTGTTAGATCTCTGTTACTGTAAGACTGTTATTTCCAGTTCTGAATTGCAAATACTCGAACGTGCACACTATTTATTTTTTTGTGTCTGAATTCCTTCACTGAAATTGTGCCTGGAGATTTGACAGCCTCACTGTATCTATCAGTAGTAGTTCATTTTAAAAATTTCTGTGTAATATTCCACTGTGGGAAGGTACTAGAATTTCTTTGCCTCTGCTTCTCTTGATGCTTCTGGCTTTTTGCTACATGAATACAGATGCTATGAATATTCTGGAATCTACTTTGGTGGTGACAGCACCCATTTCTACTCGGTACATAATCGAGTGGAATTGCTGGGTCATGGTGTAGAAACACTTGTTTTGCCCTGGTATCTCCTTGACCAAATCTGTCCCAAAGCAGTTCTGCTATTTTAGAGTTGGAGTCTTTTTATTTTATATACATTTAGATCATTGTTTGCTTTTGTAGAATGCATGCTTTCTCCTCTCTGGTGCAGTCCCCTGAGATTCCCACCAATTCACCCATGCACCATCACCATAGTCCCTTGAACTCTTCCCACTCCTGTTTTGATCCGTTTCCTTCTTCCTCCCCTGCAGAATATTAGAGTTGGAGAATCTTAACAGTTAATGGCATCAAAAGGAGTCCTCATCCATATAATGATGATTAGATCCAAATTTGTTAAGGGCTCCCATCCTGGTCTCCATTGAAGAAACACACAGTCATGTGGCCAGAGGCCTTCTGTCAACTGACCAGACCCCATATTTTCTGACGTATGTTGGCTGGACACTAAGAAAGTCCAGCTCTTTTTCAGTATTCCTTGTCAGACACCAAAGCTTGCCCTTACAACACTTCCTAGCCATGAGCATGTCACACTGCCCAAGTGTGACACAGCTTATTTTCCATTGGAGCCTGTTGAATCAATCTCTTCCATGTCAAGAGGCACCCCAGGCCTCTTGCAGACATCATGGTCTCATTAGCAGCTGGCATGTACCTCATGCCTTGGTGGGCTGCTTCCTGATGAGATTCCCAGGGTCCTAGGACAGATGGCCAGGGCAGATGGCTCTCTCTTGCACCTGGTGGTGATGCTGGTGTATTTTCATGATAGGGTGTGACAGTTTCAGACCCATTCCCCAGATTCTAAGCTGTTCTTATTTAGGAACATACCCTGATTATAAGAAAAGTGTCAGTTGAAAAAGATCTCAGAGCTCCCCTAATCTACCTCCTCTCCCACATAAGGAAACTGAGGCCCATGGAAATCTGGCTTGCTCAAGGTCAGGCAATTTGTCCCCTGACCACAAGCCTACATTTATTTCTCTGTGGCCACAGGCAGGCGGGATGGTCACTTGGACGCTCAGACTCTGGGGTGGTGGAACCTGCACTGATCACAGAACCTGCTGCTGTATGCACACTTTAGTGGTTAATCTGTCACTCCTGATTACTGTCTCACAGGCTTCCCGGCCTGCAATGAGGTTGCCTCTATGGACCCACCTCTGCACTTAGTTCATGTCTGTCACTTCAGTGTTGGTGGGAGAAATTCCATTAAGGTACTTCTGTGGCATCTGTGGAACACACCTTTCATTTATTCAAGGTCACTGTCACACCCACCCTGTGGGTTCTCAGCATTCTCTTCATATAGAGATGCGAAAAAGAAGGTCCACAGGTTTGCCCCAGGTAATATACAATCTAGCATTCTTCTCTGTCAATTAACATGAAATTAGTTCTGAGATCTCATTTGAAAGCTGCCTCTTCCATAGAGCCTTCTATGATTCTTCCTCCAGCCTATGGGGCTGTCTCTCTCCTCTAACCTCCTGGGATCTTCTATGTCTGTCTTACAGTGCTAAGCACCTTCACCATGAGATACTCCTATAAATTCATTCAGTTAACATTTACTGAAGGCCCAAGGCATTTAAGACCCTATGCTGGAGATACCTAGATGAAGCTCAGTCTGGTAGAGGGAAAGACAGGAATCCTAAATTTGATGGTCACACAGATCTGATGCTTTGTTGTTGTGTAAGAGGAGTGACGGCTACTGGAGGATGAGGTACATACAGGTCAATCATGGGCCACTTCCAGAGGAAGTTGCACACTTAATGTACAGTTGCTATCTCATCTTTGTGTACCTCTTGAGGACAAGGACTCTTGTTTTCACTTGCTTGTGTCCTTTATGCCCTGGCTCAGTTCTGCTAACTGTATTCTCTCCAACCTCACACAAATGTGAACTTGAGGGTGTTGCCCTTGTTCCCAGAGTCCCAGCATTGGTGAGCAAGGGGCTGGCTTGCCTTTAAGACAGTGGTACTAGACATGAAGGAAGAGCTGTGAACTTTTCCAGCTTAGTCATTTTCCTCTGGTCCCCCCAGTCACATCCTAACTCTGATGCCCTGGTTCTAGCCAAAAGGGAGCCACAGTATACTGAGAGCTTCCAGGCACTGGTGAGAGCTTCCTTTCCTTGGAGAGGAGGCTTGCAGAGACTCAAGAAACAAGGGAAAGTAGCAGGCCTTTGAGAAGACGGTGTAACTGTGGCGTTCAGCAGGTGAGGTTAGATTCCCTAAAAATAAAGCAGAGATTGTGGGGGGTGAGGGAGGATGGTTCAAGCAAGTGATTGCTGAGAAAATACTCTCAGGAGAAATTATATGGAAACAACCAAGCCAAAACGTGGTTCAACCAATTTAGCCTCCTCCTGTTCCTACTGGGTTCTGCAGTGTGAATAGCATGTGGAATGTGTGTGTGTGTGTGTGTGTGTGTGTGCGCGCGCGCGCATTTGTGCACTAGAGGAGGGGTAAACCCTAAGGCATTTCTGGCCCATGTGGACCCACCAGCTACGTGTAATTTCCTGGGGAAGACGAACTCTGTGTCACTAGCAGCCAACATGCACAGCAGCTGGGGGTGGGAGAGGTGGTAGATATATCTGCCACATACAGGGACCTGGGTCAGGTACCAGAAACCTCCACCAAAGAGGGCTGCCGAGACATGGCACTCATTGAGTGACAACCCATCTGCACAGATTACAAAAAAACCTTCACCCTCACTGACCCAGTGAAGAGCACAGATGCTCTGCAAGTGAGTAGGTGGGGAGGAGCTGCCCCTTCCCCAAGTCCCTGGCCTTTCTGGTTCTGGCTTGGGGGTGTGGGAGGAGGCGTTCCTGAGCTCAGTGGCATCAGGCCTCTGTAATGGCGGGGGAGGTCTGGGCCGACCCTTTCCCAATACACTTAGGAGGCACTGAGACCTACCTCCGCACAGCTGTCTCTTGCTTAAACCTCCTCCCTCTCCCCCAGCTCCAGCCCAGGCACAGATCGTGCACGCAGGCCAGGCATGCGTGGTGAAGGAGGACAACATCAGTGAGCGCGTCTACACCATCCGGGAGGGGGACACCCTCGTGCTTCAGTGTCTCGTCACTGGGCATCCTCGGCCCCAGGTAGGTCCCTCCGGGCCTTGCTGGGCCCTCCTGTCCTGGGTGCTGCATGTTCTACCTCCACACTGGGACACAAGGAGAGGCAGCAGGAGCTGGGCACTAGCGCTCACAGAGGCAAGTACGCAGAAGACAGGAGATGAGATGGGGAAATAGCTGGAAAATGAACTCTGTGGGGAAGGCCTGGAAGCTGTGGGCTCACTCACCTGAAAACATTGACAGCCGAGGGGAAAAATCGAATGTCACTTATTCAATGCTCCACTCCATGTCTCTGGTGAGCAGACACATCTTCATGCAGCTTCAACCAAAGTTAGAGGATGGACTGTGTGCCAGACGTCTGATAGGTGCTTGCTCTATTTTTCCTCTTTGGGTCCTCACATCTGTGAAAGGTGAATTTGTGCCCTTATTTTACAGTAGAAGAAGTCAAAGCACAGGGAGGTTGGGCAAACACCCAAGGTCAAGTGGTTTCTGAAAGGGAGGGAGCAGAATCCGAAGCTAGAACCAGTGTTCTCTGTAGCTTAGGACACCTCCTCCCAGCTTTTCAAACTCTGGGCTGGGGCTCCCGGGGTTACCAAAGAGAGAATCTGATCGCTATTTCCGGTAGGCAAGCCCCACAATCAGCGTTAAAAGACTCAGAGCAACTGGAAAGCAAGCAACACATGGTGACTCACCTGGAAATGCCAGGTGAATTTTGCCCCAGACCAGATGTGAGGTCCAGGCAGGAAGTGTTGGCCAGATGTCACTAAGCACTGAGGGGAGAGATGGGTAATGGGGCCTAGGGGGTGGATGGACTTGTTTGGGGAGTGACTTTGATCTTTAGTAGAAGAGATTTCAATGGGCTCCCGGGAAGCATGGAGAAATGGGAGGTCCTTTTGGGGGGTAATTTTGGGGAAAGGAGACTTGGCTTGAGATAAGCAGATAGGCAAGAAAGCCCCTGGAGATTCTTTTCACCTGAAACTGTCATCGCCACTTGCTCCTTCTCAAAGGTTTGTTTAGAAGTCAAACAGGGCTGCAGGCCATGTGACTACCACTGGCAGTCAACCCTGCACCCAGGATGCAGCAGGGCCCTCGCTCTCAGGCTGCACTGGTCCTCTGTGTGTGACCGCTTGTGCACCTCGCATGTGCGTTGGCTGTGGTTGTGGCCATTGCGTGGGTATCACGGTTCTGGCCGTGCAAGCACACACACACTTTTCTGTTTTCATCACTCCACTTGTTCCCGAGGCTCAAACCCATGGTTTCCTGTCAGACCCTGTCTCGTCTCCTCCCCCACACTGAACCAGCCTTTGAGGCCTTTCTTTTTGTCTCTTAAATGTGTCTTCTCCTCTGTTCTTCATCACCCTTCAGTGCTGTCCTCTGAACCATGATAGTGCACTCTAACTGGCGTCCCATTCCCCCACATCTCCCTTCTAGTCCATTCCTGCACCCTTCTCTGGAGTCTTCATCCCCAAACCTGCTGTGTCATCTCATTCCCCTGCTCAGAAATCTTCAATAGCTCTTCATTTCCTACCATACCCAGTTCATATTCCCAGGGCTGGAAGAAAAGATGCCCAAACCCAGCCCTTTCTTGCCTTTCCTGTATGGTCTCCCGCTGCTGTCCTGGGCACACCCTGTGCCCCTGTTGAACTTGCCCAAGTATGCATGGTTCACCCCTGCATTAGGCATTGTTGCTTACCTCTCCTAAATTGGTTTCTAGCTCCTTATTTGCTCATTTCACTGCTAGGTGCCACAACCTTCTATGGCCCCCGAGGACACAGCTCCAGTTCCTGTATTTACGGAGCATCTGGCCTAGTAGGAAAGAGGGGATACTGTCCCATGGAGTACTCCTGGGTCAGGTTGGGGGGGCCGAGTGGGCATGGAATTCTCTACTCCAAAAAAATTGCAAGAAAGAAATCTCTAGGAGCTTACAAAAAAGAAGGAATTCAGAGCTAGGACAGCTGAGGAACTTGGTCCTTGGAGGGACTTAGGCTGCATTCTCACCTCAGGGGTAGTGGTGTGTAGATGCATGTTGGGGAGAGGTATGAGTAGAAGCCACCAGTTCATCTGTATGTAGAACAAGACTCTACCTAAAGCTGCAAGTTCAACAAGAGAGGTACCACCCCATGGATGGGGACGAGAAGATCCTTGTTCCAGAATCACAGCAGGGTGTGAACTCTGTACTTCAGGATGTAGGTACAGTCATCTGAGACAGAATTGACCTCAGGCCTGTCTGTGTCTTGCACTGTGCAAGTGGTGAGGGAACCCTAAAGTGAGACACAAGTATAAACTTGGAATTTGTGACCCTATATATTTTGGGCATTGGAAACCATAAAACTATACTACAGACAGGCCTCTAAGGGCCCGGGTGGGATTTCCATGAAAGATAATCCCCACTGATTACAAACCAGGGAAGTAAAAAATTTAAAACACATTTAAAAATAGAATACCAGGAGTGTCAGGTCCTAGAAGCAAATAATCGAGCAGCTCACATCTGAGGCAGCAGAGATAACAGAGCAACCTGACAGGATCTTTAAAATAACTATGTTTACAATGCTTAAAGAGATAATGGAAGGAATACGACCTGCAAGACAGTTAAAACTTGATCAGTTAGCTATGGGGAAAAAAGCAAATAGAAATCCTAGAAATAAAAATAATACAGTGTTTTGAAAATTTTGACCTCAATATTATGGTGATAGCTAAAGAGAAAATAAGTGAACAGGATAGATATGAAGAAATCAGCCCCAATACAATGGAGAAGACAAAGAGATGGAAAACTGAGCAAGAAGTTGGGAGGGAGGTCAGAATGAGAATCTACAACATCAGCTTAGGCATGCTAGGAGAACAGACTAGAGATGGCTTACAGGGAAGGAATTTAGAGGTAAGAACTGAGGATTTTGTAGAACTGAGAAAGCCATGAACTGGGATATAAAGCAAACCTGCCCCTCAGCAGTATATAAACCTACCTTATCCAGAGAAATCAGAGCAATTACAAAATGTCAACTACAAAAAGAAAACAAAATTCCCTGCTCTTTTCTCTCTCCAAAGCACCTTTTGACCTAAGTGTGAATTGCCACACTGCCTGTCGCCTCCCCAAAGTCTTGTAACCTCTGGGTGGGGAGGTGATGAGCAGCAGCACTGTGGCCTGCAGTGGCCCCTCCCTGCACCCAAACTTTGCCCTTTCACCCACTTCTCTCCAATGTTGTTATTTTTATGACCCATGACTTGATCTGCTCACTGAGACCAGGGCCTTGCTCTGTCTCTGTGCTGTGCACTCCTCACCAACTTTAAGGTGGAAGTTTCCCTGCCCCGCTCCCCAGTCCTTAAGATGTGATCCGGGACCAGTCTTTCTAAGGCCTCTGGTTGGTTCTTCAGGCAGTAGCTGCAAGTTCTTGTGTGACCCTTCATCTTTTGCCATTCTCCAAGGCAGTGTTAATAATTGGAATTTGAGAGAATAATGTACACCAGGCACCACACATATGTACTTTCTTTCTAAACCTCACAATAACCCTGCAAAGTGGGTATTATGCTATGTTAGTTTTCTATTGTTGCGTAACAAATATTCCAAAAACGTAGGGACATAGAACAACAAACCCTTATTGTCACACAGTTCCTGCAGGATGGAAATCCAGGAGCCACTGGCCTGGCTAGTTCTGGCTCAGGGTCTCCCAGGAGGCTGCGGTCATCTGAGGACTAACTCGGACTGAAGGCTCCACTTCCGAGCTAACGCCCCTGGCTGCTGTCCTTCAGGGTGGGCTTCTTCCTAAGGCTTCAGTGGGCTTTCCCCAGCGCAAGTGACGGGAGATGGTGACTAAGATGGCTATCAGTCTTTTATAATCTGATCGTGGCAATGACATACCATCACATGTGCCCTATTCTACTGGTCACACAGACCATCCCTGGTAGAAAGTGGGAGGGGGGTTCCTGAGACAGGAATCGCTGGGGACCATCATGGAGGCTGGTGACCACACAGAGCTCTTTCACCCATAAGAAATCTGAAGCTGAGAGGTGAATAACCTACTCAAGGCCACTAAGCTAGCAAGTGGAATAATAGAACAATTGTATTAAGTTAATCTTCCAGGCATTATCTACCCAGTAGCCCTCAGAGCAAGGTAAACATTTTAGAGAAGGAAAGGAAGACAGAAAAAATTAGGTAACTTGCCCACCCACCCATCTTCCAGCAACTGCCCATACTTTCAAGCCCCTTCCGTCTGACCCCAGATTCCCCAGGCTTTTCACCCAGCCTCCTGGGCAGTCCCAGGGGTGTTTGGGTTAGCTTCCTAGGTCTTTGTGTGCCCCCCCCCACGAGTATGGGGGCAGGGCCTTCACCCTGGAGGCCCTTGACCTCATTGCAATGTCTGCTGCGCCTTCACCGCCCCCTCCCCCCACCCCCCACCCGGGCCCAGGTGCGGTGGACCAAGACGGCAGGCAGTGCCTCCGACAAGTTCCAGGAGACCTCTGTATTCAACGAGACGCTGCGTATTGAGCGCATCGCACGCACGCAGGGCGGCCGCTACTACTGCAAGGCGGAGAACGGCGTGGGGGTGCCGGCCATCAAGTCCATCCGCGTGGACGTGCAGTGTGAGTCCAGACCCATCCAACCCATCCCCGGGTCAGGGGTTGCCCCCACCCCCACTCCCGGGAAATAGGTTGGGGAGGAGGTGTGGAGGAGAAGATGGAAAAGTGTTATCTTGCTGGAAGATGCCTGGAGAAGTCCTTCAGAACTAGAAAGGCATCTCTGCCGTGTCTCTCACATGGTTCCCTGTGAACCTTGCTACATCTCTCTGAACTGTTATAAAGGGCAGGGCAGGCTGGATTATACCGGTCTCACAGATGAAGAAACGGAGGCGTCGAGGCGTGGAGACTTGCTCACTCACAAGGTCTCCTCCTTCGGGTCTGTGGCCTTCCCATAGTGCCCCGACTGTCTGCTTTTGTCCCAGGAGCAACCCTGAGACTTCCCTATGGCACCACTTACAGGACCATGTACCCTTCACCCTTTGCCACTTGCTGAGTAGGAGACTTCTAGTCCCTACTTGCTTCATGGAGTACCCTTCACCCTTTGCCACTTACTTGCTGAGTGGATTGCCCCTGATTTCCAAAGCTACCTCCCTATCCAGCTCTGTGCCCATTCAGGCTGACCCAGGTACTCAGAAGATGCAAGGCCAGGCTCCAGGGTCTGTCTGACAGTTTCCTAAAGTATACACAAAGCCTAACCAGTGAACATTCCCCCCTTATAGAGTGGCGATCTCTGGAACCCCAGACCCTTTCTTCGGTCCTCAGTCAGACGCCCAGAGCCCTGCCAAACCCCGGGACTGAAGTCATTGGATCACTGCTGTATTATTGGTGCAGCAGGGCCTGCTGGGTGTGGCCTGAGCATCACCAAGACCCCTCTCTGCCCTTGGCCTTGATCATCACTTCTGTCCAAGTGGCCCGTGGAAGGAGGACAGAATATGATGGGGTGATGGGACATTCATTGTAGACTATTAGAATGGAGTGGTGGCGTCTGGTTCACAGTCCCAGCTGCACATCAGAATCTCGAGAGGATCTTTCAAAAAACAATTCTGATGTCTGAGTCCCATTTCCAGAGATTTTGATGTAATTGATTGTATGTGGAACCCTGACATGGGGATTTTTTTTTAACTTTTTAAAATGGGAGATTAACCTAAATCCAATAGACTGCAATGAGCTTAAGTGTACAGTTCAATGAATTCTTTCTTATTGTACACGCATGTGTAAGCACATCCAGTTGAGATACAGAGCATTTCCAGGACCCTAGAAAGTTCTCTCATGCACCTTCCCAATCAATGATCCCCCCAGATGCAATCACTATTCTGACATCATCCGTGAACTCTGATAGGCATCAGCCTTAAAAAGAAAATCTCCATGTAATTCTCATGGGCGAAAAGAGGCAAGAACCATTAGCACAATTTATCGGTGAGGAAACAGGCCCAGAGAGAGAAGGGACATAGGCAGGCCACACTGCAAATTAGTTACTAGTGAACCTGGGATTTGAGCCAGGGTTTCCAGTCTGCAACATCCCCCTTGCAGGTCCCTGGGAAGGGATGAATGAAAAGCCATCAAGCCCAGTCCTTGACATTAAAGCCCTGCCTTTAACGTGTCAGTCAGTTTACGGGGCTGGGAGAGCATCTGGCTCTCTGAATGTATTCCCTGCAGGTGGCTCAGATCTTCCCTAGAGGTTACAGGCACCCAGATCCCCCTCCCCCACCCTGGGTCACCAGCTCTGACTCCGTTAGGGCTATGCCTTTGCAGATCTGGATGAACCAGTGCTGACGGTGCATCAGACAGTGAGTGATGTTCGAGGCAACTTCTACCAAGAGAAGACGGTGTTCCTGCGCTGCACTGTCAACTCCAACCCACCCGCCCGCTTCATCTGGAAGCGGGGCTCCGATACCCTGTCCCACAGCCAGGACAATGGGGTGGACATCTATGAGCCCCTCTACACCCAGGTCAGGATGGGACGCTGGCCTGGTCTCCTCGAGGTTCCCCCACACTCTTCCACCCATACCCAACAAGGGAGGGGAGCTTGGAGGCTGAGGCCCCATTACCTGGAGCTCTTAGGTCTGCCACGCTTTAGCGATTCTGCTCTGACAGAGGCATGGATTGTGACTGGGCTTCACACAACCCTGGGCTGGTGAAATTGGGACAGATGAGAGTGGTGAGAACAGGAGGAAGCACCCCCCAAGGCAACATGCCCTGGAAATTTAGGAAAGGCATTCCAGTAGGCAGGTTCTCTCTACCTGTTGCTGGTAGTGGAGTAGTGGGAATCCACAGTAGGGGGCAGTGATGACTTCTCCTAGGCCCTCTGCCCTCCCAGGGGACTGTGATGAGATGCTCCTGGGCTCTCAGAGTGCCACATGTGGTGGTGACCTGAGGGCCAGCTCCGTGTCTGTCTGGGTTATAAGATGAAGCAAGATTCCCTTCTTACCCCTCCATTTCCCAGAGCAGGGAAACTGGGAACTGAGATCCTGGTTAGTGGGCACCTCAGACCTAGAGAAGCGAGGGAATGGAGAGTGTGACATCCACCCTGGACTCAGGCTTCCTGGGGAGAAATGGCATGGAATTTGGGCAAGATAGGGATTAGAATAGAAATTTGCTTTAACCTCTCATGCTGGGTGAATGTGTGTGGCGACCCAAGCAGACCCCTCACCCCAGTGGTCCACTGCTGCCCAGGGGGAGACCAAGGTCTTGAAGCTGAAGAACCTGCGGCCCCAGGACTATGCCAGCTATACCTGCCAGGTGTCGGTGCGCAACGTCTGTGGCATCCCCGACAAGGCCATCACCTTCCGACTCACCAACACCACAGGTATGGGTGCGCCCCACCCACAGCCCTTGCCCACTGGACTGACACCCCAACCATCAGTCAGTGTCCCACCCCGTACCCTAGGCACATCACCACTGGTGTGGCTCTTCCTCACTGCATGCTCCCTGCCTTCTCTCCTCCTGCCTCCCCCAGTCCCCTGGCATCCCTAGCTCCCTCATTTCCCCCATATCCAGCCCTGCTTCACAGCCCCCTTAGTCCCCACCTCCTTGTCCTCTTAGCACCTCCAGCCCTGAAGCTGTCTGTGAACGAAACTCTGGTGGTGAACCCTGGGGAGAATGTGACGGTGCAGTGTCTGCTGACAGGCGGTGACCCCCTCCCCCAGCTGCAGTGGTCCCATGGGCCAGGCCCACTGCCCCTGGGTGCTTTGGCGCTGGGTGGCACCCTCAGCATTCCTTCGGTGCAGGCCCGAGACTCTGGCTACTACAACTGCACAGCCACCAACAATGTGGGCAACCCTGCCAAGAAGACCGTCAACCTGCTGGTGCGATGTACGTGGCTCCTAAGGGGTGGGTGGGAACTCACAGGCAGATAGGATTCCTGTCCTTCCGGGAACTCCCAGTGACTGGGAGAGGAGCCTCTCTGCCTGCCCTTGGTAGGTGAGACATGCTGAGGTCTGGTTGATTTCCCTGCAATTCAGGTGTCTGCCAGCAGAGGGCAGAGATAAAATTTGTGTACAGTTTTATTTCCCATTTTCAGTCTACATTTCCAAATATAACCTCAACAGTCCAAGAAGTAAAAAGGGCTGGTGTTGGTTACCTACATATTTTTTTATATTGAACAACTGAGGGCACAGAATGTGGGTATGATAGTCTCCAAGAGAAATTTCATGGCTTTCTTCTTACACCATGGTTTCCAGATTACTCATGAAATTGAAGTGAATATCACACACATTTCCACATACCTTATCTGTAAGTCTTTATCAGCATTCATTTCCATGAATCTGAAGATGATAGCTAAATGTAAACGTGATACAAAACTTGGAGTACAATTAAAGGAAAGGAAAATACACTTTCCTTACTAAACTTCAACCTCACTAGTTAACATTACCTGCTCACCGTGATTTTGATTTTGACACTCTGCTTTAAAGAAAGAGTTTACATTTTCTCATATCTGCACCTTTAGGGTGTTGTTTATTAATCAAAGTACAGCATCTAAGAGTCTTCAGATGAAATGGACTGTGTTCATCTCTCACTGACCTGTTCCTGATTCTTTTCATCAAAAGAAAATACTTTTTACTTAATCAGGATGAGAAAGAAAGTAGTCATATTTTGTCTATGATGTCTGGCTTTTCTTTTGGTGGTACTTTTCTCATCAGAAGATTGTTTTTCTCTACCTGACTCCATTTGGCCTTTACAATCTGGGTTGATGACACTGGCATTTCTATCAAAACCTTAGGGTCACCTCTTAGGGTGACATCTAACCTGCTCTGCTGGGCATGTATCCATGTTCAGCCCAATTAGCCTCAACATTAAGCATTCCCTTGGATTATATCAAACAATATTCAGATTTTTAAGAGGCTGGATCTTTCACAAACTTGTGTTTTTATATAACTACATGTAAAATAATATTTTTATTATGAAATGTCACAAACTTTAAAAATTGCACAGATTGGTTGCACAAGCGTCAAACAGAATAAAAGGGATAAAATGTACAAATCTAAATCTCCCCTTCAGTTCCACTCTCCAGGCAGGACCACTATTACCTCCTGGGGAAGCCTTCCAAAATTTGTATTTCGCATGTTCGAGGCTTAAAGCAACAATAGGAATAAAACAGTGTAGTGGGTAAGAGAGCAGGATCTGAGTTTGAATTCAAGGTTTGCTACTCCTCGGGGTAAGTTAATTAGCTTGTCTGAGCCTCAGTTCCCTCCTTTGTAAAATGGGGACCTGTGGGATTTGCTTAGAACAGTGCCAGAGTGTGTTCAGTCAATAGTAATTATAATTATTTCGAAGGTTACTTTTCTACCGTGAGCTTTGAAAATGCCTCTGAGTAAACAGAACAGTTTCCAAGCAAAGAAAATTCATGTGTTTTTTTTTTTCCCCCGTGGGGCATGGGGATTGTAACCTCCACCCTCCAGGAGGGCCAGGTTGAGGGGATGAACTAGGTCTGGAAAGGATGGGACACACCCTTTTCCCCCCCACACCCCCCAGTTTTGGTCCAGCTCCAGCCACCCTTCCCTCCCCATCCACCTACAGCCATGAAGAATGCCACATTCCAGATCACCCCAGATGTGATCAAAGAGAGCGAGAACATACAGCTGGGCCAGGACCTGAAGCTGTCATGCCATGTGGATGCAGTGCCCCAGGAGAAGGTGACCTACCAATGGTTCAAGAACGGCAAGCCAGCACGCATGTCCAAGAGGCTACTAGTGACCCGAAATGACCCCGAGTTGCCTGCTGTCACCAGCAGCCTAGAACTCATTGACCTGCACTTCAGCGACTATGGCACCTACCTGTGTGTGGCTTCCTTCCCAGGGGCACCTGTGCCCGACCTCAGCGTGGAGGTCAACATCTCCTCTGAGACAGGTGGGCAGCTGAAGGAATATTGTGGAGTGTGAGGGAACTGGAGAGACCCACAGAGGGAAGGTGGGGACAAATGGAGGAGGATGCCATTTGTTCATGCCATAAGCATCTGTTAAGTACCTGTTATATTTCAGGCACTGTGTTAGGTGCTGGGCTAGGACTACCTTTAATGAACTTAACAGAAGGCAGATATTTTTCATATAGCTCACAAATAAACAGGCAAGCTATGATACATGAGAGTCAGGAAAGAATGTGTGACCTGACATAGGAAAGAGGAGCAGGAGTTTACTGGGAAAAGGAAAGCAAGAGAGAGTAGAAGAGAAAGGTAAGCCAAAGAATCAGCCTGTGCAAAGGCACTGAGGCTGGAGACTGTTGATTTTTTTTTTTAAAGATTTATTTATTTGTGCATACAGAACTGGGGTACAGGCCAGAGGCTCAGGGGCAGTGAGAGGCTTTACCAGAAACAGAGTGGGGAACAGAACAGGCAGATCAATGAACACTGCTGAGGGGAGCAGCGGGCGGGTCAGGAGAGGTCTGCCACGCCATGTGGTCACCTCCGGGGCCGGCGGGAATCGAACTCATGCGGAAGCGGCTTTAGATTCTCAGTGCTGTGCTTTAACCCGCTGCGCCACCAGGGAGGGCCTGTGTTGACTGTTTTGAGGAATGCAGGAAGGAGAAAGGCTGGGAGAAGAGAGTGAGAATAGAGAGGTTAACAGGGGCCAGGGTATGCAGGGGACCTGGGTGTTTAGTCCAATAATAAATAACAATAATGGAAGAAAATGGCTAACTTTTTTTTATTATTTGATAACAGTTTATTTTTACATCATTTTGTACATTTTTTTTCCCATTTCAATTATAATCCCTGCGGGTTTCCCATCACTAAGTCACCGGTGTGCCATCACCATAGTCCAGTGCACTTCCCTCCATCCCACCCCCCCGTTTTTGATCCCATTCCCCACTCCACCCCCACAAAATGTCTCTGGTATATGGCTGTTCATTATTCTTGTTATTTTCTCGCCTGGTCCATTATACTCCTGCTATGAGTGAAACCATCCGGTATTTTTCTTCCTCTTTCTGGCTTATCTCACTAAGCATGATCTTTCCCAGCTCCATCCAAGTTACTGCGAAAGACATGTGTTTCTCTTTTTTGGTTGCTGAGTAATATTCCAAAAAATGGCTAACTTTTTTTGAGTGTTTGCTACGTGTTCTGATGAATTGATATTTATCTCTTTTGCCTCCATGATTTACCTTACAGGGTAAATCAGTTTTCTCTTTCTTTCTTTTTTTTTTTTTTTCATTTTAAAGATGAAAAAACCAATTCAGAGAGTTTAAGAAATGTGCCCAAAGTAACACAACAATAATGATAATGGTGGAGCTGGCATTCAGACCCAGGCAGTCTGACTGCAGACCCTGCCCTCAGCAGTCCCCTCCCTCCCCAACCCTGAAAAGTTAACTGTTTGAGGATGACAAGAGCTTGGAGGGAAGGACTTTGGGGTGGACCTCTAGAATCCCATCTCCAGTCTTAGCACCTTGCACTGAGGAACTAGCTGACTTTGGCTATGCTTCTTCAAGTCTGTGGGCCTCATCTTCTCCTCCAGGAGAGACTGAACTGGATAGCCTTGGAGGTCACTCTCATCCTGACATCTGCACAGGGGAGGCCGGGTGAAGCTGGGCGAGTTAGGAAAGGCTTCCAGAAGAATGACTTGGGCCGGGGTATGGGAGTGAACCAGCCCCCATCATATCCTCAGGCCCATTGCTCAAGTCTCTTTGTGCCAGACCCTGGGTGAAAAGCTGGAGACTGAGACAAAAAATACTGTACACTCATCCTCAGAGATTCCTTTCTAGTCAGGAAGACAGTGCTGTGGGGAAAGACAGGTTGAGGCCAGAAATGGAAGGGCCAACCATGGAAGTAGGATACAGGGCTAAAGGTGGGTCTGCAGAGCATCCTGGGAACACAAGAGGAAGACCAGCTGCCTGGGGTTGCCAGGGGAGGCCCATCAGGGGAGTCTTTCCTCTTGTGAGCATTTGCTGGATGGGAGAACAAGCCAGAAGAGAACAGGTAGAGAATACACAGGGTATATGAGACTGGCATGTCCAGGGAGTGTGTTCTCCTTACAAGTAGATGCCGTGGCTACGACACAGGATGGGAGAAGGAAGCTGGAAGAGGAGGCTAGGAGTGGCAGAGGGCTTAGCACAGGTCCTTCTTTTCAGAACCAGGTTTTTTTTTTTTTTTTT
>NW_004567102.1:5034906-5075043 GCF_000260355.1 Condylura cristata | reverse complement strand
ATTTTTCTTTCTCTTTCTGGCTTATCTCACTAAGCATGATCTTTTCCAGCTCCATCCAAGTTGCTGCAAAAGACATGTGTTTCTCTTTTTTGGTAGAACCAGGTTTTTAACCTGAGGGCCTTGTGGCCTCAGGCAGACATGGGTAGGGGAGGGGACTCAGAAGAGTGGGGCATTGGGATGTTTTAGAAATAGGAGAGCCAGTGGGGCACAGGGTCATTCCCTCTATGTGGCTCATAGATCTGATCGCTAGGGCATGAACACATTTTAAGGATCTGTGGAGATGGCTTAGATCTGGAAAAATAAACTAATTGGTTCCAAAATACAAGGAGAAAACTGCAAAATTAAAGCTGATGGATGTGGATGTGTTCACAGAATGTAAAGTATATTCTAAGTATCAGTACGAAGAGCTAACTAAATAGCTGGGCCTTCATTGTCGTGTAGAGTTGTTTACAAGTTATACTTAATATAGGACGTTTAAGTTTGTTGGATGTAATGTGGGGTGGTGCCCACTGAAGTCTTTAAAAGACCCTCCATTTGGGTAATGTGTTGGGTTAGATTACACTTGGAGTGAATAACAGAAGAATCTTTAATAATAGCGATGAAGCAGATGTGTGTTTCTTTATGTAAGAGTGAGCAGTCCTGGCTGGAATAGCAACTCCAGCCCAACACTGTTCTTAGGCTCCAAGCTCCACCTTGTCTTATTCTGTTTCCTTAGCACCTGGCATCTCCATCACAGTAGCAGCTGCAGCTGTATTCCAGCTGCCTTCCAGCCTGACAAGAAATCAGAGGGCACAATCTCTCCCTTATAAGACCCTTATTTTCCTTCACATTCAATTGGCCAGAATTTAGTCACATGGCCATAAGGCAGGTTGGGTGATACAGTCTTTAGTCTGACTGTGTGCTTTCCTAAAACCCAGATAGTCTATAACTTGGGAAAAGAGTAAGACTGTTGGGAGACAGGCTCTCTGTGATGATACTCCGCAAGAAGGTGGCAGGCAGACCAGTGTGCAGCAGAGGAGGTTGAGAGGAGATAATTAGAATTGTTTACAAAGTGGAATCGCCAGCATCAGTAATACGGGTTAAGGGCAAAGAAGGAGTAACCCAGGACGACTTCAGCTCTCTTTCTGAATTGGGAGGCTAAGAGGCAAAGACCCAAGAGGCGGAGAAGGGTTTGGGGGAGGTGGGTTCTTCTTTGGAGACACTGAGGGTTCTACAGGGGACATCTTGGGTGGAGAAGGGAGGCTGGAACAGAGAGGGGGAGAGAATTAGAAGCCCAGAGCAGAAGCTAGGGAGGAGATCTAACCCCTCTCCTCCCTCTCCCCCCACCCCACGCAGTGCCGCCCACCATCAGCGTGCCCAAGGGCAGGGCTGTAGTGACTGTGCGCGAGGGCTCACCCACCGAGCTGCAGTGCGAGGTGCGTGGCAAGCCGCGGCCGCCTGTGCTTTGGTCCCGCGTGGATAAGGAGGCGGCGCAGCTGCCCTCGGGGCTGCCCCTGGAAGAGACTCCCGACGGGAAGTTGCGGCTGGAGCGAGTGAGCCGCGACATGAGTGGGACCTACCGCTGCCAGACGGCTCGCTACAATGGCTTCAACGTTCGTTCCCGCGAGGCCCAGGTGCAGCTGAACGTGCAGTGTGAGTCCCATCGCCCCACCTTTTGAGCGGTCGCTCCGAGTTGCCACCCAGCTTGCCCCTAGTCACCTCTTCCCCGACCTCGGTCTAACAGAGCCGCTCCACCTCCTGATGGTATTTCTGCCCCTTCTCACCGTCTCCATTCCTTGGGACTGGTGGAAACGGGGATTTGAAGGAGGAGGAAGGACGGTCAAGGGGAACCCACTGTGTCTATTAGTATAATGATGAGAGTTAATCACCACGTGTCAATCCTGTTGGAAAAGCAATTCAGGCACCAATTAGTTTATCTTGCCGTACCTTTATGAATAGAGTCCATATACACATAGGGAAACGGAGTCACAGAGAAGTATCGTTATTGTGTAAGATCTCCCTGTTAGGTAGAATCAGGACTGAGAGCCTTAAACCACCTTGCTCCAGGAATCTTGTTCTAAACCTGTCATTAAACTGCTTTTCTTGGGGATCCCTCATGGTAAGGGGACCACTTAAGGCAAGAATAGAAGCATAGGCTGCAGGGAATGCCCGGAAGGGATTGCAGATCTGCGCGGCATGAGTGTGGCGATCTTGCGTGGGTTTTGAGTGCTTTACCCTGAAATGCTTCCAGGGTAAGCACGGGAGGGTCACGGAAGTAGGGGCTAGTGCGTCGTTGCTCCGGGGGTGGGAGTGCAAATCTCAGCTCCCCCTGGGTGGGGAGAGCCTCTGCTGACCTCCGCCCCCGCCCCTAGTCCCTCCGGAGGTGGAGCCTAGCTCTCAAGACGTGCGCCAGGCGCTGGGCCGGCCCGTGCTCCTGCGCTGCTCGCTGCTCCGAGGCAGCCCCCAGCGCATCGCCTCGGCTGTGTGGCGCTTCAAAGGGCAGCTGTTGCCGCCGCCGCCCGCCATCCCGGTCGCGGCCGAGGCCCCCGATCACTCCGAGCTACGCCTGGACGCCGTCACCCGCGAAAGCAGCGGCAGTTACGAGTGCAGCGTCTCCAACGACGTGGGCTCCGCTGCTTGCCTCTTCCAGGTCTCGGGTGAGCGAGCATCCCGTCGGTCCTCGCCCCCCGCAACCACGCACACACGGAGGGCCAGACGTCGCCCCAGCTCCGCCTCTGCCCACCCAAGGTCTGGACTCCGCCCCTTTCTAGCTTTCACCTGCCCTAAGCCCCGCAAGCTCGTAGGACTCAGCTCCCTTCCGTCACCTCTGACCACCTTTCAGCTGGCCTCGGTCTCACCTCTTGAGCCCAGCGGGCACCGGATCCTTCTACTAAACGCACTTTCCCACAGCACCTAGTCTTGCCTACCTGAGACACACCCTTCCAGCTCCGTCCAATCCGATCTCTTTGCTTCAAGCCCCACCCACCCATAGTGCGTTTAGACACGCCCACTAAATCCAGGGCCCCTCCCCATATCCGCTTTCACGCCTGAACACCCATCTTGGTCCTTGACCCGGGAGATTAAGCACTGAGGCTCCTCTGTTTTCGCTTCTGTAGTCCCAAAGGGAGAGGTCTGAACTACAGTTTAGAGCGAAGACGCTTCTCTGAACGACCTGAGGGGCACTGGGCTAGCTAACACTTTCCTGAGCTGTGACCTGGAGGAAGCCCACGCTCCTTGGTGCCCAGGAATACCTGTCAGCCCCATCTCTCCAAGTCATTCCTGGGTGGGCTGTGTGGGGCTTCAGAAAGGGGTGCAGGTTGTGGTGAAAGTGGAGGGGAACAGAGGGAGGCTGGTGGGGTTACTGATGCCCCTTTCTCTTCTTCCATTTGGGGGAGAGCAGGCTCCCTGTCAGAGCCGGTGGTAGTGCCCTAAGAAGAGAGCCCCCCCCACCGTGCCTGTTGCCTCTTCCACCTCACCCCCAGCTCTCCCAACAGCCCCCAGCCCACTGGGAGCACCATTAGCTCTTGTTTGGATCTCCTTACTCAACAGCAGGGGGCTGAGACCACCTGCCCACCTGCCCAGCCTGTCCACACCCCACACAGCCCTACCAGCTAGAAGCCCCTGTGACATTTCCCACCTCCTTTCCCTCTCCCCTGTTCTCCCACACTTTCCCTGTCTCCCCACTTTTTTTACCTCTCGCCATCCCTTTCTTCCTTCCTTCAATGTCCTTGACTTCTCCTGTCTTTTCTCCAATCCTCTTTCCCTGTATCTTTCTAACATCACTCTTCTGTCTTCTCTTTTCTCTACCTTTGCCTTTCCTCTTTGTTCTCACCAATCCACCACATTCCCAATCTCCCTTTACGCCATCTCCCGCCTTCCCACCCACCCTCATTCTCCCCAATCTCCTCTTCTCTCACCATCTCTCCTCACAATATTTCCTTTCTCTTTGTCTCCCCCACGCCCTCTCTCTGTCCCACCCTCTTCGGCCTCCCTCTCTGGTGCCTCCTCTCTCTGTGTCTCTCCCTATCCCTCACCCTCCACGGCCCCATGCCCCCCATCCCCACCCTCTCAGCCAAAGCCTACAGCCCGGAGTTTTACTTCGACACCCCCAACCCCACCCGCAGCCACAAGCTGTCCAAGAACTACTCCTACGTGCTGCAGTGGACTCAGAGGGAGCCGGACGCTGTCGATCCCGTGCTCAACTACAGACTCAGTATCCGCCAGGTGGGCCAAGGGGTAGACTTGGGTGGGTGGGTGGGGCTGGGCACAGGCTGACTGGGAATGTTCATCAAGCCAGGGAAAGAGGTTGGAGACTGAGCTTGCCACCGCGGCCCTCTTAAAACAACACTTCTGAGCCAGAAAGAACGTGTTCTGTCCACAACAGTAGGAGCTGGGGGTGGCTAGGGACCTGTCCTCTCTGGACCATGTGCTGGGCACAGCCTGAGACTTGGGCAAGGGCCTGCTGGGCTCATGGGAGAAGGCAGGGTCAGAACTAGCTCTAGGACACACAGCTATGTGCTACCCTCGGGTCCGGAGCACAAGGCAGGAGGCTTGTCTTATCCCCAGGGTCACCAGAATGGAAGACAGAGCCACGGCGCTGGCCTTGTGTATACTTTATTTTCGGTGATTCTGCCCAGTAGTTGGTTTGGAGATTTAGGGTGTCACTCTAGGGCAAACTGCCTAGCCTAGGATCCAACTCTCGATGAGCTGGGACTAGCTACTTCTGTTTGGCCTTAGTTTCCTCATCTGTAAAATGAGGATAATTATAATATTCTACTTTATGGAATCACATGTGGGGGGTGGGAGGATAGGATAGGTTAGTGCCCAGCACATGTTAATGGCACTGGATGTTTTGCCATCGCTTTTTTTTTTTTTTTTTTTAGTTTTGAATATGTGCTTTCACAGGGCTGTCAGTAGCCAGTTTGTCAGGCTGGTTCTTTTCTCATTTGTAGTTGACCTTTCACTTTATAGTGATTATATTTTCTAGCAAAATAAGAATATTCCAGAGTCTTCTTACACTTTCTCTGGAATTACTTTTCTAAACTGTCCATGTTTTGCTTTCAATGGTAGATGACACTAAGAAAACAAGATAGAGTTGTGAGGTGTGTCACCGTGGCTAGAGTCTCATTGCATAGATTATGTAGAACTGAACAAACGAGTTATCCCAATGCTATTGTTGCCATCACTTTCTATGAAGACCACCCAGGCAGGTGGGCATGGGAGGGATGCTGGGTCTCTCACAAATGAGGAAACTGGGTGCCTGGCTTTCTAGTTCTTTCTCTGCCCACGGAGGCTGCCTCCCAGAGTCACACCAGGGCTCTAGCTGGTACACTGGCAGAGGGCGTGGCTTGCCTGCCTCTGAAAACTGCCTGTATCTGCAGCTGAATCAGCACAATGCCATGGTGAAGGCCATCCCAGTGCGGCGTGTGGAGAAAGGGCAGCTGCTGGAGTACATTCTGACTGACCTCCGCGTGCCTCATAGCTACGAGGTCCGCCTCACGCCCTACACTACTTTTGGGGCCGGGGACATGGCCTCCCGCATCATCCACTACACGGAACGTAAGTGGTGGTGGGAAGGGAGGGTCCATCCCACGCCTCAGGGGTGCCTACCTGAACTTGGGGGTGCTTCCTGAGCTTGGGGCTTCCCACTGTGTGGCATCCCACTCTGGCTGCAGGCCAGGTCCCGCTGGCCCCCTGCCCTGACTCTGGGAACCCTGCCGTTTGGTCCCAAACCCTGGCTCTCTCTGCAAACCCCATTTGGTTTCATTCTGACTTGGTTTTCCTGCTTTTTTTCCTCAGCCATCACCTCTCCCAACCTGGCAGGTGAGATACCTCCCACTTCTCCTTCCTTTTAGGGACACAAAGCCTTCCTTGGTGAAGGACTGGACCTTAGAGATTCCTAGAGAGAAGATGGGATGCAGGCCAGAGGCTGAAAGGAGAAGCAGAAGACAGCAGGGCTGGGCTTGGAGATAACTTGCATCCAGGATTTGTTCTGGGGCATTATTATGAGTGAGGGCTTTGAGGGAGTGGAGAAGTGAAGCCACATCTAGAAGTGAAGGCATCTCTAACTTAGGCCTTTCATCCTCATGCTGCACCAATCACTTTCCCAAAAAGGAAAATAGAGAGGCCAATCCATATCTTCTGTTCCCTGGGGTAGGTAGGAGTGTTTTGATGAAATCCACGGACCCCCCAAAAGATGTGTAAACAGAATTCAGGGAGCCCGTGAACTTGGAATCTGGAAGGGCATACAATGACTTCTTTCTCTTTCCTGATCTCACATGCGCCTTCAGTGATGACTGCATGCAGGCAGCATAGCCCAGAAGGATATTCCACACCCGCGACTTAGTCATCAGCTGAAATCCAATGTTTTCACATCACCTTAAAGTTGTTGCAGCTGTCTCTAAATATCATTTACATTCATTAGTTTCTCAAAACCCTGGCAATTATTTGACCTAACACTAGATCTTGTGATTTAATTAGATAATGGAGAAGCTGACTTATTATTATATGAAAAAATTGCTTTTCAAGTATGTTGAAAGCTATATTGCAACATAATTGATTTCCTTGTGTTGTTCGCCTTACACTTCTAAAATCGTTATTCTGAGTTGAAGTTCTGGAACTGCGCTAGCAGCCAGAAGGGTCTGTGGCACAAATCAGTTAAGCAGTCCTGTCCCAGAAACAAATGTATCAGGGTCTCCATTGCCTGGCTTCACCCATTGCCTGGCTTCACGAGTGCTGATGGCTGATGGCTGATGGCTTAGGCGCTTAGGTGCTGCCTTGGGGGGTGGCCAGGAGGGCAGAACTGGACTGGGGGATCTCAGGGGACTGAGCGTCTTCATCTCACCCCTGCTTCTCACCCAATGCAGACAACACCTGTCACTTTGAAGATGAGAAGATCTGCGGCTACACCCAAGATCTGACGGACAACTTTGACTGGACGCGGCAGAACGCGCTCACTCAGAATCCTAAGCGCTCCCCTAACACCGGCCCCCCCACCGACATCAGTGGCACGCCCGAGGGTGAGGACTCTGCTAGACTTAGAATGGGGGACAGGCTCAGGGCTTTGGGGCTGGGAGCCCTAGCTAAGTGCAGAGGCACAAACTTGCCGTAGAAAGCCCAGTCTGAGGGGAAGCTGGTTCTGCCCAAGACAGTGTCAAAAAGAAGAAGAACTGTAGCAGAGCTAAGAGCCATGCTGAGAACACTGGCCTGGACTCCCATTTGGCAAGGCAGGGGGGACAGGGTAGGCTAGGGAAGGCTGGGATTCAGACAGCTGGGGCTAAGGCAATTGGGTGGGGAGAGCCCAGGTGCCGGAGGCCTCCCTGTTGGCACACCTCCCCTCCCCATTAGGTTACTACATGTTCATTGAGACCTCAAGGCCGCGGGAGCTGGGGGACCGAGCCCGGCTGGTGAGCCCCCTGTACAATGCCAGCGCCAAGTTCTACTGCGTCTCCTTCTTCTACCACATGTATGGGAAACACATCGGTGAGTTGTGGGGCCCGCTAATCTGCCCCCAGTGTGTGCTGTGGCCAAACCATAGACCCTTGGATGGGGTATGGACAGGGGTTGGGGAGGAGTCCAGAGCCAGCTCTGCTGTGGTTTTGATACAGCCAGAGTCTGCAGAGAAAACGGCTCCAGCAGGATGTGCTGCAAGTCTTGGAGGGGATAGAGAAACAGCCAAGAAGCTGCATGGATTGAACTCCTTCGGGAGGGCCAGCTGACGTGGTGCTTCTGGGTTCTCCTTAAGCCTCACAGCCGCCAGGCAGGGGAGCAGTTACCGTATACAGGGTGGAGGTTAAGCATTTGCCCAAGATCACGTAGCACATCGCAACCCAATTCTGTCAGATTCCCCCAAGCTCAGGAAGGGTGCCGTTGCGTGAATTGTAGGAGGGAAGTCCTGCTTCTCAGTGTGGGTGTGACCTAAAGGGTCAGAGATGGGAAGAGATGGCACTAGTTGGGGTGCCAGCTATCAAAGGCAGCCATCACTCCTGAGCTTCTGCCCTGTGCCAGGCACAAGGGACAAGCTCCTGTCCTCTCGGCACCTTGGGAGAGACCGACATTAACCCCAACTCGAGCTGTGATAGGTCGTGTCCACACCAGAAGGAAGGGGGCAGCACAGCTGGTAACAGGGAGACCTGACCACCTCTGGGGACCTGGCTAGGGAAGACTCTGCTGGAGAAGTGATCATTTAAAAGTGATTTAGGTACTAGTTTGTTTACTTTTCGTAGGAAAGGTAATGCATTTTGTATAGGTCAAAAGGTAATAGAAATGCTGTCCATTCCTACTCTGGCCATCTAGACCCTTTCCCCAAAGGCCATCATGGTGTCATGGTTTTGGGGCCGCCTTCCAGAAACACTTCATGCCTATATAAGCCAGCACACATGTGTTCTATTTCCCCATCTTATCCGCGCTGTTCTGCCTCTTGCTCATCTTTGACTTTCCAATCATGCTTTGTCAGGCCACAAAACTTCATTCTGAATAGACAGGAGAAGTGATGCTAAGTTAGAATGAATCTAACTGCTCACTCTGGAGAAATCTCCATTGCTCACAGTATAGGTCAAGCAGACCTCCTAAGCTAAAACAGAATGGAATGGAAAGTTCTGTATCCACAGGCCCCAAACCATCTGTACAGACCAGTTTGCCTAATGTCCGTGTCTGGAGTTTGTGAGAAGCCTTCCCTGGAATAGGTGAGGGCTCCCTCTCCAGTTCTCCTTTCTAGTTCAGCCCATGCAAGCTAACTCCAGTTAACTCTAGTTTTAATGCTAAAGAGTCCCATGTCACAGGAAGACCAGGACAGTTGGCCAGTTTGTCCCCAAGACAGGAATGGCACTGGGGACTCACCTGCCACCCTGGACATAGGCTTTATGAGCCAGGATGACCGGATACCTGGGAACAGAGACAACCACAGGGAGTCTGAGTTTCTGCCATGTTACCCTTAGAACAAATGGAAGATGTGAACTCCAGTAACTGCCACAACACAGAGCAAAGGGTAGTTTGGGCCTCAGGGGCTAGAGTACAAAGATTTAGGCCACATAAGCATAAAGGCTTCTACTCATGCCTGCGAAGGAGGTAGGTTTCAGAGAGCCTCAAAGCATGAGAAGGATTAGGCCAGGGGGACATGGTGGGGGAAGCCATGCCAAGCAGTGGGACGGTTTGTGCAAAAGCCGAGAGGCAGGGAAGCTGGAGCATGTCCAGGCTCCGGCATGTCACTGGGCTTGGCTCTGAAGGTGGCAAGGAAGATAGGGAAACATGTAGTGAACAAGGCTCCTTTAGGGGAGGCTGAAGCTCTTGAGTGCTGCCTGGCCCTAGTGACAGGTGTCAGGAAGCCCTGAGCAGGGGGATCTCGGAGCTGACAAGATGGGTGCTCAGGGAAGGGCAGGAATTCAAATTTTGTTGGAGCAGTGAAAAGCAAGGGGTCCCTGTAATGGCCTGTGGTCAGGGTGGTAGAGGAGGAAGAAACAGCATGGGAACTGAGGCTACACTCTGGGAGCTCAGAGCCGCAGAGAAGTGCGAGCCGACTCTGAACTGGGCCCTGCTGAAGCCATTCTGGGCATTTTGGGGTGGCTGCACCACCCATCTGCTGGTGAGGGTCCCCCACCTCAGCCTGGATCTGCTGCTAGGGAAGGGGCGTCCCTTGCGGTCCTGGCCCCTCATCTCCACTCCCCGCCCACCCCTGCTGGCAGCTCCGGGCACCAGCTGTCCCCAGGCCTCGCGTGTGCCGGCTCTCCTTGATCCACGCCAGCTCTTTTCTTCTCAGCAGGTAACATTTGGTGGCCTCCCCCCACCAGGGGTCTGTCTATCTGGTGTCACAGATGGTGCGGCTTTGTCTACGGGCAGCGCCATGGAAATGCCAGCCACCAGGCACCGTCTAAGATTGATTCCTCTTCCCTCTAAGCCCGGGCGTCTGTGTCAGGGGGGTTGGAGGTGGGCTGGAAGAGCCAAAGAGGCAACATGGTATTGCCTGGCACACCTAGCTAAGCCATGATGTCCCCTCCTCTCTTCTGGTCTCCTCAGTACCTCCAGAATTCTAGGGCCCTGTGGCTGTGGGCAGATGGACTAAGTACCCATAGACTGATACCACCAAAATTTCATTGTTGTTATTTTTACACCATTTTGAGCACATATATAAATACTTTTCATAATTAAATCAACTCATTCTTCTTAGCTTTGTTCTAAGCATCAATATTAGAGAAATTGTGGGTCTAGAGAGCTAGCTAGTCACCTCTTAAAACACACATAGGAGTGCATTTTCTTTCTTTAAAGATCTATTTATTTATGCATACAGAATTGAGGTATGGGCCAGAGGTGCAGGGGCAGTGAAAGGATTCACCAGAGACAGAGTGGGGAGCAGAACAGGCAGATCAACGAAGTACACGGCTGAGGGGAGCAGCAGGTGGGTCAGGAGAGGTCTGCTGCGCCATGTGGGTCACCTCCGGGGCCGGGTATCAAACTCACACTGAAGGCTGCTGTTAGCTTGCAGTGCTGTGTCTTAACCTGTTGTGCCACCAGGGAAGGCTCAGGAATGTGTTTTCAATTTTAAAAAATGTATACGTCCAGTTCTGAGCATCCTGAAGCCATCCCAGACATGGTGTCTAACCAGGCACTGCATTTTGTGCTTTGGGAATCATGTTCCTTGTTCAGACACAGGCTCCAGCACCCTGAGACAGGTCTTCTGTCCAGAGCGGGAAAGTGGGGTGTAGGGGTGGTGGTGTCAGAGGGTAGACTGGGGCGGGATTAAATGGTTAGGGAGGAAGGAAAGAAATTAAAGGAAGTGTACATGTTGTCTTGGTGAGCTGAGGTGCTGCTGCTGCCCCCGCTCTTTCCGGTGCTGAAGCTCCCTGGAGTAGTGGAACACTGGACCCGCCTGGAGTTGGGGAGAAGGTCCTGTCCCCTAGGGGCAGTGGCGGGAGCCGAGGGGCTTGGTGAATGAGGACGGATGGGGTGCCCTTGTCCAGACCTCACTGCCCGTCTCCCCTCACACCTCTACAGGTTCCCTCAACCTCCTGGTGCGGTCCCGGAACAAAGGGGCCCTGGACACACACGCCTGGACCCTCAGTGGCAATAAGGGTAACGTGTGGCAACAGGCACATGTGCCCATCAACCCCAGCGGGCCCTTCCAGGTGAGTGAGGCTTTGCGGGCTCCCCCGGCCCCTGGCTGGTCATTCTGGTCAGGAAGCAGGTAGGAAAGCCTGGTGCTTGTTCCCTGGAACTGGGGAGAGGTAGATGTGGGGGTGGGACCTCTAGGCAGATGGAGGAAGGGATCCTGGCACCCACAGAACCTCCCTAACCCTTGTTCCCTGCTCTCTGACCCTACCCAGATTATTTTTGAGGGGGTTCGAGGCTCTGGCTACCTAGGGGATATCGCTATAGATGACGTCACACTGAAGAAGGGAGAGTGTCCCCGGAAACAGATGGATCCCAATAAAGGTGCAAGATGGGAAGGGAGTGGACGTGGGCCCTGGCCTTTGGCGGGCAGTGTGGGTGGCCCCTTCTGGGTGGGGGGAGAACTGGGGGTTCTGGGGTACTTATATTTGTGACAGTGTGAGCACTTGAGACCCAGGGCTCCATCTGTGGGGCCATGAAAAGACCATAGACGCCCCACTGCGTGCTTACTGAGTCATTTACACAGAGAACCTTGGGCCTGTGTCTGAACATGCCCCGCCCCCACCCCAGGCCAGGTACGTCCAACAATAACAGCTCAAGTTTACTGAGCTGTTAGCAGTGTATGTCTGGCCTCTAATCTTCACAGTGGTCCTTGAGGCTCGGACTCACAGTTAGACACATTTTACAGATGAGAAAGCTGCGGCCCACTGAGATTGAGGGAATTGCCTGTGTTTTCGTGAGCTGAAGAGCCAGGATCTGGAACCCAGCAGGCCAAGTTAACTCCCAACCGTGCCACCTCCCATCTGGGCTTAGAAGTGTGCCCATGAGCATTGAAGGCAGTATCACCACCCCACCCCAAAATGGGGGAGGCGGGGAATAACCCATCATCTTACGACCTGCTTGCCTACTGCGTCACGGGCCTGCCAAGCTGACCAGCACCCTGGCCTGTCTCCCTTCTCTCTTCCATCCCAGTGGTGGTGATGCCGGGCAGTGGAGCCCCCTGCCAGCCCTGCCTGCAGCTCTGGGGACCCATGGCCATCTTCCTCCTGGCATTGCAGAGATGATGAGAGCTGCGTGGCCCCCACCCCGCCCCCGGCACACCAAAGTGTCCGCATCGTACCAAAGACTGACCCCCGCCAGCTGGGGTGCCCAGGGGCAGGGCTGGCCCACCAGGAGGGGGCCTTGCGTTGGCATCAAGGACAAGCAGAGGACAAGGACAGAGGTCCAGCACTAAGGCCCTGGGGACGGTCGTTCGACACACACACTCACACACTCACACTCACACACACAGAGATATATTAAAGCACAAGTTTCTATCCAACCTGCCAGCACCTTCTTTACTGCGGAGACAGGGGACTTCCCCCAAATGGCTTCCGCCACCCCAGGACACTGGCACCACCTAGGCCTTGTCCTGGCTGTATCTGGCGTGTTTCTGACCTTCCCCTGGCCCTGAAGCCCAGTGGCTTTACCAGAAGGGAAGGATACAGGGGACCTTCCCTTGCTGAACTCTGGGACTCCCCGGGAGGAGGGTAGGCGGGGCCAGGCAGGATCTTGTGAGGTCTTTGAGCGTCCCAGTTTTGGGGAAAAGGAGAGAGGTGAGACATCTGCTTCATGCCCAGGGCGAGGGCCGGAAGGTAGAGTCCCCAGGTCACCCGGATCCCCTGAGGTGTTTCTGGAATGTCATATTCCCCCTTCCTCACTGTCTGCTCCTTGAAGGGACCCGACGTGGGGTCTTGAACCTGGGCAGTCTGAAGATGGACAACCTCTCACCATCCCGGCCCACCCCCCTGCACCCTGCCCTGCAAACAGCTGGACTGCTGAGCCCACGGTCCCCTTGTCAGCTGGTAACCTCGGCTCTGAGCTGTGTCTCCAGGGAGCCAGAGACCAGGCCATTTTCTGGGGTGAGGCTTGACTTTGAGGGGGACAGAAGGAAAGTCCTGCCTTTGCAATTTTGTATCTTCACCTCAGACGCTGAATTTGGTAGTAAAATGGAGCCTCCGTTTCTTAAATAGTTGGTTTGAAGGAGTGCCCTGAGTAGGAAGCTGTGGGTAGGGGCTGGCTTTGCCCCCCACTGCAAAGCATGGTCTAGTTGATGTTCTCTTCCCTGCCCAGGTTTGTAAAGAAGGGGGGTGTTATAGAGTTAGGGTGGGGATGGGGTAACAGGTCACGGTGTTCCCTGGGAGCTGTGCAAGGCCTCCCCGTCCTTAGGGCCTGGGGTAGGTCCTTAGGGCCGAGGTGGTGTGAACTCTCTTCCTCAATATCACCCTGGAGCCCCGACCCAGAGGTCCACGGGAGAGAGAAGGCCCAGCCCTGTCCGGGGTGAGTCTTCCTGCGTGAGAGCCTGTGGCCCTGTCCCTGTGCGTGTGCTTGTGTGTGTCTGTGGGTGTGTCCATGTCAGTGTGGCGCTGCGGCTGCATCTCTGGGCAGGAGTGTGTGCTGATGTGTGTCTGAGTGTGACTGTTCCCGCGCATCTCCGGGGCCGGGCCGTACGTGAGCTCTGGGAGCGCCTGTGTGTGGCCGCACGCGTGTCCGTCTTCATGAGCGACGTGAATGCTCGGAGGGTGCTTGCCCAATAGTCCGCTCCCCGCCCTGCTCTCTGGTCTCAAGCTGTCTGCCGCCACCCGAGTTTCTGTCTGTCATCCCCTGTAGAGGACAAAGAGCTCACAGATAACCCTTTTGAAATGTAAGCGCTTCGGGGCCCGGGGGTCCCACGGCTTCTCCTGAGCCTTCGGTGGAGTGCTGCACGGGCCGCACTGTGATGCCAGGCAGGCGGGGAACCAAAGCAAACGCTGCCCATCTCGGAGCTCTGCCAAGTCTGTGTTATCAAAATCAACAGCTGCTGTGTGGCCGGGCCGGGGCTGGAGTGGGGCCTCCTGAAACCCAACCAGGGTGGCTGCTTCCTGGCCCAGCCAAGACCTGTGTCCGAAATGTGTGACCCTAGGTCTCCAGAACAGCCTTCTGTGGTGTCTGCTGAGTATTGTTCCCTGATTGTCCCATCTGGGCAGGCTGTGTTGCCCCGACTAGACTGTGAGCTCCTCCTCTGAGCCTTCAGCCCTGTCCCTCCCCACCCCAACCTCATCAGCACAAGTGGGCCTGTTATGGAAATCACTCGGCAGGCTTGGCCCAGCGGGATGGGTTCTAGAAATCCGTGGTTACCAGACCTGACTGTGGAACCACCAGAGGGTCTTTTAGAAAGCACCCGTGCGGGGGTGCCTCCCGAGTTCCTGATTTGATTGGACTGGAATCTGCCTGGCCACAGAAATGTTTAAAGACCCCCTCAGGAGAACCTGAGATGGGAACACGAGCCTCTCGCCTGTAGGGCTACCTCTGCGGCCTGTCCTGTGGCTTCTGCATGACCGGACAGCCAGACACGGCCCCCTGTGCCTACTTTTCCCAGATGGCCTTTGAAGACTCCCCCAGCCCCGGCTGCTCCATGATGGGAAATGTCTCCCCTGTTCTCCTCCACAACTGTGAAGCAACGTGCCAGCGAAGTGCCGGGTGTATGCTGCTGAGAGGAGCAGCATGCACGTGGCCCCAAGTTGTCTGTCTGTTTGGGGAGAGGCCGTGGTCACATGGGCAGAGTGTGAGGCGACGGGGAGACTAACTCGAGGTGGTGTGGTCTGGGCACACGGTGGCCCGATGAGATGCTGAGTCCCAGGTCCTTGTGTGTGTGTGTGTGTGCACACCAGCGGGTTTGTAGGGAATGTGGGTACCATGAGCGTGCCTGGAGCCGTGCCACTCTGCGTCTGTGGCATCGAGTGAGTGTCTCTGGTGACGTGTGAGCCATCGTTTGTGTGTCAGTGAGTCACACCTCGGTGCCAGTGTCCCTGGGCTGAGTGTCTGTGGCAGTGCACGTCAGCGCCTGTGTGTTGGTAGGTGGCCTATGAAGACCCCCCCCCGTCCGGGGAGACAAGACTGGCTGGACCCAGTGTGCTCCCCGGTAGCAATCTCCCCTGCGTCAGGGTGGCTGAGGAATTTTGTGGCCTTAAAATGAGGAATCCAGGGTCACCCTTCAGTGTCCCTTCACCCTGGGGCCCTCCAGGTTGGTGTCTGGAGAGGAAACTCCTGGGGCCAGGTATGCGCAGGTAGGAGAAGGAGTCGTGGCTTAACTGTCCTTCCCTCTGGGACCTGGGGTTGCAGGGCTAAGCCAGCAGGCCAAACCCTCCTCCTGGGCCCTCCTCACCCCTGTGGGATGGCCCTGGCTCCTCTTCCCATTATACTCTCCTTTCCCTTTCACAACCCCTGTCTCAGGCTGTGAGTGCTGGGGTGGGCACCAGAGGACCAGTCTCTCATGGTGTAATAAGAAAGGTGAAACCAAGAGACCACAAGGGATTGACTGGAGGTCACACAAATGGAACCAGCCATAGGGGTATCACTCCTGGGCAAGGCCTCTGATGTCTCCTGCCACAGCTTGCTCAGACTACCCTGCTTGGCGGTACAGATGTTGCTGGGCACCCGGCCTGGGCTTGGCACCATGCCTTTGCCTCAGATCCTGGCTTCTCATCCCAGATCAGTACTGGGTGCTACCAGAGGCTGCCAGTCCCTGCCCTATGGCCACACTGGCTGTAGCTGCTGCCCCTGCCCCGGGCTTCCTGACAGAAAGGACTCTGTGTCCCCTTCCCTGCCTTCCCCTCTGTCTCACAGGAGCCTGGACTGGGAATGAAGGTGTGTCCTGGTGTCTGCATCCTGCTGACAGCCCCTAAGGATGGGGAGGGCTAATCCTTGCTTTCCTCTCAGGGGTGAGGCAGTGTTTCCAGGGTCTGTCCCCAGGGAAAGGGGGAGGTAAGCCTGCTCTGCTGAGTCTGTGTGGGGCCACTGTTTGAGGTTCTAGATTCAGGGGAGCCACCCCACTTTCAAAGGCTGGATAGTATCCCCTCTCTCTGTTGAGTCAGTGTGTGTGAGGGTGTGTGTCCGCACATGAGACTGATTGTGTATCTGTGAGTGTGTGTGTGTGTGGTGTGTGTGTGTGTCCACATGAGGGTGAGTGTGTATCTGTGAGTATGTGTGTGTGTGTGTGTGTGTGTGAGCAGAAGGACCACTCTTTCCTGTGAATCCCTGGACCCTTAGAGTTGGATGGGACCTTAGAAAATATCTAGTCCAGTACCCCCGTTGCACAGGTGAGAAAGTTGGGGTCCAGAGAGATGACATGTGCCCATGGCCACCCTGTCTCCCTCACGTCACCTGCATTCATTTCCCGGGCGCCCTACTGGGAGGCCCCTTTCCCCCTGGCCACCCACATAATCACCATCTCAGCCCAGGTCTGCTGGCCTTTCTGCCCCAGGGGTCTCCAAGCATCCTTCCTGCCCCCTGTGGTCAGCTCACCAAGGCCTTTACGTCCAACCCAGGAGAAGGGGTAGGGGAGCGAGGGGACTGTTCCAGCCCTGAGGCCTCAATGACTTGGGAGAAAAGCCAGCCCTTCCTGCCCAGGTCCACCCCACCACCAAGGTAAAAGCACAACAGGAGACCCTCATTAATGGGTGAAAGGTATTGGGGTTGTTTCGATTACACAACCCCACCCTCACCCCTTTGCCTTGTTCTCTGTCTCCACCCCAGTCTCTATCCCTTCTTTGTCCCTCTTTCACTCCACCCCCAAATGTAACCTCTAGTTGCAAACGCAGTTGTTTTAATCAATAAAGCTGCAGTGTTCTAGCATTCTGGATCAGGCTATGTGTGTTGGGGCGCAGGCGTGGGGGAGGAAGGGCAGGCCAGACTGGGAGGGGGTTTCCTGCTTCCTGGAGGGAGGCTTCTCTTAGCATCAGACACCCCAGCACCCAGTACTCATGGGCTCCAGCCCCATGAACTCAGGTGTCCCCATTTATTCTTCAGTGAATACTAACCAAACCCAACCTTTGTGGAAGCTCCTGTTTAGTGGGGGACATGGATACCAAGGTAACAGTCACTCCAGGAAATATGTTATTATGAATAAAATTGGTGCTAGGACAGAAGGGAAGAGGAGGTTCCAACTTGGGTTGGGGGTTTCAGGGACAACTTCTCTAAAGAAGAGACATTTAGGAGTGGTGTAAAAAATGGTGTTAGCCTGCTGGGGCAGAAGGAATCTTCGCAGCAGAAGGGGAACTTAGAAACTTGCAACAGAGAAAAAGGACAAAGAAAGAGAAAAAGAAGGTGTTAACCGCCCATACCAACTTTGCCCTGTCCCTTCTCCAGAACCCACACCACCACACTGCTCCCCTCACAATCTCTGTGTTTATGTCCACTCTGCATTCTATTTATGACTTCTCTCATTCACATGAGCTGTCCACCAGCCCAAAAGCCTCTTGTGCCAACTTTTCCCACTTTCTCAGAATTTTAGAGCTGAGAGGTTACTTATTTCAATCATCTATCCTTCCTTGAACATATACATGGTGACCCCAATCAAGGGCCTGGGTGTCCTGGTATGAGCTACGGAAAGACCAGGCATGTGACAGGAAAGCCTTTGTGTACTCATGTATAATGACCCAGACAGGCAGTGTTAGTGCCATGTTTCAGATGGAGAAATTGAGGCTCAGAGAAGGGACAAGATCAAAGGTTCCCTACCCTAGATTTATCAGCTTACACCTTGGGTAACTTCTTGCTGCTGCCTCTAGGGTTTCTCCTCTGAAGCTTGGCTCAATGGGTATAGAGAGACCTCAAAATTACTCAAATTTACACAGGAGCACTACAATGGGGATTTATGTAGTGAGAGGGACAGACACTCTCAGAATTCCAAACATAGGCTGTGACAGGGATGGATGTCTTTAGCCAGATGGGTATCTGGACTCATGGCAACTCTAAGAGCTGTAGAAGTCTGTCCTCACCTGTGGTAGGGTGAGGATGCAAGTCCTTTGTTATCCTTCCTATAGATAGATGGGTCTAATTCCCTTCCCTCGGAATCTAGGTAGGCCTAGTGATTTTTTTGGCCAATGGGATGTGGCATTCTGTGTTGAAGATGCCTAGCAATTTCAGCTCAGGCCTCTTTGAATGTTCTCTCTGGAAGTCCAGAACCTTGCCCTGTAGGATATCCAGCCTGCCTCAGACCAACAAGCCAGAGAGATCACTTGAGGGGCTCCAGCTGATCATCCCAGCTAAGTTCAGCCTTTCAGCCATTTCCCCCAAAGCATTAGGGATGGGAGTAATACCCCTTTGGACCTTCCAGCAAAACCCATCCTCCAGCTGAAGACCCAGTGCCACATGGACCAAAAGAATCTTTCAGCCAACTGCTGCCAAATTCTTGACCCACGGTCATGAGATATAAAATAATCATTTTAAGTCAGTGAGTTTGGGAGTAACTTAAGTAGCACAGAGTGGACTTGGGCTGCCTGTCTGTGGGCCCTCACCCACGTGCTTACTGCAGACACACACAGAAAGGGTAATGGGTTTTTTTTTTTTTTTAAAGAGAAAGGAAAAGGAACCAATCTATGGAAAGAGAGAGGTAACAAAGTAGCTGGAATACTTTACCAGGACTGCTAACTTGGCGCTCTAGTCCCGAACTAAAAGCTGCTAGCTCCAGTCACATGGTCAGAGAGCATTAGCTCCAGGGACAGAGAACCGTTACCTTTCTAGAGTGACAGTTGGAAAACCGCTCTCTATTTATCCCCTAAAGTCCCAGCATGCCTGCTTAGCTCCGCCCTTGGGTCCTCGAAGTTCTCTCCCAGGTACTGCTGGGAGTTGTAGTTTTCCAATCACTGGAGTAGGGGGTAGAGTCCAGAAAGCCGGAGTAGGGAGTGGAGTCCACAAGACTCTACAGATTTCTTTTAGGACATCCTTCCCCTTAACAGCACGAGATAACCACACTGGTATAATTCAGTCACTTTGTAGCCTTGGGCTCTTTTTGTGCACCCCATTCCTCTCCTGACTCATGGTGTCTGCTGCTTCATGGCCCCAGCATTCCAGGCATCATGACCTTCCAGGGGCACCTCCCAGCACTGGCCGACTTAGTCTCTCCAGAGAAAGACTGGATAGGCCTATGCTTGTGTCACAGACAGAAGTGTGACTCATCATTGGAGCAACACGCTGATTCGTCATGCTGGGGTCAGAGGCCATTTCTGATCCAGTCAGCTGGGTTGGAGGAAGGGGTCATGGATATAAATACCGCTGCCTGGGGGCTGCTGCATCTAGAAGATATGAGAAGATCCGCTCTGGAGAGGAAGGGGGCTGGCAGGCACTAGGAACATGTTCCCCTGGTTCCTCTGTCTTTCACAACCCTCTTGTGATCCATCTGCATGCTCAGCTGTGCAGAGTTTGACAGTGCGTGACAGTGACCCCACCTGCGGCAGGCTCAATGCAGACAATGCAGGTGACTTACAGAACAGAGTCCTATGCTACAGTCGCTTTTTTTTTTTTTTAAAGATTTATTGATTGATTGATGCATCCAGAACTGAGGTACAGGCCAGAGGAGCAGGGGGTGAGAGGATTCACCAGAGATACAGTGGGGAAAAGAACAGGCAGATTAATGAAGTACACTGCTGAGGAGAGCAGTGGGTGAGACAGGAGAGGTCTACAGCACCATGTGGGTCAGTTCTGGAGCAGGGATTGAACTTGCACTGCAGTGCCTGCACAAAGCTTCACAATGCTTTGCTTTAACCTTTTGTGCCACCAGGGAGGGTCCCCATTTAGTCACTCTTTTTTTTTTCATGTTTATAGATGAGGAAACTGAGGCTCAGACAGAGATTGTGGCTACTCACACCAATAAAACTAGGAAGGGACAGAACTGTTAAGGGGAAGGATGTCCTGAAAGAACTCTGCAGAGTCTTGTGGACTCCACCCCCTACTCCAGTGACTGGAAACTACAACTCCCTGCAGTACCAGGGAGAGAATGGAGAGGACCCAAGAGTGGAGCTAAGCAGGCATGCTGGGACTCTGGGGGATAAATAGAGAGTGATTTTCCAGCTGTCGCTCTGGAGAGGTAACGGTTCTCTCTGGAGCAACTGCTCTCTAACCATGTGACTAGCAGCGTTAGTTTGGGAGTAGAGCTCGAAGTTAGCGGTCCTGGTAAAGTATTCCAGCTGTATCCCTCTCTCTTTCCCTGGATTGTTTCCTTTTCGTTTCCCTTTTTTAAAATAATAAACCCATTACCCTTTCTGTGTGTGTCTGCAGAAAATTACATTTTGAATGTGCAGGTGAGGCCCACAGACAGGCAGCCCAAGTCCACTCTGGGATACCCTGTAACAGAACCAGGAGGCCCATCTAGATTTTTGTCTCTGGTATAAGTGTTCCCTCACATGAGCTAGATCCTCTCTTTCTCTGCCTCTTTGGAGTCATTGAACTTTTTCCCAGCAGTGCTTCCCTACGGGCTGGGAGAAGCAGGGTTCTTTGCCGTGTGGTCCTCTGCTTCACGTGGGAATTATCCCTGTTCTTGTTTTACTATTTCTAGCTGACTGACCTTTTTACATATGTCCTCTGTGGAAAACTACCATAACAGCTTGTTAGAGAGAGGCTTTATAAATAAATCCCCAAAAAGTCGAAATTCCTCTCCTTGAAGTCACCCCAACCTTGGAAGAGGCATCCCTCCACACTGCTTCTTGAACCCTCTGCCCCCAAATTTATCTTTCCATGGCTTGCAGCCCTGTCAGTGCCCAGCATGTTTCCTTGCTCTGGGGTCAACTTGGCAGGCCCCCCAAATGCAAATCCTACCACTGAATTTATCACGCTATCTCTAGCAGTTTGGGTCTTGAAAAAAATGCTTTGGTCTTCCCATTTCTCTAAGGTCCCTTGGGGCCAGTGAAAGTTCAGCTGCGTAGACTCAGTCCATTGCCAAGCTCACTATGTCTATACAAACTATATGGAACCCCACTCTTGGTATCCCCCCCGAAACCACCCACCAATCCACTCTCATCAGGAAGACAGTGAGAAGTGGAGTAAAACCTGAGAGGGAGAGGCTGAGAGTGTCCGATGTCTACAGTGTGGACAATCGTTGAGAGGTATCCTGATACATCTTTGCAAGGGAAAGACAAATTAGAGGAGATTCTGCCTTTTACTTCATCTTTTAATATAACAAGACATAGATGAATATATGTGTGTATGTTGTTTAAGTCTGAAAAAACATTCACTGGGACGTGAGCAGTAGTTATGTCGGTGGTGAAGTTTCAGACACCTCCTGCTCCACATCTTCAGGTTCTGCTGTATTGTCTGAATATTTCTACATGAATGTGTATTTTTCTAACAGCCAGGAAAAAAAAAAATCTATCTTCTCAAGAGAAGAAAAGCCAGAAGTCATCAAGGACTATAGATTAGAACTAAAGGTCACTTTCTGTTCTTACCATTATTTTTATAACTATATATCACAGGGATTAGAAAAGGGCTTTGAACTTACGCCACCGAATCTTTCCTGCTGATTTATTCAAATAAAAATACTCAGACAATTGGGAGCAGAGGGAGAAGAATTGGTTTGTGTTGACCAGCGATGAGGAGGTGTGAGTCAAGTGAATAAGAAAAATTCCAAGGAGAATAACGTTACTTCAGCAACAAGATCTCACATTTGCCATGTGGAGACACCTTTGCGTGGTCAGTTTGGACATGGGTGCTCACACATATGTGGGTGCTCTTTGGACACTGCTGGCAGCCTCTGTGAGTGCTGGCTTCTCCCCCCAGGTGGGGGAGGCATTTAATGAGGGGGTCATTGAATGTGGGGTCATTTTTTTTAAAGTTTTTTTTTTTTTAATTTATTTGTGCATACAGAACTGGGGTACAGGCCAGAGGCTCAGGGGTGGCGAAAGACTTCACCAGAGACAGAGTGGGGAGCAGGACAGGCAGATCGACGAAGTACACTGCTGAGGGGAGCAGCGGGCGGGTCAGGAGAGGTCTGCCACGCCATGTGGTCTCCTCCGGGGCAGGCGGGAATCGCACTAATGTGGAACTGGTTTCAGCTTCTTAGTGCTGTGCTTTAACCTGCTGCGCCACCAGGGAGGGCCAAATGTGGGGTCATTTAATGAGGCTTCATTCCAGCCTGGGAGGGGTGTGGGCAAGGCTGGGGGGCCGGATGGGTGGCAAGAAAAGCATTTGGGTCCTTCCCAGGCTTCTCTCCCCATCCAGGAGACATAACACCTCTCCTGGGAAACTCATCAAGCCTGGCTAGAAGTCTCCAGGCCTCTGCTGCTATCCACTTCAAGACTAAGGTCAGAGGTGGGAGAGAGTAGAGATGGCAGAGGCAGGACTGAGCCCGCCACGAGTGGAGGAGCCCTGTGAGGCTCGGCTTGTGAATGTCAATAAAGCCAGCCCCATTAATTTCCTTATAATTTGGAACAGGGAGTGGGGAGGTTTGAACTGAAGGCTCATTCAGTCTTGGGAGTCAGTGAAACGAGGGGTGGGGTGTTCCTACGCACTGCAGAGGAAGGGGGGCTCCACAGAGGGTGAATGGAAACCCCGGCAACGTGTGCAGCCCAGTGTGTCTGTCTCTGTTCTCTTCCCCAACACTGGGAACTTTATTACCCAGGCCTAGGGACAACTAGCAACCTGCACCCTTTCCATGCCCCCATCCCTGGACTGGGCCCCCGCTCCCCTGCTGAGAGGTGGGCAGGTGGCAGGAGCGGTGAGGTGAGGCCGAATCTTGGCTCCTCGCCTGGGCACCGGTGAGGGGGTGGCAGGCTCAGCCTCGCCTCTGGGCTCCCTGCCCAGGGGCGGGTAGGCTGCTGTGCTCCAGCAGTGCCCTCTGGGCATGAGCGGACCAGCAGGGTTCTGGCTGAGGCTTGAGGCAGAGGGGTCTTGGCAGGGTTGGGTGAGGGGATGTCAGGGTCACTGTGGGGCTGAGGCGAGACAATGGCGCTGGGCAGGCTGTCTGTAGGGAGGATGGCTGTGGGGTAGGGGCACCTGGGGGTGTGTATGGTAGCAACTAGGTTGGGGAGTCATCTTACCCTGCTTGACACCCCAGAGGCATCAGGAAAACTACCCAGCTCAGCCTCTCTCCCCCACTGGTAAAGGCTTCCAATAATTCCACCAGCTTCCCTGGAGGTCACTGGCCAGCCCAGCATACCATCTCTTGGAGTGAGGGTGGAAGTACATGGGAGGAGAAGCCCACTCTATACTAGGGTTCAGAGCTGATGAATAGATGGGGACAAAGTGGGGTGCAGTGGGAGTAGAAGGTGCCCATCACCTCCCTCCCCAAGATGCGGCTATGAGACCCTTTGCTTTGTCTAAAATTTGTGATGCAAAGAGGGTCCTGGATGGATCAATCTCCCACCCCCCTGGGGACGCTGATTCTCTGGGGACTCTGGTGGAGAGGTATGTGCTGAATCCTGGTGGCTTCTGGCCTATAGAGCAGTGATGATGGGAGTGGGGTTCAGGTCTCAACTCTCAGTCCAGGTCCCCAAACACTAGTGAGTAGTCCTGTCTCTGAGGAAGTAGTCCCTCTTTCTCTGCCCTGGGCCTCCCAGCACAGGGCCACACCTTAAAGCTTTCCCACATCTCTTGTATTTATTTCCCTCACCTCTGGTTACTATGGGAACAGCCTGGGGCTGGTGGAGGTGTCTATTGCCTCCAGGCCTGAGCAGCACCCAGTGCCTCCTGACTGAGGAGAATTGAGCCTCTCTGGAGAGGTTACCCAGGTTTCAACAGTGAATGGGCCCTCTGGTCACCCCCTACAAAGGCCACACAGCCCTCCTACAACACCCCCAGGCCTGTTCCAGCTGTGCCCAGGGCTAGGAGCTCAGCACTCTGAAGGCAGGTCACTCCCTGCTGGCCACTCCCTGCTGGCCAGCTGTTGCTCCTTCCCACCTTTGCATCTTCATGGAGTGGGCTAGAGGAATGGGGAAGAGGTCTCTACTTTGCACCCCCAATGTTTCAGAACAGACTGCAGAACTCTAGGCTGCCCTCCTGAGTCACTCTGTGGAGGCTGCGGCTCAGCCTTGAGAAATGAGCCAATGCTCAATAGGAGGGGCAGCCGCCGGGGCCCGAGCCTGGGTTCTGGTCCAGGTTCTGCCTGATCTTCCTTAGTTACTGTGTCTGGGCGGTCATTTTCCCATGTGTAAAATGAAAAGAGTTAAAATTAAACAACTTCCTTCCAGTCTTAAAGCTCTGACTTCCAGTGTTGTTTTACTTGCTATTACAGTAAAGGATTAGGCATAGGAACCCCACTCATAGTCCAAATCTCTGTTAAGATGCCCCCCTGGGCTAGCAAAGAATAAATTCCTGCAACATACATCTATCAGTGAGCACACGTCTGGGAACCAGTACCCTGGCCCCTCCCCGCAAGTCCTTGCCCTTAAGTTTCAGTGAGCCTGAGTCCCTTTTCTGGAAATTGCATCCTCTTCAAGCCGGGGGAATTCCTCTCTGCCCCTTTGCCTTGTTGGTCACCTCTGCCCAGTTCCCAGATGCCCTGTCCACCTGGATCTACCCAGTCTCTTTTGAGCCTGTGACCCTCACCACCTACCCTGACCTGGGAACTCTGGCCAGGTTGCCTCTAAACTCCAGAAAAATGTCCATAGCTCCCCTTCTATTGTCTGCTTCTCCCTTCCTGAGTCCTGACCCTCCAAGTTCTCCCATCCACCAGGGCGGAGGTGAACAGAGTTGTGCCTTTACCTTGTACTGTTCACTGGCACATTCATTCATTCACTCATTCACTGCGCGGTCTCTGTGGCAGGTGCGACTACTGCAGTGATGCTACAGTCACTCCCTTTTGCCCACCCTCTACTACACAGCTTGGAAAATGAAGGCATATAGACTCAGCCTCCCTTGCAGCTAGAGCCAGCCTCTGGGACATGGTTATGGCCAATAAATTGGGAGGCAGTCTGCTTGGAACTGTGTCCTGGCTGTTCCCTGCTAGAGTGAGCGTCAGAGGAGCAGAGACGGGGGTTCCAATTCAGAGCTGGACACAGAGACAGTAGATGTTCAGTAGGTATTTGCTGAATGGGTGAGTGAATATTCTTTTTTTTCCCCCAAAGGACTGCTCTTTTTTTTTTTTTTTAAGATTTGTTTATTTATGCATACAGAGCTCAGGTGTAGGCTAGAGGTGCAGGGGTGGTGAGAGGCTTCACCAGAGACAGAGTAGGAAGCAGAACAGGCAGATCGACTGCTGAGGGGAACAGCGGGCAGGTCAGGAGAGGTCTGCTGTGCCATGTGGGTCAGCTCTGGTGTGGGGATCAAACTCTCACTGAAGTGGCTGCAGCTAGTGTCTCAGTGCTGCACTTTAATCCACTGCACCACCAGGGAGGGCCCGAGTAAGTGAATATTCTTAATTTTAGGGGCTTCCTACAGACATGATTTATGTCTCTCCCCTCAAACTGAGGCTTCCTGAAGCAGGGCCATGTTCCCCCCACCCTTCATACTGGGGCTCCCTGAGGCAGGGCCATGTCTCCCCTCATACTCTTGTTCCCTGAAGGTCACACTTCTACCACCCTGTACTTGCCCAGGTACAGGACAGTGTCTGTGCAGTGTGATCAATTCAGGGTAAGACCCCTGGATCTCCCTCTCCCATCTCCCAGCCCCTTGTAACATGGGCAGTGACTGTGGCAGGGACCGCAGATGGCATCCAGTGATGCCAGAGGTGGCTAAGCACCCTTGGAATGAAGCTTAGCCTCATTATAGCTTGTTTGAGAGAAGAGCCAATTAGGGAGGCAATTCTCCTTGAGTAGTCTAAAGAATGGAGTGGAACGATACCCAATCAGACAGAAAGCCAGGAGGTGCCCCCTCTTCAGCTGCCTCAGTTGAGCCCATGCCCACCCTCTCGCTTCCTAGAGATGTCCCGCTACCTGGGTATGAGCCAGCGGGAAGAGAAAGGCAACTGAGCCCAGCTGAGGCCTCCAGGCTCCAGAGATCTTCATGACCAGCCCTCTCCCCACGCAGTGTAGAAACAGGCCCCGCTTCTTAGTCCCTAAGGTTCCTGGCATTGGGAAGCTCTTCTTGATCACTAGCTGCCCTCCTTGGGGTTGCGGATTCTTTTCATTACAACCTTTATGAGGAAGAAAAACAGGAAACATCTTTAGTAGAAGTGTTGAGGGGAAGGATGTCCTAAAGGAACTCTGCAGTCTTGTGGACTCCACCCCCTACTCCGGCTTTCTGGACCCGACACCCTACTCTGGTGATTGGAAAACTACCACTCCCAGCAGTACCAGGGAGAGGAACCAAGGGCAGAGCTAAGCAGGAATTCTGGGGCTTTGGGGGATAAATAGGGTGCCATTTGCTGTGGTGCTCTCTCGCTCGGGAAACGGCTCTCGGGACTGTGTGACTCAGGGCTCTTAGGATCATGTGACTCAGGGCTTTCAGTTAGTTTGTTCCCAGAGCTCCAAGCTAGCCAAGCTGGTAAGATATTCCAGTTACTTTGTATCCCTCTCTCTTTCCCTGGGGTGTTTCCTTTTCTTTTCCCCTTTTGTAAATAAACCCATTATTGATCCTTTTGTGTGTGTCTGCGATACAACTGAATTTTAAGTGCACAGTTGAGGCCCCCCAGACAGGCGGCCCAGTTCACACTGGGGTGTCCTGTAGCAGAAGCTCAAAGACCACCTCACCTCTTTTCCATCAGGAAGGACTGAGCTTTCTGCTACTGGCAGACGGAGGAAATATGGTATCCTGGGAGTTCTGGCTTGACCAGACTGAGTGGGGAACAAATGACAGAAACTGTCTTAATGACTGAATTAAGGGGGAAGAAACCCCAAGGGGAAGAGAGAGAAAGGGGAAGGACACAAGAGAGAGGATTTATGGGAACGTTTCTCATAGTCAAAGGGGGGAAGCGACAGGCAGCAGAACAGCAGGAACCCAGGACTCAAATGCTGCCACAACTCTTGCTTGTTTTCCTCTGATCTCTACTTGTCCACCTTCAAACAGAACTTTGACACTTTTCCTCCAAGGCTCTCCTCCTAGGGTCTCATGGCATTTCCACCAGAAGAAGCTGAAACTCTCTCAGCCCCAGTTAGAAGAATCCCGGTGAAGGACGCCCATTGACCCAGCTTCCAGCTTAGGCTCACCCAATTGATTATAAGTGGCCAGAGGTTGGTTGCTACCTAAAAAAAATGGGGGACCCCCAGAGGAGAAGATGAGGCACCCGTAGAGTCTATTATGGCGGCAAAACCGACTCCTTCCATCCCTATGTGCTTGGTGCCATTGGATCAAGTAGTTTATTCATCTCATTCATTTCTTGAAACAAGCTTGAGGTATGATTCTATTATTCCCATCCATAATTTACAGATGAGGAAAACAAGGCTCAGAAAAGTTAAATAATGTGCCCAGGTGCCACAGCTTTTAAGAGGGAGCCAGTACTTGAGGGGCCCTCCCTGGTGGTGCAACAGGTTAAAACACAGCACCATGAACCTCGCTGCAGCTGCTTCACCACAGTTCGATCCCAGCCAGGGAACTGACCCAGCAGACCTCCCCTGACCCACCTGCTGCTCCCCTCAGCAGTGTACTTCATCATTTGTTTACTCTGCTCCCCACTCTGCCTCTGGTGAATCTTCTCACTGCCCCTGCACCTCTGGCCTGTACCCCAATTCTGTATGCATGAATAAATAAATCTTAAAAGAGAGAGAGAGAGTGAACCACTACTTGAATCCACAACTTTTGGTGGCACAGGCTGTGAAGGGAGAAATGACCTACAAATGACCTAAAACTTGGACATGCAAAGTCAACTCCTAATACCATATGGTCTGTGCCAGGTGTACGAAGAATAGTTCACATAGAGTCCAAGGAAGTCAGATCTAGAGGGCAGAGTTGAGCAGAATAGGGCAATCACAGTAGGCTTGCTGGAGGAGGTGGCCTTTCTGAGCAAAGAAGAGTGGTGTGGCTGCCCCAGAGTGAGCTCAAAGGCAGAGGCACAGATGTTGGCAGTTGGAAGTTGGGCTGGCACATTGCAGGATGGCACACCGATAGGCTGGGCATGATCTGCTTCAGAGGCCCAATCTGAATATCTGTATAATCCAGGTCAGAAAGTTCAGGAAGCTGCGGAGCTGCTGTGAGCAAGGCTGGACTTCACCTGCTGGCGCTAGGACAGTGTGGATGTTTAAATAGCAGTGCAGACAGGAGTGAAACAGCATTTCTGAGAGGCGGGTCTCGAATATTTTTGAGCACAACCACAGCATGGACTGAGGACACTGACAGAGCAGAAGGACCTGGGGTCTCTGCCCACTGCACCCATCTGGAGGCCGCTCAAGTGAGTCCTCCAGCTGGCCGGCTCACCCCGAAGGAGCAGCACCAGGACAGTGCCAGGCACACTGTTCAATGAGATTAAGTATTAGCTTAGGTGGGGACAGCACGGGCAGGACGCCCCTGCTGGGGTGCTGGGTAGAGGAGAGAACACGTGTGGTTACCTTCGCATCCGTGTGCATGACAACATCCTGAAGACGCTGAGTCCTAAGAGCAGAGGTTTTGTCTGTTCACATCAATGTTCTACCTCCACAGACTAGAACAGTGTCCTGCGCATTGTAGAGGTTCGCTACATGTCTCCCAAACCTGCAGGATAGGCTCTCTTGGCCCTCCCTGGTGGCACAGTGGGTTGGGGCACAGCACTAGAAGCTAAAGCCACTTCCGCATGAGTTCGATTCCCGCCTGCCCCGGAGGTGACCACATGGCGCGGCAGACCTCTCCTGGCCCGCCCGCTGCTCCCCTCAGCAGTGTACTTTGTCGATCTGCCTGTTCTGCACCCCACTCTGTCTCTGGTGAATCCTCCCACCCTCCGCATCTCTGGCCTGTACCCCAGTTCTGTATGAATAAATAAATCTTAAAAAAAAAAGGCTCTCCAATCCCCATTGGAAAAACTGAGGTTCGGAGAGTTAAGAGGACTCGTCCAAGGTCACCAAGATAGAGGGAATAGGTTCGGTTGACTCCCCAAAGTCATTTGTCCAGCAGCAACGCCGGCTGCCTCCCTTGGGTGGGTGGGAGCAGGGCGGAGGAGGGGCGGCGTCTGCCTCTCCCATCAGGCTATTTTGCTCTCCCTCCAGCCCTGCTTTGGACCTAAGTGGGGCTGAGAAGAGAGGGGCCAGGGGCAGGTCTGCACACATACCCCCCAAGGCCACTTCCTAGAGAGTCTGGGGGGGACGGGGCGGGGCGGGGGGGCAGCAGGAGTGTTGGAGGCAGCCTGTTAATTAGGACAGTCGTTATGACTCACTATTCCAAGATGTCATTTTCTAGACTTGGGGTTGGGGTGGGAGTGGAGAAGGCATACACAGAGTTGTTTTTAATTACATTTGGTTTGCTAATTTCTGATAGAAAATAAATATTTACCGGGAGCCATATTTCTTCATTTCACGCCGGCTGACTCTTGAGTTTATCGGGAGCCCAAACAGGCATCTCCTGCTCACCCCCCAACCCCCTCAGGTCCTCAGCCCCACACTGAAGTCGCACACCCGAGTGGGAAGAGGGGGTGGCAGAGGGGGAGGGGAGCTGGAGAGGCAGTGGGGCCAGGCCTGGCTTTGGTGGGCAGCCGGTCCGCATCCAGGTGTGGACAGACAGGGGAGGCAGAAGACATGGCGAAGCTCCACCCCTGGCTGGGCACCTGGTCAGGGCTGGAGTGTGGAAGGGAGTTTGGGGGCAGTCGCCCAGCTCTGCTATGAGCAGCCACCCTCAAGATCATCTCTGAAGACTCTTCTGGCTTTCTGCTCCTAACGTGGGGGTGGGGATGGGCAGAGAGCTTTAAAGAGTCACTCTGGGCACTCCTTTGGTGGGAGCAGGGGAGCAGGCTGGAGGGGCTGGAATAGGAAGGGGAGCCGGAAAGGCCTGGGCAAGAGAGGGATCCCCCTGGAAGGGGTCGTGGGTGCCCAGCAAGTAGAGTGTCTGCCTTGCCTTCTGCTCCGGATCAAGGTTGGGGGGTTTACAGATCTGAGGAGGAGCTCCCTGGTGCTGGAAAGGAAAGAGGAAACGAAAAGTTCTTAGTTGAGGCCTGGGGGCCAGAACAGAGAGCAGCAGGGCTGTTTCAACCTCATGCCGTTGATGAAGTTGAAGTTTTAGGCCAGATACTTCCATGCTGTGGGAACTGGCTTGTGCTTTCTATCCGGAGTCTCTCCCGCTAGGTGTCTGCTGCACGCCCACACCCCAGTTTTGACAACCAAAAACCTCTCCAGACATTGTTGAATGTCCCTTGGAGCATGTGTGTGTGTTAAATTGCCCCCTATGGAGAAGCACTGTCTGGGATAACTTAGGGAAGAAGGCTCAGGAGGACAGAAAGGAGCTTACGGGACTCTAGCTGCATGGGTGATGGGGGCCCGAGGGCTGGGGCAGAGATGAGGATATTTGGAGGCTGGAGAGTGGAAAACCCCTGCCCCCAGCTGGTTTCTAAATTCATGTTGAGACTCGGCTGTTTTTTTTTTTTTTTTCCAATTACATTTCAATTTAGCTCAATTACTTTTCCATTATTGTTCAAGCGACTCGATTTTAATTGAAGCTGCTGGTTCTTATCTCTCTCATTCCCCCACATAGGAAGGGGGTGGGGGGAGAAAGGCTGGGGTTAGAGTAAGCTCAGGTTGGTGAAGTTCTGGGACCAGTGGTATCTTCAGAAAAAGGTCCTAGCCCTTGAGGAGTAGGGCTTAGCCAGGAGCTTTCTGGGTACCCCAGAGTGGCCCAACAGATCTGCCATGGGAAAGGGAGACCGGCAAGTACAGAGAGCTCTGACAATGACACTTACCAAGTACTGAAACCTTAGCTGAGCCCAGAAAGGGATGCACGATTCTGAGAAGGATTTGTCCTACAGCATATACCTGATAAGTAGCAGAGCTGGGAGGCAATCCAGCCCTCGGCTACGGGAGCTTTGTACTTAACCCCAGTTATATTCCTTCTCCTTCACAATTACAGCTTCCAGCCTTCCCCCAGCCCCAGCCCCATCTCCCTGACACTTCCTTCTGAGCTATGAGGCTGACTCAGTGCCCTCTAGGGTGCTTGATTTTTTTATCTGCCTCTAATTCTTTCCCAGCCTTCAAGGCCTTTCACCTCTTCAGGATGTCTTCCCTGATTGCTTCTGCCCTCATGTATTCCCACAGCTGTTCATCTACCCTCCCATGCTATAAGCCTGGGGGTAAAGACAGGGTTGAGGGTAAGGGTTTAAAAAAGGCAATGATTTGGGCTCTACTGGGTGGCACAATGGGTTAAAGCACCGCATTACTGAAGCCACTGCAGCACGAGTTCAATCCCCTGTCAGGGAGCTGACCCACATGGCACGGCAGACCTCTTCTGACCTCTGCTCCCCTCAGCAGTGTATTTCAGTAGGTCAATCAGCCTGTTCTGCTCTCCACTCTGTCTCTGGTGAATCCTCTCACCCACCACACCTCTGGTCTGTACCCCAATTCTGTAAGCATAAATAAATCTTTTTTTTTTTAAGACAATGATTTGGAGTTGGATTAAGACACCTACACAGAGTGTGAACTGGGGAAATTATGTAAACTCAGAGAGCCTCTGTTTCCTTATTTGCTAACTTAGTACTAATAGTACCCAGAGGGGGTGGGTATTCTAAGGATTAAATAGAAAATATGAGATCTGTAAAGCATTAGCAAGGGATAAGTGTTTCAAGCAGGTAAGGGGTTTTCCCAGGCAGCCTTATGTCAACTCTGAGATGTAATTGGGATCAATCTCCTCACTTCTCAGAATAAACAAATGAGCCCCCTCAGAGATGTGTTCAAATCCTGCAGGGAGGTGGAGCAGACACTAGTACTGGGCTCTGATTCTTAACCTTGAATACTATCAATTCTGGCAGGGGAGATGGGGTTAGAATAAATAGAACTTTCTCAGCCCATAGGGCTTGAGTCCTTATTCTTCCTCAACATTCCTTGTTCTGCTTTGGAGCTCAATGAATTTTCATAGAGGGGCCACCTGTAAACCTTCATGAATGGGTGAATGATATTCCTGATTGAGTGATAGAACTTACATAACAAGCCCTCTGCTGTGTGATTGTGGTGTATATACACAGTTTTTTTTTTTTTTTTCAGTTATGGAGATGCTCTCTACTAGAAGGAATAGATCATTAAACCCAAAATGGCTTTAGATGGTTTTTCTCAAGTAGCGAAATATCTGGAAGTGACTGCCTCTAGGGTTGGTCAATGATTTAGATTCTATAGATCCCTCTGCTCCGCCAACTTCAGTGTATTTACACTCTCTACCTCATGGTCGCAATAAGGCTGCAGAAGCACTGCCTCATAGCCTCCCAAGAGTACATCTGGAACTGCAAGAGAGGAGAAAGAAAGGGGGCTCTCCTCAGGCCTTCTCTCCTTTTCAGGGAGAAAATTCTTCCTCAGAAATTGAGCAGCAGATTTCCCCCCTACATCTTACTGAGTAGAGTGAGTCACATAGTCATTCCTCGGTGCAAGGGAATTTGGGAAAGGGTGTATTCTTTGGGGCTCCAGTTTGGTGGGAGGGGGTGTCCTGGAAGGTCCTCCTGCCTGGACTTTGATGGACTCTGACTTCTATCCCCCTCACCTCGAAGGCCCCAAATGAGCAATATCTTGAATAACCTCAGAATAAGCAGCTTTTGTGCTTACCTCTCCGGTTCTTCTAATTTATCTCCAATTTAGCTTGGTATTGCCTGATGCATTTTCATCATTTTCAAAAGATTTTGAGTTTATTTTTTAAAATGTATTGCATCGTGGCTTTTTGTTGTTTTTAGAAGGTGAATTGTGCCAAAAGACCTAGCATATCGGTACCTAGGATGGCAGCTGTAGTACTTAACAGAGGGCAGGTCACACTGGCTTAGTCCCATGACTCACCCTCCAAGGCTGGGCACACTGCTGAGCCCCAACAAAACCAGGGTTCTCTGAGAGGAGGAGGAGGAGCAGCTGCAGTGTGGACTGTCAACAGTGCTGCTGTTGTGATAATTATTGCTAAAACTGCTGGGACGGGACACCCAGAGAGCAGAGGCGATCGCCTATGAAATGCACTTTTTTGCCTGTACATGAGATTTATCGACCTTTTCCTTCAGCAAGCATTTTATTTCTTTTATTTTGAGACAAATGAAAAAGTCACAGAAGAGTTGGAAGTATGATACAAAGAACCATTTCGGAACCATTTGAGAATAAGTTGCAGACCTAATGTCTTATCATCTCCACATACTTTAGTATTTCCTATACACATGAGCCTTCTCCTGCATTACCACAAACAACCATCAAAATCAGGACATTCAGAATGATGCATTACTACCATCTGATCCGCAGATACTGAATGGGCTTTTGACAATTGTCTATATATCTTTTATAGCAAAAAGATTTAGCCTAGAATCACTCACTATATTTAGTTATCATGTCTCTGTCATGTGAAACTCCTTCACTCCAAAACAGTTCTTTGATCTTTCCTTGGCTTTTATAACTTAACATGTTTAAAGATTATGGGCCTTATTTTATACCGTGTCCCTCAATTCCAATCTGTCTGTTTCCTCGTAATCAGATTCCAATTATGTATGTGTGGCAAGAGAATTGCAGAAGATACTGTGTTCTTATTGCATCCCATCACGTTTCAATATACTCTATTTCTGAGGGTGTCCCCTTCCCAACAAACAGTTTTATGATATTCTATATGTATATAAGTCACGGCCTTTGGCTCTTCAGTGCCCTGCAGCTGCTACCCAGACTTGCACACATGACACAAACTGAGGTCAAGGCAAGCCTGTGTTAAATGGAATGTTTTGGGTAATTCCATGGCTTGTTAATTCAGGGGAGAGAGCAATAAGGAAGGCTTTAAGGAAGAGACTGAGTGTAACCGCAAAGAATGGGGAGGATGCGGAAGAGACTGAAGGGACACATTCCAAGGTCAGAGGGAGAGTACTGCAAAAGCTCAGAGCTGAAATGAAGACAGGTGCAACAGAGACAGCATTGCCTATTCAACAAAAACTAGGTCATTTCTGTCTTGGGTATACAGAAAGACTATATTTCCCAGACTCCCTTGCAGGTCAGTTGAGCCATGTAACTGAACTTTAGACAATGGAGTGTGGATGAAAGAAATGAGCACTTCTTCTAGGTTCCCCTTAAATTCTTCTACAAGAGCTTCTACTCTTCTCTTCCTGCTTTGTCACCTTGCAGGTTTGCAGATGGCATGTCACCAGATCGAGGTTTGATCACTGAATGACTGTGTGGGACAGAATTCTATCCTCCCACCCCACCCCCCACCACTGCAACCACATCAGATTGTGATGTGGTGGGCAATTAACCTTGGTTGTGATAAGCCAATGACTTGATGTTATTTGATAGAGCAGCTAACATACCCTAAGATAGTTGTAATGGAATCATCAAGGAAACCAGTTTTGTGGAGATATGTAATACAAGATAAATCCAGTTTATAGTGAGCTAATGAATTCATAATTATTTTCAGCAGGAAATAAGAGGCTACTTAAGTTTTATGAGTTGGGAAAAGACATAAAAAAGTAATGTTTGAAGGGGTTGCCATGAAAGAAGTGAAGGGTGAAGGGGAGGGTGAAGGGAGACGGAGATCAAAGGGGGAAGGGCCGAGTGGTCTAAGGTAGGTTATTATGGGTGCTTTGGGAATATACACCTGAACAGAATGACTTACCCCTAAATCATACGTTGTAAACCAATGTTATCCTATTTAAAGTAAAATGTTATATGGGAGGGAAAGAGAAGTAAGGAGGCCATTTAGAAGCTCTTGTGAGTTCAAGTCAGTCAGTAAATAAGGTTATGTTCAAATGAGCAGAAAACCTTAAATAATAGTGGCTTAGTCAAGATGGACATTTATTTCTCTTCCCATCTTATTGGTCTGCCATTTTCAGTAGCTAGATTCTGTGTCATATACCAGATGGCTTCTTGAATGCCAGCACTGAGTCACATCCATTTTTTAACTAGCAGGACACAGGAAGGGGTAAGGAGAAGAGAACCTCCTTTCCTTAAAGACAGCCCATAGAAGTTGCATGTTCCACTTCTACTTATAATTTTATTATAGAGCTGCAAAGGAGGCTGGAAAGTTGGTCTTCTAGTTGGCTCCAAATACTTATCTAAAATTGGGGGATAATAGTCTCTGCCATGGCATGGTGGAATCTAAGACTCATGGAGGTGCTGAGATTGAAGAAGCAATGAGACATTCAAGAATAATGAGCAAGTGAGTTAGCACAGTGTGTTTTCAAATCCTGGGCTCCCCATTTTACTAGCCAGGTGATTTCATCAGTTTCTCAACCTTGGTGTTTTAGTTAAAAAAGAATGTTACTATTTCCCCTATTGGGAAGTTTAATACTAAATATCTGGCACTTAGGGTATGCCCAATAAATAGCAAATTATTTTAACCCTGAGACACAAGAAAGGAGAAATGGGGGAAGAAGGGTCAAGAGGAAAGGATTAAATCTTAATATCATTCATACATAGGTCCCTCATCATCCCTTAATTGACATGCTGGGCATAGTTCAGGACTCTGGAGATAAACAAGAAACAAGGCTCTGAACTCATTGAAGATGGTCCCCAGAGAGGCAGACAAGTAATGGGAGATTAAACCACAATGCGGTGGGACACTCTGCCACCACACTTAGCCAGGTGTACCGCTCTCCTCTGCACAAGAGTAGAGGGAACTGTCCTAGGTCCAGACTTGGGTCCTGCTTTAATGAACCTGCAGCTTTTAGCCAGAGAAGACTCATCACCAGATAAAAGATCCTCCCTTGGCTCTCCCTGGTGGTACAATGGGTTACAGCACAACACTATGAAGCTATCGCAGCCATTGAAGCACAAGTATGATCCCTCGCCAGGGAGCTGACCCGCATGGCACAGCAGACATCTCCTGACCTGCCTGCTGCTCCCCTCAGCAGTGTGTTTCAGTACATCTGCCTATTCTGCTCCCCACTCTGCCTCTGGTGAATCTTCTCTCACACACAACCCTCTTCTCTACCCCTGCACCTCTGGCCTGTACCACAGTTCTGTATGCATAAATAAATAAATATTAAAAAAAAAAAAGGTCCTCCCTTATGTCTCCAGCTATACAAGGGAAACTTTCCCTTCAAATGAAGCAGGGGATAAAGAGGATGAAGCCCTGGTGTTTGCGTGAATGTTTCTGTGTGTCTCTGGTCTTCTAGGTGGCCGCAAATGCTTAGGTAAAATTCATAGTCTAAGTACTTCTTGGAAGCTGACTGACAATATGGTTACCGTTATGATGGGGTTCCCTAATGTTTCCTCTTTCATAACATAAAATTTTGGGTTCTGGTTCTGAAGAAATGTAGTAAGCCTATTTCTCCCTCACCCTTCTTAATGCATGAAACTGCAAATCCTGAATTCATCAAGCAAGTATAAGAGGATTCTGAAAAATAAATGTTGTCAGGTAGATTAAGGAGAATTACAAGTTCCACCTCTCCCATGCTGCTCATCTTGGACTCAAAGGCAGACTGAAGTCCATCCAGAGCCCGTGGTGGCAGTGGGTAGAAAGGTTCCATGACAAGCATTCTGTTTCCGGACCAAGCAGTGGGAAAGGGTCCCTACCAGCTATCTAGAAAAAAATCTCCTTTTCCTTTTTCCTTTGTTCTCCCCCATGCTCCAGGAAACACCATGGCAGCTGCACAATTTAGGCCACTGCTGTCAGTAGGGTAGATGCCTACATTTCTCAGGCAGGGGGGTGCTTGTCTCTTTTCAGCGTGGCTGTGATCCCGACATTATAGGGTAAATGTTTCTTTCTTTTTACTTTCACTTTGTCCTCCTATTTGGTCCTGAGCATAGAGTAGTAGTGAAAGGGCCCAGAACAGTGGAGAAACAAAAATTCTCAGGTTTCTGAATAGATGTCTTGGAAGGGAAGCTCCAGAGGTCTAGAAAGCATCTGATGGTTCATGAAGAAGAGATGGCTCCAGAGAGTAATCCCAAAAAGTGTGCGTGAATTCCAGGCCTCACTTCTGAGCTATATATGTTTGGATCTAATCCTAAACAGGTTATCACAGGCTTTAAGAAGTAACTACACTCCAGGTAAACACCTAGGTCTACACTGGCCCCTGAGTGGCACACATGTAAGACTGTCCCTCAAAGCACTGCAAAGACTTTGAAAGTGAAAGTGGCTTTGGAAGCACAGCTTCCAGAAGGTCAGGAGGTTAGGACTTGTAGTTTAAACCTAACTTTGATGTTTTACTGATTAGCAATAGCAACCTAACACCCCCAACACACTTCTAAAGATTAAACAAAATCCAAAATGTCTAGGATAAAGGTACAAAATGTCTCAGAATGTAAAGAACAAGGAAAATCTTTGCACATGAGGGGAAAAACAGCAACAGATGCCAGCTGCATGATGACACCAGTGTTGGATTATTGGAAAAAGCAGTTGTTGAAACCATGCTTCAAGAAGTTAGAGTAAAAACTCTCAAAATAAATGGAAGGGTAGAAATTCTCAGCAAATAAATAAATGATACAGAGAAGAACCAAACAGAAATTTCAGAACTGAAAAACACAATCACTGAATTAAGAATGCACTGGAAGTGTTCAATAGCCAGGCAGAGGAGAGAGAGTGAATCAAATTAATAGTTATTTGATTTGAACACCAGACAGGGAGAACAGTTTTTAAAAGATAAACAGTACTCAAAGATCTGCAGAAAACACTGAAGTTGAACATTTGTATCAACAAATTTAAAAAGATGAACTCCAAGTATGTTAGCTGGCGATAGTGAATTAAACTAGGAACAAATAACTAAAAAATAATGTGAAAATCTAAGACAGGAAAAAATATACAAGGAATCCAAGTAGGGAAAGAAGAAGTAAAACTGTCCTTATTTGCAGACGATATGTTAATTTACATGGAAAACCCTAAAAACTCCATAGAGAAACTAATCAAAATCATCAACCAGTTTAGTAAGGTAGCAGGATATAAAATCAAAACACAAAAGTCAGAGGCTTTCCTATACACAAACAACCAATCAGAAGAAGCAGAGATAAAAAAAAAAAAAGCCACCCCCTTTTCAATTAAAACAAAAAGAATCAAATACCTGGGAGTCAACTTAACAAAGGAGGTAAAAGACCTCTACAAAGAAAATTATAAAACACTGTTAAAAGAAATACAAGAAGACACCATGAAATGGAAAGACATCCCCTGCTCATGGATCGGGAGAATTAACATCATCAAAATGGCCATCCTAGCAAAAGTGATTTACAGATTTAACACCATCTCAATAAAACTCTCAATGACATTATTCAAAGAAATAGAAAAAATATTGATGAGATTCATATGGAACCACAAAATAGCTAAAACTCTCATGACTAAGAAGAAAGAGAATGGAGGCATTACAATCCCAAACTTCAAGCTATACTACAAGGCCATAATAATCGAAACTGCATGGTACTGGAATAAGAACAGACATACAGACAAGTGGATTTGAATAGAAAACCCAGATATAAACCCACAGGTTTATGGGCATCTAATCTTTGACAAAGGAGCAAAGAATATACAATGGAACAAAAAAATTTTGTTTAGCAAATGGTGCTGCGAAAACTGGGAAGCTACATGCAAAAAAATGAAACTAGATCACTACCTCGAACTATACACAAAAATCAACTCAAAGCGGAATAAAGACCTAGACATAAGAATGGAAATCATAAAATACCTGGAAGCAAAGATGGGCCGAACATTACAGGACATACACTTCAATAACATCTTTGAAGATACAGCACCCAATGCAATGATAGTGAAGGCAAGGATAAATAGATGGAACTACGTCAAGTTAGAGCTTCTGTAAAGCAAAAGAGACATTACAAAAAACAAACAGACATCCCACTGATTGGGAAAAAAATTTCTCACACAAAACTAACGATAAATGATTGATCACACAAGAACTAATGAAACTCAACAAAAATAAACAACCCCATAAAAAAATGGACAAAAGAGCTAAAAAGACACTTCTCCAAGGAGGAAATACAGATGACCATCATGCATATGAAAAAATGCTCAACATCACTTGTAATAAGGGAGATGCAAATTATAACCACAATGAGATAGCACCTCACACCAGTGAGAATGGCACATCTTAAAACAACTAGCAACAACAAATGTTGGCGAGAATGTAAAGAAAAAGGAACTCTCCTGCACTGCTGGTGGGAAAGCAAACTAGTACAACCACTATGGAAAACTGTTTGGAGGTTCCTCAAGCTTCTGAACATGGAGCTTCCATATGACCCAGCAATGCCACTCCTAGGTATTACCCCAAAGACACAAAAACACTGATTCAAAAAGATACCTGCACCCCCATGTTTATAGCTGCTTTATTTACAATTGGGAAGACATGGAAATAACACAAATGCCCAAAAGTGGATGACTGGATTAAAAAGATATAGTATATATACACAATGGAATATTGCTCAGCAACCAAAAAAAAAAAAAAAACAAAAAAAAACCCACACATGTCTTTTGCAGCAACATGGATGGAGCTGGAAGGGATCATGCTTAGTGAAGTAAACCAGAAAGAAAAGAAAATGAGTATAACAGAAGGAGTATAGCAGGAGTATAACAGACCAGGCAAGAAAATAATAATAATAATGAACAGCTATATACCGGAGACATTTTATGAGGGTGGGGTGGGGAATGGGATCAAAAATAATGGGGGGAGGGAAATGCACTGCACTATGGTGATGGCACTTGGGTTATTTGGTGATGGGAAGCCCATGAGGAGTACAACTGATATGGAAAAATGTACATAATGATGTAAAAAATAAACTATAAAAAATACATAAAACAAAACCAAAAAAAAAAAAACTGGAAAATCTCCAAACTCTTGGAAATTAAAAAACATACTGGTAGTTAATTCATGGATGAAAGAGGAAGTCTTCAAGAGAAAATATTTTGAGCTGAATGAATATTTAATTGGCATGCAGTTAAAGCAATCTCAGAGGAAATTTTATAATGTTAAATGTGTATTTAAAGAAGAAAGGTGTTGGCCCTCCCTGGTGGTGCATGGGTTAAAGCACAGAACTGATCTGGATCCTGTCTCACCTGCTGCTCCCCTCAGCAGTATACTTCTATCTGCCTGTTCTGCTCCCCACTCTGTCTCTGGGGAATCCTCTCACCACCCCTGTTTCTCTGGCCTGTATGCCAGCTCTGTATGCATAAATAAATAAATCCTAAATAAGAAGATGAAGAAGAAGAAGGAGAAGGAAAAAAAAGAAGGGGAAGGGGAAGAAGAAGGGGGAGGGGAAGAAGAAGGGGGAGGGGAAGGGGAAGAAGAAGGGGAAGAAGAGGAAAAGGAAGAGGAAGAGGAAGAAGAAGAGGAGGAAGAAGAAGAGGAGGAAGAAGAGGAGG